>NC_139906.1:7136891-7771891 GCF_905171665.1 Trachurus trachurus
ATGTACGAAAAAAACCAAAACAAACACATGGTTTAAAGTTTGTTTATGTTTGTTTTTTAGCAAATATCTAAATTAACATTGTTTTTCTTTTAGCTTTTACATATTTATTTGTTTTCTCTGTTTGTCGTTTAGTTTTAATCCTCTTCAGTCGCAGCGTTTTGAGCCTCAGGGTCGTCGTCACTGAGTTGAACGTGACTGAATGACTGAGCGACAGTGTTCATGTGTTACTTGCTGCTCGTTGCCTTCCTGTTCGTTGTCGAGTTGCCAAAGCAAACGACTCATTCATCTGTGTTATTTTGTTTTCTAATCAGTAATTATTACCCAGAATGCCGCTGCAGTTTTATGAGGCGTCGTTTACAGAGGGTTGATGAGCTGTAATTAATAACTTTGTTAAGTGATGAGTAGCTGATGAGAGAAACGTTTGTGTTGCCAGGTTGTGGGAAAAAACCTTCAAAAGTTTTGCTTTTCTTTTACGCTCTTAAAAACGAAATAATAGGGAGTTAAAGAGACGAGCAAACCTGGCAACCCAAAAGTTTTTCTTAAACTAAAGCTATTAATTAGAGCTAAATCCATTAATAGCCTGCGCCTTGTCAAATTTTGAGACTCTGAAGTGATAAAATGTTCAAGAAAAACTCAAAAATAAGTCGTCGCTAGAACTTTTAAATTATTTTTTTATTGCTAAGTGTTAAGTCTAGGTGTTGCCTCAAACTAAACAAACAGCCGTGGATTTAATTCTCCGTCTTGATGACTCAGCTCTGAATCTTGTGACACAGTTTTTATAAAACTGTTTAAACACGCGCGAGAGGCGTCGACTGAACACAAAGTAAACAACCGCGAAGTAAACAACAGTGTGATCTGACCTGAGCCGAAGGATGAATCTGATCCCGGGAGATGAAGAGTGAGACGTGTTTGAGTTTTAATCATTATAAGAAGTTAAAAAAACGTTCATCTAAACACACATGCATCGAAAATCAATCAATCAGCCAATCAGCTGCTCTGATGACGACGACCTGCAGTTCAGTTTGTAGATTTGATCGTTTTGCACTTTAAAAGTAAAAACGGTCTCATTGCTCAGTTTTGTTTCAACAGCACCAGTATATAAACGAACAGGACGTACGTGTGTGTGTGTGTGTGCGTGTGTGTTCAGTATCATTAGATCCCTTCACTTCCTCTGAACACTCCCAATTTCCAGTTAAAGAGTTCGGCTCAGTTTTTATTTTCCACATGTTGTTCTTGGCTCCGTGTCTCACTGCTGACGTCAAGTCACTCCAGATTTTATGATTCATACGTTCATAACTCGCTCTTTATGACTTTTACCTTTTATATGATTTAATTTTTACAGGATTATTTGTGATTCTGCTGCCAATCAATCAATCAATCAATCAATCAATCAATCAATCAATCAATCAATCAATCAATCAATCAATCAATCAATCAATCAATCAATCAGCTGATGTGGAGCATCAATTAAAGCACTTACAGGAGCTTGTCCTAAAGATGATCGATGAGTTTAAACAGCTAATTGCTATTAAATCTCTACAAATATGTTTAATTTAATGTTTTTTTCCATTTTTAATGAAGTTTATTATGCTTGTGACTGAGAAGATTTCTGATCGATCCATAATCAAACATTCAAACACTCCAGATACAGATACAGGTGGTGAGTTGTATGAAACGTGTCATGTGACTCTGTAAAAGGTTCGACTGAATCAAACGACTGAATCTCATTTTATTTCCTGACGAAGGAGATTTTCACGCCTTAAGTGTCTCTGCACGACGACGTGAGTGTGTGTGTGCGCGTGTGTGTTTGTGTCAAACTTTTCATTGTCTAAATAAAAAACAAACATATTTTAAAACTGAAGTGAATTTGTCGTTGTTGATGCTGATGAAACAACTGGAATAAACCAATCAATGAATGAATCAAACGCTGCCGTGAGAGGACAGGATGTGTGTGGAGGGGCCTTGAGGACAATCCTGGAGTGTGTACAGAGGGTGTGTGTGTGTACGTACGTGTGTGTGTCTCTTAATGTCTTTGACAGTGACGACTGAAGTGTGTAAACGCAGCGCAGACATGAAGGAGACACGTACACTCACCGGGGCGTCAACACAGGAACAAACTGAAGCTGAGCTGCATCCTGGAGCTGGAGAGGAGACGGAGCAGGAGACAGGTCAGCACCACTTCATTATATATATATTATATGTTATTTATTATTATTTTACATTATATTATAAAAGAGGGAAGACATGAGGCGACAGCTGTTAGTAGAGATCCATCAGTTCACTGTGGTTCAGATTCTATAGGACTGAGACTGATAACAGTATATACACACCGTTGCCCAGAAAGCTGGAATAAAATACCTTTCTTTTTTTACCTCTTTTTATGAAACAATTGTAAAAATGTGATTTATTCTAATCTTCTCAAAACTCGTAACTAGGACTCAGTATGTGATTATTGCACCTGGTGATGTGGATAAATGGGAATAACAAGAGGAATGTGTCTGAAAACTAAATTATTCCAACTTTTAGGCAACAGCGTATTATTTTTTTTGTTTTAAGTATGTAAAAAAGCATAAATATTTTTTCTTTTGTATAGGTGAAGATATAATATAAAGGAGGACTATAGAAAAAATGCATTCAAATTAAAATTGACTTCAGACAGAAACAGGTAGAAGTTGCTGCAGTAATAAACCCTAACACTTTATAATAAGTACACACTATTAAGCATTAGTTCAGCATTAATAAATACTGACAATACATTATCAAAATAATCACAGATATTTTTTTCGCATCTCGCATAAAATATTTAATCTTGATTTACTGGGTTATTATTCCGTTATTATTTCAGCGTTGCAACCTTTTTATTCAGTTTATTAACTATGAATCATCTTCTGAAATGTGTATTATTGCATCCAAAACTTTAACTTTGTTTAAACAAACCTAAAGCAACATGTAAAGAAACAAACAAACTTTGCACGCATGTGTCTATTTAACACTGTGAGTGTGTGGCGCCTGTGTTTCCTCCCTCAGGCACAGTCACTGTTTGACTGCTGACTCAAAAATGCAAAAATGTCACATAATCAATATGATCTTGTGTTCCGGAATTAACAATAACCTGATTTACACGAGTTAAAGTTAATGCAGATCAATGTGAAAACTGAAAACGACTGTCACATTTGTTTTCTACTGTTTATCATTAGTTTTTATTTATCTAATACTTTTTTTTTTACTGCTCTGTCTTTGCCCTAATATTTCCTGTTGGGTCTTTTTAAACAAGCAGGGAGTTGAAGTTTTACATTTTGACTCGTGTTGTTGTGTTTCTGCCTGTAGGGGGCGCACAGCAGTGACTGAATGAGCAGGGTGAACTGTCCAGAACAATGAGTGCATCAGTCCAAGCAGGTGGAGGCGAGTGTGAGTGTGTGTGTGTGCATGTGTGATTCATAAAAAAACACAAAGACAAAGTGTCTCAGGACTCAAACCTGTCGTCATTGTGTCTGCACAGATCGACCAATCAGAGAGGGGATTGAGGACGAGTCTGAGGACGCTACAGGTCCAAAACAACCAAAGGTACAGAACCAATCAGAAGTTTAATGGACACAGCTTCTCAAACTGATGACACCAGGACTATGAAGGAACACACATGGAGTTATGTAGTAAACACAAAACCATTCATTAAAACAAAACTGTCATCTGTCACCTGACCTCAACCCAACTGAGATGGTTTTGGATGAGTTGGAGAACAAGAGCTCAGCTTCACTGGGAACTGGGAACCTCACGAAGATGATGAAAGAAAGTCGAGGGTTTTCAAAAAATTCAAAAGGTGGCTACTTTGCAAAATCTAAAGTCTAAAACATATTCTGCTTTAACATTGTTTTTGTTTACAACATAACTCCATATGTGTTCCTTCATAGTTTTGATGTCTTTAGTTTGAATGAAGAGAGGTGCAGGCCTCTCTCACATACACACACTCCCGGTCGTGGCGGGAGTAGGTTTTTTTTTTTTGTGTGTATTATTATTTTTTGTTTTGTTTTATATATATGTATGTATACATACTTTCTTTCATTTAGACATGTTCGAAATAAAATTCATTCATTCATTCCTTTGTTAGGCAGCCTTAGTCGGCAGCGGGTAGTGATCCTACAGCCCATTGCTGGGTCGGTCTTTGTCCTCCGCCCTTATGAGTTATTTGATGACTGATTTGTTTATCTTATCCGGTTTGCTTATTTCAAATAAAGCTTGGATCTTTGTTGTTCAAAGTTTAAAGCAGAAGTAAGCGATCCGGTCGTTTTGGCTAACTTCCTGTCAGCCGATGGAGTTAGCAGTCCCCGCCCTCGTCCCTACGTCACCACATTCACGCGCATCCCTTGGCTGCACACACAGAGAGGACCGCCCCTTTATTTCATTCTCCTCCTCATTGGATAAAGGTTGTAGGATACAAGGAAAGTTTTCTCCTCGACTTACAGCAGAGCAGAGTGACTGACAGACCCGTGTTTCGGACCAAACACTCTATATAAGTGATTGCTGTCGGAAGATATAACTATTTAAGACTTATATTAACACAAACATTCCGCTTACTTCTGCTTTAAACCTTTGTTGGCGTCCTTGATTCATGTTACTGGCCTCTTTGTTTCTCTTGCTTTGGGGCCGTAACAAATGTAGAAAGTCATGAAAATAAAGAAAAAACACTGAATGAGAAAGTGTGTTCAAACATTTGACTGTGGATTCTCTGATATAAACATTATTTCCAAGTGCATGATGGGAACTCGACCTACTTACATCATAACCTGACTGACGTCCGTCCCTCTGTGTGTCGTCTCTCTCCGTCCTCAGTCCCAGTTCCTGGGTCTGTCCCGCTGCGCCGGCTGCTACAACCACAAGGCGCGGCCGGGCGGCGAGTCCAGCTCCTCGGCCGAGGGCTCCGGTCCAGAGGAGTCGGAGTCAGAGTCGGAGTCAGAGTCGGAGTCAGAGTCCTCCTCCTCCGGCTGCAGCAGGAGCTCCGAACCGGTTGTAGCAGAAACACTGGAGTTACCTGCAGCAGCAGCAGCAGCGCCGCCAACGCCGCCGCCGCCACCTGGCGAGGGCGACGGCGATGGCTACGCGGCGGAGATGGAGATGGAGACGAAGGTGGAGGAGGAGGAAGATAAAGACGAGAAGAGGAGGAGGACGATGACCCGCAGAGCTCCTCTGGTCAAGTCTTTCTCCCTGCCTTCCTCCCTCGCCCCCCGCCTCATCCCTCTCTCCTTCCTGCCCCGCCCGCCTCAGATCGTCTCCACCCTCCACCTGGAGGTGTTGCCGGTGAAACGCAGCCGTGGCAACCTGCCTGCCTTCACCATCTGCCGACACCAGCCCGAGAGAGAGGCGGCGGCGGCGGCAGAGGAGGAGGAGGAGAAGAGGATGAAGAAACCACCACCAGGAGGAGGAGGAGGAGGAGGAGGAGGAGCATCTCAGAGTCAGTGGACGGGGTTCCCGTTACCGTGGCAACAGGGGTCACAACAACCATCAGCACCACAGCAACAGCAGCATCAGCACCCGTATCTGCAGCATCAAAACCTGTATCAACAACAACAACAACAACTTCCACCCTATCCGCTCTCTGTGCCTCACCCCTCGGCGCTGATCACACCGACACAGACACAGACACACACACCGACACACACGCAGCTGTACACGCAGCCGTGCTGGCACTGTTACCGTGCCAACCTCCCCTACTACACCTACTGGAACCAGGGCGTCCAGGGACAGTTCCCCAGATAACAACCAACCAGTGACCGCGGAGTCTGAGCAGTGTTGGGCATCTTACTTTAAAAAAGTAATTTGTTATAGTTACTAGAGTTGGGCCAAACCCCAACATAAATGGTGCAACTCTAGTTACTTTCCCCCAAAAAGTAACACAGTTAGTAATTGAATGACTACGTTATAAAAGTAACTATTGCATTACTAGTTTCTCACTCAGTATTCCTCCGCACAGGCCGGCTCCGCTGTTAGTTGATGGACTGAAAAAAAATGCGGGTAACCCTTTAATTTACAGGCCGTTAATTACGTGATAATGTCAGGAAATAGCCAAGAAATAACAATTAATTGCTTCATAGCAAAATGGCCTTAAAAATAACGGTCAATTTCATAGTAATGTCGAGAAATATAGCCGAGAAGTAACAATTGATTGCGTAGAAACAGCCCAAAAATAACCGTCGATTGCAAGGACTTGGTGGAGAAAAATTCTGCTCTTTCCCAAAAAAGTTCAAAGCATGAAAAAAGCATGTGTAATATTTTGCCTTTATGAAAAACATGACATTACTGTGAAATTGACCGTTATTTCTAGGCCATTTCTTGACATTATGATGCAATTATTTGTTATTTTGTGACATTATCACGTAATTAACGGCCTGTAAATTAAAGGGTTAGCCTGACGAGTAACGGCGCATTTTATTGTCAATTACAGTAACAGCGTTGTAACAGAGGGAAAGAGTAACTTTTTTGATTACTTGTTACTGAAAAAAGTAGCACCGTTAGTTACACTGTTATTTTATAATGCCGCTATTCCCATAACTGGGTTTGAGACTCTAAGAAACATCTGGAGGCGACGAGGAGTCCCGAGTCCTGTGAGAACGGACCTTGTGTTGGTAATGGATAAATAAAAAATACTTTTTACAGCCTGAAACCTGTGAACAACTGAACATCTGTATCGTCTTGAACTTTAACACAACAGCTGTGCATCGCTAAGACAACATGCTGACATGATCTTAGCTTCAGAAGGTAAAGTGTCAACATTTAGACTGATCAGCATTGAGCTTTTTAAATCCCAGCCTGTTTGTTTGGGGAATTTCCCACCTGAGAAAAAAAAAACAATTCAACCTGAACTCAGTTAGAAACCACTCAGTCAAAACAAACAACCTACGACTACGGTGGCCCTGAGGGCTCAACACACGACAAACAACGCCATCAGTTTGTTACTGTTTCTGGGAGCGAAGTGTCTCAACATAAATAAACAGGTTTTAGGATGGAAATATATTGATCTAACTAATCTTTCTATATAATATCATCTATATATTTATACAGACTCCACACACGTCAATATTTTAAATTGTTCATATTTATCGGGCTGTTTTTATCAAGTGAGTGACATTTTGAAAATATGTGGAATTAAGTCCTACACTCAAATGTAAGAATAAACCTATTGATCATCTATCTCAAGTCTAAGAATCAGTCCTACTCCCCCAGATGTTTAAGAGACCTCCAGAGAAGTCCTAAGTGTTTAGGAGGACACGGCACTGAGGAGAGAGAGACATGCGCAAAAGGAAGGAAGTTGTGGTTTTGTTTGATGACGAGCAGTTGATCAAATGATGTTGTTTGGACAGAGCGGGTATCATCCTTGTCATGGATTCAATCAGGGACGTCATCTCACCAACAATGTAATACTGTAAATAATAAATTTGAAAGATAAGGAACATCTATTTTTGATTCATTCCTAATGTATAGTATATATTTTGTATTATTTTGTCAAAATACGGTTGAATATAGGCTACAATCCCATTGGGCATTCAACTATTCACTGAGACATTTCCAAGATATTTCTATATTCTTAGATAAGGGACTGCCTTCAGCTCTGAGACTGACACTTCAGATTTAGTCCTACACTTCACTAAAAGCCTGAGTAAGACGCTTGATAATATAAAGATCTACATATAGCCTATGTGTATATATATATGTATTAGGGGTGGGAGAAAAAATCGATTCACATAAATATCGCAATATCTATTTTGATGATTTTTAAATCGATTTTTTTTTTCAAAAATCGATTTTTTAAATTTTTTTTTAAATATTGTGCAATGTGCATTTGTTAGCCTTTTTTACAAACAGAGGGTACAGGTTTTGAAAAGGGTTTAAGTTCACTTTATAATGGAGTATGTTAATTTATAGGCTCCTACAGTATTTGTGTGCAGATAAATATTAAAAATGCAGACTAAAAATCGAGAGAATCCACAATATCGCAGAATCGCAATTTAAATCGAATTGCCATCCAAAAAATCGAATAGGGAGAAAAGCGTATCGTCCCAGCCCTAATATGTATGTCATTATGTTAACAGGTGTTATTAGCAGACACAGAACAACATGGCCGCCCTCCCTCCCTCCCTCCCTCCCTCCCTCCCTCTCTCCTTCTCTGTCTGTCAGCGATGACCTCACACTGGACTGCGTCACATGACGTCGTCTCATTTAATGATTGATGTTGAATAGTTTTGCTGAGCGCAGCTTTAACGCCTGCAGCCAGAAACTCTCAGGAAGCTGCAGGTGTTTGTGAGCAACATACACACACACACACACACACACACATACAAGAGGCTCTTTGTATGATGTGTGTGCGGTTTGTTCCACCTACAGTAGCCACTAAGTCTCTCCATATGTCTCCGCTGAGACAAAGTGTTTCCACTACGACTGCCAGCACACACGCACAACAGACACACACACACTGATGTCATTTGGTGGCAGAGGATGCAGGTTTCTGAGTCGGGGGTAGAACAAAACAGAGACAAAGAGGAGCAGAGAGAACGAGTCTCACTGTCTTTGAGCTGCAGCATTACAATTAAAAATCATTACAAAACTCTATTTAACATCTAGTTTGTGTCTGAAATCATCAAATTCTTTCTTAAAGAGAAAATTTACTCAACATCCTAACCCTATTTATACAAACAGCTGATGTTACTTTATAAATTCAGATTTTACACAGAAAACATACTAAATAATGATTATTAATGTACATTAAACCACGTAGAATGTGTGTTGTTTGTTGAAACTGACTGAATCCTCCAAGAAGTCATTCAATAAATTCGTTTTTTAATTTGTTTTGCAGTTTCAGTACAGGACTTTTATTTTGAAACTGATTTAAGCTGCTGCAAGGACGCTGAAATGGTAAAGACAATTATATACACTGTTTATAAAGTTGGGCTAAGATTTTTTTTTTTTTTTTTTTTTACTTGTGACAATGTGGTTTATTCTTGATAAATAAAGCGTTTATCTTCTCAAAACTTTATGGATCAATCTCTTCCAAACTTATTACTGTGAAAATTAACCACAATTAACCTTTATAATAGGAATAAAAACAGGAATGTGTCTGAAAACAACATTATTCCAACTTTATGGGCAACAGTGCATAATGCTATATACATGTGTATGTGTTTCATTCCCCACCTCACACTTTATTATTTAAGTTGCTGTGTTTTTATACGAGTCCAGAGACTCATGAGTCTGAGAACGTCTGGAAAACAGTTTGGAAATGTGAATATAAGAGTATTTAAATGTATATACTAGTGTCTAAACTCAGTTATAAACAATGAAGTCCTCAGGGGATTTTACATTCACACATTCACTGAAGTACATCAATAAAAAAACAGAAATAAAAGCTTATTATTGGTGGTGAAGTGGGCGGAGCTTCATAGAAAGTATAAATTTAACAAAATAAAAGACGTTTCGTTTATGTTTGAATCAGTTTTTTTTCTCATTATGGTTGTAAATGTTGCTTTATCAATAAAGTTTATGAACTCCTCTCACTCACTAGTGTGACGTCATGTTGTGATGATGCTGCAGTGACCAGTCTCTCTCTCTCTCTCTCTCTCTCTCTCTCTTTCTCTCAGTCTGTCAATTAGTGATAATGGACCCCGGCGGCTGAGTGAAAACCACTCCCTCCCTCCCTCTCTCTTTCTCTCTCTGTGCTCCCTCCCTCCTCACACACACACACACACACATACAAATTCACACACATACACACACACTCCCTCCCCTCTCTCTCTTTCTGTCCGTCTTTCTTTCTATCTCTCAGTCGGTGATAATGGAGCCGAGCAGTCCCAAGAAGATCCAGTTTGCCGTCCCTCCGCTGCAGGGACAGCTGGACCCACAGGCCGCCGAACATGTGAGTGTGTGTGTGTTTGTGTGTGTGTGTGTGTCCCAGCATGTGTGTGTCAAGTGTGTGTAAAGTGTGGGCTTGTGTGGGTCTCTGATGAATGTGGCTTCTATCTTGTGAGTCTGGTCTGGATTTTTCTGTGTGTGGGAGCGGAGCTGTGTGATGTGATGATGGAAACTCAAGTGTTTGTGTGTTTCTTCAATTTCAGCTGCACTGTGTTGACTTTTTGTCTACGTTAAAGTTTAATATTTGTGCGTTTGTGAGCAGATTCACAGAGAAAAACCCTTAGAAATCCTCTCCCCTCCTCCTCCTCCTCCTCTTCATAAATCAAAGCTTTATATTCATGTGTAAAAAGCAGCCGATGGTTTTAAAGTCAAGTCACAGTCGATCTGCAGCTGATTGCAACAAGTTCTAGTTCACGCCCGTTTCTCTCTCTCAGAGGGGGCTGGAAAGAAAAAAGAAAAAAAAAAACACAAATACTGAGCGACTCTTTCACGAGAGTCAGGTAGAAAAAAAAAAAAAAAAAACGCTCACAGTGACGTTTTTATGAACTGTTTAGTCACCGGGAGCCGGAAGTCGTTTGGTTTCTAAGGAAGCTGCTAAATGAAGAGTGACGGATCTGAGTGAGCTGCTGCTGCTGCTGGAAACATGTTGCATTTAGACAAGTCAGAGATAAATAGCTGTGATGGGTTTGTTTTATGAGATACCATCGTGTAAACCACTGAGTCGCTGCAGCTGCAGGACGACGACAACGACAACATTTACATTCACATTCCTGCAGAGTGAAAACCTGATGCACTGGTTGGTTTCACACTGGATCATATAGAAACAGATCTACTGTATGTAATAAAAACTAGAACAGGCAGCAGCATGCATCTATATAGGCCATGTTTTCATTTTAAAGGTGAGAAAATCATATAAAATCTGAGGTGAAACAATAAAACGTGTTGTTG
Organism: Trachurus trachurus; assembly: GCF_905171665.1. Taxonomy (NCBI): domain Eukaryota; kingdom Metazoa; phylum Chordata; class Actinopteri; order Carangiformes; family Carangidae; genus Trachurus; species Trachurus trachurus. Next base: position 7,147,734 of record NC_139906.1, read on the forward strand.
CAGCGTGTGGGAAAGTTGCGTTGTGTTGGAAAAATAAACGTAACGAGTCTTTTAAAGCTGCAAAGATGCATTCAGGCAGCAAATGAAAAAAAACATTAAAAATACACAGGGGTGTGTTTAATTGGGTTTTTCATACGGGGTAAGAAATGAGGCGTTCAGGGCACCTAACTTTTATTTGCACCATGAGTCTTACTGTGTTTTGTTTTTTTGTTTTTTTTTTACCTCAGATTCGCCGCAGACGACCGACTCCTGCAACCCTGCAGATCTACAGACAACCTGGCTCAGGTAAGACTGCAGAGAGAGAGAGAGAGAGAGAGAGAGAGGAAGAGAAAGAGAGGGAGAGAGAGAGGGAAGAAGAGAGAGAAGAGGAGGGAGAGAGGAGAGTGAGTATGTGGGGGAGGAGGAACTGAAAAGCAGCAACTATAATGGAACCTTTATTAGATTTGAGCTGCAGCTTTTGGTAAAGTGATCTCAGCGTTCAGACTGGACTGATGGATGCCTCAAGAGCCTGTGTGTGTGTGTGTATGTGTGTGTGTGTGTGTGTGTGTGTGTGTGTGTGCCGGTGCTCTTGGCTCGTATAAATCCCTCCACACAGGAACAAACTGACTGATTGAATAATCGGCCTGAGTCGAACTCTGTGATCTCAGCTCAGTGGCTCAGCTTCCAGATCCCCGGGAGTTTTCTTCTTTTTCTTTTCTTTTTTTCTTTGTCTCTTTCTCAATGAAATCAGAACAAGACAGTGAACGAACACACACACACACACACACACACAGGAAATAAGACAAACTTCTTGCTCTTTGTTGATGTAATGATGGAGCGAGAGCAGCTCCGACCGTGATCAGCTGTTCTCGGCCCGAGGTGGATCTGAGCTCCGACCTCAGATTTTATCTCCTGACTCTGTGACCAGAGTGTCGGAGGGAAACGGGCTGCAGCTGGGACAACAAGGAGGAGGAGGAGAAGAATTAGAAGAGACTCTAGACAAGAAGAAGAAAAAGAAGAGATGAAGACATCCTTGACACAAAGAAGAAGAAAGGCAAATAGAAGAGCAAGAGATAAGACTAGACAAGAAGAAGAAGAAGGGACTCTAGACACAAGTCATCACAGTAAAACAGATGCAGATGTTTCATGCTACGTTCTCTTCACTTTTTGTCTTAAAGGGACATTGTGTAACTTCCCCTGTTATCTATCCACGAAAATCGATTATTTCGTTAAAAAGTCTGTTTGTCATTAAAGCAGAAGTGAGTGATCCGGTCGTTTTCGCTAATGCTGCGTTCCAGGCAGGCTTTTGAAATCGTAAATTACAGCTTCAAGTCACAACTTACGACTTTGTAGCGTTCCAGGCAACCCACTCGTGTTTTTCCGACCTGTTTTACCGGTGAAAGTCACTATAACGGCCACTCGTAACTTCCGACCGGTGAACTCGTACCAGATCGAACTGGTACGAGTTCACGGTCGGAAAAATACGAGTTTCCTTGAACGCACCATAACAGTCCTCGTCCCTACGTCACCACATTCACGGCGTTCCTTGGCTGCACACACAGCCCTGCATGCCGTTCTCTCTCCTCATTGGATAAAAACTGTAGGATACGATAAATGTTTTCTCTTCGGCTCAGAGCAGAGCAGAGTGACTGAGAGACCCGTGTTTCAGTCCAAACACTCTATGTAAGTGATTGCTGTCGGAAGATATAACTATTTAAGACTTATATTAACACAAATATATCACTCACTTCTGCTTTAACCAGTAATCCCCCCCATCAACAAACTGAAGTGTTCCTTTCAGCTCTGAATGAGCCGTTCATATCATTCATATCTCCATGGAGCGGGTAAGCTCGGTGCTGCTGCCATGTCGTGTCGCCATGTTTTTACGTTCAGTGGCAGCGTGACGGTAGGAAACCACGGAAACTCAGCGGAGACACCGGAGCTGTCGGCTCAGGTGGAGGTGGCGTCTGTGAAAAGTCACCGCGGTAACGCAGTGAGGAGGAATGGAGCGTTACACTGATGCTGCATTCACCTGCAGTCGGGCAGACGGCCGTCGGTAACAAACCAGATGTCATTTTAGTCACAGAAGTCCAGAGAAAGCCGGTAAAACGTGGGTCAGGTAAACAATACGACATCGCCATGACAACATATTGTCACGTGTATTGTTTTGCCTCGTGCTGACGGATCACTTGTTTACATAAAGGCTTGTTTATGCCGTTACATGCAGCGGCTGTTGTCCGTCTGCTGTCTGCCCAATTTCACGTGAATGCAGCATGAAAAATACAATTGAGTTGCTTGCGATATACAACCGCAACGCCAGATGGGAGTAATTCCTACACAATGTACCTTTAATGATGTTTTTTAGTTTCGGTGACGGAGGAGACTTCAGGTGACGTCAGGTTTTTTTTCACCCTGAAGCTTTAACTTCCCGCTCACAGTCGATGTTTTGAATTTCACGCTGAGATTCACAAACATCGACATCGAGCCACCGGGAGGAGGAAGTTTGTTTTTTTTGTTTGTTTGTTTTTTTGGAGTTTGGAGCCAAGTTTCATCTTCGAAATCAGATTCAGTCTGATCGCACAGAACAAAAACAAAGTGGAGCTCCATAGTTTCTAAAAACACTGAGTCACTGTGACTTCCCTCTGCTCCAAACACACACACACACCGCAGAACTAAATGTGTATTAATCTGCAGCTGAAAATAGTTCCTCCCTCAAACACACCGAGGGGCAGATGGTCCTGTTGTTTAAAAACACAAAAACTCGCTTTTCTTGGTGTCGATCGATTTATGGTGTTCACTGACAGTAGGAACTCAGAGTTGCTTCCAGCTGCTGCACAGTTTCTGGTAAAATAAATAAAAAGAGGCTAAAATCACCTGCAGGTGTTGGAGGTTCCTGTTTCTTCCAGGAATCTGAGTAAAGAAACTTTCTCTTACCAAACTACAACTTGTTCTTGTTCTGAGTTCATCTGAGAGTCGTTTGTTTCCTCCATGATCACAGCGCAGCCTCAGGCCACGGAGGAAACAAGGAGATTTAAGAGCCAGCGTCCAAACAGCTGAGCCACAGACCAAGACACACTGACACTGATACTGATACTGACAGTGTTGAAGCTCCGGGAAACATCAGAGTAAAGAGAAAGAAACTGATAGTTAGAAAATGAACTGTAGGAAGTGCTCACCACCATCGTCATCATCATCATCATCATCATCATCATCACTGCTGCTAACGTCTTGTTTCTTCTGCAGATGTTGGAGATCAGCTCAGCGCCAGTGGAGACTCACAGGTTTGTAAACACAAACAGATGCAGAGTGAAAACACAAACACACACAGGTCTGATAGAGATACAGATGTTAAACTCTTAGTATAATAACTTAAAAGAGAATTCCGGCCATTTTTGACCCCTAAATCGTTGTCCTGAAGTTCACCCAGTGTTGGGTGGAGCAGAAAACGCGACTAAAATTGATGCAGGTGTAACGGATGTGCACTCACTCCACCTATAAAAGACGTGCTAACCAACCCGCCAAGTGGTTGTCAACCTCTTGGCGAAGAGGTTAGTATCGTCGCCTCCGGTGCGGGAGGTCGTGGGATCGAACCCCACCTAGGGCAGGCCGTGAGAAACACAACGCAGAGGGCCAGATCGACATCGGCTACAGTGGTGCCGTGACCCGGATGCCCTGGGTGGAGTGAGTTCAGCGGGGGTGAGTGTAACGGATGTGCACTCACTCCACCCATAAAAGACGTGCTAACCAACCTGCCAAGTGGTTGTCAACCTCTTGGCGAAGAGGTTAGCATCGTCGCCTCCGGTGCGGGAGGTCGTGGGATCGAACCCCACCTAGGGCAGGCCGTGAGAAACACAACGCAGAGGGCCAGATATGACATCGGCTACACAGGCAAACCGGAGTTACACCATGGCTACCCGGCGCTAGGGATAGCGACAACGCTAACCCATGGGGGCAATTCTTTCAACCACAACAAACACTCAAAGAACAATCAAATATCTACGGTACATGACTGGAATCCTTACGAGACACCACTGAACTCATATAGTGTACAGTATAAACAGTATAAACTTTGTTTTTGCATGTAGTCACTCACCTCAGACAGCCGAACTCTGAAACATCCTGGAAAGACATTACTATCCGATCGCAGAGCGCCTGCTCTCCCCGCCACAGAAACAAACACTTTTTCCTTGTGATGATTTCTTTACAAAAATAAACGGTCGAGCAGTGCAGTGGTAATATCCAAAATATCTAAGACCATTTATTTTTGTAAAGAAATCATCACAACAAGGAAAAAGTTTCTGTGGCGGGGACTTGGAGAGCAGGCGCTCTGTGATAGTTTTTTGCTCCCTCCAACACTGGGTGACCATCAGGACAACGATTTAGGGGTCAAAAATGACCGGAATTCTCCTTTAAACTACTACTTCAATTGACAAGCAAATTTATAACAAACTGTGGATTAGTTTCTACCCTGTGAGCTCATAAATCAACTTTAATATGTTTAAATCTTCATTTATCTCATTTTACTGATGTTTGATTGAACGTCTTATTGGAGCTTTAAAATACAAAATCATCTTTCATAAATTTTCTTTCTGCTCCTCAGGCGTCAGACTCGTCTCAGAGGAAGCAGAGCACCTACGCCCCCCCCACCATGAAAGGTAAACACTGTCAATCTGCAACATGTGCAAGTAAACAAGATAAATATATACATATATATACACAGCAGAGGATTATGGGTCATGGTGCATGTCGGCTCGGCCTCTAATCTGCACGTTTGTTGCTGCGGAAACAGGGAGTGAGAGGAAGAAATCTGATTAATTCACAACACAAACTAACAGCAGAAACCTCGACACTCGTCTGAACTCTGGATTATTAACAGATTATTATTATTATCATTATTAATAACAGACGACGTTCGTCCTCAGAGGATTTAAACAGTTTTTCACTTCAACAAACACGTCTGTGTGTGAATCTGAGAGTTTTCCTCTGTGTGTGTGTGTGTGTGTGTTGTATCTGCAGCTGTGTACACATCTGTATGTTTTTATGGTATCTCCGTGTGTGTGTGTTTGCTTTCAGTATGGAAGTTGTGTTTGTTTTTGTTTTACTACGTGACATTTGTCTTTGTCTGTATCTGGACTTCGATCTGCTCTCACACACACACACACACACACACTTCTGTTTTCTTACTCTTCGTTCTTCGGTCTCCAGTTTTTCCTCTCTTTTTTTCTTCCAGTTCTTTTGCTCTCGTTGTTTTTCAGTCTCAGGTCTGTGGGACGTCCTGCAGAGGGAGGGGAGGGGGGAGGTGGTCTCTAATTATACAGTATGTCCCTAAACATCAATCAAATCTGCCCGGAAACAAAGAGTTTGATTTATTTTTCTGCTGCAAGAAGAATTTCCTCAGAAACTATAGTTTATCTCTCAGGACTGAGTTAATGATATTGTTGATAGTTTAGTGAAAAATCTTCTTTCTTTCGCCCAGAGAACACAAATGTTTTCCTTTCTGATGAGTTCAGTGACAGAAGATTAACTGGCAGCACATTTAATACACGATTAAAGTTGGATTTTAAAGCAAAAATTTTAAAATTCACTAACTCCAGATTCTAAAATGTGAATATTTTCAGTGTTTCCATGATAAGTAGATCAGAGAGTAAACAGTTTGCTTCAACTCTTGGTCATTCTTCCTTTTGGGAGTTTTTATTGACTGAACAACCTCATCCAGACCTGAATATTTTACATTGATCTGCTGCCATGTGATTGGCTGATTGGATCATTAGATAAATTAATGAATGAACATTATCAGAGGTGGTTGAAACACAGCTGGCACCAGATGTTGATGTAACGTCATGACAGATGTTGGGTTTTGTTTGGAAATGAAACTTCAAATCTTAAAAAAAACTTCAAAATGAACTAAATATTAATGTTAAAATTAAAGAAAATATAGATCAGTGCTTCAATCTGTTGATTTATTAACAACAGAGGAATTGCTCGACTTCATCATGAGTCTCAGTGTTTTGTTCTGAACAGACAGTGAAGAGAGTCTCAGCTTCCACGTGTTGTCGGTCTCTCTTTCGACTTTCACTGTTGTTGTTGTTGTTGTTGTTGTTGTTGTTATCATATTTTTATCATCGCTCTGAATAATTTATAAAATCGATATCGAGCTTCTTGTTGGAAAAACTAGTGAAGTGCACAGAGAAGAGTTCAGGCTTTTATATTAGGACAGTGACTGTGCTCCCTGCAGTGTGTGTGTGTGTGTGTGTGTAGGAAGAGGAGGATGATGTTGGGAAGGAAAGAAAAGGGAAGAAGTAGAGGAAGAAACAAAGTGTGTTTGTGCAGCGAGGACTCGGTTCCGGGAAGTGGAGGAGAGGCTGTAAAAGCTTTTCTGTTATTGATCCCGTCTGAGTATGTGTGTGTGTGTGTGTGTGTGTGTGTGTGTAGTAATAGCTTTACTGTATGAGTTACTGCCTATATGGAACAACTGCACATAAGGCATTTAGCTCTCGCTGTAGGATCAGGCAGGTTTTTATTCATTAATCCGATCAGGTTTTATTCTCACACTGTGGTTTCACTTCCAGGCTGAAATACTTTTCTTAAAACATCTGTAATTTTATATTTAATCTGAGTTTGCAGCACTTTTGTGTGAATATTCAGTCTCTGCCGGCACCTACAAATCAAACTGAACATCAGACTCCTTTTGTCTCAACTTGACTCAACTTTTGTCTTTTATTTTCTTCTTAAAGGGATAGTTTGCAACATTTTGGCAAATTAGCCCATTGCCATAATCCCTACAGTCATAGCAGTAGGATTGTTACCTTTAATTGTCGGTGCAAGCTATTTTTAGAACGGCGGAGCAGAGGCGCGAGCTGCTCAGAGCTACGCTACGGAGGCTCATGGGATTTCTTGGTTTCCCTCATCAAACTCATAAAATACACAATCTAACAACTCCAAAACGCTCTGGTGGACAAGTTGTGACCTGCACATTCACCATGCTATGAGGTAACAACAGAACGTTACCAGACAGAGTTGTTTTAGAGGTAAATTCATGCAAAACCGCTGATGCGCGTTGCCTTCAGGGACAGTTTTTCAGCAAGCAGTCTCTGCATTTACCTCTAAAACAACTCTGTCTCATAACGTTCTGTTATTATCTCATAGTGTGGTGAATGTGCAGGTCACAACTTGTCCACCAGAGCGTTTTGGAGTTGTTGGATTGTGTATTTGATGAGGGAAACCAAGAAATCCCATGAGCCTCCGTAGCGTACCTCTGAGCAGCTCGTGGCTCTGCTCCGCCGTTCTAAAAATAGATTGCACCGACAATTAAAGGTAACAAACCTACTGCTATGACTATAGGGATTATGGCAATGGGCCAATTTGCCAAAATGTTGAACTATCCCTTTAAGTTTTAGTTTAATTCTTTAAGTTGCAGTTTAATTTGATTTTTACTTATTTAGTTATTTTTGCTCCCCCCCTCCTGCTCTGTTTTTGCGACGTGCCTGCAGTTGCAGCGTCTCTCCACTAGAGGTGCTCTTGTCTCCCCAGAGCTTCAGCTGGGGGTGGAGCAGCACCTGCTGGAGGCGGGGCTCTGTGAGGCAGACGGACAGCTGAGCCCAATCACGGCGCAGCTCTATGCCGCTGCCACTCTGTGGGCCAATCACAACGGGCCGGAGGAGGCCAATGGGAACGTGGCGAGTCTGCCGTTAGCCAATCAGGAGAGAGGAATGGCAGAGAGCAGCAGTTTAGGCGGTAAACAGTGATTTTGTTTTAAAAAAAAAGAAAAACACTTTGTGCAGCAGGATACTCCAACATGAATAATCTATAAAATTTAAGACTGTGCTCACGTCACTTTAAGGCAGATTTCTTTTACAACTTTAACGAGAAGTTTCTGCGAAATAAGAGAAATACAAATAAAGTTATAACTTTGTTAGTCAGTAAATGGGTTAACGTGCTCGTGTTAACAGTGTATACAGAATAAAACCAAACAATTGTGTACACACTATTGTTTTACACACTTTTAGGCATTAATTAAGCTTAATTAAATACCCAATTAATAATTTATAAGGCATTCACCCATCATTGATACTAATTACGGTTATCAATGTGTAACTCTGGATTAATAAACATGTATCAACACACTCACTGACCAGTACATGTCAAATAAATGTTCATCTAAATCAAAAATGTATAAATAATAGTTTATAAACACAGTTAAAAATGTTTTACTCATAATTGATATTTATAAACTACATACTAATGAGTATTCATGCATTATAAATGAAGAATTCAGTATTTATTAATGCTTAACGAATGCTTAATAATGTGTACTTATTATAAAGTGTTACCAATGTATGAATACAGTGTGTAGTTATTATTCATGTGGAGTATTCTGTTGCACACACACACAAACACAGCTGACACACAACAGACTAAATGATGTTGAAAAAAACAACAAAAAACTGTTTGTCTCTATTCTATATACATATTAAGATAAGACAAAATTATCCTCAGAGACAAACCGTGTTAATTAATGTTTCCTTATCGACACTGAATCGGGACTGAACGTAAACTTCTTTGAGGATCTTCTCAGCTCCTCGTTACGTCTGATCTGCTCTTATCGACTCCTGCAGCAGCTGTTTCCTTTACAAAGCTGCAGATAAGAGACAAACTGATGACGACAGCTGAACGTAAAGCGGCTGAACAAGTAAACGTTTTTTTCTCCTTAGGAGATAACACCCCCACCCACCACCCCTCTCTCCAAAAAAAAAAAAAAACCGGAAAAAAACCCACATATAACCTCCTGAGTGAAACCGGACGCTGAACTGAGTCTGTTCAGCTGCAAATGTCACAGTCAATAAAGAAAAAACTGACCACATCCACTGAAATCGACTAAATTAATTCACTCTGTGTTTCTATTTCCATCTCTGACTAACAGCACTAACTCATCTTTCTCTCTCTCTCTTTATCTTCCTCCTCCTCCCTTCTTCTTCTTCTTCTTCTTGTGGCTTCACATTATCTTTCATTTCACCCTCCTCCCTTCACTCCCTCTCTCTCCTCCTTTTCTCAGATGTGTCATGTGACCACAAAAAGGAAGCGCCCAGTCCCGACACCGTCTCCCGATAGCCACCTCCGCTCCCCCCTCTCACTTCTCCATAACCACCTCTCCTCCTCCTCCTCCTCCTCCTCCATCTCCATCATCCACTCACTGCTTCACTCTCCTGCTGCACCAAACACTGAATGTTGTTTTCCTCCCTCTCTCTCTCTTTTTCTCTCTCTCACACTCATAAAGACTCGAGCACAAACTGAACCGGTGTGAATCTAAAGTGCAGGAGGAGGTGTGGCTCAGGTTCAGGTTCTTGGCTGTGAATAAAGATGTTATTATACTGAACCATGTGCTCAATGTCTGGCTGCTCTGTGTGTCTTTATTAAACTGGTAAATTAATGTTGATAGAAACATAAATATAAAGATAAAAGTCACAGTTGTGTGTTTCATGTCCATCCTCTGATCTCCTCCTCTGCAGCTAAACGACGGTTAAATCATGAAGTCACAGTGAAGTTGACTTTTGAATTCTTGAATTTGAGATGTCATCACTCCTTCATTTTAGCCCGTCAGACATTTGTGCAAAACAAGAGTCTTTATTAGTGCGTTAACTCTTGAATTATGTCCAAAAAATTGTCTTCTGCTGTCACAGTGACTTTTGACCTTTGGTTATGTTGAACTTTACAAATCAGTCTATCAACGAATGATGAATGTGAACGTACGAGGTGTCGCATTTTACGACAGTTTTACATTGTGATGAGAAACAGTAGTAGTTAAAAGGACGCTTTAACCACATCGTATATTTTGACACTGAGGTGAATGTGACTTAATTTAAAATGCACTTCATTAAAGGATTAAGTTCTGAGGAAGCTGGATGATGTTATAGACTCACAGGTAAATGATTAACCAGGTAGCACTGATCAAAACAGCTAAGACGACTATGAGACAAACAAGTTTTGGGACTTCAAATGTGTTGTGTTTAAGAGTTTTAAGAGTTGAATCACTTATGAGACACTGGGGGCGACCATTAAGAGATTACAAATAAATTTTAGGTCAGACATGATGTTTTTTTTTGTTTGTTTGTGCCATTAACGCCACAGTAAATAGCATTAGCATTAGGACTTTACTCACATCTGTGTGACCTGACTGTTTGGAGATCAGCAGCAATGTCTCTGCATGTGTCCGTTTGTGAATGAGAGTGTGAGTGTGTGTTTTCCTTTTTTTTTTTTATCATCCCAGGCTAAATGTCCACAGATGGGCTGCAGAGCAAGGGTTAAAGAGGGAGGGAAAGAAACAAGAACAGCTCCTCAGAAAGCAAAATATTCACTCCTATGACTCGGACCGAGTTGTTTAAATGTTTGTTTACATGTCTGACTCTGCAAAAGATATAATTCTGTTTCTCCCTGAGTCCTTTTAGCAGCTATTTCCTGTTGATGCTGCGTTCACTGTGCAGCTGGAAACAGGACGATTTATCCGAGGGACTTACTGTTCACCTCCGACTGCCAACAGTGACTGAGTTTTATTTGAAGCCCAGGAACATTTCAGTTGACGACTGCGTTTGGCTTCATGAAATTATGTGACACTGGATAATATTAATCATGCTTTTTACGAGTTTATTTGTTCAGTATAATGGAGCTTTTTTAACAGTTTTGAACAGGGCTTTCCCACCATAACCTACATTTTTCAGTATTTTCCATCCTTTTCGTTAACATTTAACTTAATATTTGCCTATTTAAACTCAAACTATGACCTACAGCAAATTGTTTTATCTTTGTTTACATTTCTTTTCTGGTACAGTTTGAATGCCGTAACTAATCCTGCTTTAAAACATGAATGCATCATGTTCCAGCATGGGTTTAAAATTGTAGAGGTATTATGTGATAAAACAGACAACTAAGGGGGACATATTGGAAATATCACTTTTTGAAGGCTCTTTAACATATATTTGGGTGTTTGTCGTGTCTTTTGGCCCCCAAAATGTGAAATCCATGTGGTTTTAAGAGCTGTTCCCACAGTTGTCTTCCAGTGATGTAAGGTTTTGAATTTGCATAACCCCACCCCTACCTGGTAACAGTAGATGGGCGGGACAAGCAGAAGTTCATTTGCATTTAAAGGGACAGGCACTGAAACAAGCCGTTCTGAACAGGGCTGTTTTGAGAGGATGAAAAGAGCTGTAATGTTTGATCCTTGGGGTATTTTGACCGAAGCATGTCACAGACATGTCTTTAAGACACCTGGGAACTATTTTACTTTGTGGAAAAGGGGCATATATGTCTCCTTTAAAGTACTGTTGTGGGCTGAGGGTTCAATTTATCAATCATAATATTTATTCATTAAGTTAAAGTCATATTCGTGTTTGTACAGGGAAGCTGGAAAGCGCTGTACCTGAGGAGGACGAAGAGGAAACCATACCTCAGGGCGACTGATCTGGGAGAGACGTCTGAGCACAACAGAGGCGGCCATTTTAATCTCCGGTTTTCTGGACAGACGAACGGATGGACAGACGGACTTGGAGGCGTCCATCTCAAGTGTAGCACCTACATGACAGGACATTGATTTTGATTTGAGGGGAAGAGTTGTTGACATTTTATATTAGAGCAGGAATTAAACCAGCATCTTTTATTCTTAAAAACAAACAGGTCTGGAAACAGCCGACAGAGCCGTTAACCTTCACTTAGCACATCCACCATGACATGGTGTCAAAAACAAACTGCCACAGACAAGACTGTTATTGTAATAATAAACTTACCTTTACTCGTCCTGTTTCAGCTCATGAATCAGGTGGAAATGTGATTCTTCATTTAACAAAAGCAGCAAACAAAGGACATCACAACAGTTAACCTCAAACAGCCACATTTCAACATTTTTGGCGGGAAACTCCTTGTAGCTAGCTCCAATGCTAACAACATCAAAATAAATGTTTTAATTTTTAGAAAGATTACATATTGAAATAAAAAATATAATTCAAAGGGCAATAATGAATGATTTCAGTGTAATATTTGGTCTCAACAACAACTTAAAAAAGCTTTTTGCTACTGCTGCGTTGCTAATGTTAGCATTAGCAGCTGTTTACTGACCAGCGTTGTTTGGTGCCAAACTTCAATCCCCTTACTCGCCAACAGCTGCCTGGCTCCAGTGGGTGAAGAAATGCTGCCTCTCTATCACTTATTAAAGTTAACATGTTGTTTAGCTATAGCTGGTCCAATTTGTCTCATCACTTTTGGATATGGACTCACTGCAACATACAACTGTGAATGCTTACATTAGTTTTGTAGCAATTTAGCAAAACTTAAAGCTCCTTTAAGATAATTAATCTGCTGTAGATGGACATTTTTTGACCCGCCACACAATGTTAGTTGCTTAAAAAAATATAATACACTTATTGCAGCAAAAAAGCAGCAAATCCCCTCGTTTTAAAAACTGCTGATCACGTTGTTGCTTGAAAGAGACTAAAATTATTGATTATTTTTCCTGCCAATTGATTGATTGACTTCAAGCTCAAGTTACTGGATGTTTCTTTGCTACTTTACTGATTTGGTACTAGACCTGATCTTAAAAACAAATAGATATCAGCTAATTTCTGGATCATTTGCCACTTCAAGTTCTAATTTTTTTTTTTTTTTAAATGTCCACTGTGAGATCAGAAATTTTACAGGTGCTTCACACAACACTCATCTGTAGCCAAACACAACGGTAACACAATAAATAACAACTACAGCTTTTAGCAGTGTTTTAAAGTTGACATTTTGACATGTAACAGAGAAACTGACACAAGAAGCCACCATTAGTTACACTTTTTGTGTTCCTGCTGTGTCAAAACACCTGCTGAAGGTAACGTGTTTCCGTTATTTCACATGTTGCAACTATGCAAAGAAAAAATCTCAGTTTACATTTGACCAGCACAGGTTTTGACTCATTTTTAGATAAACAGGTCAGAAACAGAAAACTTTCAATGTACTCTTAACTGTATTATGATGGATCTGTTAGTTTTTAAATGTTTATTTTCTCTCTGTATCTGCTACATGTATCCCTCTGACTATAATGTCACTAACTGCAATAAAATGTCAGCATTGATTATTGATTTTTTTTTAAACAATAAACATTAGAATAGAAGAAACATCAGAGGTCTATAATATCATGTCTCCTCTCCTTCCTTTACTGTTTTTGTTTTCTTGGGGCACCCTCTGGTGGTTTTTATATGATACAGCATCAGTGGACCTGTTAAATGCTGCAAATGTTTCATTTATTTAGTTTATATATAAAATATAAATATATGGTTATACATTACAGATATTTACACTTCTTTATGACTATATATGTGTCTGTGCTGTGCATAAATGCAAATTGATGTTATTTTATTCCTAGAGGTTTATAGGTTATAAAATGTGTGCATTCACATAAAATGTAGAACGAACATTACCGCAGGCAAGAGGAAACACACAATACCTTGTGTAAATGATATATAAGGTGTTCTACTTCCTAAGGGCTTTTTTTTTTTTTTTTTTTTAAATAACTGTACAACTGCATGGCAGAAATTAGTGATTTGATTCTGTTTCTTTTAAAAAGCAGAAAGCTGTTTCATGTTAGAAACATACCTCATTTGCATTTTGTCAGGTCAGTCCTGACTGACTTCTGTCAGTTACTTGAGAGCTAAAAGATAGTTTCCATTTAAAAACAAACACCAGTTAATACTTAAGAGTGCATACATTGCTGTGCATATATTTGCTCTAGGTTAGTTCAAATTTACTTTAGTTATTAAGAAAACACATTAAAGTCAGAGTCTGTTCATACATTGTCCTTGTAACAATCAAAACTATAGTTGAAATTTACTTTAGTTATTAAGAAAACACATCAAAGTCAGAGTCTGTTCATACATTGTCCTTGTAACAATCAAAACTATAGTTGTTTAAACAAAGTTGTCACACTTACCTCACCTGATCTTGTCTCAGCTGAGGCCGTTTAAAGTTTTTGCAGGAAGCAGCGTCACACACTCACAGCTCAGGTCTGACCACAGCCCTAAAGTTTATTTTATTCATGTCATTTTTAAGTTACACGGTGGAATTAGAGACACACACACAAAAAAAAATAAAGAGGTTAGAAAGAAAAACAGCAACCATTCCACATCAAACGGCAGAATGTGCCCACGGATCTGTCCACTCTCGTGCTCATAATGCAGATTACTACTACTACTACTACGGCCAGATGTTTAGATAACACAGTAGAAACACAGGTCTTCTACTGCAAGGAGTAGAAACTGAGCTGTAATCCTGCTACTGTACATAGTGTTATAATGTTACTTCACTTTTGCAGCATGACACTGGAGCAGTCTGCAGTGTGAGCCTTCAGACAGAGCCCTGGTGTTAGTTAATACATCAGCAGAGGGCTGGCATAAAGGGAGCATGGTCTGTCTGTGTATGTGTCTCAGTATGTAGCCCTTGCCATGCCTTGATTGAGGAAAAGAAATAAAAAAAAAACAAAACAAGAGACTGCACTTTGTAAAAGTTGTCCGTCCGTGTCCGTCTGTCCTAAAAGGTCCCGAACAACCGTCATGAAAAATATAACCGGCTCACATGGAAAGTTCGTTGTAGGTAGGAGGACGCCCCATCGACCAGAGAAAACATCACCCAGAGTGCACGTATATATATATTCATATATTTATTTTTTGTTTTTGTTGACTTATTGCAGCTCCAGGTTTTTCCTTATTTCAATGATGAGGATTTTAAAGATGTTTGTCTGCAGAGGATTTTTGATTAAAGTTAAGTACTAACATGTTTCTCTAACCTCGGAGTGTAGATGAGAGTTTATCCGTCAACAGCTGGTGAGAAATTAAGATGCTAAAATTTCCATCAATTAAAAAAAAGGTGAAAACTGATGATTTCTGCCTTTTTTTTCTTTTCTTTTTTTTGCAGAAGTTGCCAGATGTTAATTATATTTCGTACAGCTACTGGACCTTAACTTAAAAATGAGGGCTACAGCTGCAGGATGGGGCGCATGCTCCATATGTTATGAAGTGAACTGGGACCATGCTGCACTTTGAAATAAAACTGACTGGTTGATGCCTACACTGTAGAATCACTGCAGTATTTTTTGTTTGTTTGTTTTGTTCCCACTGTAAAAGAGAAAAGAAGGAGAAAAAAAAAATGCTTCTGTGACCTGGCGGCTTGTCCCAATAATAAATCGTCCATACATTTTTAAAATGGCATTTCTTCACCCATTTAACACCCAAACACTCCAACCAACCACTTCCAAGCCCTGATACACACAAGTTCTTTTTTTTTTTTGTTTTTGTTTTGTTTTTAGTGTCAACACATTTTGGCAATTCGTCATTTTCATCATCATCATCATCATCATCATTGTCGTCATCATAAAAATAACAAAACATGAACATTAAAAACAGACGAGTTCAGTTCACATCAAAGTAGAATACAGATATTATATCTTTACCCACAAAAAGTTTTTTGTTTTACGACTAGCTAGAAAAAAGAAAGAAAACATCACCATGTTATACAAGTGTGTGTGTGTGTTTGTGTGTGTTCAACTTCTCACTATGAAATGCTGAAAGATTAGTGTTGGTAGTTTTATATCTGCTCAAAATGTAACTGTATGTGTGTGTGTGTATATAAGTGTAAACTTACATTAACAAGCAACATGTCTTTCAGTATCAACACAGGAATCTTCACCCGCCCTCGTCAGTAAAAGCAAACGAAAAAAAGAAAAAAAAGAAGAAAAAAAAAAAACCCACATCACATCAGTCATTTGCATTCCCAAAGTAAGTTAAGCATCCAAATCCATCACCACCACGTACAAGTCGGCATCCGGCCGCTAGAAATTCAAATCTGTCATCGAAGAAAAAAATAAAATAAAAATAATAATAATAATAATAATAATAATACAAACAAAAAGAGAGAATATTTTAGTGTCAACTATATATATACTATATATTTATATTTTTGTTCTTTTATACCAACCAAACATATGGTATATTACGTGTTGCTATGGTTATGGTCCCCCTGGCAACATCAATGAAAAAAGTACAATGATTAAAGTAAAGACACTGATCCCCCAACTTCATCCAGCTCATGTGTGTGTGTTTGTGTGTCGAATTGTGTTTGTTTTTCTTGTGTCGTCTTTGTGGAATGAATCATTTGTATGTATTTGTGTGTCTGTGTGTGTGTGTGTTATGTTCTTTTGGCGTTTAGTTTAGTGAACAACTTTTGTTCTGGGTTTAGAGTTGACTTGTTTAGATGCTACACGTTTTAGTGTTTTTTTGTTTTGTTTTTTGTTTTGTAACGTGTGTCGACCGTTGTTTCGTGTGCACGTCGACACGTTTCGTTCGTTGTCAGGACGATGGTACGTTGAGGCATTCGTAGGCATAGTTTAGTGTTTTGTTTTAGTTTGTCTTTAGTGTATGCCGTTAGTGTGTGTTTGTTGTTGTTGTAGTTGTTGTTGTCGTAGTAGGAGACGCAGCACGATGGGCCGGTGCTGTGTGTGTTTTTACGCGTTGGCGCTGATGCTCTGTTTGTAGACGGCGTGGTAGGCGTTTCGCAGCAGGACGTAGGGGAAGCAGGACTCCAGCAGGTCCATGGTCAGGAAGGGAGACTCCTGCACGATCTGAGAGAGAGACACACACACAAACACACAGACAGTGAGATGATATAAATATAGAGTCAAACTTAAAGGGATAGTTCAACATTTTGTCAAATTGGTCCATTGCCATAATCCCTATAGTCATAGCAGTAGGTTTGTTGCCTTAAATTGTCGGTGCAAGCTATTTTTAGAACGGCGGAGCAGAGCCGTGAGCTGCTCAGAGCTACGCTACGGAGGCTAAGGGAATTTCTTGGTTTCCCTCATCAAACTCATCAAATACACAATCCAACAACTCGTTACAAGACAGAGTTGTTTGAGAGGGAAATACAGAGACTGCTTGCTGAAAAACTGTTCTTAAGGCAACGCGCATCAGCGGTTTTGCATGAATTTACCTCAAAAACAACTCTGTCTGGTAACGTTCTGTTATTATCTCATAGCGTGGTGAATGTGCAGGTCACAACTTGTACACCAGAGCGTTCTGGAGTTGTTGGATTGTGTATTTGATGAGTTTGATGAGGGAAACCAAGAAATCCCATTAGCCTCCTAGCGTAGCTCTGAGCAGCTCGCGGCTAAAAATAGTTTTCACCGACAATTAAAGGTAACAAACCTACTGCTATGACTATAGGGATTATGGCAATGGGGCCAATTTGCTAAAATGTTGAACTATCCCTTTAAAGCGTGAACTTGTCTCCAGTGTTTCGTGGCGGTTTCTCTCACCATGTCCAGCAGCAGGTAAACAGACTCTCTGTTACGTGTCGTCATCTTGTCCGTTTCCTGACCGATCTTCAACAGGCTGGACGAGGCCAGCTACACACACACACACACACACACGAAAACACATTAAAGAGTTTAGTTTATTCATTTAAGATGATTTGATTCACCACAGCTCCAATGAGAAGCATGAAACTGATTTAAAAAATTAGTGCGTATAGTTATCGCTAATGTTCAGCTCTTGCACCTTACTGAGTTTTAACGTGTGCAGTATAATTAATATAATAGTTGTAGAGCAACTCGTTGTGATTCCATTAATTCTTTGCTGCAGTTTTGAGGCAATTGGTGAAAAATCAGTTGTTGTTTTAGATGATATAAGAGCAGCAGGACGTCTGACGTCTCCTCCACCTGTACCCTGTACTAAGAGAAGAGCTGTACAGATATTTCTCAGTTTCAGAGGATGTATAAGCAGAAAATGGGGAAGAAATAGAAACATATTGTAATAAAAGAAGATTAGTTATGGATTATTGATTTGTAGATTGGGAACTGGTTCATTTTAACGGCATTTCATCTGATGTAAGTAGGTTTTTTGTTTTAAGAAAGGAGCAGATATTTTAATATTATTACACTGGAATGAATAAATAAAATGAAATGAAAATGTAGATCAAAGTTTGAGACACACACACACAGCAGACGTCCTGCAGCAGAGTCGTGATGGTGTGACATACAAATATTATGTTAATATATTAAATATATGCAGATTGAATATAACTTTGGCCCTGAATTATTATGTTACATCACGTCTACAGAGAAGTCAAAGATCCTTGGTTGCGTTCTTCCTCTGGCCATCGAGGTTGTTGGTCGATTCAAAAATGTTACCGATGATAAAGAGAATATGTGAAGATGAAGTGGAAACTGAGCTCCATTCGTTTTGTACTGAAGTATGAGGATTTGAGAGAGGTTTTATTCTGCAAAATCTACAGACAAAACCCTGAAAAAACTGGAATGGTTGTTTCATTTCAATGTGTTTAAGACTGATCATTTTATTCCCAAAGCCTGGAGGAGAAGACAGGATAGTTTGAAGCTCTGAAGCTTGGTATTGTTTTCTCTTCTTTCTTTCCTCCAAAGTCTCTGACTCTGGTCCCGGTTTGTTTTCTTGGCGTCACAATAATAAAATTTAAAATCATTCATATTAACTTTTAAGATATAATAATAATAATGATAATAAATGTGATGGTATGGGTTGGTTCTTACAGCCAGGAACTCCTTGAGGCGATCCTCTATGCTTCCCTTGTGGATGGTGAAGAGAGCAGCAGCGATCTGGTTGATGGCTTTGGCCAGACAGTGGATGTTGTTACAGTGGCCTGCAGGGGGCAGCAAACACACACACACACACACACACACACACGGTTACACACACAGAGCAAGAAGAAGAAAAAGACGTCTTCAGTGTTCCAGAGTCAATTAATTACGGTTTAATTTCTGACACGTGCGGCTGGTTCACGACGTGCAGAGGTGGAGCTCCCGCTGCGCAGGGAGGAGGGAGGAGGAGGAGGAAACATGGATTTCACTTTTTTCCTTTTCTTTTCTCTGTATTTCATGCAGATGACGGCCGTTATGTGTGAATGTGAGGCGCATGATGAGAAGCGGCGCGGGCGTGTAAAGTAAAATAAAATATGTGCATATAATTCTTAGTTCACCAAAACGGTTTGCGTGACTGCGCCGGGCGCCGTGTATTGAGACGTGCTGTCAGAAAACCAATTGCTGCCCCGACGTGCGCTCTGCATACTAACAATGGTGGAGCCCATTACAACTCATTATCCTTTTCAAATGTCCCTTATTAACAATGGCGCCTTTCATTTCAAGGTTGTTAAGGAGGCGATGTCTTGATAATTCATCCTTGAGAAGAAACTCTTTGATACCTTATCAAAAGCCTCGTTTAACTACAACACCGCTGCGTCTCTATTACACTCGATATCGAACTGGATGAATCTCTTCACTGACAAAAGATGCAACAAATACGATTAAACGTGAGTAAACTGGTGCATTAGTGTTTTCATCGTTTAAAGAAGAAACAGACGTGTACATTATGGAGGTGATGAAACGGCTCATGTGCACATGAATGAATCAGTGTGAGGGCGCCGGGTCCGGGGCTCATCTACATGCAGCGCGGCCGCGTGTCGCTCATGCGGTAAATTACGTTCTCGACCATGTGTGGTATTTTGTCCTGCGTCGTTTCTCGTGGCTCCGCACAACGATTAGTCGAAGGACAGAACATTAAACAGCAACGACTGAGATGATCTTCAACCCTTTCACTCTTTTTCCTTTTTTTTTTTTGCTTTATAGGTTTTTATATGTGAGAGTTTGCTGCTTTTCTACGTTGAGCTGAGAAGTATTTTCTGTTTTTATGGCGTTACAGACTCTGTAGTTCTGTTTCTACTGCAGGAACTTTGACAGTGGCTAAATGAGTCCGAGTGGCACCAAAATACTCCTGGGCGGGGCTTGACGTTTCCTCGGTTCTGATTGGATTGAACTCAGAGCGGGATGTGACGCCAACAGAAAGCGGCAAAAATAAGCAGCACTTTAAAAACCCAGCATTAGTAGAAAGTTGGGAGGCACCATAACTGTTTTTTCCACCGATACCGACGACGAATAACATTTTAAACACACCTGAGGTTAAAGCAGAAGTAAGTGATATATTTGTGTTAATATAAGTCTTAAATAGTTATATCTTCCGACAGCAATCACTTACATAGAGTGTTTGGACTGAAACACGGGTCTGTCAGTCCCTCTGCTCTGCTCTGAGCCGAGGAGAAAACATTTCTCGTATCCTACAGTTTTTAACCAATGAGGAGAGAGAACGGCATGCAGGGCTGTGTGTGCAGCCAAGGGACGCCGTGAATGTGGTGACGTAGGGACGAGGACTGTTATGGTGCGTTCAAGGCAGCCCGTAACTCGTGTTTTTCCGACCTTTGAAGTGGTACCAGTTCGATCTGGTACGAGTTCACGGGTCGGAAGTTACGAGTGGCCGTTATAGTGACTTTCACCGGTAAAACAGGTCGGAAAAACACGAGTGGGTTGCCTGGAACGCTACAAAGTCGTAAGTTGTGACTTGAAGCTGTAATTTACGGTTTCAAAAGCCTGCCTGGAACGCAGCATTAGCGAAAACGACCGGATCGCTTACTTCTGCTTTAAGAAAGGCTGAGATGCGGTAAATAAAGATGAATTTAACATTATGGCTCTGAAAAAATAATATAAATATAAATAATCACTAATAATACCAGCTATGACTCTTCAAAAATCAACATTTGTTATTGTTTCAAATCAAGAAACAGACAATGTTGGCTAATTATAACTGTCTCTAGTAATGTTTATTAATTATCAGACTCATCTGTGTATTTGCTGATAATTATTGCCCGATAATAATGTATACCGATAGTTATTGTGCAAAAAAGGATAATGATGAGGACAACAACAAGGAAAACTGTGATGAAACAACGATGCCGTCTCCCCATGACTCCGGTCAGTCCTGTACGGGTTTGATGGGATGTTTCTGTGACGTTCCTGCCTCCTACATTTGACCAGGTGTTACAACCCGAGTGTGAACGTTACCTTCGATGGCGGGGCTGTACTGTGACATCACGTTGCTGGCCAGCGTCGGCAGGGAAACGGCCACGAACACCATGAGCAGGCAGGCGATCTTATACTCCTCCTCTGGACTGATGTTCTCTGCACAGATTGTGTTGTGAAGCGGGTCAGCAAGAGACAAAACACCACGGATGAATTCATCTGTGTGTGTTTTTTGTGTGTTTATTTGAAGTCTCACCACTTTTTTGCGAGGACAGAGCGACGACCAGAGCCGGGTCGATCTCACAGGGCAAACCTGCAGCTGACGACAGCTCGTACACGTTCATGGCCACCTGGACAAACACACACAGTATATATATTCACACAGGGGGAACAGGAAAGACGATTTCTGAACACAAAGAAAAAAAACTAATTATGATCTTTTCACCTTCATGTCCGTCTCTCGGGGAATGTGATCCTTGAAATCTTCCACCGAACTGACCAGGAAAGGAATGTGACAGGACAAAACCTGTAGAGAGAGACGAGAAGCAGACGATGCAGTGAGACACTGAAGAGACGGGGCTTTTATCTAATTCACTGGTTCATTTTTATGGTATATTGAAAAACTAGACCAGAGAAAAAGATAATCTACACCTTCACACACTAGAGGAGCCAGCGATGCGTACAAGACTTCAGTTTGTATATGGCCATAAGTTCAACTTCAGACAAGGAGAGAGCTGGTTTAAGAGAAAACTGTGTACATACTCACAGGGTTCAGTGTTATCAAATAATTTTATTTGAATAATTCTCCTTTCTATTATTTATATTGTTGTTATCTTCTTGCCTGTTGCTGGTATTTGTATTCTTTCTATTTTAATCTTCATTGTATTATGAACCCCAGGAAGACTAGCTGGTTGTCTCAACATCAGCTAATTGGGATCCATGTAACTAATAAATAAATAAACAACTTACAAAATGGTTCCTGCAAATTCACACAGTTATTTGGATTGGATTAATGTGTGTGTGTGTGTGTGTGTGTGTGTGTGTGTGTGTGTGTGTGTGTGTGTGTGTGTGTGTGTGTGTGTGTGTGTGTGTGTGTGTGTGTGTCTTACATCTCTCAGAGCTTCCTGAGCGAGGGAGCGGAAGGACAGAATGACTCCGATGATGGTCATCCTCTTCAAAACGCTGTCCACTGCTACAAACACACACACGCAACAATCAGTTAATAAATGACGACAAAGTTATCACACTAATTAATCTTCAATCAAGTCGTTCACAGCTGAAGACGAAGCTGTTTTAAAGAGGAACTATGCAAGTCTGGTCTGGCGTATTTCATTGTAGGAGGTATCTAGTAAGTTTCACCTCTTCCAGCACTGTAAATTATCAAATTGTTCCTTTTACTTATGTATTTTTAACTGTGCAAAATAAATCTAAATCTAAAAATCTTCCTGTAACAAGTTACAAGTCAGTTATTTAACCATTACAATTACGATACTCTGAATCTGTTTAATTAAGGTAAAAATCCTGCATAGTTCCCCTTTAACCCAGAGAAGTGTTGTGTGTTTACATCGACTCATTTAACACATAATAATGGACGACACAGTGAAGCTTCACGCCGACGGGAAACAAGTCTGGACTTCACGCTGTCGGCTCAGAGAGGAATGTGGCTCCTCTCCGAGTGTGAACTGAGTTTTACACAAAGCTGTTAAACACACACACAGTTTATTCCCTGAAAAGGTTCCTACAGTGCACACACACGTTCAGAGTCGCTGTTTATGTGTTGGATTGTGTATAAGTGTGTGTTGAATTACAGGTGAGTTTCTTGAAGAGCGCGGCCATGTGTTCCGGTTTGTCGAAGCTCGTCCTCATCTGGGTCAGAACCTCCATGTTCTCCACCACCAGTTTCTGAACAAACAGAGAGCGACAAAGGGTTAAAACTTTTAATGTTTATACTTTCATGTTTATGATGCACTGGTGTAAAATTGCATCATGTTTTTTTTTTTTTCTCTTCTTAATGCCAAACATATTGATACAAACTGTCTGCACTAACATTTTGATTTGAGATGTTTATACTCAGATCAAACGAAGGAGCTAATTAGCGCTCGTCTCTGTTAAGACTCTTAAACTCAACTTGATCCTGTGAGGTGAAAACTTTACTTTGTGCGTGTCAGTGTGTGTGTGTGTGTCAAAATCTATGTCAGCTTCACTGTCAGTTTGTGATTAAAATCGCATTTTTGCTCCAAACCCACAGTGGAAACAACAAATAAGATTTTGAAACCTATACAGATTTAAATGAGAGTTCAACATTTTGGTAAATTGGCCCATTGCCATAATCCCTATAGTTTTAGCAGTAGGTTCGTTACCTTTAATTGTCGGTGCAAGCTGTTTTTAGAACGGCGGAGCAGAGCCGCAAGCTGCTCAGAGCTACGCTACGGAGGCTCATGGGATTTCTTGGTTTCCCTCATCAAACTCATCAAATACACAATCCAACAACTCCAAAACGCTCTGGTGGACAAGTTGTGACCTGCACATTCACCACGCTATGAGATAATAACAGAACGTTACAAGACAGAGTTGTTTTAGACTGCTTGCTGTAAAACTTCCCCCGAGGGAAACATGCATCAGCGGTTTTGCATGAATTTACCTCTAAAACAACTCGTAACGTTCTGTTATTATCTCATAGCGTGGTGAATGTGCAGGTCATTGGATTGTGTATTTGATGAGTTTGATGAGGGAAACCAAGAAATCCCATTAGCCTCCGTAGCGTAGCTCTGAGCAGCTCGCAGCTCAATAGCTTGCACCGACAATTAAAGGTAACGAACCTACTCTTTAGATGGCAATGGGCCAATTTGCCAAAAATGTTGAACTAACCCTTTAAGAATATATAAGGATAAAGACATAGATAAATGGTTCAAGGTTGTGTGTGTTTGTACCTTCAGCTCTGCGACTTGTGATGAAATGTGCCACATCAGACTCTCACTGAGGAACTTCATCCCGTACGGTCCCAGCAGCTCCGACAGCGAACGCATCTCTGGGAAATAAAAAAAAATAACAAAAACACACACATTCCATGAGTCCAAACACACACATTTTGTCTCACTAGCATCAGTGTGACTCACGACAACGACACTCTGCTCGTATGTGTGTGTGTTGGTACCTGAGATGTCGGAGTATTCCTCTGCGTTGAAAGTCAGCTCGTTCTCGGTGGGCAGGTTGACGAAGGCCTTCATGGCGGGGAAGTAGGCGATGTGTCCGTTACTGACCTGACGCAGCAACGTCTCCAAGTACCTAAACACACACACACACACACACAAACATAATATATTTTAGTCTCTTTTCTGTGTTGGCAGAAATTCCCTCTGCAGCTAAATCTGATTTTAATCCATCTGTAGGAGGCGTCAAGCAAAAAAAAACACACAAATCCCATCCTCAGAGCGCTGAACTCAGCAGTTTGGCTTCTTAACACACTGACGAACCAGCTTTCATATCTATCTTTTATTTTGATTCATATATCAGCCATTTAACTTCCTGTCCTTTACATATCCTCTTAAATCAGAGCAATAAATAAACAATATGCAACCAAAAACCAACAGTCATGACCTTTAATCCAACAACAACGAACAAAAAACCATCCTGCAGTTTCTGAGCCTAGAATAGAAACGTCTGACATTTAGTTGTTTGTGCTGTAAAAACTTCCTGCAGTGACAAACTAAAGCGCTGTAAGTTTAAAAGCCACTTCCCCCCGTAGTGCAATAAAAAAATATGATGTTTTACGAATGGTTACAAACAAAAAAAAAGCTTCTTACAAAAGGAAATGTGTGAAGAAAAGAGCTTTTTGAAAGCTCCAGTGTATTAGGTTAAAAAGGAACAACAACATCATCTCCGTCGTCGTCGGTTACGTACCAGTTTGTGTAGAGACTGGTGATGGTGGGCTCTCCGTGACTGTCCAGGTGCTGCGTCTGCTGCAGCAGGACGTTGTTGAAGACCCGGGTGATGTCGATGGTGACGTAGTTCTCTATGGACTGCAGCACCGTCATGTAGGCGCGCACGCTGGTCAGCAGCTCGCTGGGCTTGGCGATCTCCTGCGTGGCCTGGTTGTACATGGTCATCCCCACGATCGACCTGGAGACAGGAGAGGGACGGGAGGGACGGACGGAGGGTTAAAGACAGAAACACACAAACCAGGAGCCGTATTCACAAAGAATCTTAGGGTTAAAAGTAGCTCCTAAGTTTGAGAGAGTTCAAAAGTTGCGAGGACTCCTAACTCAGTAAGACCTATTCACAAACAATCGGAAATGGCTGCAGCCAGGCAAATGTTTTGGAGACAATGGAGGACTGCGAATTGCTGCAGAGAACAGAAAGTTCAGAGCCCAACTTGGCAGCAGAGAGAGTGGTTTGGACTCGAAGCAATCTAAAAAGCCCCGTCGGACCTGAGGGCAAAAAAAAAAAAAAAAAAGTGGAGCGGAGGCGAAGGGGTGGGAGGGGGGCAGATCGCCGGCACTCAACAACCAATCACTCCGTTGAGCGCCTCTAATTCGTGCACGAGAATTGACGTAATCCATAGCAACAGGGCGTCACTCTTAGTTTGCTCTTAGTAATTTATCCTTAGTAAGAGTACCGGTAGGTCTCAGCGGCTTTGTGAATAGCTTTTAAGAAAAAACTCCTACGTAAAAACTTTTAGCGCGAGTTAGGAGCACTCCTAGCGGTAAGATAAAAGGCTTTGTGAATACGGCCCCAGGACAACAACAAGGACGATTCATTTTCTTTTCGATCATTTTCTTTCACTTTTATCCAAAATACTCAGTTAATCTGCTGCTTACTGATCTGATCTGATTGTGATGACCACGCTCTAGGCTCAGTCCCTCCAGAAACATGTGATTATGCGATCGCATAATTCAAACGCAGAATCAGCCAAAGCCTAAACTTTTCACTGCAAAAATCTCTGATTTCCGTGTAAAATCTGCGAGGCTTGCATGATTTCATAATCCCTGCATTTTTGTTGCAAAAAAACTCACATAAACTGTATCTTCGCAGAAAGCTGAAAATGCTTTACTTGACAGGGGAGCAGCCATTTTCCCTTTTGTCTTGGGAACGTTATTAAGTGATGTAATTACACAACGGGAAGTATTATTGCCTCGTGTGAGAAGATGAACGAATGGGAAAAATGTATTTTTATTCTTTTCTTCTACATAATTTGTAGCACATTTTTTATTTTGTGAAGCTACTGGAACTTTTTGGACTCACGAAAGTTTTCTAAGTCTGAGTTATGTTTATTAAGTTTTGAAATAAAACAAGATGAGAACTTAAACAGTGACGTAGTGTGCTTGCTTATTAAAGGATGTCATTAGAGATGACTCTTTCTAGGTTGCAGCCTAGTGAGAACAGGGTGCTGGGGGAATCAAGCATTTTTCCCCTTTCTAATCAAATCGCATTTTTTGCCAGCACTTGCCATTTTAACAAATTCCTACAATTTCATTGCATGAAACTGCATAAATTCCCCTCATATTCCATCTTTTTTTTAAAGCAGAAGTGAGTGATCCGGTCGTTTTCGCTAATGCTGCGTTCCAGGCAGGCTTTTGAAATCATAAATTACAGCTTCAAGTCACAACTTACGACTTTGTAGCGTTTCAGGCAACCCACTCGTGTTTTTCCGACCTGTTTTACCGGTGAAAGTCACTATAACGGCCACTCGTAACTTCCGACCCGTGAAATCGTACCAGTAGCCTACGTCTTTTTGTACAGTCTATGTACCAGATCGAACTGGTACGACGTCACAGGTCGGAAAAAAACGAGTTTCCTTGAACGCACCATAACAGTCCTCGTCCCTACGTCACCACATTCACGGCGTTCCTTGGCTGCACACACAGCCCTGCATGCCGTTCTCTCTCCTCATTGGATAAAAACTGTAGGATACGATAAATGTTTTCTCCTCGACTCAGAGCAGAGCAGAGGGACTGAGAGACCCGTGTTTCAGTCCAAACACTCTATGTAAGTGATTGCTGTCGGAAGATATAACTATTTAAGACTTATATTAACACAAATATATCACTCACTTCTGCTTTAAGAAAACCTGCTGCATAATCAAAGATTTTTCCCCCCAACAATCACAAAAAATGCTGCATTTTTCTGGAAGGACAGCAGACTAGGGATTGATGGTGTCTAATTAACTCTAATAAACAGATGCTGCATCTAAACTAAAAAAAAACAAAGGTTTGACTTTAAGCCTTCTCTCAGTGAGTGTGTGTGTGTGTGTGTGTGTGTGTGTGTGTGTGTGTGTGTGTGTGTGTGTGTGTGTGTGTGTGTGTGTGTGTGTGTTTACTTGGTGAATCGGATCTCCAGGTGTGAGGTCAGGTACTCTCTGGGTGTGAAGGTGTGCTCCCACACCACCAGGTTGGGAACGTAGTTGATGGAGAAGCAGAGTTCAGATAACGCTGTGTGGAGTTTATCCAAACTGGAAGAAGAAGAAGAAGAAGACGAAGAAAAACAGAAGATAAATAAAAAGGTCAAAACAGGCTCAGCAGGACATGGAGAAACTTTTAATGATCTGACAGCAACCGAGAAAAATAAATTAAAAGAAAACACTGAAACAGGAGGAGGAATAGAAGTATGTGAGGAGACTGCAACAGGACAGATGTGCAAAACAACGACTGCGTAAAAACTTACAAAGTACAAACCAGTTGTGAGCTGTTAACATGAGAGTTAACAGCTGTTACCATGACTACTGCATGAACACTGAGGTTTCACGGTGTTAATGGGAATTCGAACTGACAATAAAAACAAGGTTATCCATCTATTATTAAAAAACACACAGAAACAACAGTGATAACTTATTAATACGGCGAGCCAGAGGGACAAAAAGGGGAGAAAATGAACAACAAACACGTTTAAACTCTTTTGTTTTTTTTGTTTGTTTTATTTTGTTACTCACTTGGTAACCAGTAGTCGGTTCTTCCTCATGCTCTCCACGCCGGGTTTCTCTCGCTCCGGCTCGCCTTTCTTCCCCGTCGCCTTCTTGCTCTTCTTGTTCACGGCCTGGCTGATGGTTTTCGCGCAGTGTTTGGGAAGCAGCTAGAGAGAAAGACAAGACAAGACAAGACAAAATAAGACAGGTGGAGGAAGAGACGGAAACAAAGAGACGGGTTATTAAGCCGCCGGGCCGATACAGTGGACGGTGAAGATAAATCTAAGCAGCTTTTAATGACGAGCATCGATGTGACAGCACGTAACGGGCAGATAAGAGACCACTTGTCTCTAACTTCATACTGTGACATCAGAGAACTTGTTTGGTTTAAAAAAAGACTGAAAGTTTTTCCCACAGTTGTTCATTCTTTTTTTTGTGTGTGTTTTTTTTTCACCTTTATTTGACTGCACAGTTGAGAAAGACAGTAAATGGGGAGGCAGAGAAAGGGGGAACGACATGCATTAAAGGGCCGCCCGATGTGGGATTCGAACCGGGGCGGACTGCAGCGAGGACTATAGCCTCTTCATATTTGGCGCCTGCTCAAACGACTGCACAAGTTTGACCTTTTTTTTTTTTTTTAGGAAACGCCCTGATCTGCTTTCTGGCAGAGAGAGAGAGAGAAGAGAGTTAGAGGAGAATATTGATACGACCCCTCTCACTTTCTGATCAATGGCTCGGACCAGTCATTTGCCTGGTTGCCTGGCAACTGGTCCCAGCACTCAACCCCCATTCAAAAACAGTCAAGTGTCAGTTTTGCTCTTTGGGGGTTTTGTACAGATTGAAACAAATGAGGTTTATTGTGTTAATTCAGGAGCTGAGCTGTGTCCAGTCGTTATGTTGAGCCAAGTTAAACTAACGGGCTGCTGGCTCTTTGACCTTCTTCTTCTCCTCCAACTCTCTGCACAACAGCAGAGAAGTGGATTTCCCTCAAAGGTTCAAACAGAGAAAGAAAGAGGAAGGAACGAAGGATGCATCGAGATTCTTAATGGGACGATTCTGAATCGATGCAGTTACGTCACATAATCGATTTTTAAATTCAAAACTTAACAAGTGCTCCTTTAAGTAGACTAGACATTTTCTTTTTCTTTGTTTGCTCAGACTCCAAGGAAGCTGCTGTATTGTGGAAATGCATTTAAATGATATTTTCTGTTTTATTTTATATAAATAAGAAGTTTATCTAAAATGTTTATCTGAGTATTTATGTTAATTAATGAAAAAGCCATGTGAGGCAACACAGAAAATTGAGGATGTGATGCATCAATAGACTGGTGAATCACAATCGTATTGAATCGTGAGGCCAGTGACGACACAAACCACTAACCCTAAAACATCCAAATTATTATAATTTTAATCGTCATTTTATTTCATTTTTTCAGTATTGAGTTTGCTGCTTTTTAATTTATCATCATCACTCTGAGAACGTGTCATTACAGCTTTTCTGAATGAGCTCTTCATGTATGAAACATGGACAGTGATGAACAAAAAAGTCGAGGTCAAGAGGAAACACTGGGATTAATACTGAGAATTCTGCTTATTAGGTTGTTCAATGTAAATAGTAGTGTTGGAATACGATGACTGTAGGTGTATGTGAAAGCATGTAATGCCTCTGCCCTGTTGTTCTATGTTTATGGAAATGTTAAAAAAGAAAAATGTGTGTGTGTGTGTTCCTACCTGGTCGCTGAGTGTACATTGTTCGGTGCAGATGTCAGTGATCAGGTTTCGGGCCTGTTTGGCCATTTCATCCAGAAACATGTTACACAGCGACAGGCTTCGATCTCCTATGTGGTGGCGCTGTAGAGGAGGAGGAGGAGGAGACACATTGAAATCATTTAGTCACATCTACTCTGTTCACAGTAACTGTCACACACTTAACGATGAGGATGATGTGAGTGTGAGTGTGTGTTTACCTCCTCGGGACAGAGCTCGTGTGTGCAGGACATGAAGTGTGTGCAGAGCAGCGGGAAACAGATGGAGTGTCGGCTTTGGGAAGGAAGTTCCAGACACTGCTGGAACATCTTCTCAAATGCACGGCTATAGAAGCTACTTATACACACAAAGACACAGAAGAGAGAGTGAATACACACAAAGCATAAAGACACAGACACACTTCATTTCTCAGTTAATCTCCATCTGCTTGCATTTCAATTCAATTTATTTATACAGTTTAAATGCAACACAGACTAAGTGTTTTCCATAATAAAGCACACAATCCCACCCACCATATATACAGCATGAATGTAAACATGGAATATTTAAAATTAGGGACTGAACTGAACTCAGGAAACGCTACGTATCTTAACAGTGAGGGGGAAACACTGGAGTCTTAAAAAATGAGGTGTTAAAGAGGATAAATAGAGCTCTGACAAATTAAGATAAGAAATACTAATAAAACAAATAGGATAAATAAATATGCATATAACTAAATCAAATAAAAACATGCTAAAACAGAGTGATAATGATAAGATCAGTTAACTCATACGAAAAAAACTAATACAAAAATAAGACAATAAATAAGTAATAATAAAACAGAGTAAGTAAAATAATAAAACAGTAAAACTAATATTATTATATAATAATAAAAAGAAGGGGCATTCAGTTAAAGGTTTTCATTAAGAGCTTTAAAAACCAGTAAAAGGACTTTAAAATCAATTCTGAGGGAGAGCAGAAGCCAATGCAGAGACTTTAAAATTGGAGTAAAGTGTGCTCTCTTTTGTGTAGCTTAGTGTGTTGTGTTGTGTTGTGTGCGTGTGTGTGTATTTGTGTCTCACCAAAAGATCGACAGGTCTGAAGTCTCCACCAGCATCTCCACCAGAGAATCCACCATCTTTGTGTGAAAGATGATGGTGTTCATCATCTTCCCCAGCTCCTTGTGGTCGGCGATGCCCAGACTGGCCTTAGAGACGCTCGTGTAGGCCTGAAGACGAAGACGAAGACATGGAGGACAGAGTGAAGACGACGTGAAGAGACACAGACGGAGCGTTTTAGCTACAAGTGGGATTTAAAAAGATCATTGTGGGATCTTGAGCTACAGTCTGGTGGTATATTACCAAAAATACAGACTGTGAAAACTGTGTTTCTGTCGTCCTGGAAACCACGCTGACCTTTACAAATGTGTTTCTAAAGAATCTCAGCTTGTGCACACACACACACACACACCTGCAGTCTGAACCAGTCCAGCCTCATGCCTCTGAAGTCAAACACCTCTCCGTCCTCCACTGCAACACAAGAGCACGGTAAGTCACACACTTTACAACATCTGGACAGAGGTTTCAGTACGCTACAACATCTGGACAGAGGTTTCAGTACGCTACAGGCTTTTTGACAGGACAAAGCGATGTGTTACCTTGTTTAACGCTGAGGGAGGTCATCGTGTTGACGAATGAAGACATGATTATAGACTCGTCCTCTGGACACACAGACAGGTTCTATTAGAAGAAGAAAAAAAACGGGAGAAGAGAAGATAACGGGTTAGAGAGACGTGCACCATCTTAAAGGTTATATAGCTTTCAACCAGCACAAGGTGTACTGTAACTTATACAGCATCTTAACCACCAATCTCACTTTATTCACAAGGACGGATGATGGTTAACAGTCAATTGTGCTACAGAGGAAAGCAACCGGTTAAAAAAAAAAAAACTTTCCAATCAAAGTGTTTGATTTTATTTCTAAAAACAACATTTTTTACACAGCCAGCAAAAAAAAAGCAAAAAGAAAAACATAACTGTCAAAATGTCAAACACATAATTTCTGCCAGATGTGAATATTCTCATTCATCCAGGTCATTGTTCTCTCTCTCAAATTGAATTGTAGGCAACTGGACTTGTATTTGTCTAGGAATCAGTCTCACTACTGAGACCGATGCGTACGAACTGATGAAGCCCCTTGGAGAAGAGGCGAAACGTCTTCCTAGACAAATACAAGTCCAGTTGACTACGATTAAATTTGAGAGAGAGAATCATTTCTGCCACAGTCACAAATTCATCACTCAATTTTTTCCAAAATATCTTTATTAATGACTTTACTTTTGTCTGCATCTCAAAGCTTCACACAGTCGCAGTGATTTGTATTTTATTTTGAAAGTCCTGTTTCCTGTGTTTAGCTTCAGTACAATGATGAACTCCAGATGAGACGTTGCTGGGTGTTAAAACAATGTGCTCACTAATTAAAATGTGAATGTGAGTGAGAGACTGGTCATTAATCAAAGTGAGAGTTTAATTTGTTAAGTCTCTGTGTCGTAGTGTGGAGCTCTGTGTGTGTGTGTGTGTGTTCGTACCTGCACCAGCTCATTCAGCACCACAGCATCGAAGCCCGACAGGTACTGGACGTAGTATCTCTGCATCACGGGGCCGTACTTCCTGACGTGAGCTCTGAGCTCCTCCATGTAGAAGATCAGCTCCGCTATGTGTCTGCAAAAAAACACAGCCAGAGCAGCCGAGCGGAAAATTAGCAGAAGATGTGGTGATTGCATCGTAATGCAGGCGTGAGCGTGTTCATGTCGTTTGGTGCATATGTGTGATATGTGTGTGTGTGTGTGTGCGTACTTGTCTATGAAGTCGTCTGTGCTTTTCTTCTGGATGTTGTCTGCGTGTCGAAGCAGCCAGATGATCTCGTCCCGGGCAAAGGACAAAGCCATGAACACGAACAACGCCTGGCAGGAGAGGAAGAGGGAGAGAGAGATATTTAAAGACAGGAAAAGAAAATAGAAAAGAAAAGAAACGACTCTCGTGAGATAAATTATTCTCCGATAAATCCCACAGAGCAGTTGGCAGCAGCTGCATCCTCCTCACAGTTTACAGAGTCAGTTTGTTCTGTTGTAGATTTATGAAGGGGGGAATTTAAATGGCTCTTTAAGGTGGAAACAATCAGTCTGTTCTAATAAGCCTTGAAATTTATGCAGCATTATTTAAGGCGGTATTTTAAAAGGTATTACACAGATGAGATCTGAAATCATAACATAAGATTGTTTCAGTTGTAAATCTTGTGGTTTTGTCGTCGTATTAAAGTAGATACTCTTATAGTATATTATATTGTGTATATTTATTGTTACTTAAACGTGTTTTACAAAGAGAATTGAATGTGTTACCTAAGTATTGGTCACTACTTAAGGCAGTTTTATTCAATACATAAAGTCACAGCTATCTAAGATGACTACTCCAAATGATTTAAGGTGGAATAGGATTGTTTAAGTTGTAAATCTTATTGGTTTGTGGTTGTATTTAAGTGGATACTCTTATATTATGCATATTTATTATTACATTTATGCCTTTACAAAGAGAATTGAGTGTGTTACATAAATACTGGTGGCTATTTAAGGTGGTTTTATTCAGTACATAAGGTCACAGCTATCTAAGATGACTAATCCAAGCTATTTAAGGTGGATTTTCGCAGTTTAAGGTGGTGTTTTGTGTTACCTTAGGGCCCAGCAGTCCAGGCTGATCGGCTAAAACAGTAGCCAGCTCCTTCAGAGCCGATCTGAGGAACTTGCGCCTCTCTCTGTGCATGGAGCCCCTGCAGAGAGACAGAGAGACAAGAGGGAGTCAGAGCCGAGCATCAAAACACTGAGGCTGAAAGATTAAAATGGTATTTTGACACTTTCAGGACAATCAAGAGACAAGAGGACAAAACACTGACGGCAGAGGGATGAGAAAGAAGATGAAAGGGGAAGATGGAATAAGTAATGAGGATAAAAGCAGAGATGAGACAGAGAGATTTGGGGGTGGGTGGGGGGGCAAAGAGGGGAGGGGGAGGATAACAGGATAAGGAAAAAAAATGGATGAGGGATAAAGAGAGGGAGAAGGTGAACCGTCTGTGTGAGACTCCCTGAGAGAGACACAAGAGGGTAGAGAAGCAAAGATGAAATTATGGTTGAAATAAGGAGGCATGAAAGAGGAGGGTGGGAAAAAAAAATATCACAAAACCACATATGTGCACTGTGGAATAAAGAATAAAGAGTGTGTGTGAGGAACAGTAAAGAAAAGATGTACGTACGCATGAGACAGGGCCTGCTCTTTGCACTCTCTGATGTCGTTGATGCGTTTGTTGTACCTGGAAAACACAGAAAGAAAAGATGAATATAAAGCTCACAAATCTAAAGTTTTTAATTTTTAAAAAAACAGTCTTAAAACCCATTTTTACTCCCTGGCTTTCAACTCCGGATGGGACTTAACTCGTTTTAGTGTTTTATGGCTTGCTTTCATTTATTGTTTTATTGTTTCTAATTGTTTTTAAAAACAATGAAACAACTGTTCTACCTGTTGTATTTATTTTATTGCTTTAATTGTTTTAGGTCTTTATGTACAGCACTTTGTTTTCAACTACGGTTGTTTTAAAGTGCTATATAAATAAAGTTGAGTTGTGTAAAATGACATCCAACGACCAATAATCGAGTTATTCAAGTTATTCGAGTTATTCAACTAAAGTGTGTGTCGATCTTCGTCCACACACAAACACACACACGTAGAGGATGCTCGTACCCTCTGATGTTGACGAACAGATCCTCTGCAGCCTTGTGGATGTGGAAGACCTCGTCCCTGAACAGACAGAGGCAGGTGGAGCTCTGCAGAGCCAACTTCCAGAGAGACAGAGCTGCTGCGTCGCTGTTCAGCACCGCGTGACACAGGATGAAACCGACTGAGGGACGCACAGAGGAGGAGGAGAAGAAAAAAAACAAGTGTGAATAAAGCGCAGAACAGAAGCAGAAACAGAAGAAGAAATCGATAAGAGATGAAAAAGTTGCTGCAGTACTCACAGACAATCCACTTCTCCATGGCGTCCAGGGACAGATATTCACACGGCATCTGAAGACAGAGACACAAGGACAGGAGTTCATTTCATTATTAATCACATTATTATCTCTCTATATATGCAGCTCTCATATGGATTCATGCAGTTTTTGTTCTTTAAAAGTGTTTGTTGGTTTTTTTTGCCTTTAATTGATAGGATAATTGAGAGAGAGAGGAAATGGGGAGGCGAACCCCAATTTTTGTTCATTTAAAGGGGAACTATGCAAGAGATCTGGTACACCGGGTCGGAGGCTCTGATCTTGCAAGGATGGTTTTCGGCCAAGAGACACAATAGGTGGAAGGTAGAGAGCCTCCATTTCCCCTATAACAAGTCATTTAACCATCACAATCACTCTGAAGCTGTTTAATTAAGGTAAAAATCTTGCATAGTTCCTCTTTAAACTCAATGAACGTCTTTCTGGCAGGGATTGAAAATCGCTGACTGGTCATGCCTTTGCAAATGTCAGGAGATATTTATCTTATATGATTTGCTTTATTTAGATATCAATTTATTATTAATATTCAAACTTGTTCTGTACAGTATATGTTCTCTGTGAGTCACTCTTCAGTATTGGAGGACATGATGCTGCAGCTTTTAGCTTCAGAGTGAAAAACAAGCATCACACAGGTGCAGGTGAATGGATTAAACACATTTTTTAGATCAACTCACTTCCCTGATGAATGAATATGGAAATAAAGTGTCAAACATTTTAAAGTGCTAGCTCAGATTATGGATCGGTGGGGGTGGGTGGGGGGGGTCAGGCTGAATAATTCATGTCTTATTTCAATGCAGTCGTCATACTAACAGTGTCTGACTGAGCAGGGTTGAGCATGGTGGAGGGGGCAGAGATGAGAGAGAGCAACTGGGCGTTCCTCCACTGGTCAGCGGACAGATTCCTCCGGGGGTAGACCATCTGAAGACTGATCAGCGCGTCTGACAGCGACTGCAGCCGAGGAGAGAGATAAAACACGTCCAACAGAAATAAACTCACAGAAAAAGAAGAACAAGAATAAGCCCTGTCATGTAACATGATCCCAAACTCTTCTGTGCACAAAGTTATCAAAGCAACAACTTCACTTTTCAACACATTAGTTTCACTTTTCACTGTTTTAATCCATCTGATATTTCAGAGCAGGAAATGACGGAGCCGAGTGAAACTGAGATTATATCTGTTGTTCACATGGGAGATCAGACTGTAAACACTCACACTGAGCTGATCTGCTAGTTTACTCTGCGCTAATTTAATGAGACGATCTGTTTTAACAGAGAAAACTGGATCTGAGCAACACAAACACAAAAAAAGAAAAAAGCCCCGAGACAAAGACAGTTGTAATGTTTTGTTTGCACGCTGCATATTCAACACTGACAACACTGAATCCTGTTCTCACACCTTTCCATGAGGAACAAACTCCTCCATCATCTTCTTCAGAGGGTTTTCATAGTCCACGATCATCTGGCCCAGTCTGGGGTACTCCCGGTCGCTGCAACACACAGAGCAGAGCAGTGTAGAGTTACCTTCTCAAATCAGCCTCACATGTTATAGGTTGTGTTTATTTTATTTATTGAGGATGCCCATTAGCCGACACACAAACTGCAGGTTAGTCTTCCTGGGCTCCTCTTAAAAGGAGTTTGAGATATAAATTATAACAATCAAAGATCCAGTTTCAATAAAAGAAAGAAAAGAAAAAGGAAGAAGAGAAAAAAACTAAACAAAACAAAAAAACAAGTGAACAGCAAAGGTGTTTGTGTGTGTGTTTTTTATTTACCTGGCTCCATGTGTCATCTCGTGGGCGTAGTTGTACAGGCCGATGATGGCCTTCCTCTCCTCTATGCGCGACAGGATGATCATCAGGGTGGTGTAGGTCACCACCAGGTCCAGGTAGTTCTTGGTCAGGTCAAAGTTCACCGTCTGGCACCAGACAGAAAATATAATGATGGAGGAGAAACATGTGGAACTAGTGAGTTTGAATTTCTTTAATTGTTACAACAAAACAACTTAATACCACGACTGTCATCTGCACATAAATGTGTCCAAGTTTGGTGTTTACAGCAAAAAAAACTAAACTAAATCATCCAAATCTTCCTCAAAGGTCTTTACTTGGTGACAACAAAGATATTCAAAAAATGATTAAAACAGATATTAAAGCAAATATTTAAGTATATTAACCATACAGTTCCTGGGGCCTTTAATAAATACTGAATAATGAATAGAGTAAAAAAAAGGATACTTTTATTGAACAAGCTGCACATGAATAATCAACCAATTGAACAATTTTACAATTTTAATTTAACCCTTGAAATTTGACCACTTTTTTCTAAAATATGAAAAACCTTTTTTTTTTTAGATTTTTTTTTTTTTGTTGAGAATCTGACAACTTTTTCTAGAATTTTTTTCAAACTTTTTTTTTTTTTGGTTGACATTTTTCCACTTTTTTCTAGAAATTTTTTAACTAAAATCTTACCACTTTTTTCCAGAAATTTCTCTACAATATTTCCCCCCAAAAAATCAAACCATTGGCCCTAATCTGAACGTACATTAACTAAAAAAGTAACATTCTTCAGTCTACATTTAAAATACACAAATATTTGTGCATTTCTGGTGTCTGCTTCAAAATATTGTCCAAGGGGGTCCGTGGTCTAATCTGTGTCAATTTAGGGGTCCTTGATATAAAAAAGTTTAAGAAGCACTGTATTAAATCACAGTGCATTAGACTCTACAGGTGTTCCTAATAATGTAGCTGTCAAAATGTCTTGTTTGGTGTTTTGCACTCACAATGTCAAAGAAGACCTGGCAGGCGTCGATGGTGTTCAACAGCTCACACACATGGTCCTGTTGACGGAGAGGAAACAACCGTTGGAGTCAAGAACAATAAAACCTGTGTGTGTGTAGGTATGTATGTGTGTGTGTGTAGGTGTGTGTGTGTTTTCTTACCTTGAATTCCATCACATCCACAAAGGTGAAGTAGTAGAGAGCCAGGTTCTTCAGGATCTCTGACTTCTCCTTCTGCAGCTGAGCCAGCTGTTGCTGTAAAACCACACGTCACAGCGTCAAAGTGGCGTCACCACACGATCTCATCTTATACTTTTATTTCTCCTTTATGCTTTGATTTTTATTTGCAGGTAAGTTTTTCCTCCTAAAAATGATCTTTCATAGCTCGTGCTTGTGACTGTCTGGCTTAATTCTGTAGCTGCAACAACAAATAAATGAATAAATATTCAACTAGTTACATCAGATTTAACTTGAATTCCAGTATTTTTTTTTCCCACATAACATTTTATTTTTAAAAACTGGACTGGACTGAGGCATGTCTGTAATTAATCCAGTGTGAAAAATGTCCAATTACCAAGTTTCCCCTCAGGGATCAATAGAGTTTATCACGTCTGGTTCAAATTAATGACATTTTCTCTTCATTTTGACTAAATTAAGACCAAACTGACAAATTACAGACTGTTACTGAATAATTAATTAATGCTGGAGCTGGAAAAACTCTTTCTTTCACTTAAAAACACAAACTGGGAGATGCACAGATCCTATTTTCCCAAATAAGCAGTCACTTTACTTTGGTGAAACACTTTCGTCATTCGAATAACTTCCCTCTGTGTGACATAACGCTGTGACATTCGTTAGTTATTTCTTTTTTTTCCCCATTTGCTTATTTGATTTGATTTTTTTTTTCCAAGCAGCTTGTGTTTGAAGTTTAATGTCAAAGCTGCAAAGGATAAAAAATAAAATGTTTAACCAAAGTAAAAAATGCGACTCAGTCAAAGCGAAGCCAAACGGTCGACCCACCGGTGTCCTGAACGTTTTCAAGGTTAGAGTTCAAAGACAGAAGTGAGAAGAAGAGAAATTCAGTCCAAGCATCAAAAAACTCGACTGTGGTGTGGATTCGGCCTTTTCCTCCCAGAAGCATGAAATTAAGTTTCTTAATCTTTAAAAGACTGAGGATGTGACAGTCTTTTAACAAGCTACAATAAGAAGTGCATAGGTTGGGAAAAAAAGAAAAGAAAAGAAAAGAAAAAAGAGGAATGTGAAAGCTCTACTGCAGCTGTTTACATGACGCTGCATGTAAATCACACCTGGACCACAGCTGGACTACGACCTGCTACGGTGGGGAAAGTGTCAGAATGACGAGTGTAGAGGAAGAGTGTGACGCTGCTGCTGCTGCACCGAGGAGTTCACACCTGGAGACGGCTGCTCAGTTCACCTGCTCCAGGGGTTTAGAGGACCATTAACCATTTAATTGTCTTTTATGTCATTATTATAGTTTAAGTCTCAATATAATTTAATAAATTAAGAAGAAGGAGAAAAAGAAGAACAAGAGCCATTTATTGGCATTAAACAAATAAAAGCTGCATCTCTTTTAGTTTGACTTTGCAACTAAATCCGTGATGCTAATGTCGATAGCGGTCGTCGATTTCTAGAAATAAAAGCGCCTCGGGATAAACAGTTTGTGACGTTCATTCTCCAGCAATGTGTCATAAAATAATATGACAATTCATGTTAGCTTCATCCAGCTGTTTTTATACAGATGAATGGAAACGATTTTAACGATTATGCAGAATAATAACGGTATAAGATCAAATTATCACGATCATGCGGTTATGTAATAATTGTGACAGGCCTGAGATCAGACAGTAGTTTAAAATACAAACAGATTAATTTAATAACTCCTTAGTGCAGACAGGCAGCGAGTGATCCAAACAGCCAACCAACCAACCAACCAGCAGCCAGCCAGTCGGCGACCCCGGGAGTTAACCAGTTAACCAGTTAACTAACCACACAGTCACTCAGAGGATGAAGGAAAGGAAGTTAGAAAAAAAAATGTGACAAGGAAGAGAAGGAGGAGGAAGAGGCACAGCAAAGCAAAACACACGCTTCAAACCAGCTTTAAAAAACAGCTACAACAGCAACAACAAGAAAATAATTACATTACTGCAAAAAACTTAAGTGAACATGAACTAAAATACAACAAAATAAATAAATAAATAAGTTACAGGAACTTAGATACAAAAACTTACCAAAAAGCACAAGTCCGGAATAAGAAGCCAAGTTTTAGCATGCAGAACACAAACAAACACAGAAACAAAGCAGAAAACAACGTAAGAGACAATTTCTGCACAGTTACACTGAATAAAGCAGTTAGCTACACAAAAACACACACACACACACACACTTTCTCTCTCTCACACACATACACACACACAGAGCTGTTTGCTAAATGACAGTTTCACATGAACACAGAAGCTTCGAGCTAAGCTAACAAGTAAAGCTGAAAGAAACATTTGATGAGCAATGATTCAGTTTAGTTCGCTGGACAGACACACACACACGCACGCACACACACACACTTTAAGACAAATGTTAAAATCATTCACTTATATAAATAACACACACTGTCCGGGGACACCAACCAGACTGTGTGTGTGTGTGAGTGTTTATCTGTGTACATAAATAAACATGAAGATAAATTACTAATCAATACAATAATCAACACAAATTCCATGTTGTCATGTTCAGTTAATTAACATTTCTGTCAAACTGCAAAAAAAAAAAGTATCCGATTTCAATGTTTAATCATGATCTGATCACTTTTCAGCCGTCAAACACCAAACAGCTGATCAGATCAGAGCGGCTTCACTTCAATATTAATTAATGAAGTATTTGAGTCAGTGAGACTAATTAGATGTTAAGCATCACTCTGGGCCCTGTCAGAAGTTAACATGATTGATCACTTCATTGAATTGTGATTGATCAGCAGCTGCTGTCAGTCCCACTGCCTGGTTACACAGCTACAACAGGACCTTATACAGTATTATGGACTGATAAAACTGATAAGTGATTAATAGCTAATAGATACCTGTATTGATAGCTGATTTATTGTTGAAGCACTTTAAATGAGCCAAATGTGATGTGACAGTTCAA
Source organism: Trachurus trachurus (assembly GCF_905171665.1). Classification (NCBI taxonomy): domain Eukaryota; kingdom Metazoa; phylum Chordata; class Actinopteri; order Carangiformes; family Carangidae; genus Trachurus; species Trachurus trachurus. The sequence goes on from NC_139906.1 coordinate 7,188,270, forward strand.
ACTGTGAGGATTTCTTCTTCTTCTTGATTCAAGATTCAAGAAGTTTATTGTCACACAGATGTACAAGTACATACATTGTGCAAAGCTTGAGTTGGGTGGACGCTCCACAATATGCATAATAAATAAAAAAGAGACAATAAATAAATTATGATACTAAAACCTAAAAAGTTTAAAAGGATTAAAAGGGAAGTTAAAACAAATCCAAACCAGCTTACGAGGCCACAGCCAGAGTCCATTGTCCGTTTGGATTCATTATTAGGTTGGTTTGTTTAATAGTCTGGCGGCTTGGGGGAAAAAACTGTTCAGCCTGCTTGTGCTGGCCTTGATGCGTTGGTATCTTTTGCCTGACGGCAGCAGCACAAACAGGCTGTTGTGGGGGTGTGTGGGGTCCACAACAGGGGTGTGTGGGTTCTTGGTTTTATATTTTATAATAAACTGAGTTTTCAGACACATGATGATGCCATCTTGTACAGGACACAGCGTCATAGATAAAAGACTTAATTAGCTGCAGCACTAAACTGTATTTCATCTGCTACTGTATTATATAGTGATGTAATATAAACAGTATTTGGCCAATAAAATAAGTGATAAGATTATTATTTATTTACCAAGCAAGCTCCTCAACTACAGAGCAGCTTCTGATTTCTGACTTTAACCCCTTAAAGTAATCATCATGTCAACAGCACAGTTGACATCGTATGTAATTTTACTGTGAAACTGCTGCTAATGCTTTGTTTTCTCTTACATGTATGCAGGTAACAATGCCATGCAGCGATGCATGGCATTGTTACCTGTTTTCTTTTCTTATTGATACAAATCATCATACTGTCTCTGCTGCTTTTAATTGAATGTCTTGTGTTCTTAACTGCATTTATTGTATGTAAAGTGTCTTTGAGCTTTTGGAAAAGCGCTTATAAATAAAATTTATTATTATTAAATGCTGCTAGTACTGCTGCTACTCCTCTTTTATATTTATGCAGGTTGCTACCTGTTCTCTCATTGTTGTAACTGCTGCTATTACTATGTCTTCTCTTGCACTAATGCAGGTAGCTTCCTATTGTCTGTCTGTTTTTAAATGTGAGGACTACGGATGGAAATTAGCTTCTAGCTAAATCCGGTATATTTACATGACGTGATGTGCACACCACTAATTGCTCATTAATGTGCATTGCCCTCATCAAATAAATAATAAATGAAAATGAAATGAAAGCACAGAAAGAAAACATTAAAGTGTAGTCAAATGCAACAGTAACTAAAAACCCTACAGTCTATATATATCCTGCGCCAAAATATATAAATGTGTGTCAGAGAAATCAGCTCCACCCGACCGTCTGTCTTTCCCCTCTGCTGTGTAAAGTGTACAAACACCAACACGCACATACACAACACACACAGACACGCTTACGTTATTGTTGCGTGTCTCCACGGCGGGAAACTTCCTGACGATAAATTTAACAGCCGACTCCAGGTTCTTATCGACCAGGTAGGAGGGCTTGGCCTTGGGGTCGCCACATGCCTGCAGAGGAAGAGGAGAAGAGGAGGAGATGAGGAGAGTCCAAACACAAATACACAGAGATACACACACACTGTTCAGAACAAACCTAAGCTCTTTATTCTAATCTTTACTGTAGCTTTTCTATTCTTTTTACTATTCTAACATTTTCTTTCCTCATGGTCAGGCATGTTAGATGTGTGGCCATCATCATCGCCAGGGGAAACATGTAAGGGCTCACAGTGAAAACTGGTTTATCCGGCCCGGGACATGAAGAGGAAGAGGAGGAGGAGGAGGAGGAGGAGGAGGAGGAGGAGGAGGAGGAGGAGGAGGAGGAGGAGGAGGAGGAGGAGGAGTGGGGGTTCAGGGAGAGGGGGGAGTCTGAGTGGGATGGATGAAAAATACTGACACCACTGACATCTGTTGAAATATCCAAAATGAAGGCGCTAAATATCAATGTATTTTATTTTTTCTCAAGACATGAAAACGAAACCCACACACAGAGCTGGATGGGTCGACCTGTGCAGTCTAACATGATGTTTAGATGCACACGTCAACGTTGGGAGATTTTAGGAGAAGTTATGAACAAATCGACATGAAAGGGAAGGGTTGTGTGTTGTTTTTTTATTTAAGTTTGAACATCTGTGTTTTTTTTTTGGGGGGGGATAAACCAGGTTCAACTGTTCAACAAGACTCAGCAGGAGCCTCGACTGATCAGTGGTTCTCAGCTGCCGAGCCGTGGAGCCGAGCCTGGATCCTTCAAACAACTAATCAGTAATGTTAATACTATAACATTTTATCTCCAGGTTACACTTTATTACTCTTAATTATACAGATATCAACCAGAGCTGCACAATTATGACATTGTGAGGGACATGTTTCCAGTTTTGTGATGCTGCATTAACAAAAAAAACCTGCTAAATTAAGTAAATAATAAAAAATAATATTAAATTGATAATAGAAATGTTTAGTTGCAGCATTGAACGCTCCACGACCCAGAAAAAGGCTGAGAACCACTGAGAGCCCCGGGGTGATGAGAGGGTTTCAGTTTCAAACTGTGAGGCGGAGCCATCGCTGGTTAGAGAGGCAGAGTGATGGATGGGGCGAGTGAGGGAGGGACTGAATTAAAACAGAGAAAGAAAGAGAGAGAAATGCAAAAGGGAAGAGGGAGAACTTAAATAACAGGAAAGAGATGAGCCGTCGGAGAGAGAACGAGTCCTGTCCTGAGTTTTCTGCATCGAGCATCAGCGTTTTTATTCTTTTCTTCCTCCTCATTAATATTCTGGTCTTACAGGTGTTGCGGTAGCGTCTGCCTGCCTGACTGGCCCAGGAATAAGCAACAGCGCTCATGCATTATGGGTAGTGTAGTCGTGAATGGTGAGGAGAGATGTAGTCCATGCATGTGCCATAAACATGTGAGTTGAATGTAGAAAAAAGTTTGTTGGCTGCAAACACAACGAAGGAACGATCCTAGACCAGGTCGGAGGAGCCAGAGGAGCCGCCGACCGCTCTGAGGATTCAGTTCCTCGTGGTTCAGGGTTTTAAAGTTCAGAAACAGTGGAAGCACACATTTAGAGAAAAGCCAGAAAAAGAGGTAACACAAAGTTACCAAAAAACAATAACAAAAACACCTACGCTATAATGACAAAAAAAGGTCAACGTTTCTACTCGCAGTTACAGAATCACAGCTGATGAACCAACAACAGGCTTCAAACGGCACCACAACCATGAAAAAAAACCACCTGGATTTCAGTTTGCATGGCGTGGAAATGTTTCCAGCGTCAGAGCCAGTGCAAAATGAAACCACACAAAAAAAAAAACAGCGACACATGCTAGTTCACACAAAGCACAGGAGGTAAACTGACTACCTGGGTCCGAGAAACTCTACGGACACACTTTGCATTTTGCGTTGTTGTTAGTTAAAGTTTTTCCTCCTCAGTGGGTGTGATGGTCAGTGCCATAATAATAACAAAAAGAAAACCCTCAGTGCAACACTGCTGCTTCGCTGCAGAGCGATTTTAAAAAGCTGAATCGTCGTTAAATTTACAGATAATAAAAGTGACACTGATCAGCACCTGCTCCCATCATGCATCTGTTACAGTTCAACAGTGGATGCAAAATGGTGCAGGTCCAAAAAAAAATAAATAAATAAAGGAGATATTCTACTCAAAATCAGCTAAATAATAATAATAATTTAAAAAAAAACCCAGTTCAGTTTGTCCGTTTACTCTGATGCTGCAGCCGCTCACTCATCAGAAACATTAGAAACAGGCCGAGCCGAGCCGAGCCGAGCCGGGTCTGAAACACACCCACTAACACTTCTCAAAAAACACAAAACACTGGGACACTCTGGGAAGAGACAGTGGAGGGGTTGGACACAGAAAATACACACAACAACGACAAAAAACCAACAACAACGACATGATTTTCGATATCCATCAATGACGTCACAGACTGGACCCTGAGTCTCAGCTTGTTTCCTTGCGGCCACTTTCTCTCACACCTGAACAGATTTCTCTCATCGTCGAGGCCGTAAACATTAACGTGTCGACTCAAACAGCAAAAAAAAAAAAAAAATCAAATCTGTTGAGGTGTGTGAGAGGTGGACTGAAGAGTAACGGTGTTGGATGAGGAGAAACAAGGAATCAAGATGCGACTGTGAACTCCATGCAGTAGCAAAAAAGCACAAGCCTCGATTCGTTTTTTCTAATGTTGATCTGATGACGACACTAGCGACCACTAGCCTCCTCCTCCTCCTCCTCCTACACAACAGACTACCGTACTCTCTACAACAATCGGCCACTAAAGTGTAGTTACCCTTTGACTCACGCCGGGGAACTGCAGAGTAAAATAAAAACAAAAAAATAAACACTGGTCTGGTTATCATCGGACTGTTCAAACTGTTTTTACGTGTTTTAGCCCAAACTCAAAACCAAAAAGGTGACAGTCTTTACTCAGTTACTCACATTTCTTTCATTAAGAAACATTTTCTAATGCAAAAAACCCTCCAAATTCACAATATCCTCATCATCATCATGTCTTTGTCTAATTTGATTTTCAGTGTGCTTTACAGGAGGCAGTGAAAAGAGGAAATTAACGACACATTGACAGACATTCAGCTTCATTATCATTATTAAAGTTATAGTTTTATCGTCTTTTAATGGGCTAAAACATGCAAGAACTTCAAAAAAAAAAGGGGAAAAAAGAGGATAGCATGTACTGAAGAGCTAGATTTCTATTCCTAGATACAGCCACACCATGACAGCGTCTCAGCAGCTACTTCACTATTCACTATTAATTACTTTGCTTTCAGTTATTTATTTATATGGGATGGTACTGTCCATTAGTGGTGGTGGTGGTGGTGGCGGCTAGTGCAATAAAGCTGACTGGCTGGGTTTGGGTGGGGTGGGGTGGGCTGGGGGGGCTGATGGACGGATGGATGGAAGGAAGAGAGGAAAGAAGGAAGGACGCACAGTGAATGAAGGGACAGGGTGATGATGGGAATAAGCTGAGATTCAGTCGTGGTCAGGGAGGAGTAAAAGTAAAGGGAAGCTGTTGCCTGGATACCAGAACAGACCATAGTGTCTCGCCTCCACTATCGTTTCGTTTTCTTTTATCCACTCTGGGCAGCAATTAAACGCTGAGCTTCTCAAAAAACAAAAAAGAAGAAACCCCACATTGACCAACATATGGCGCTGGGACTCTGCTGGAAATAGATCGGACCGGGCAAACGGGGAAAACCTACATCTGAAAAGCTAATTACGCCGGCTAATTACTGGATGAAATATTTAAAAACACCCCGTGGCAACAGCGATTTAAAGTCCCAGTAGAAGCCACGCAAAAAAAAAAAAAACTTGCTGTCCTCTCTGTGATGAATTTGTTTTTGTCCCGTCATTCTTCACTGTGTGTGAGCGCTCTCGTTTTCACAAAGACGGGGATTAACTGCTGCAAAAATGGGAGAAAAAATAAATAAAAAATTGAATGAAATCCAAAGAACAGAGGACTCGCAGGCTCACGTGATTTAAGAAAGAGAAGAAGCACTCGACTCGAGAGCCACTTTAAACTGAGCTGCTCGGAGCTGGCAGCGTCCGGGGCCGCCTGCTGGCACCACAACACTGTTCATCTTCACTCATCCTCTTTTTTGTGTGTGTGTGCGTTTGTCAGCGTTACTGTGCTCATTCGCTCTCTGTCTCTTTACCTGAAGAGTCTGTGCGATGCAAATAGAAAAATCTGCTGCCAAATTAGTAAATTAATGAGGTAAGACGATAACTGAGGTGCTTCATGGAAACTAATTGGTGGCAGGAGAAAATACGGTTCAGATAAACAAGACTGAACCCGGATTCATTCAACATTTGTGATTCGCACTGCTGCAAGTACTGTGATGGGATGCACGGTAACTATCAGTACAGATAATTATCGGCCGGATATTGGCTGATAATTATCGGTCAGTGATTATCGGCCAAAATACACAGATAAGTCTGATAATAACACTACTAGAGCCAGTTATAATGAGCCAACATTGCCTTTTATTTTGCGTTTTCCCCCCAAAGTTAATTTTAAACAATAATAAATGTTGATTTTTGAAGAAATGCTGTTGTTTTTGGTGCAATTACAACAGTAGTGATGTTGGTTATATAATTGTATATCAGGTTAGAGAGTTACATCTTTGTACAATCTGCATCATTAGTTTTGTGAAAATCTCTTTCAATACCAAGCAAATTGGTATTAAAACTGAAATATCTCCAAATGAATCAATATCGGATTGAATCTGAATCAATTAATTCAGTAAATCATTAGTGATACCCAGCCCTAGGTGTGTATATGAACTATTAAAATATTATCTATTATTGGTTATGAAAAGCAGGAAGTTATCGATTTTCGGTATTAGGGCTGCAATTAACGATTGTTTTCATTAGGAACAAAGAAACCAGAAATATTCACATTTAAGAAGCTTAAACCAGAGAATTTTGGCTTTTTTTTTTCTTAAAAAAACTACTCAAACCAATTGTTTGATTAGCGATTATTGTTTGATTTATGGATTCATTGTTGCAGCTCTAATCGATATCGGTGGAAAAAAAGAGTTATGGTGCAGCTCTACTTCTGTGGATTTAACTGTGTCACATTTATGATGAGTGAAGACTTAACAATGTCTAGTGAACTATCCACGATCCAAAAAAAAAAGGCTTTAACTGCAGCATGGTGCATGTGCTGCATCATGAATTCAATTGCAGTTGCACTGAATTGTGGGTATTACAGGTGAGTGGGAGCCCAGCGTCGCTCTCAGCATCACAGATTCAAACATGAAGACGAGTGAGGCACAAAAGGAGAGGAGCAACAGATCAGTACAGGTAGCCAGGAGCAGGAGGACGAGGAAGAGGAGGAGGAAGGGTGAAGGGGGGAGGAGGAGGAGCAGGAGGAGGAGGACGAGGAGGAGGAGGAGGAGGAGGAGGGGGGAGGAGGTTTCATCAGTGGAAGGTGATAAACTTTGCAAACCTTCCAAACTTGTCCTTGCTGCATAGGAGAGGGGGGAAGCATTGGAACGGAGAGAAGAAGAGAAGAAATCAAAAACAAAGAGCCCAACCCAGACAAACTGCTGGATCACTGGTGCACACACACACACACTCACACACACACAAACTCACAAAACACACACACACACACACTCTCACATGCATCTAAAACAGCTGTTTCTTCCACTCAGGTGTGTCGTCGTTTTTTTCTGCACATCTGAGCATCTGTTTAGTTAGGGAGAGGCCATTTCTTATCAACACAACACATAAAATAAAACAACAAAAACAGAAACACAAACCAACACATGCTGCGCCATCAACATCATCATCATAATCATAATCATCATCATCATCACTACCGACGTAAAGGGATACTTCACCCAGAATCAATAATTCACCAATTTTCTACTCACCGTCATGCCAACAAAGGGTTTGGAGAACTTTCAGAGTCATCAAAACACTTTAGGAGTTCCAGGCAACGGATTTTCATATAACGGCGGCGGATAGAGCTCACTTTTGAATCGTCCAAAACACACACTATGAAACATCCAGATACCTCCATACTGCTCGTCCGTACTGACCCAAGTGTCCTGAAGCCGCCACATGAAAAAGTTGTTCGGAAAAAATTTGCTGCGAGATGTTCGTTCGTCGAGGTAAACCCTAGCCTGGGTTTACCCACGCTGCCTTGCACGGTCAGCCTGGAAACTACGGACACAATTTTCCCTTCAACGAGTGAGCCAATCACAGAACGGGGGAGGGGGCAGCAAGACGATGACGACACACCAAAGCGACTTTGTTGATAGCTTGTCGATCCAACATGGCGGCAGACACTTTACCTTTTGATGCGATGTTTTGAATAGTTTAGACTGCAAGTTTATTTTGAAAAAAGTGTTTTTTTCCTCATTTGATTTCTGTCGCTCTACATACATCATCAGGTATGATTGATACGATTGGCTATAAGCTACGTACAGACGTATTTGATAGACATTTGTAGCGCCCAATAAACAGCTCTGGGCTTTTGTAAACCGCACCTCAAATACGAAAAAATGAACGAGTGGTACCCAGACCTCATCTCAAGGTGTTAGACAGGCTAGTAAACCATTGGATGTATGATGTAAACACAAGGCTAAAATCAGTGATTAAATTATTTTTTTCCGAACAACTTTTTCATGTCATGGATTCAGGACACTTGGGTCAGTACGGACGAGCAGTATGGAGGTATCTGGATGTTTCATAGTGTGTGTTTTGGACGATTCAAAAGTGAACTCTATCCGCCGCCATTATATAAAAATCCGCAGCCAGCCGGACCCCCCTGGAACTCCAAAAGCGTTTTGATGACTCAGAAAGTTCTCCAAACCCTTCCTTGGCATGACGGTGAGTAGATGATAGGTGAATTCGCGATTTTGGGTGAAGTATCCCTTTAAACACATTCAAGTAAAAATAAATAACATCCATTTTCAGAGTGTGGGGGAAAATGTGCTGAAGTAATAACACGTCTGTCAGCTGCTCCTGTCTCTCTCTCTCTCTGATACAGGAGACAAAGTTTGATCCCTGCTGCTGTTTCTGTTTCCACCGTTATCTGCTCCATGTTGCTGTTGCTTAGTAACTGACAATGCAGAGCTCCCTCCCTCATCACCGACCGCCTCATTTGCTCCTGATGCTCTGATTCGTGTTTCAGTTTCATCATTTTCATGTTCACAGTTTACCCTGATGTGATTCCTCTGGACACAGAAAATCATAAGGAAGAGTCGACTGCTGATGTTTCTGCTTATTCTATGTGGAGTTTGATTGATGTATCTGCCATTAGCTCACTGTATATCAGGGGCGTTGAACTCATTTCAGTTCAGGGGCCACAACAGTGCAATCTGATCTCAAGTGGGCCGGACCAGAAAAATAAAAGCATGATAACCCATAAATAAAAAGAACTCTGAAGTTTTCCCATGCATTATTAAGATGTTTACAGTTAATGAGCTGTCCTTTCAAAACATATTACGAACAAGCTGAAATTAATTTTTAATTTTGCCATAATCGCCCAGCCCTACCTCTAAAGTACAAATGCACCAACCAAATCCAAAAGATCAGGATAGCAGGTATTACCAAGACTGATCCACATCCAATACTATCTGATCATAATATGTTGTGAGAAAAGGTTTGAACTAGTGGACATGTAGTGTTTTTATCTATATTTATGAATGGACATTGCATTGCACACGTGCAAATTAGGCAGTCGTTGACGTGAGTATTCATGTTTAGTTTTCTTTTCTTGTAGTGTAGCATCTATAGACATAACTAATCGCTGTTTGCACAAAGTTGTGTGCCATCCCAGTGCTGAGTATGAACGTCATGCCGACTGCACATGCTCCAAATGACAAAATGAGGCTTTGTCTTGAAGAGATGTTACCTCACATTTGTGATTCTTATTTAAAACAATAACATATTACAAAACATATTTTCTAGTTTTATTTCTTCCTTTTTGGCTCCTTCTTCTCCTCCTCTATTATTTCTAATGGTTGGACAGGAGTGTTGGCAGTATCGTGAGAGCTAAGTGAATTTGCTCTGTTGCTTCTACAATCCAGCTTTTAATATTTTATTATAAACTCCGCTCTTGACAGGTGGTTAGAGCAGATAATGACCATGTTGTTGTAAATTAAACTTTCAATATGTATGAACACTGACGCGATTAGATAGACCTTGTTGATTGGTCGGTTCTTATCTGTGTTTACTGTCAGCTCGGGAAGTAAAAGAGGAACAAGTTTAAGAAAAACAAGACAGCGACACAAAACCATATTTTACCCACATGATTTTCTCTGAACGCACTTAGAAACAAATTTTGGAAGAAAAATTGCCCTCATTTGATCTTTTTCTTCTCCCTTTTTTTTCTCTCTCTCTCTCTCTCAAACATCGACTTTTTCCAGTGAATAACTCGGCTCAGCTTTTAATCCAGTGATGAAAAACTGACTCAATTCAGTTTTTTCTAATAGTACGTATTATATAACAGAAACTCATTTATGCATAGTCACGGTGCATTATTGAACACTGTTAGGGTTGGGGGAGGATGGGGGGAAGAGAAGGGGGGATCTCTCTGCAAACATTTTGGCAAAAAGCAGCACACATTAAAGAGTCTGCAACCTTTTAAAAAAAAACCACAGATGTGCAGCGATGCCATGGATGGAGCGAGCCGGCAGGTTTTTTAATTCTACTTTATTAATACGTTTTTTACTTTGATTGAAAACCTGCTCACTCCGTCCTCGCCTCCCTCAGCGGCACGACGACACATCTGTTACCCAAGTCACTCTGAGTTAGGGCTCTTTAAATCAAATAGATTAAATAAAAAATATTAAAAGTGCAACATTTTCTTCCCCCACCCCCCTCAAGAGGAAGGTGCCGTGCGGACCGTGAGATATTAATGGGGTCGTCGGGCAGTTTGCCCTCAACAGCTCATAAAATGCCCTTAAAATTACAAACGAGGAGCAAGAAATGCCCCGAGTGATCAGGAGTGCCCTTCATTAAATGTCAACCTGTAATTATTCATATGTGACTGAAGCTACTGTTGCCTCTGGGCTGCCGTAGGTAAAAACCAATGTCCGGGCTGCTGCACTTCCCAGTGTATTGTGGGTAATCGAAAAAAGAAGGAAAAAAGTAAAGAGGAATAAAGTAGTAGTAGAAATTGTTGGTGCCACACAAGTGGAGAAAATGGCAGCGTCCTCTTCTGCGAGGCCAGCTGAAGAGTGATTTACTACATCCTACTTATTATACACTCACTGAGCACTTTATTAGGAACACCATGTGAATACTGAGTAGGACCTCCCTTTTGAAATGGGCTCACTTCTTTGTGGCATAAGATTTCGCCACAAAGGCGAGGCAGCATCACACTGTTGGTTGCAACGAGAAAAGTTTTAATTTGTGTTTGACTAAATAAAACAACTTTGTGTTTTAATCATCCTGTCTCTAAAGTATAAATCCATCCAATACTTTTTCTTTATACATCATAATATAATATTTTGTTATAGCATTTTTTCCTTCCATTTTCAGAGAAAAGGTTTGAGCCTTAGGTATAATTGCTAGTGGACAATGCATTATCTACATTTATTAATGGACAATGCACATTAGACATTCGTGTGTCCAGCATTGAATTTTCTAGCTGGTGCACAGTTGATGCACTTGTAGCGTAGCGTCTATCTACACTGACATAACTCACCGCGGTTTGCACAATGTCATGATCCACATGCCTCACTTCTTTGTGGCGCAAGATTTCACCACAGGCAAAGCAGCATCATCATACTGTTTTATTTTTTATAAATCTATCAAATATCAAAGGGGATCTACTGGATTAGTTCACTGAACTCATTGTGATATTCTTAAAAACCAGCTTGAGACGAGTATCCTGTTGGAGGTGGCTGTTAGAAGATAGTAATCCGTGGCCACCATCCTTCTGGAGTTGGTTTGGGTGTTTAATTACTACTATTTCAAAACCTATTAGTATTGGAATCAACATATGGAGAAGGGGTGGGATTTAATAAGCTTCAGCTTCTTCCCATTCCTTTTGAACATAAATAATTGTTATGTTTCGTTGTTGTATTTTGTGTTGTTGTCTTGTATTTACTGTTTGTTCGTTTTTATTTTTGTCCATCTTTTATTCTGTGTTCAAATCAACTTTCACACATTCATTCATTGATTTATTTTTTCTATTGATGCCAACTTTCCTATCCTACAGTCTACTACTTGTGCCCAGAGAACCTCAGATTTTGGTTCTTGCCTGGAGCCCAATGTTTTCTTCTACTGTCGTGGTCCGTCAACCTGAGGGTGGTTATCAGACTGTCAGCTCCTAGTTATTCTTCTTTGACCTCTAATCGCCAAAATGTTTTTTCTAGTTGAAGAACTGCAGCTCAATTGTTGTTGTTTTTTTCTCTTATTTGTTTTGGCTGCACTCAGACTAAAATCTAGCGATGGATGGTTATGTCATGTGTTGAAACCCTTTCTAGATTGCACTGCTGCCACATGATCGCCTAATTGGATAAGTGAATGAATAAACAAGTGTCCGTAATAAAGTGCTCAGTGAGTGTGTAAACAAATGCACTCTACCGCAAGAAACACAAACTATGTGAAGTTTGGGAAAGCATGTTTTGACTGGGACTGTTTCTAAAGAGGCTTTAGTTTAACTTACCTACTTTTGTAGACATTTAAAACTGACATCTAGAAAAGCAGAGTAAGCTCAAGCCTAAAAATGATCTTAATATACAGGTGTTCAGGTTGTTGTGTACTTGTATTTAGACGACATCCAATCCCTTTAACTTGGTCTATCCTGCTCTAACTGCTCAGGATGCTAAAGGTGGGTAACTGTGTAATAATAGGCAAAGTTAAGGAAAACAAATACATGTAAGCGCCGTGTGCAAGACAAAATATGATGTTAGGAGGTCCACTGGCTGAAAGATAAGCACAGCAAATAAAAAACTTTAATGCCTCTCAGCCAAGATTAATAATAAAGGTGACTGTTACGGAAACAGGAACAGATTGTAAAAGGTTCGCTGCAGCTAGTCAGTGGTGTGTGATGAGTGAAAATACTTAAAATGGAAAAGAACAACGTCGTGATCTAAAGATGATAATATTACCATTAGTGAGCAATGGGTTTGCTCTCTCCCAAAGGCAGAAACAAAAACAACCAGGTCTGTCACCTGTGTCTTCAATAGGAAACATTATAAGGCCACTTATTTGAAACTAGAGACAACTTTGTGAGGACATCATCTGAGAATTTCTGGGAGAGTTTCAGAGATAAAGTGATTAAATTAAATCTCCAAATTGCTACAGAGAGTGTTCAAAGAAGAAAAAAAAAACTCATTGAACACAACACAGATTATTGTCCTGGTTTGTTCATTTCCACCTTTGGGATGCAGCTGTTATTGGATGCTGGAAAGTTTGCTAATATCACAAGGTAAAGAAAAAGCATTAAAAACAAAAACAAAACAAACATATGAACAGCATTTCAGGGCGGATATGTTGAGAAGCCTTATGGTGAGGCAGATCAGGAGAGATATGAAGATGATGGGACAGACAGAAAGAAAAAGGAAGGAAGAAGGGAGGAAAGGAAGGGCGTATTAAGAAGAGTAATCAGCAGCAATAATCTCTGTGATGGTGTCTGACTGCTCATACTGTCAGAGAGCAAAAAACAAATGTGTTGTTGGTGATAATTGAAAAGTTTACTAGTGATATCTGATATTTCAATTGAGAATCAAATAACAGATTTGTATTAGATCGCTGACACAACTCTTTGGAAACGACTACTGACAACAGGACTACTTAATAAATGCCAATAAACAGGAAACAGTATGGGCTTTCAGAGAGTTTAACTTCTACTCTGTAGTCTCTTTTAACTCTGGTTGGATAAAGTATGACTGACCTCTTTCTCTCACTCCCTTTTTTTTCATTTTTTTGGGGTAAATCATCATACACACCAGCACAAAGGCTCGTCCCACACAAACAGACCCAGTACTCTTCGTCCTCCCACACACAAAACCATTAGTGTAACATTTCAGCAACACATTTAAGAGTCAGTAACATTGATAAATATGTTGTATGTTAGATTCTGTTGCACTGTAATTAATGTGTGGAGAAACCAAACTTTCTATACAAATTTGTAGTGAAACAATTAGGAAACAAATCAATTCACCAATTATGTGATTTTAATCATAAATTTGCTTATCCTGCTTGATTAAGCCTGAATATCCAAAGAAAAATCTTTGTAGAATATTTTATTGAATTTTAGTACCAGTGGTGGAATAATATTCAGATATTTTACTCAAGCAAAAGTACCAATAGAACAAACCAGTAAGGGTTCAATGTTTAAAAAGATAAAAGTACAGGAGTAGGCTAATGTCAAGTTTAGGTATAAAAACCATGAATCAGTTTGCCATAACACATCATGGACATCCTTTATTTTCCATAAAGTAGCTTGTTTAGTCTAGTGGTACTGAACTTAAGGGTCAGGGATCAAAGTTGTTTTGAAATTACCATGACATTTCTCAGGTTTTAGGCTATTTCATAGATATAAAATACTGAATAAGTTGACTTCTTTAGGCCTTTATTATTATAATGAATCCATGTGAGGGTGTGTCAGAGCTGGCAATTCACAGATTCATCAGGAAACATGACCAGGGGCCCCAGCCAGACACTGTATTTATAAGAGGTCAAATCCAAACAGTACCATTATCATCGACTTATTATATTAATTGAATGTAAATCCGGTGACCTACATGATTCCCCTCTGACATATTGTGTAGTTTAAGCATAAACCAAAACAAATTAGAAACAATACCTCAATGTTGTTAGTAAAGCACTTGAGTACAAGTGTATTTAGTTACTTTCCACCACTGCTGATAACTTATATTTGTTGGCATAATGGTCAATAATAGAATAAAGGACCAAAATGAACCGACATTGTCGGCTCTATTTTGTAATAGCCTAATTGACTTAAGCAGGCTAAAACGTAGCAAACAAATAGTTAGGGGATTAAAAACACAAAATTAGGCCATACATCTGTGGAAGCCCATTTCTGCCACTTGATGGGGGGGAAAAAATAAGATCTAATAACTCAAAACAATGAGATACTAAGTCTAATGACTTAATATCTAATTATTTTTGAAATAGTATTGCATTATTTTGGCTATGTATCTCATTATTTTTGAGAAAGTATCTCCTTATTTTGACTGACTAACTCAAAACAATGAGATAGGACCTACTTTCTCGTTATTTTGACTTAGTAAATTAGTCAAATGAGATTGTATCTTATTATTTAGAGCTAGTTTTGACCTAGTATCTCATTATTTCGAGTTATTAGATCTTATTTTTTTCCCAACAAGTGGCAGAAATGGGCTCCCATACATAACTGCCCAGTTTGATATAGATATAGAGTCGTAAATATAAGATTACACTTGTGTCGGTTGTTCGATGTTTAGTGTGTCGGTGTCTTCGTGGAGCAGCAGAGACGACGCCCGGCTAGTTAGCTTAGCTTAGCTTAGTTTAGCTTAGCCTGCCGTCGCCATTAACGATCAACGGCTGCCGACGGTAGCTAACTGCTAACATTTACCGCAGGGCCTGTCGGGTTTTTTTCAGGATCTTAAATTGACAGTTTCATCTCCGGTTGTGGTTTGTGGTTAACACACATTAACCAAAAATGGTCTATAACAAGCATGTACGTGTGTATTTATCGTCGTTACATAATAAAATAAAGTAAAAAATAAATAAAAATAAACCCAACGGCCAACTTTACCGCAAGCTAACCTTTGTAGCTAACAGTGCCCACATCCTGCTTCCCTGCTTCCCCTTTGGAAACATTTTGGGATAATTTAGCTGTTTAATTTACATTATTTACACTAGATAAGACATTAAAAAACACCAGTAATTAATTATTATAGTCGTTATAATGTATAACAGTCGTTGCTAATTAATCAAAGCATTCATACGGGCTAACTAGCGTTAATACTGACAACTGGGTTTTTTGGGGGATGCAGGTGCAGATATTTATCGATATATCTGATGGATCTGTGAATAGAGACCTGTGTGGATTTAACTGTGTGTATGCGTGTGTGTGCGAACCTTTTTGATATTGTAAACACGGGTCAACATCCCGATGCCTCTGTCGTTGAGGATGGTGAGTTTTTCTGCCAGTTTCTGCTGGCTGGGCTGGATCACTCCCCGAGACATCTTCGCTTGTTCGGGTTAAATCTCCAATTCAATCCAGGAAAAAATAAAAAATAAAAAATAAAATGTTACAAATCTCCGCAGCTTCTCCTAATTCCGCGAAAGGAAGAGAAAAAAGAAGCAGTGATTGATGTGATTATTAGATTTCGCCCATGATCAGCGGCTTCCTGTACTCCACCCCACCGTCTCCCCTGCCTGTTTTTTCGGTCACAGGGATGAGGAGGAGTTGTCCTGGTTTTCACAACGAGGCTGGCTCCTGCTGCGTTCAGGGGCCCCTCGGTAAATGGTACAAATCACGACTCTGTTTCTAAATCTCAGTCAAATCAAAAAATCTGAGTCTAATTATTAGGGTCAAACTAAATAATAATAAAAACAACAACAACAATAATAATAATACATTTTATTTGTAAGCGTTTTTAAAAATCCTTAAAGACACTTTACATAAAAAAAGGAGGTGCAGATCAAGATGTCTGTCACTGCAGACAGGAAACAAATGCTTATAGCCTACTGTAACAAGCTACATATTCAAATAAACACATATAAACATACACACATACACAAACCAAGACATTAACCAAGAAATAAATAACAGAATGCCCCAAATAAAACATGTATATACATAAACAAATATGTACACACATACAACTCCAACCATTAGTCAAAATCTGTAACTAAAACAATAAGAGACACAAGAAAAATAACAACACAGCACACCTGCAAATGTTATAGCTCCTTAACCCTAACTGACAGATTACACTTTTAAAAATCATAAAATAGAGCAGTCAGAATAAAATAAAACTGTCAGACTGCAATAAAACAGTCTAAAACACACAAACTTTTAAACATTAAAAGCTAATTTAAAAAGGTGAGTTTTGAGCATGGTCTTATAATATATATCTCACTCAAATTTGGATGTCTAATAATATCCTAACTTCTCACTGGGGTCAAAGGCCAAGGAGAAGAGGTGGGTTTTAAGAAGAGATTTTAAAACAGGCAGAGAAGAGGCCTGTCTGACGTGTTGAGGCAGATCGTTCCATACTTTTGGAGCTGCAACAGCGAAGACCTATTACTACACCACTTATGTACAGTATTAGAGCAACGAGTCTCTCATTCTCCATCTTGTAGCCCCCCAGGCTTGAAGATGGGGCCAAATGTCAAAATCAAATTCTAAGATTTGAATGTTTTAGTTCAGTTTGTGCTCATTTGTTGTAGGCTAAGGTTGGTTAATAGTAGGTCAAACAAATACAATAAAACACCATAAACGTACGGTAACGCCATTAATATGAATCATTGTTAGAAGAACTGCATTTTGATATGTTTGTTCCATAGACTGTAAAAGGTTTGTTCAGATTCTTACAGTAAACGCTCATATTTACGATTTTACTCCCAGTCCGTGAACGCGTCACGTCGTTGACGCAGCTTCCGACTTCGCTCAGCTGTCGGGTCAGTGTTGAAGCCTTTTATCGCCGCTGCAGTAGATTGTGTCTGTGTTTCTCTCACACATGTCGACTCAGCGGCAGTAATGTTTGAGTTATTGTGTTGTTTTATTCGGTTAAAGCACCGACGGTCTTAAAAACTGTTTCCGGGATTTTACACTTGAGCTCAGATCATTTTTTAGACGAGGTGGGTGTGCACGAGGCAGGGAAACTAACGATCAGCCATTATCAGCTGTCGAGGATGTACTCAGATACTCAGAGTGAAAGTAGTAACTATACTACAGTGTAGAAGTAATCTGCTGCAAGTAAAAGTGGTGCATTCAGAATTTCACTTGTCCATACAAACGCATTAAAATAAACATAGCCTACAGTTAAATTAATGAAATGAACCATCGTGGAATGAAATTAATTATGTTATAATTTGCACATCACTTAAATCATGCAGCTAAAGTAAAGTTGGAGCTCATGCAACTACTTTATATAGGCCACACAATCAACTTGCTTGTTGTAGTAACTTGACTCTGCAATGGAGCTGGTAACTAATGCAAGAAGGCGAATGTAGTGTAGTAATTTAAAGTACAATGTTGACCTCTGTGGGTGTGGATTACATTACATGAGTACAAATACCTTTAGAAAAAAAGAGGTATCTGTTATTGAACATCTTAATGGTCACTTTCAATTCAAGATTTAACTCTTACACACACAAATATAAGTTAACTTAGCCTACTAACTTATAAGCAAACCCTCTGGTTATAATAAGCCTTTCTAACCTCATGCTCATGTTTCAGTTTATTTCAGCTCAGCTCTGCTGCACCACCCCCCGCTGACTGAAAGATGCATTCGCTGGCTCAGGAGATCCAGGGATTCTCCAAAAACCGTCTGAAGAAACAGTGCACACATGTGACTACGGTGATGGGCAAGAAGCTGCTGGAGAGGAGGAGGAGCGACGGAGGAGAGGGAGAAGTGGTGGAGGTGGTGGAGGAGGTGGAAGAGCTGGAGGAGGGACGTGGATGTGGATTTGTAGAAGATAAAAGTCTGGACCTTCAAGTTGGAGTCATCAGACCCTTCCTGCTACTTGGTAAATATTTCTACTACCACTACTGACGGTACATAAGTGTACTAATGCAGCCCTTACTTTAATTACCTATTGGCACTATTGATATTATTATTGCTGCTACTGTTTGTACTACTACAACTTGTACCACTGTTTATATATAATAATTTAACATATTAACTACTACAAGACCAATATACAACACTATTATATTACATAGTTTCCTTCTACACACAATCATCAGCATCAATCAATCAATCAAATTGTATTCATATAGCACCTTTCAAAGCAAATACATGCAGTTTAGAGTGCTTTACATTTTGATTGAAAAAGTATATATATAAGAAGTGAAACAAGAAGAATGACGTTGAGACTAATGCATGAAGATTAAACACATCAATAAAATATAGCAATAGTAAAATATGAAAACACAATAAAATATGATAAAATATAAAAAACAATAAAAATGTAATAAAATGGAGGATAGAAATTCAGAACAAAATATAAAAACACTCAAAAGAAAGATAACAATGAGAGAGAAGAAAGTAATAAAATAGAAGACTGTAAAACTGTAAAATAGAATAAAATAACTATGAGATTATAACATAAAAGCCAGACTAAAGACATTGACATAGACTTTCCCCATTTTGGATGCAAGTTGCAGGTACTGTTGCAGCTATAAGTTAGTGCTCATCTCTGTAACGTGTCCCCAAAAGTCCATAATCAGTTTAAAGTGTTTTTTTTAAAACAAAAAGCAAAAAAGAATGAGAATATTAGGTATTATTATATATATAAGGTGTATTACAATCTTTTTGAGCTACTGAATTTACTCACTTTGTTTCCAAAAGAAAAGAGAATAATCAAACGAACACTGGTCAATTCAAAGTGAAGCATGACAATGCATTAAAAACTGAACAATAAGATGTGATTCAAAAAGCATTTACAAAGCAATGAAACACATTTGAATGAATAAAAATGAGAAATATTTTCCCAATAATGAATAAATTGATGTGTGGCGCAGCAGGACGGCATCACCTGACACCCACACACATGTCAGCGTGTGTCCGTCCTGCTGAAGTGTCCTTGGGCCTTGACATTCAACCCCCCCCCTCCTTCACCACCTCTGGGATGCCGTTCTCTTCTGTAGCGAACGCTGAAGCTTTGACCTCACTGCTGGAGAGAATCAAAGGGAGAGTTTCTCAGCAGAGATCAATGAAATATTACATCTGTTCGGCTCGACAGAGGTGACTGGTTTCCATACGCCACCTCACTCCTGCTGCACCAGCTCATCAATCTCTGGGACGGCGCTCCACCTTTTACCTTCAGGTCCCTTCAACAACATCCATGGTGACATCAGCCAGTAATGACACGGTGGCGCAGGATCAGCTCTTTGCAGTAAAGCACCTTGTTCTGACAGTCTGCGACGTTATAGGGACACTTAATGTGTGTGTTTTTTTTTTTTTCTTCTCCTTTTGTCCGAACCCATTTCAGGCAATCATTCAAGTTGGCAAGCAGCATTTTGTCTGATGCTGTTGTCACAGTTGTCATATCATGTATATGACAACTGTGAGAGTGGAGTCAGTAGGAACACACTGTGATTTCAACATCTCCCCTTGTATTTATAGCATAATATTATGAAATTCTGACATGCACATAAATATGACAAGTGTTGATTAACTCTCAGGGCGAACATCACAATTTAATGCAAACCATCGCAGCAGGATTGTGAAACTTAATAACTTTACTCAGGTAGGCATATTGTTTCTGTCAGTGTGGATTACATCAACAAACAAAAACAAATACATAAAAAATGAGGTAGCCTATCTGTTGAGTAAACTTGTTTAGCATCTTAAAGCCTGTCCACACGAATACGCAGCTTCACCCAAAACGATCTCCGTAAACACGGCATCGTTTCCAGAAATTTTCATTGTTTCAGAAAAGATCAGTTTTGGGCGTCCAAACTAAAGTGGCCATGTTTGTTAGCTGTAACGCTGCATCCGGTTGGCAATGTTTCCCGGTCCGCTCGCTCTCATTGGCTGTTGCGGGCGCTGTCATCGGAGGTAGTCCGATCGGGAATCGTAACGGTTTCGACTCGTTTGTTTTTCACTGAGCCTGAAGTTATTGAGTGAATCAACGGACCAAACCCCTCCTTAATGCTAAGCTAGGCTAAGCTGTGCTAACTAGCTTCCATCTGTAACTTCATATCGTTGATACAGCAGTGGTCTTTCTTATTTTCTCAGCTTTTTAGCTTTGTGATAAACTGAATTTGACTTTTCTTCAAAAAGAACAGAGTCTTTAGACAATAATCAAAGAAAAACAACAAGCGCATGATTTAAATTAACCCATAATTTAACCCTGAAACAGTTTGTAGGCTATTGATAATCTATCGAGTTTCTTTAAACTGATGTGAAAATGACAAAATATTAATTAGTAGTAATTAATTAGCTAGTATTTGTAACCCACAGAAAAAAGAATCCAATCACAGCACTAAAGACCTTTTAATATATAGTCCGACTCCTCACTGAGCCATTAACAACGACCTGGAAATTTATATTTTGTATTTCTAATTATAGAATTTAAATCATATTTTTAGAAACATTTGTGACTTGAAAAAGACACATCTCCTCTTGTGCAACTGAAAATTTGGTCCAATGTCTCACTTATATTTGAAAAAAGGAAAAAACCCTGGCGTTCTTGCGTCATTTCACAGATGTGTCACTTTAAATCTTCTCCTTCGACACTGATGAGGCCTGCGTGTGTGTGTGTGTGCGAGTGTGTGTGCCGGCGCTGGCTTATTTCCAAAGACGCTCTCTATCCTTTGGATTTAGATTTACGTCTCAAACCCCATGAATCTGGCATTATGAGAGAGTGGCTTTGGCGAAAGCAAAGAGTGCATATTTCCTCTGTTTTTTGAAGTGCAGAGAGCTGCTGCAGAGTATCCACAGTGGAGATCTGGAGGAAGCCCCACGACCACGATGCTGCTTCCTGCCCATATGTCTCTCTCTCTCTCTTTTTTTTTTATGTAATTATCCAGCTCCTGCTCTCTCTTTAATGCTGCCACTGGAGTTTCTTTGACAAATTGAAAGAGACTGTTGCTCATTCTGTTTCAACTGTCTCCTTCAATGATTATCTGCTTCTCTTCTCCACCGACTTGCTGCGGTCCTCTCACTTTTATTTCCTCCATTAGTCTTTGACCCTCTGCATTAGTCATTCAAACTCTCACTGTTGTTGTCGGGGTTTTTTTTCAAGATGCCTTTTCTCCCCTCTTTTCATGAACATCATAAGATGCCTACTCTGCAGCTGTAGATAATACTGGATGTTTATTTCAGCAGTTTTTCTTTTAAAGCCACCGTACAAATCATTTGATTCCTCTTTCTGCTTTCTCTCTGTGGCTTTAAGCCATTTTCCTGTTGGTTTCCTCTGATTGATATCTTCCCCTTTTGTTGGTGTTGCAGTGGTTCAGAGCATTTTCCAACTAAGTGATATAGGTGTTGCTGAAATCATGTGGATTTTTGCTTTTCAGCTGCTGAAGTTTCACACCAGTGAACTGACTATTTTATGTTTTTGGTCACCTTTAGTACCGGTATATAGTGCGAGGCAGAGGTGGTACTGACTGTTTGATCACCCTCTGTATTTACAGTGTGTTGGGATCAGACACTGCTGGTTTATATCATTAAGAATAAGTCTGCAACTAAGGAGTGTTTTCATTAACACTGGAGAGTTAATTTTCTTTTTCTTTTTTTTAGAAGCATCTGCTTCAATGTTTAGTTAATGAAACGTCAGAAAAAACTAATAGCGGACACACTTTTCCCAGAGCCCAGGGTGAGAGAGTGAAATGATATAAAACACATTTAAAAACACACCAGGTAAATGAAACAGCTCTACAATAAAATAAAATTAAATAAAAAATAATTGCACAATAAATAAAATCAATGTGATTATCAGAGCTGGGATGAGTTAAAAGTCAAGTCTCATCAGTCGACCTTGAGGGAACATGTGCCTTTAAAAGGTCAATATAAGATGGTGCTCACCCATTATGAGCTATAAAACTAAAGTTATATTCTTATATACTTATAAAACAACAAATAAACAGAGCAAATCCACTCAGAAGCCTAAAGAAACACTATTCACTGCTGTTTTAGTTGTTATCAGCATCTTAACAAAACCAACCCTCCTATGCATGAATGAAGTTCTATAGTATAGTAGTTTTATAGGCTTTAAGTGGTAAATTTTCCTTCTCTCATGCAAAAGAAGCTGTTTTTTAAATAGTAATATTTTGTCAGAGCAGAGGCCAGATGCCACCGTGTCTCCTCTTCTCATCGAGCCGTCTCTGTCTTTGCAGCTTCTCAGGATGCAGCCCACGACATTGACACCCTGCAGAGATATAAGGTCAGTACAGAGGGATCAATAGCGCGCGCATGCCCTTGCCTCGCTGCGATTCGCATGTGCGGTGACATGAGATCAGAGGCGGCGGCTGCGTAGGTGTGTGTGTGTGTGTGTGTTCCTGCGGGTGGTTTTCAGCAACAACCCGACCCAAACGGCCTGGAGGAGCTTCATGACTCATGCAGTGACAGTTTAGCTCAGTAGAGGGAGTAAATGATTACAGTAAGTCTCAGTGCTGCTTCACCACATCACAGAGATGTGACTACTGCTGCTGCTGCTGCTGCTCCTCGCTCTCCTCTCTCTCTCTGCAGTGGCTGCGGCTCCCAGGCACCGGCATATTGCTGCCTGTGCAGTCTCCAGGATGATGAATTGGAGAGATTACAAATACCTTCACTTCCTGTTTCTGGGACGGGACTGTGACTGCCTAATAACCGAACCCCGGCAGAAGTTTTCAGGGAGGTTGTTAAAGCTCAGGAGATTTGACAGCAGGCCCAGAGGACACTTTATTAAAAAAAAAGCCTTGCTCCTGCTGTAGTAAAACATTTACACAGATTTTTACAGCTTCACACTGCATTTTCCATAACAGTTAAAGGTTTATTTTGCGACTGAAGACATTTACTTGCACAGCTCTGAGGTCTTATCTTAGATGATTCTCATATCATCCGTGTTTCTGATCGTCTATCGGCAGCAGTGATAGTTTCTGAGTTTTGACTCTTCCGCACGTTGAACACATCAAATACACACATTTCTGTGTCGACTGATTGACTTACCACCACCACAAGAGTTGAGGGATAAACCCAGTTTGGTTTCCGGCTGTCTGAACTCCACTGCTGCTGCTGCTGCATTTGCCACTCGGCTGGATTTAGCGTCTCCATCTAATCTTTAGTAATGGATGAAAAGATCAACTACAAAAAAAAAAAGGAAAAACATCATCTGCAATGCGGAAGTCGAGTCAAGACAGACACTTTTTTTTCCTTTTTTTTAAGAAGGTTTTTTTGCAACCAGGACTGGTGCATCCTGTCTTCTTATTTCTTATTTTTTTATTGCAATAAATCTTTAATAACAGCTCATAAATAGCCAATATAGTTTTTTTTAATGGTGCGTTCATTTCCTAAAACAGCCTGGAGTTTTTAAAGAGGAACTATGCAGGATTTTTACCTTATCTATGCTACATTGTCACCTTAATTAACCAGCTTCAGATGGTTAAAGGGATAGTTCAACATTTTTGGCAAATTGGCCCATTGCCATAACCCCTATAGTCATAGCAGTAGGTTTGTTACCTTTAATTGTCGGTGCAAGCTGTTTTTAGAACGGCTGAGTGCAGCAGCGAGCTGCTCTGAGAGCTACAGAGGCTAATGGGATTTATTGGTTTCCCTCATCAAACTCATCAATCCAACAACTCCAAAACGCTCTGGTGGACAAGTTGTGACCTGCACATTCACCACTCCATGAGATAATAACACAACGTTACCAGACAGAGTTGTTTTAGAGGTAAATACAGAGACTGCTTGATGAAAAACTGTCCCTGAAGGCAACGTGCATCAGCGGTTTTGCATGAATTTACCTTGAAAACAACTGTCTTGTAACGTTGTGTTATTATCTCATAGCGTGGTGAATGTGCAGGTCACAACTTGTCCACCAGAGCGTTTTGGAGTTGTTGGATTGTGTATTTGATGAGTTTGATGAGGGAAACCAAGAAATCCCATTAGCCTCCGTAGCGTAGCTCTGAGCAGCTCACGGCTCTGCTCCGCCGTTCTAAAAATAGCTTTCACCGACAATTAAAGGTAGCGAACCTACTGCTATGACTATAGGGATTATGGCAATGGGCCAATTGGCAATGGGCCAATTGTTTCGTTGAAAACAATTGCACATGGAGGAGAGGAGGGTTAGAGACACAGAGGAGGAGACAGCAGACTTGGAGAGTTCCCCTTTAAGGAAAGTTTCCACAAACATCAGTTAATCATGCATTTATTTGGGTCTATTTTTCAGTGGTGGGTTATTTCACCTGATAGGAAACATGTCAGTCACCCGGTGCAACAGTGTGGTCGTACCTACAGTACTGGTTCATTGTGGGTTTAGCATCAGTTCACACAGGCAGGACACAGAGCAGAGCAGAGAGGAGCCGGCCCTCTGAGGTAAAGCTAAATTTAAGTGAGAGTAGACAGATACTGCATAATGAATCCGAGCCATCTGTCTTCTTTCCCGTTTTCTCTCCTTCTCTCTCTCTCTCTCTCTCTCTCTCTCTCTCTCTCTCTCTCTCTCTCTCTCTCTCTCTCTCTCTCTCTCTCTCTCTCTCTCTCTTCATCTTTCTTGCCTGTCAACCTCCCTCCCTTTTTTTTCTCCTCCTCTCACTCTCACTCCATCTTTCTGTTCTCGCTCTCACATTCAGGTTGTGTCATGTCATCGATACGTCTCACAGACAGACAGAGAGACAGTGCGTCTCTCCTCTCTCAGCCTTTAAAACAAGTCAATTCCCAGGGGTCATCAGCTCAAGGAGTTTCATGTCTCAACCTCCCCCTCTTCAACCCTCACCCCCCCTTCCTCCCACTTTGTCTATCTGTCAGGTGTCTCATGTGCTGAACGTGGCCTATGGAGTCGATAACCTGTTCCCAGATCAGCTGGTGTACAAGACGCTGCAGATCCTCGATCTCCCAGAAACCGACATCACTTCATATCTCGGGGAATGCGGCTCCTTCATAGATCAGGCCAGAGAGCAGGTACACACACACACACACACACACACTGACAGCTGACAGACGTGTAGGAAACATTAATGTGGTGGGAAACAGTCTTGTACAAGCAGAGTCTTGGATCTCAAAGTTTACTTACCACTTTACTACATTTTTAAACATAAAAGTTGAACATTTCGGGGAAAAGTGCTTATTTGCTCTCTCAGTTGTTTGATATATTCTTTTCATTGTCTGCAATAATAATAATAATGTTACAATTTTCTACCTAACTGCTATGATTTTCATTTTTTATCTATTTATGTATTTGTTGTTGCTTGTATTATTTCTTGTCTGTCATTTCTTGTTCATAACTATTAAATTAACATAAATATAAACATAAACGCATCAGTATGAAGTCTCCGTCAGTATCTAAGTTAGCAGGCAGCAGGTTCAATTGTTCGACTAATTGTTGTTTTTACACTTGACAAACAAATAAGACACAATTTATTGAGTGGATTTTGTTGCCTTTGGAGAAAGAGCCATGCTTAATGTTTGTAGGGTCTTTTAAGGTAAACGACAGTGAACGGCTGATTGACTGTGCTGCTTCATATTTACCGTACAGACATTAGAGTTATTGATCTTGTCCTCTAAAGTCTGAGAAAGATAGAGAATGAATGGGTTTCCCAAAACTGTAAACTTTTACAGCCTTTTACATCAACATTGTCAATATTATCAGCTTGAACTTCCACATTGAAAGCCACTGTCTTATGTGTCTATGTTGTACATATTTGGATTATCATACATAATTCGGATCAATACATTTGATAATTGTTCCTTTAAAAGTCTTTTAATGTTGTGATTTGCTATAGTAGATATGATTTAAACAGTGTAGTTTATATATATATATATATATGATTGTTATATGTTTTCAAAATCGTAATTTTCCCAGTAACTATAAATACACAGTACAGCATGTTCCTCTGAGCTGTAGCGCAGTGTGAATATAAACTATCATCCATCTGATTTATCTTAAGTTAAGTACAAATTTTCTCCAAATTCGACTTTAGTAAATGCACTTTGTCGTTTCCCATCCTGAGAGATGCAGCAGACACATGAATACGAGACACAAACCCACAATAGAGCGTCATGGTTTTTTTTTTCTTTTTACCCGGTAAAAAATGCATCAAATCTATTTAAACATTTCTGGAACTACTTTCTCTCTCCGGAGGCTCCCGCAGCCTGAAAATGCCTCCTTTTATATCTGCCGGGTAATTTAACATGTCAGTGTGCTCACACAGCTATTCTGCTACCTGACTGTGATGCATTCACACACATCCTAGCAGTCAGTTATCTGTAACTCAGCACAAAGGCGCAGGTAGGTGGTCAGAATACCTATTAAAAGACCACGCTGGGGTCATTTCATGTTGAAAGTCAAAATGTTCTTTGCTTACACTTTAGTTTTTTTCCCCTCACATGCTGAATGTAATACTTTTTTTTAAAGAGATTATTTCCTGGCATTTCCTCCTCTATGTGTGTCTGTTTGTTTGTGTGTGTGTCTGGAGATTGACCGTAAGCAGAACATAATGTGATGTGAGCACTGATATGAAAACACTCAACTCGAGCGCAATGAAATAACAGCAAAACAAGAAACTCTGACAAAACCAAATTAAGTCTCCATGTTTGCTGTGATGGATTATCTAGCTCAGGCAATTTTCAGTCTGTAGAAGTTTTATGTTTTGTTGTTGTTTTTTCCCTACAAGAAGGAAAAACAAGAGCTGATATGTAACAGCGCCGAGCGCAGACGCCAGCACAAATATAGGAGAGCAAGCAGAGAAACCTCACTGATTGATAGGAGCTTATAAAAGACTGATATCATCCTGTGTGATTCATTTATATCTCATACATCTTGTAAAAGGGAAGCAGCCATAACATTTCAATTACAGCATCCAGAGCGCTGCCTGCATGTGTGTTCAACCAGTGTGAATCCTCTGCCCCCACAATGGCAAACTGATTGACATGTAAGAATCAAAAAAAGGAAAAAAAAGAAAAGTGCTTACACTTTGATTTCAGCCCGAGAGCAGCCTGTTCGCTGTGATGGGTCGGCTCCGTGTTGAATAAAAAGAGACAAATGTGTCAATACGGCGAGCTTCAGCGTCGAGCCGTGGGCCCTGCGCCGCCTTGTCTAAAGATGTGGCTGGAATTTTAAAAGTTTATTTCCAGCCAGGCACTCTAGGCTGTAAAATAATTACATCAGCATTAATATTAATCGTATCACAAATTCTGACAAACGCACACGCACAAACACACACACAGACAGATATATTCCTGCTCTACATGCTCGGTTTACTGTAATGCTGCTTTCAGGGATGTAGGGAAAATACAAAATAGTTTTTTTTACGTGGTAAAAAAAACCAAAACAAAAAAAAGCAGTGATATGCTGAACTAATCAAAATATAATTGAAATCACAATGTGCAATATCTACATTTTTTTGTATTATAAACATTGTTGTGCACTGTTGGCAGTGCTACAGAGACAAACAAACACACCATCCATATCATATTATGGATATCATATTGTGATTATATGGGCAGATTGTGGTTTCATTATGAACGATCAGTTTTGCTTTTGATTGATTGATTGAGCGCTCAATACTGTTGTGACATATTTTACCTTAATCAAAAAAAAAGCACCTCCTGCGATTTGATATTCCACAAAAATCACATGAAATGAAATTTGTTTAGGTAACACGTGTTTAAAATACTCACAACTTGATCATGTCAACCACACTCTTTTAAAAAAAACGTTAGTGCCACTTGGCCTTGTGCACAATTTGATGTTCAGAAACGCTCTGAAAGTCAAGTTTACAAGGTCAATACTATAGAGCTGAAAAGAATTTTGTTGGTGGTTGTGGTCAAGAGCGGCACATTACAAGTCAAATAACAGGCTTCAAGTATTTCTCCTTCTGTAGAAAAGTAGTCTCTATGACTACTGTTCACAGCGAGGTCTGTGAAATATCCACAGTAACCATGGCATTGCTTCTGGCAGGGACTTTGTGAGCACAACAAAATGAAAATCCTTTTACCGCTGCTTTATTGAAGTGGCAGCAGAAATCTCAGCAGATAAAATTATACAACTGGGGATAGAAAAATGTTGTTTTTTTTGTGCGTAATTACCCTTTTTAATCTGCCAAACACCTGCGTGATAAACAGACAAATCTGTTAGTTTGCTGGTTAGCTGATATCTGCTGGGTTAATTAAACAATGGTATTTAGAAAAGCGACGCTGCATGGGAACAGCATTTCTTGCCTGACTATTTGAACATGTGGGAGTTGTAATTAAAGACCATGAATTTCAGACTTCGACCTGTTCTCTTTTTATGAAATGTCACACTCATGTCACTTCATTTAAACTGTAATTATGAGCAGCAGTGTGGGAGAAACGTTCATGTCAGGTTCCGACTTTTAACTCTCAATTGTTAGTTCTTACACCAACAATATGCTGAAAGACGGGGTGCCTAAATGGCTCCATACAGAATTAAGGTAGACGTTTCTATTAAAGCAGTATAAAAGTAGACATTTCTATTAAAGCGGTATAAAAGTAGACGTTTCTATTAAAGCTCCATATGGTATAAGTTAGATATTTGTATTAAACCTCCTTCAAAATAAAGGTAATTTTTTGTGTTAAAGCTCCATACAGTATAAAGGTAGATGTTTGTGTTAAAGCTCCATACAGTATAAAGGTAGATGTTTGTGTTAAAGCTCCATACAGTATAAAGGTAGATGTCCATGTGTAGTGTGATTATAAAGCAGCTCTAGGTTCTATATTAATACTGTGAAAGTATCAAAGCCTCAGTCCACAGAGAAATGCACACAGCCTGAAACTGAGCCTTAAAACCAGCCGTCAGGACTTCCTGTCACTTTGTGATGTCACAACAAAGCAGTCACACTAAGCCCCGCCCCCTCACCACCTGGACAACAACACCATCCATCCAGCAATTTGCAGGATTTGGTTTCTCTGAGTGTTTTATTCTGAAATCTACTTTGCGGATCACTCAGAAAACAGTCAGCCAATCAGAAGAGAGGCTCAGAGCCTACTCTCTTCTGATTGGCTGACACCGACCTGTTACCCCTTACTAGAGCTCCAGAGACACATAACCCAACAAAAGCAGCTGATTTAGGTTCTTTATCTCTTCCTCTCCCCACAGGGTGGCGTGGTGCTCGTCCACTGTAACGCCGGCGTGTCACGCTCCTCCTCCATCGTGATTGGCTACCTGATGTTGAGGGAGGGGCTGTCATTCGACGACGTGTTCAGCCAGGTGAAGACGGCGAGGCCCTCGACTCGGCCCAACCCGGGCTTCTACCAGCAACTACAGAGCTACAAACCATAAGGGACTAGTATACAAATCCAATTTTCAGCTTAAAAGCGCAGCCTTAAAGGAGCGTAACACCCAGATCTGAGTGTCCTGCCAAACGCTGCAGCGCCTCGGGCTGGATTTCTGTCCTATATAAAATATTTTTTCTTAAATTGTCTCTCATGGTCTCAGATTGTCATGTGGATGTTGTCATGAACATGAGGATGAAAATGGACTTCTAGAGTTGGAAATATTTGGATTTCTTCACATTTTTCATATGAAACAACATTGGAACTTGTGTTATTTATTTATTGCCAATAAAGACTTTGTGCCAAATGTCAACAAATGTGTTGAGGGTGTTATTTTTAATCTCCTGTATCAGAAAAAACAAGAGTCTTTCACACATTAGCTCTTAAGAAACTGATTTCCAATTAGATTTTGTTCATTTTGGGGGGCGCTTATTTTCTTTGCAGTATAGATAGTTTTCTAATTTAAGACGCGCCAGTGTTCCCGGGGTTCACACTCGCTTTCTGTCTCAACTGCACACAAACAGCGCGGCACAATCAATTATAATGATTGTCCCTCACTGCTGCATTGTCTCTATCAATTTCACAACTTTGCAAAGTTGATGCGATAACCCGGCTCCCTTGAAATAATTAGTTTGTAATTAGCTCGTTAGATAATGAGGGAGAATCCAGTTGGCTCACATGCTAATCAACAAACACCGCTGGGATGAGCTCCTGACGCTCCGCACTCACAGCAGCATCGCACAAAGGTGTTGTGTCTTAATCTTCACTGTTAAAAGCAGCAGACATAAAAGTCGGAGGTGCAGATGTGTGTTTGTTGTTTGAGCAGCTGAAGTCATTTACTGATGGTTATTGTTACTGATTAATGTCCAGGGTGTTGGTATTAGCAGTCAAATACTTGTGTCGTCTAATCCGTTTAAATCCACTGGTACAAGCCCACGATTAGTAAAACAGACTGTGGTGCAATCTGCAGTGATACAATGGAATAAATTAAACATGAAGATTAGTGCCCCAATGCACAAAATGACTATAATTTAACTGCAGTTATGAATAATAACAGTGACTGAGAGAGTGATTACTTAAAATGTCACTTTTCAGACTCAACTTTTGACTTGAAGTGCAGGAACATTTGGATTTTAAACCTAACTTGGACAAAACACTTAGATTTTTTTTTTTTTAAATCAAACTTTGCGATGTTGATACAGTATATGAAGATCTGCCTGTTGCTCTGCCACCACGACTGGATCATCCTAAAGGATTGTCCGTGAATTTGAGACCAATGAGGCCCAATGAGGATGAATCCCATATGACCCTCTAGCGCCACCATGAGGTTGCCATTTGCGATTTGAAGTCCATACATTCTAGGCCTGCACGATATCAGCAAAATACCAGATGTGCAATGACATTGTTCAATATCGCGATAACGATATCACTTGCAATAAGTAAGCAAAAGTTCCTGTGTCTTTCTGAAAATGACTCAACACACTGTAGTACATACACCAGGCCTGTGGTGGCGCTGTTTTTCAAAATAAAATACACCTTGTTTACAGCGGATCATCATATACACCTTGAAAACGTCGTAATGGGCTGAGGCCTGAAGTCAACAGGTCAGAGGTTTTCAGACACCATTTCACCCCGTTGGCACCATGAACGAGGAGATACTGATTGTAAAATCACAAAATAAGCAGATCAACAGGTCAGCACCGAGTTGTTTTCCTACTACTCCTCTGGATTAAATTAAAGCAGAAGTAAGCAATATTTTTGTGTTAACTCATTGAGTGCCGCGCTCCTTTCCAAAGTTTTAGTCAAGTGTACCGGCAATTTAGACCATTTTTGACGATTTTTGTAGAGCCACAGTGTATTCTATATTATTGCCACCAACACATACTGTGGCTCAATTGAAAGGTTTATCTTAATGCTTCAAGTGGCCACAAACCGTTTGTTTCTACGTGCCTCCGTTCCTGAGAAAAGTCAAGCTAAACATGGCTGGGTTTCACCAAAATCCCTCCTTTTTTTCTAGAAAAGGAGATAGAGCGTCTTTTATGAAAGGTGCGCTGTTTGTGCCTGTCGCTCTTCTGACACTCGCATTTCTGGATCAAAGGGCTCGTATAAGATAAATATATACAACAATTGTTGTTCTATTCACAAAACCACCATCGGGGGCGGGGGGGCGCCACTAAACAACAATAACACAGACGCACCGTGCCGTGTCACAGCTTCTCCCCGCGGAGCGTGAGGGTCAGTCTGCCACCGCGGCTCGGGAAGACCGGTCCCGCCGGTGGTCGCGGTCCTTCTGTGGTTCGGGTCGGTGATGCCGGTCTGCTTTGGCCCAGAGACCATCAGATTTTACCGCGGGAGGACTTTGGGGAGGACACGGTGTTGCTCCAGCTGAAGACTGGGCGGACTGTCGGCTGAGAGCTTCCTGTTTCTGCTCCGAGCAGCTCGAGCAGCTGGAGCAGCAGCGCGGGTGAGAGCAGAGCAGCTGCGCTGCATCTGCATGCAGAACTCGTTTGCAGAAGCCGAGTTATGATAAAAACTTCCAGATCATGAGCTGTCATGTGACTTTGATCGTCATATATTTCAGTTCTCCTCGTCGTAGAGTCCCCAAATTTACATATAATGTGTATTAAAGTGTCTATTTTCATAATTTAAAAAAAAAGCAAAAAACGTAAAATTACGTTTTCGGCACTCAACGCATGGGAACGAATAACGAGAAATTACGTGGTTGGCACTCAATGAGTTAATATAAGTCTTAAATAGTTATATCTTCCGACAGCAATCACTTACATAGAGTGTTTGGACCGAAACACGGGTCTGTCAGTCCCTCTGCTCTGCTCTGAGCCGAGGAGAAAACTTTTCTCGTATCCTACAATTTTTATCCAATGAGGAGAGAGAACGGCATGCAGGGCTGTGTGTGCAGCCAAGGGATGCGCGTGAATGTGGTGACGTAGGGACGAGGACCAATAGATCCATGACGAGGGCGGGGGCTGCTAACGCCATCGGCTGACAAGACGTTATGGTGCGTTCAAGGCAACCTGTAACTCGTGTTTTTCCAACCTGTGAAGTCGTACCAGTTCGATCTGGTACGAGTTCACGGGTCGGAAGTTACGAGTGGCCGTTATAGTGACTTTCACAGGTAAAACAGGTCGGAAAAACACGAGTGGGTTGCCTGGAACGCTACAAACTCGTAAGTCGTGACTTGAAGCTGTAACTTACGGTTTCAAAAGCCGGCCTGGAACGCAGCATTAGCCAAAACGACCGGATCGCTTACTTCTGCTTTAACTGTTTTTGGTTTTGTGGTTCTCTTTATAGAGACTACAACCCGCCACTATATTGCGCGATTATGCGTGAATTTGCAAGATCTCGTGTTCTCGCTGTCCGGCAGAGCTGCAACAGTGCGCGTCACAGACAGAGCCGGTGGGTGTTGACGGACGGCGAAGCACGCAACCTTCAGAGCCATTCCGCATCCAGTGGAATCCCGGCATACCACACAAATACACCAAAAACAGAGAGGCAGAAGAATGACAAGCTTCCCGCTATAAACAAACTCCAAACACTATAAGTCGACTAAACACAAGTCGCGTCAGTACAAATATGCCGATTGATGCCACGTGGATCACATTTCAGATTACTCAGGTATAGGAGCACTTGCTTGGATTTAGATGATGTTTGTTGATCCCATTTTAAAATGAAAACATATAGTGGAGGATGAAGCCGCAGATGGTTACCAGGAAAACAAAAAAGAGCATGTTAGCATGTGGATGTTAGCATTTACCTATACAGCCTCAGAAGAAGCGAGATAAGTTAGTATACCTGCAAAAAAGCTCAATCTAAACAGGATTTTAATACAATATGTATAGAGATAGATAGATAGATAGATAGATAGATAGATAGATAGATAGATAGATAGATAGATAGATAGATAGATAGATAGGTTTTTTTAACAGTGGATAGTTGTATCTGTGCCTCAGTAGCTATAACAGGGCTGATTGTGACTGCTCAGTAACCTGATGATAATCTGAACTGTCAGTTTCTGTCTAAAACTATAAGAGCTGCACAAAAGGTTAACAGCTCAGCAGCCCATTATTTATGAGTTATCCGATTATGATTGTTTCTCTGGCTTTCATGGTCTTTTAATAAGCTTTTTAATGAGAAAGTAATGTACTGTGAATCACAACGGTGCTCTCAGTCACCAGTGGGCGAAGAAGAGCTGCTGCTAAATAGCTACTGGTTGATTCAGTGACTGGTGTTGCAACAGAGTATTGAAAGACATGGAAAACACATCTGGGAAAAATAAATGAA
Source organism: Trachurus trachurus (assembly GCF_905171665.1). Taxonomy (NCBI): domain Eukaryota; kingdom Metazoa; phylum Chordata; class Actinopteri; order Carangiformes; family Carangidae; genus Trachurus; species Trachurus trachurus. The sequence goes on from NC_139906.1 coordinate 7,222,187, forward strand.
AGCTCTAGGAATTTCTTAGAAAGCAAACTAAATGTTACCTAAAACATTTTGGTGCCTGTTTGTGGAGTTTAATAGGAGGTATACCGGTAATTTCAAAGTTGCTGTGCGAGTTTAAATGGTTAAATGTGACCATATGTTGTGTACTAACTACTAATGTAGCCCAAAATTTAGGACACAGCTTTAGTTGTGTTGATATCACATTATATTTGTTTCTTCTTATGCCTCTGATTGTTTTTTTCCCACTATGTTGCCCACTTGTATATTGCCTTTAATTAAATTGAAGTCAGTCAATGCGTTTGTTTTCTATTTAAGTTAATAGAATTTCTTTTTAAGTGTTTACTGTATGTGCCTCCTCATTTTCTCTCATATTATTATTCCAGTTGTTTTGTTCACTTGTCTCATCAACTTTTAGAGGCACTCACCCATAAAAGCCTGGAGGCGTTTTTGCCTACCCCCCGTGCATTGTATGTGTTTATTTGAAATTGTTATATAATGTAAAAAAAAATTGTAAGTAAACTGCTAAAATGATATTATTACTCTCATATTTTGCATCCTGATGTATCACCTCCATAAAAGAGACGTTAGTGCCGGTTTCTGTGTTCATCAGAGAGCATATTTGTCCCGCTTTTTTTTTTTTCTTTTTTTGAAAATGCAGCTTTGTAGTTTGTGTCAGTTTCAGGCTGCTGTCACTCAGGGGAGGCAGAGGGGTGGAGGTTGGTTCGGTGCCAGGGACTTGGAGGAGAAAGCAAGTCCTGCCAAATTGGTTGCAATTCCTACTGGCCCTATAAAGGTCATAGATTATTTAACACCCCTTTAAAGCCATGGACAGATTGCAAAGAGCAGCTCTCTGACAGTGTTAATATCTGCATATCTGGAGCCCGTGGCTTTGTTTTTCCCCCACAATAAATTCACACTATTGTTTAATGAGTACACATCTCTGCATGTGATGGACTTAAAGCTCTCAGAAACAGGCAAATAAAATCCTGAACCAGTGTCTGACTAATGGCCACGGAGCCAATATGCAGTCTGTGATAGCACTTGAGTGTAGGGGAGTTTGGCCTTTTCTTTGGTGTTGTTCAATGGTGTATCACTGAGGAGTATCTGCTATGAAGCCAACTGGGTTTCCCCTGACATTTTTGTGACATTTTACCGTCTGGATGCGACGGCCCACAGTATGGCACAAGCTGTCCCATCTGCAGAATCTCGTAGGGTCCAACCAGCATCTCAGTCTGTGCACGGCCGACTATGAGAATATTAACAGACAGTGAGAAGCCAGGTTACATACAGGATGATGAATAATTTCCCCCCCAAAGCAGCACAGTGTTATCTGGCCTGTTGGGTTTTATTACGTTTGATGAACTGCAGAAGTGAGCAATGGAGAATCCTGGTTTGATTTTTTTTTCCTTTTCTGTCTGAATGCGTCACACACACTCTCTCTCTCTCTCACACACACACACACTCACCAGTCACATCCACAGAAAACAAATCCAGGCACAAACTGGACCATAACTAAATAATGACATTTTCTCTGCCTACTGTCTGCATGCAAGTTTCCTGACATTATGAGGACATAATATGCATATAAACATGGCTGCATGTGTGCCATGTGCATATTTATACAGCAAAAGAGCAAATTATCATGTGTAATCATCACATGCAAATCATATGTAAATTTTTACTGTCCTGCATGAATTTACAACCGGGATCTGAATTTCGTTGTAATTAGGTCAAATATTTTACAGTGTATGATGTAGGCCTCATATCTATCTATCTATCTATCTATCTATCTATCTATCTATCTATCTATCTATCTATCTATCTATCTATCTATCTATCTATCTATCTATCTATCTATCTATCTATCTATCTATCTATCTATCTATCTATCTATCTATCTATCTATCTATCTATCTATCTTTCTATCTATCTATCTATCTAAATCAGTCTATTTAATGCAGCTAATTTAGCAAATTAGCTAGCTAGATAGCCAGGTAGCTAGATGCAGGTATTTGTTAATTTGAAAAGGGACTGTGTACATTAATAAATCATCGTAACAAAACGTAGATTTAATGTAAATTTATATTTACGTAAGTTAGCTGAGAGGCTAATTTTGATAGATAGATAGATAGATAGATAGATAGATAGATAGATAGATAGATAGATAGATAGATAGATAGATAGATAGATAGATAGAAATTTACACCCAAGGTTCATAAAGCATCTGCCGTAAACACATTAGACGGTTTGTTTTCTCCCTCTGGATCCACACTGACGCTCTAACACACATGTTGGTGTTTCCTTTAACTTGCCTGTCACTTGTATGTACGATGCACTTCCTACTAAAGACACAACATGGACTACATCTCCTCACCAAGAAAATTGCAATGAAACAGTTCTGCATCGTCTTCTTGCACCAAAATGTGCAGATAGTGAAAAAAAAGCATTAGCATTAGCTCTATTGTTTTTTTTTCTCCCTCGTGGGTATACGTGATATATTATTAAATAAACCGGGCTTTCATTTAACACACAATATTATTAGAGTACATATTTTAATGATTTCCGTCTTATCTCCCCAACCCCCAAACAGAAATCATAATCCACCAGTAACCCCACATTATCTCGCCATAGCATTGCAGGAGATGCATAAAACATTTCATAATGGGCTTCAAGGGAGAAATAAATGCAAATAAATGTGGACATTTGTACAAATAAAAACAAACCATACAGTATAAAACAATGAATGAAGAATTAACGGCTAGGGAGAGAGAAAAAAGTTAGATTTGTTTTTGTGTAAAAATTAATCTAGTGGAGCCAATGAGTTGTAGTAGGGTGGGGGGTGGCTTTAAGCTTATAGTACTGGATCATGGGACCCAAAGTAGAGGGAAATTTATCAGATAAGCCTCTTACTGTGTACTTTATTTTCTCAGTGCTCAACAACAATATTCGGCCACTAAACCAGAGAGAGAGCGACTCCTGGGGGGGTCTTGACAATTTCCTGTTGAGGAAAATCCTTCCACGAGCCAACACCGATGCAAATGTAGTAATTCAGAGTCATTCAGCGGGAAACAAGAAAAGGAATTGTTTTGTTTCTTACTGAATGAAACCTAAGTAGGGCGCCTGGAAATGAGCAAATCTCAGCACCGGGCTGGAGTAGTTACACATGCAGCAAGTGTTTCAGGTGACAATAATATGTGAGTGCGGTTCCTGCTTGAAAACCAAAACACCGTCTGTAGCTATACATCTCATCAGGGCGGAATAACGTTGCAATAATACTAATACTAATACTAATAAAAAAACAACAACTCTGGGATTATAAAGGTAAAGTTTGTGATTGGAGTTGCTGCAGTGGAGCTTGTGCAGTGAAGCGTCTCCTCGCTGCCTGTCTCAGCAAAAGGTCGTTAAATGCACTTTAACTTAACGAGGTCCAGCTGGGATGTGTAATCATCAGGAGAGTGCACCTGTAGCCTGTACTGTACACAGCAGGTGAAACTGCCCAAGCTTAACCAGACTTTATCCATAACCAGATAGTTAAAGCAGAAGTAAGCGGAATATTTGTGTTAATATAAGTCTTAAATAGTTATAGCTTCCGACGGCAATCACTTATATTGTTTGGTCCGAAACATGGGTCTGTCAGTCACTCTGCTCTGCTGTAAGCCGAGGAGAAAACGTCTTGTACACTTCCTTGTATCCTACAACCTTTATCCAATGAGGAGAGAGAACGGCATGAAGGGCTGTGTGCGTGAATGTGGTGACGTAGGGACGAGGACCAATAGATCCATGACGAGGGCGGGGGCTGCTAACTCCTCTCTGCTAAAAACGACCAGATCGCTTACTTCTGCTTTAACACTCTGCTTCTTGCTTCATGTCATTTACAAAGCTAAAGGTTAACATTTCCATCCAGCTATATTATTCAGTTTTGCCTGTTTTTCTCATCAGTAAGATCTGAATTCTCAGTAATCAATACGTTGGAGCTTACGTTGGCCCATTGCCATAATCCCTATAGTTTTAGGAGGAGGTCAGTGCAAGCTGTTTTTAGACTGGCAGAGCAGAGCCGCGAGCTGCTCAGAGCTACGCTACGGAGGCTAATGGGATTTCTTGGTTTCCCTCATAAACTCATCAAATACACAATCCAACAACTCCAAAACGCTCTGGTGGACAAGCTGTGACCTGCACATTCACCACGCTATGAGATAATAATGGAACTTTATGAGACAGAGTTGTTTTCATGGTAAAGTGTCCTTGAGTGGCGTGGAAGGCGCTTCCTAAAAATAAAAATGTATGATTAAATTCATGCAAAACCGCTGATGCGTGTTCCCGTCGAGGGCAGTTTTTCAGCAAACAGTCTCTGCATTTGCCTCGAAAACAAACTCCATTTTGATGGGGGAAACCAAGAAATCCCATTAGCCTCCGTAGCGTAGCTCTGAGCAGCTCACGGCTCTGCTCCGCCGTTCTAAAACCAGCTTGCACCAACAATTAAAGGTAACGAACCTACTGCTGTGACTATAGGGATTATGGCAATGGGCCGATATGCCAAAATGTTGAACTATCCCTTTAAATGAGCAGAGGCTTCATCTGTGGTGTGTTTGTCATGAGCTGTTTTCCTCTTCTTGTTTTTTGTGTATGAGGCACTTTCTTTCTTTCTCTTTCTTCCAGTTTGACTCCTGGGAAATGTTCAAGTGAGTAAAGTGAGTAATTTAGAAAGAGAGGAAGCTTCTCAGTGCTTTAGAAACACACCTTTAAGATGCAGTGTAAGTGTTGGCACCTGTGGCAAGAGGTCTGATTGTGACTAAACGGTAATGATGTGCACAATCATCACACTGATTCTTACTTCTACGTTGTCGTGTCTTCTCTTCATTGCGCTGCTTCCTGCTCATTTTGCAGCTGCAACTCGAACACAACAGTTCAGGAGGCACTAGGTAATGTTATCAGTGTAACAAAAAATAAAATATAACTGTTCTGTTGCAGTTTGTGCCTCAGAAGACCTTTTTTAAAATTTAACACCTGCAAACTTTGCTTTGAATGAAAGTTTAAATCAAGTTTGCTTAAGTTGTTCTGATTTATACATGAAGGTACAGAATGGGAAACACTGACTGCAGTGGAAAAGGACTGTGGCGATAAAAGTAGGATTGATAAGAGAATATAAGAGGAATATTTGATATGGACAGAGTTGAAGTGGATGTTAAAATAAAAGAAATTCGTTGTACCTCAAACACTAGCTACCATCTTGAATATTTGCTGCTTGTAATTGAGAAAAGATTGGCTCTTTAACTCTGAGGTTTTTCTCCGAAAGTCAGTCTTTTAAACTAAGCTGAAGAAAAAACACAAGTTCCAACGCAGATGGGGAGGATTTACCGGAGGGCAGCAAAATAAACGCATTAACCAAGGTGGAAATAACTCACAGACATGTGATGACGGATAGAGCCCAGTCTTAAAAGCCTGGTGGATCCGCGGGTGCTGTGGATTCTCTAAGTAAACTGTAATTTCTTATGGATTAAAAGAATCATCCATTTTAGAGTCGGAGCTGAAAATGAGACCGTCTGGAATACTCGACTTTACCTAAAAACCGTTTTCGTTTTCTTCGGCGCCTGGAGACGAGACATCTCACACATAGTTTTTATTTTATTTCTTACATCTTGATTTTTGTGATTCTGTGTGAGTCAGCACCGTCTCGGCTTCTCGCCTAGCGTCTCGCTCGCTGACATCAAGCAGAGCTGCAGTATCGTATCTCCCCTCCACCGGCCTCCTACAGAGAGCTGATTGTGAGAGTGTGCTTTTTGTTTTTGAAGCGTGGCGCTTCATATCTCTGACCTCTTCCCCTCTTATTTCCACTCTTAGGCCTCTTAGATCTTCTGCTAAATTTATTCTACAGCATTTCTTTTTTTTTAATTTGCAAATGTTCTTCAGATAATTGGGTTAAACTGGGGATTTGTTTGCAACCTCTCTGACCTCCTGATTATGAAGCTGTGGTGTGGGTGGTGGCGCTGCCTCATCCTCAGATCTCATGAACCAGAAAGTTGAAGTCGGAAAGTAAAATAATCACATAAGGGATAGAAAAAAATAAACAAACAAAAAAACTTGTTTTGATTTCAATGGATTATCTTTTATCTACATAATAGATTTTGTCACCAGCTTCTGTAGTGACCCTGATCGGCCAGAAAACGACAAAGATTTAAAAAAACAAAATTGATAAAGATAAAATACTAAAACACAATACCTGTTTGGTTGGAGATTGGCTGATGCCGGTACAAACACTTGATGTTTTGGTTGATGGGAAACTCGCACATCAAAGTCTGTTTACAGGTGTTGGGGAGCTCCACTGCTGCACATGTGGGGGAGAAAAAAAAGCTGTGTAAAGGCTTTTGTGGTTTCAGAGGGAGCTGTGTGAAGTCCGATAAAATATCACTTGGTCTGAAGTCGACAAGTTCAAAAATTAAGGAAAAAAGAAAAAGAAAAAGAGAAACCTGGGGGTGTGGAGTTGGAGAGGAGTGAGCTCGCCACTCCTCTGCAGCCTGATACACATCTCCACTCAGATTTTGGTTGAAAGAAATCGGGAACCATCAAGGCCGAGCGTTGGAAGAGGACGCTCGTCCAACCCTGACCTCCTCCTTTCTGCTGCGCCGCGATCGACCCTGCTGCAGGTCACCTCAGGCCTGCAGAGCTTTTATTGCTCATTGTTTTCATTCACCAGTTTGCAGATTTATGTTTGGGAGCTGTTTTCTAAAGAGGAAACTCTAAAAATCCACTGAACGTGACCCTGAACGCCACATATTGTATTTCCTCAGGAGGTGGAGGAGAGTAAAATGGAGCTAAAAGGAGAAGAAATGTTGGACCAACAATGCGTCAGATGGACAGAAAAACACAACAACACTAGAGTCTCAGTGTTGTTGTGTTTGCAGCTTGTACTTACGGTGACCCTGAGAGAACATAAAGGTTGAAGTGATTCATTCCTCTGGGTCTTTTACTGGAAAAGGAAAATACGGTGGCCCTGAGAGGTCAAAATACCAAGTTGAGCAAACACAGACAAATGGACAAAACACAAATTGAGTGTTGTGGGTAGTTGCAGCACAGATTGATTTAAAAGAAAAAAAAAAGAAATTCCTGAATTTGTTTGTCTTTTGTCTCAGGCTGAACTGTTTTGAGCTCTCTGGGCCACCGTAGCCTCCTAATTCACTTTGCACAGGTTTGAGGTCGAGTCCTGCTACTTCACACTACAGCATGAGGTTGTTGTCAGGTAAACGTAACATAGTTTGCCTTCCACATGTCAACACAGTCTTTAATGTATTTATGTTTATTTATGCATGTGTTATCTCCAGCTGCAGAGCATTGAGCTCTCAGGGCCGCTGTAGATTTATCTTTAATTTATTTATCTCTGTATCAATTTGCCTTAAAATAAAAACTTAACCGCACACATGTCGATATTTGTGCTTTTAATCACGTTTCCATTTCATTACAGCAGAAGATTGACTCACTGCCAGCTTCATGTGTTTAGGATAATCCATAGGTTTTTATTTTAGTGCTTCTAGGCTCCACAGGATGCGTTTACTGTCCAATAACTCATGCTGGAAATGTCAGACTGAAATAGGAACATTTTTATGTACTCAGATAGAGCTAATTAACTTAGTTTGGGGAAAAAACATTAAAACACATAGGGAAGTGGATGATTTGATGCTTCCCATATCACCAAGACTGGGTTTTTAACAAACAGAATCAGTTAATATATCAAATGTTTGTATGTATACGAGTATATTAATGTAATATGACTTTTTACACTAAGGATAAGGTGGATGGAGGCTTTGTTAGAGTTAGTATCATATGAACAAACATGAAACTCAGTGATGAGCTCCATGGAGATCTTGTCAATGAATATTTGAAGCCACAGTCGCTCTGTCAGTTGATCTGTGTTGTTATCAGTCTTGTAGCTCTTGTCAGACATGTTGTGTTGTGTTTGGGCTCAGGTTCTTCTCAGAGTCAACACTTCATTCACAACAAACAGTAAAGCCGATAACAATATTCCCACAAGGCCCAAAACATATGGTAAAAATAAAGTACCTTTATCCTGTTTGCAATGCAAACAAAGACCAGAATCAAACAGTAATTTATATTCTACTTTATATGCACAAAATTATAATTTATCATTTTATTCTTCGCTGATTTAAGATAAGATAAACCAACTTTGTGTTGCACCACAACAACATTATGCAAAACAAATACATTGCTTTACAATAAATAACAATTGTTAAATAACAAACATTACAGACATTTTGTTACGTGTTCTCTGCACATGATCCTTTAGTTTCCAATGATAAATATCTCCTTAAGTCTTTTTCCCAGTTTCTTTTAACTACAGTACCATCCTGATGCTTTTTTCTTTTCTTTTTAATCGATTCACATCATTTCTACTCATTTCTACTACTTTTGTCCATGAATTCTTGCTTGGACTTTCAACTTTGCATCAACTGGAGCTTCCCTTTCCTATTTGGTGAGTTATGATCTTATTTGCATTTAAAAAAGTCTTTATTTTCAACACTGTTTGTAGCAAAAGTCTTCAATTCTCTGTCATGTAGATTTCTCATATCGTAGCAGTCGATATTATCACCGATTAACCTGTCGTTCAGCATGAATCCGTGTTTGTTCTGTGTTTATTTTGGTTTTAAAACCATGAAAATGATGAGAGATGATGATACTCTCCTCTTCACCTTTATTCCTCTCTCTCTGTGTGTTTCCTACCAGCCAGTAGGTGGAGCTTGTCTCCTTCGGCTTGAGAGAAAGAGAGAAGGAGGGAGAGAAGGAGAGGATTAAAAGAGAGAGAAGAAAGACAGCAAGAGGAGAGGCAGAGAGACAGAGAGAGGGAGAGAAAGAGATGGAGGAAGGAAGGGAGGGGGGGAGGAGAGAGAGGGAGAGAGAGAGGAGAGAGAGGAAGAGAGAGAGAGGAGAGGGAGGGATGGGGAGGAGAGAGCAAGCATCAGCACTCCATGCGTTAAAAGGGCAGATGGTAACCGCGGGTAACTGAGGAGCAAACCACTCTGCTGGCCACAGAGCAAGAGATCAGCAGAGAGAGAGAGAGAGAGAGAGAGAGAGAGAGAGAGAGAGAGAGAGAGAGAGAGAGAGATAGAGGGAGGGAGGAGAGCGAACACATGCAGCGCAGCGGAGGAGAGGAGGAGGAGAGGAGCATCTGAGAGGAAGCTGCACGCCTGCTCTGACTGAGAGAAAGACTGAGAGAGGAGGTGAAGAAGAAGAAGAAGACTGAGTACTACTTCTCCACAGCACTAACAAGGAGGAGGCAGAGGGACGGAGAGAAAGAGAAAGACGGGGGGAGACAGGAGATGGAGAGATATTATTAAGAGGAGAGGGGGGAAAAAAGTATCCCTCCCCTCCACTTAGAGAGATACAGAGACAAAGAGGGAGGGAAAACAGGAGGAGGAGGAGAGAGAGAGAGAGTGGAGGATAGTTAGAGGAGCTCCAAGACTGATCAATGAGCGGCTGAGATTTCTGCAAAGAAATTTAGACTCAGCAAGAAAAGACGGAGAAGTGAGAGAGCGAGAGGGGGAGAGGGGGAGAGAGGGAGTCAATGACAGGGAAAGATTGATGAATGAAAGATGGGAGCAAAAACATCTAGAGGGAAAAAGGACTTAAAGAGAAATATTTAACGAGAGACAGAGGAGTCTAGAGGGAGGGAGGGAGAGAGAGAGAAAAGAGGCAGACTTGGGTACAGAGGGAGAACGGGAAGAATAAAAAAAACATTTAGAGTGGATGAGAGTGGAAAGAGAAAAAAAGGAGGAGGAGGAGGAAGTGAAATATTTAAAAAGAGAGAGACAGAGAGGGGAGATGAGCAGAGTCAAGGAATCACCGGCGGAAACTTAAGAGAAGAGAGAGAATAAATCAGAAAACCTGCGAGCTCCTCCTCGACTTCACACACCAGAGGAGGAATGAAGATGAGGAGAGCGAGGGAGAGTTGAGGAGGACAAAAGAACAAGAAGAAGGAGGACGAAACTGTTTTAATGACTTTTTCCACTCAGAGTCCACTACTTCGATAAAGAGACAAACAGACCGTGTCCAATGGCGTGCTACTACATCGTGATCAGTTCCACCCACCTGCGAGACGGACAGCTCAGGAGCATCAAGGGGGTTTTCAGAGGACCAATAGGAACCAACGGCCAGAGACACACGGTAAGGCCTCACTCTTCACCTCTTTTTATCTCTGTTTGAGTTTGAGACTTTGAAGAAAACACACACACACACAACACACAACACAACACAACACAACAAACTCCTGTGTGCTTTTATTCTGAAAAGTAAGGGAGTAATTAATCCGCTCTGATCCTCTGGTGTGAGAGTGATTGTTCTGTTTTGTTTTGTTTTGTTTTTTTGTTTCCTGCATCAAAGAGGAGGCAGGAAGTCGTTACGTCTAAATCAGCATCACTTAAACTCGCTGCCACTCACTCACTTGATTGTCAGGTCCTTAATCAGTGTGTTTGCAGAGTTAATTAATTGCCACTTCCATTAGGTTAATTGACTCAGTATTGGAGGCAGATGGGGGAGGTGGGGGAGGTGGGAGAGTGGTTAGACCCCCCCTCTACTTACTCTTACACTAAGAGCTGCTCAGGCTCTTAAACATGTTTTGCCTTTTTCTTCCTCTGTGTTTGATGTTTGAGGTCAGTGAAATGTCAACAGGCTTGTTTCTTTTTTCTTTTTTTTTAAAAAATGTTTTATTTACATCTATCTTCAACACTTCCTGTCCGTCCACTCACTTCCTCCTCCATGCACATTTATTTAATTCTCTAAATGTCAATAAGATGCTGAATGAAGATGATTGACACGACACCGGTGCAGTTGGCTATACACTTAAACTTCAGTCATATTTTGATGTTTTTTTTGTTGTTGTTGTTGTTGTTTTTCCTGACATAACGAATTTAAAAAAACATTAAAGTGCATCTTATTGAAATGTGAATGAGAGTGAGTCCAATGTGATGTGTGATGTGTGTGTGGGAAGATTTGAAGCCGCGGCCAGATGAGTCAGACGCTTCTTTACTTTCCATATCTTCATATCGTCTTTTTCTTTTTTCCTTCTTTTTTTTAATATCATCCTCGTGATCTAAACTCCAACTAAACCTTGCTCCTTCGTTCTTCCTGGTGAATATAATCACAGTGAGTCCTTGTACAAAAAAAAAAAAGCAGTTCCTCCAGTGAAAGAGGCACTGGAGGTTGTGTGAGGGCACAGCTAGTTGGCTCATTAAAGCACTTGCTTTTCCTTTTTTACATAAAATAAAATAAACTTTACAAATCAACCAAAAATACAAACTTTGACTGTTTTTACCATCGTTTAAAGTCTCGTTTTAAACCATTAGAGCTGAATGTAGAACAAGAAGAAGCGACGGCGGGCGGGCGGGAGGGCGGCTCGGTGTTTGTTCATGTGAAGTCGGCAAAGTCGGATCATATTTCATTTTTACTTATGTCAATAGTTTTAACAGCCGCCGTAAATCATAAATTATGATGTGACACGTCACGGTGAAATGATGGAGCCGTTCGTCTTCAGGTGCAGTAAATCACCACGGCAGCAGCAGCAGCGGTGGCGGCGGCGACTCAGACCGAGCTGGGAATTAACAGAAGACGTAACGACAGCTCTGACCTGCTCTGATTAAACCACAGCAGCAAAATGCAAAGAATGAAACTTTGAGCGTCGCTTCATGCTGCTTGTTAGAGCTTCAAATGAAGAGTAATGGTGCAGGTCCAGTTGTGATGTTGACACAGTTCATCCTGTCAGCTACAGATGCCAGATCAGTTAGAGGAAATAAAGTGTTTCTCAGCCTTTGGCTCGTAGTTGCTGCAACCTTTCACTGGTTTTTTTTTCTCTCTCCACTGAGGCTTTTGAGCTGAGTGTTCGTAATAAAAGATCCTGGATCTCTTCCACAAACACTCGCACTTTATTTTTTTTCCCTCCTCACAATTAAACGACACTTGAGTGAAGCGGCGGCAGCTCGGAGTAAATCAGTGAGAAATCAGTGTCATAAATCACTGCGACAGCAGCTGTGGCTCAGCCTGGGTTTGGTTTAGTTTGGTGTGGTTTAGTTTAGTTTGGATGATGGTTTAGTTTGGTGTGGTTTGATTTGGTTTGGTTTTGTTAGTTTCATTTGGCTTAGTTTGGTGTGGTTTGGTTTGGTTTGGCTTAGTTTGGTGTGGTTTGGTTTGGTTTGGTTTGGTTTGGTTTGATTTGATTTGATTTTGTTTTGTTAGTTTGATTTGGCTTAGTTTGGTGTGGTTTGGTTTAATTTGGTGTGGTTTGGTTTGGTTTGGTTTGGATGATGGTTTTGTTTTGTTTGGTTTGGTGTGGTTTGGTTTGATTTGGTTTGGATGATGGTTTGGTTTGGTTTGGTTTTGTTCGGTTTGGATGATGGTTTGAATCTGATAAAATGTGGGACCTTATGGGACCGTTGTTGTCACGGTTACAGCAGTAAGCACTTGGTTAAGGTTGGGAAATGACGGTGATAATGAAAGTGCTGACTATCATTCATGATTTAGAGATGAGTTGTCTTCATGTTTGGAAACTTACATCAACACTTTAAAGGTTTATTTTGTGTTTAAACCTCTAATTTACACTCTGGTCTCTGGTGTAACACTTGTGCTCCGTCTTTCAACAACAACAACATGTCTCCTCTGAACGTAACCCAGGCAGTTGACTGTGTCTTGATTTCTGTTCTGTGCTAAATACAGACAAAGCGATGTGTAGGTGTGGAGGCGTGGAGGTCGTTAGAGTCTCCTGACGGAGCGGCGCTGAGTGTTCGGGGTTGGTAATGTAATGGAAGTGTTACTCAACCCTGACGCCACGAAACAGGAAGTTAAGTCCAATGATTCCCCCCGCCCCTCCCTCCTAAGACCTGAACCCTCATGGGCTTGTATCGTGTTACCTTGACGATGCCAAATCATTTGCATCCAATTCTGTGGGTTTGGGACCTCCGATCTGACACTCATTACTCGCTTCCTTCACAAACTACACAAGAGACTACACACAAGCTGCGTTTACATTCCTGATCATTTCTGGCGGCTTTGTTCCTTCCTCTCATGTTTTCTTTGTTAACTCTTCTTCTCCTTCTTCTTTCTCATCATTTCTTCTCTTACAATTGCTGTTTTTTTGTCTTATGGTCATCCTCTGATAACCAAGGTAACACTGAGTGTGAACTTTATGGAAGTTCCCTCAGACAGAAGTGTGAACTTTGCGGGGAAAAAAAAGTGTGCATAATGAAAGTGTCTGAGCCTTTCGTGAACTCTTTGGACAGTTTCCTCTGTTGCCCCTGACAACGAAGAGTCATCATCTCTGGAGATCTTCGTCACATGAACGTAAACAAATGTATTTCTGAGCCTTTGTTGGAAACACACACACGTCGTCACACACACCGACGCTGTTGCTGTTCTCGGGTCTGAAGCTACTTTTCTCATTAAAGCCTGTCAAAGGGAAAAGTCAGAAATAGCCTCTCACATGCTAATTATTGTGCTTCATTAAAAAAGATGACAAACTAATGAAGCCTTTATCACACCTTTAACAAGGTAGAGCTTTCACGACTTGTTAAACGACACAAAACTCAGCAAACAGACGGTAAAGTTTCCAACTGCAAAACACAATACCATAAATAAATCCTCTTTAATTACCCGCAAGAAAGTGGAGGCATTTCAAAGGCACGTATTCAATTCCGTTTGTCACCTAATCCAGGAATAGAAAGCTTTATCAAGAGATTTAATTGGCGAACAACCACACATGACTATCACCAGTCACCTTGGATCCTCACAGCAAGCTAATTTTATCTCCCAAGTTTTTAAGCGCGGGCAGGTCTGATGAAATTGCATGAAACAATCACGTCTTTAAAAGATTTTCAAATAACATGCTCCATGCACGGGGGGTGGGGGAAACGAGAAGAGGGATTGCATGAGGGAAACATGAGCAGAAACAGTGTGAAGCCAAATTAAGTGTAAAGTGAGAGCGCAGCAGATCAGTGGGATGGACGAGTGTCTGCAGTTTCCTTTCAACTTCCAGTGACTCAAAGTTCAGTCCCATGTTTATGCTAAGATGTTTTCCCCCCGAAATCTTCTCTTAAATAAACCATTTGAGTCCCTGAACTCATCACGTTTTAGCTCTGTTACTAAAACATAACGTGTATTGGGGATTCAGTTTGGCACCCTAATGGTTTGAAAAGCATTTAAGCAGCCTCCTGTTTGAATCCTGTGCATAAATGATTGTCATTATCACAGTATGGCTGTCTGGTAATACACATTCAAACGCATCATTATTGGTATGGCGCTTCACAGGAAACAGAGGTACAAAATGCCTTATGGAGAAAAAAAGTCAGTGGAAAGAAAGAAGTGAGAGTCAGGTGATCATCACCTGCAGAGAAAAGAAAAACAACGGACAAAAACAAGTGGGCAACAGTTTACCACAGGAGATTTGTTTCCTAGTGTTTAATCTGTTAAATCCACCACTAACAAATCGCTTTAATCTGCAGATGATGGATAATAACTTGCTTGTTATTCCAAAATTTGTGCCCTTTGGTTTTTTTTTTTTCTGGAGCTACAATGCACTAAATGGACCTACAGAGTTACAGCACCACATTATAACTAGCTGGGTTTCCTGGTACTGAAAATGATTTCTTTTTAAAATGTCCAATCATTGCTTCCCTTTCTTTCTTTCTTCCTTCCACTGTACCGCCAGTGATATATGATTAACAATGATTCATACGATTGAACTACGCTGTGAATCAGCTGCTGCACAAAAGAGGACAAAGAAAACTTGGAGAGAGAGAGAGAGAGATGGAGCAGGAGGAAGAGAGTTAGGGGAAGTCGGTTTTTCCTGAGGCCAGAGGCGCGCAGGTCTCTGACTGTGTGATGTGGATACAGGAGCTTTGAAATGTACAGTCGAGGTGATAAAGAAGTCTGAGTGATGCCCATAAAGATGTGTGTGCAGTGATGTAGGCAGCGCAGGACGACTCTCCCTTCAGGTTGCTGCAACATGCGAAGCACAGTTTGCATTCAGCACGTAAACAAACAGAAAAACAAACAGCTGAGAAAGTGATATGAATGTAAATAAATATTGATGCAGCGTTCCCTGACAGGTTTTTCTATAGAAGAGCAGCTTTGAAGCTCAGAGCGAGCTGTTCCGCTCTCGCCACCCTCTGCAGTGTCTGACCCCGCCTCCTAATTCCCAGCTAATCGTGATTAAAGATTGTGTTTATAAAAATAAGTATCTAAAAATTGTATAATTATACAAAATATAGAGTAAAACATACAAAATCAGGTGGAGTCAGTTTGTGGCAAGACCACATCCAACCACCTGTCACTCAAACAGGCCACGCCCCTAATTATGCTTAACTTAATGAGAGTCATAGACAGTGGCGGCTGGTGCTAAAATAAATTGGGGGGCGTCAGATAAATAAGATAAATAAAGAGCATTGCTAACTTCACATCCAGCAGTAAACAGCAGTCAGCAGCGGATCAGCTGATCTCTCCCTCCGTAGCTCCGTTCTGATCCAGCTCCACTGGACTTTCAAAGTAAAGGTGACGCCAGCTGAAAATTAGTTAGGCTAAATAGTTAAACAGCAGCGCCTTTATAGCTGATTTTAGGATGAAACTCTGAACATAACCTGAAACAACTGATTTTTCTTTTGCTGCGGCCGCCATTGTCTCCTGTCTTGTTGTTGTGTGTCTGGTCCGTGTGCACGCGGGTGCGTCTGTAACTGTTTGAGTGACAGGCACTCGCCGCTGCCAGGGGAGTGACTTTGATTGACAGGTCAGGTATCATGAATCAATCCGATTGGATGAAAAAATTACCCAAACGCGCTGATTGGCCACGGGCGCAGAGAGCTGCGCCCGGAGAAGAATCTTGAAGTGACCAATTAGAGACCAGCATGAAGTCACATGGAAGCCAAAAGTTTAAGAGGCCACATACACACTCATTTGGCCGGCGCCCCTCGCTATTGAGATGTATGAAACAACCCAGAATAAACCCAATATGGAATGGAAAGGCTTACGAATTTCAAAGTAAAACCCATTGTATGAGTGAACACTGAACAGATATGGTAATTACTTTTTATTATGTTATTTATTTTTACTGTGTCTACACTTTTTTCCTGAAATTTTGATGGGGGCGGCGCCCTAGCGCCCCCTATTGACCGGCCGCCACTGGTCATAGACCTGTGGCTCATTTTCTTTGTTCCGATACAATTGTTGCATTTCTCTTTTGGGTTGTTGGTCCAAAGTTGTAAACTGTTCTCTCATCGGTCAGAAATCTTACCCCGGAAAAAACAAAAACCATGGAACAGAGATATGAATGGGCCTGAAAATTAAAACCCAGCCCAGTCCGAACCGCGGTTGAAGCCTGGACCTGATCCGATACGAGTCAACTGTATGTATTGTCGACCCAAACTCGGTCAAAAAAAAAGGACTGTGATCTCAGCCCACTTGTTTTATTCCAAACAAGCCAGGTCTGAATTCATTGACAAAGAAGACATTTCTTCCCATCCCTTCTACCGGTCCCAGGTAGGGGTGGTATTATGCAAATTTGAAACCTAGTTACATCACTGGAAGACAACTGAGAGAACAGCTCGTAAAACCACATGGATTTCAACCTAGGGAGCCTGAACATTACAGATTATATTACATTACAGAAGAAATTAGCAGTGCAGACAAAATCTGTTTTGAGGGACTGACTCACTGTTGGAGACCCACACTAGTGGTCAGGAGAGGAACTGCAGGTTGGTGTTGGCTTTTATTTATCATTATTGGATGTCGCTGCTTATCTCAAACATGCAAAACTATACAGCAACCACGCTATAAATGAACTGTAGACATCTGGGAAATATTTCCCTACTCACCACCTGATGCTACATCTCAGTTTAGCTTAACATAAAGCCTGGAAACACCTTGTTTGAAGCTAATGAATCAACCCACTCAGGCTTATTAATGTATAATCTCACATTTCTTTAATAAACTGCAACGTGTAAAAACGCCAGTGAGAGGAGGATATTTCTTCAGCTTCTTTAAGACTCGGCTACTGGTTTTTCTGACAAGTTCAGGGCGGCAACAAGAACCCACTTCATGCTTGACCGTGGGTTTACAAATATATATATATATTTTTTTTTTTCTATTTCTAATTTTTCTTTGCTGAGCACTTTGAGGACGTTTTGAATGTGCTGCCATAAAAGCTGAGATTCAGAGTTCCTTCGTCACCTTGGAAACAACGATTGAAGAACACAATCTCACTACAAGGTCCCTCTCATATCTATTTTGGAGCTTTTAATCACATGTGACCTTGTGCAGAGATTATTTTCTCAAATCACTCGTGGGTATTTTAAAAACATTATGGTGACGGTACAAATATTATGATCCGAAAACCTTGGATGGATTACGGTCCTGAGAGGCCTCCACCCCCTCCACCCCCCACATCCACACACCCACAGTGTGAATGTTTCTGCATCTCTTTGCAGCTGTTGTTTCAGTCTGGGAGAATTTTTTTTTGGAGGTGAAAAAAAAAAAAAAAAAACAGACGGCCCCTGAACCCTTCAGGCCCGTGTCCAGTTGGTCCATTCGGTAATCCATGCATGCACTAACCCGACATCCCTGGAGTATTAAACAGGGAATGAAATGTTCTGTATCAAATGAAGTGTATCAGTGGCCATCTGTATTTTCTTTCCATCTCACCGGCTGTCATTCTGATTAACTCTTTTTTTTTTTCTTTTTGGACTGCAATGACCTTTTTATACAAAAGTATCTTTAATGTGGAGAACATCTGGATATAATAGTCAAGTCATTCAGGGATTCCCAAACTTATCCATCCCAACGGCCCAGGGTACATTATACAAATACTATGGCAAATATATATATATATATATAAAAAAAGAAACTTCTTACAATGTTTTCTTATTTTTATTGATAAAATAATTTGTATTTGCAACAGCCGGGTCTTTTCCTTGTCTACTTTTTGTAGCGCAAGCTAAATTTGTGACATAAATGATTGATTGAAGAAATTTGATATATTTTATAATAATGCAAATGAACTAATACTACTGATCCAATTGAAACCTCTGCAACTTTATCATTTATTTGTCCTTTTCCATTTTTCTAGCATCTCTACCTGCTAGCAAACAAGCGAGCTAGTTCGTGACCTTATGAATGATTGTTTGAAGAAATTTTATAATAATGCACATTAAATAATACTAAACTACTGATCTAATTCAAACCTCTGCAACTTAATTATTCATTTAATTTTTCTAAGGATAGTCATCATAGTTTTGGCCTTAAATCTCATTTCCTGTAAAAAAATTTCCAACACCTTGTTGTCGCACAGGTGAGAAAACACATCTGATGCTGTCGGCTGATATCACCTCCTCTCTCCTGCTCTCACAAGGAAAACAAATCCTCCTCACATCCTGAATTAAAAGCTTTTTTTTTCATTTCATTTCATTTATTTATTTCATTTTTTTTTTTTTGCATTTTGTACCCTGATTGCTTGAATGAATGTGCCACAGATATTTGGGCTCGTTGCCCGTTGTGTCTCTGTGTGTGATTATTCATGCTGTCATCACTGCTCATCTCAGGTGCTGCCTGGGTGGTCCAAAGTCTTCATTTATTAAAATCAGCAACAAGTGTGCACACAAACACACACACACACACACACATACACACACAATGAGGTTGTATAGGAGTGTGTGTGTGTGTTTTTATAGATCAGGTAGTTCACAGCGGCTCAGCGGCGACATTAATTCATGATAGCCCGCCAGCTGTCAGGGAATTTTTCACACCTTTCCCAATATCAGCGAGGCCAGAGTTGCGTTGCTATAGAAACATTGATTCCAGTAAGTTAAATAACATCAGATTCCTTTTCTGAGTATTTAATTCTCTCTGTGCCGTGATATTTTGCAGCTATTTATCTGGTTTTGGAGGCTTCCTGTGCCGCGAGTGCGAAGTGCACAGTCGCTCCTCAGCAAAGTGACAGAAGAGAAGAGAAGAAAAAGCAGCAGTAAAAAAAAAGAAAAAAAAGGAAGGGACTAGTTAACTGTGCCCTGGTTTATTTATTTTAGCTCTGTATTTAGTGCTGAGTGTTTTCAATTAAACCCACAGGTGCTGCTGAGCGTCGGCTAAGAGCATTAACGTCCTTGAAGCTGCCGGGTTATAGAGCAATATTCTCACTCGGTGTTTTCAGCTATTTGACATCAGGCCTAACAGCACCCAGGACGCTACTGCACCATAACCCACCGCCTCTCCGCCGGCAACGCTGTAAACCTGCAGGAGAGAGAGAGAGAGAGAGAGTGTGTGTGTGTGTGTGTGTGTGTGTGTGTGTGTGTGTGTGTGTGTGTGAGAGAGAGGGAGAGAGAGTGTTTGAGCTAACTTGCCAACAACATGGCTCCTCACTCCATAAATTAGCACCAATGAGGACACTGTGTGCATGCGTGTGCAATTGTGCATGTGTGTGTGACTAAAATGACTCTGCATGTGTGTGAGTGTGTGTATGTGCATGTGTGTGTATGTGTGTGTGTGTGTGTCTTTGTGTGTGCAGTGTGCATGTGTGTGTGTGAGGAGAATCAGTCAGTCCGTCTGGGTTCGAGCAGTTACGCATGTGTGCGTATGCAAGCATGTTTCCCTGTTTGAGAGTGTTGTTCCATAGTGGTGACCGTGTGTGTGTGTGTGTGTTTGTGTGTGACGGAGTGAGGGGTGTGTATTCAGTAGTTGTGAGTACATGGTGTGCTTCACTGATGTGTGAAACATCAGCTATGACTATGAAGCCATCTGCTCCAAAGGGAGAGATAGAGTGCAAGAATGTGTGTGTGTGTGTGTACAGGAGTGTGTTTGCGTGACACAGCAGTGTGTGTGTGTGTGTGTGTGTGTGTGTGTGTGTGTGTGTGTGTGATTTTCTGACACAGTTTGACTACTTGGCTGAATGTTGATTTTGGTGCATGTGGGACATCATGGAGTTTCTCAGCCTGAGTCTCACTGCACTAAAATATCTCTTGAATCTTTTCACCTCTGGATCAAACAGTGTGAGTGTGTGTGTGTGTGTGTGTGTGTGTGTGTGTGTGTGTGTGTGTGTGTGTGTGTGTGTGTGTGTGTGTGTGTGTGTGTGTGTGTGTGTGTGTGTGTGTGTTTTCATGCGTCACGTTCACAATCAGCTTTGTTTCCTCTCCTGAGGATTCATGTTTATATTTAGATAATAATCTACAATAATCAGATTTTATAGGAAACATAATGTGTGGATTATGTTTCCTATTAACTTAATGATGATCTGCTGTTAAATGACGTGAACGTATCAATGAAACCTGTTTGGTTTCTGATTGTTACTGATCATTAGCCTATACTGATCAGTTTGTTATTAAACTGTTGCTCTTGTGTTGAGGTTTTTTTTTTTGGAGAAGATGGTAGTGTTACTGCCTCATGCTTTGTGCAGCCTCCACCCACCAGAAACTCCTCCTGGCAACAGCTGCTGTTAATAATAAATGTACCGTTTCATTCATTCAAAAAAAGGAGAGAAAGTAAAAATATGGATTCATAGCTTCAGTCCGTCGTGACTGCTGCAAATCTGTTTCTGAGGTCAGCTGATCAGGACTCAGACACTCAGAAAGTTTGTGTTTTTTTTGTCATGTGCAGTTGAAGACAGGGAGACATTGACTGATTGATTGATTACCTCAGAATAAAATATTCTCCACCTCTGCTGTGCAAAATACAATAGAAAATGCATTTTATCCTCAAAATTTTAACACGTGCAACATGAAATGAGCAGGTAACGATTTATATTATAATTACACACCAGACAAAGAGACAATGTGACAAAGGAGGAAAATAATCATAAAAGATTAAGTGTAATGTGGATGATAAAAGTATTAATCATGGATGCAGTTTCTAAATGGAGCTATTGTATTTTATTGTTCCACTGATGATGGAAACGTGTCAATCACTGACTGTTAGAACATTAGGAGACTTACAGTAGAGAGATGAAGAAAACAAGTTACTTTCTCAAGTAACTAATTACTTTTATGAAGCAGTAACTGGCCAAACAACTCAAATACTTCTTGAGAGAAGTAACTAAGTTAAAATAAGCGATCGCCAACACTGTTTAAATCTAAGGAATATCTGATCTTATATCAGGTAGGCTATGTTGTGACGACTGGTTAGGCCACAGGAGCGTTTACACCTCCAGACATTAACCTGTTAATAGATGAATGCGCCACAACCATATAGATATATCATGCTTAAAAACTGACTGACTATGGCCTCTATAATGCTCAAAATATCACTACAAATGCTTTGCAACATCCACCAGTTCCTTACCACACAACACTGACTGTGCATAAACTCTGTTAATATGAGAGAGCAGTGTTACATGTGTGTTTTTGTCGTGTCGCTCTGTTCATGCTGGCTTCCTTGGTAGACCTTAGCCTACTAGTCGACTGAATATGTCCGGATCCGATGTTGAAGACATGCAGGAACATTTTGAATTTGATGGTTGTGCGTGTTTATTCAAACCAGAATGTACAGATGAGGAGCAGTCTTCATTGATATGGAAACAGTCCTGAGCTCGACAGTCAAGGAAGGTCGAGTAGGTCTACCAAGGAAGAAGAATTACTTCGCTGTTATATCTTTGCTGCAATGTAGCGCAGCTAGCAGGAGGAGAGCTATAGGTCCGGGCTGCACATATCTTTCTTGGGGCTTTTCCTATGGTAGCACTCAGGGACCTACTGTAGAGCTGTAGAGCGTTATTTAGAAAATGACCGGAATTCTCCTTTAACTACCGTATGAGAATATGGTTTAATTTGATTAGTTTTCCACCTCATTTCTGCTTCTGTTGGTTTGTTTACAACATCGATCATCATCCTCCGTCTTCGTAAAGTCATGTGGAGTCACTTGACTAAGGCAATTGGCTTTTACTGCTACTACTGTTTTATGTAACTTATATTAGTTCACACAAACACCCGTCACATTTTAAAACTCATTGTGGCCCCTGAAACAAAAGGTCTAGTGGCGTATCTTATGGAGTGAAGTAAAGTGACACTGGAGTGAGGTTTCGGTGTTTGATGTTAGACTCAGAGATTAAAGACTGAGCAGCTGCTTCTATTTTGTTTTATTTTTTTATTTTTTACAAGAGACAGAAAATTACAGATAAACTAAACCCCCCAAAGAGATAAATGTGATTTTATGAGGATTTTATGTTGTTAACATCTTTTATCTTTATAGATAAGGAAAACTGAAGGTCATTTCTTTTCTTTTGTTTTGTTTTGGATATAAACTTATATTATTCTGCACAGACGTCGTTATTGATTGGCAGGCATAAACAGTTTGCTGAGGTTTGTGCTGATTTTGAAAAAGTGCAGCAGCTGATAAAAATCTTTAAATTGATAAGTTTATTAGTTTAAAACAACAAACAATATAAAGTTGTTCTCAGCTTTTATACCCAAATGAGCATCGTTGTGTTTTTTTTTTTCCTTTTCTGAGTCGTGAGTTGTAAAACGTTCTCGTGTCGTGTCGCTGTTGAACCCCCTCCCGAGGTCACAGGATGTCACGCCTCGCAGGTTGTTTTTTTTAGTGTGTTGCCCCTTTAAGAGGGAAAAAAATATAACTACACCTCCTCCTCCTCCTCCCTGAGAGATGTTTTTATTATTTCTTCTTATCTTTTTTCATGCGGAGATGTTCTTAATGAGTTGTGAGGGTGCCGAATGTTAAAGTATATATTTATGTAGCACGGTCGCTACTCGATTACCATGGAAACTGAGGTAGCATGTTGGAGGTGAGTGGGCGTCAACGCGACTTGGATGAACCCTGCAAATGTGGTGGGAGGGACGGAGAGATAGAGAGAGAGGGAGAGAGAGGGAGGGAAAGAGAGATAGATAAAGAGAGGGAGAGGGAGAGGGAGAGAGGGAGCGTGACAGAGGAAACAGAAACAGATGGAGAGAAGACAGAAACATTGTGAGACGTTCGAGGAGAAAGTTTTGTCGCTTTGAGAAGTTTTTGCAGGTTTCACTTCTGACTCCATGTTTCCTTCCCTCCTTCCCTCTCTTCTTTCCTCCCTCCCTTCTCCCCCTTATCGTTATTTCTACTCCTCCCTCCTCGTCTCATCCTCTTTTCTTTCCCTTCTCCTCTTGACATTGACAAACTTTGCTTCTTTTTTTTTCTTTTTTACCAATTTTCTTCCTCTCTTGCATCACTTCCCTCTCTCCTCCTTTGTTTGTCATCTTCCTCTCCTCTCTCTTTCTTCTTCTCCTCCCCCTCCTCCTCCTCCTACCTCTCCACCACCATCACCTTTCTCCTCCTTCAACAGGCGCTTTGCTTTGCTTTTCCACTTGTCTTTCCACTCGTCTTTTTTGTCCTTCCATTTCTCTCCTTCATTTCCATTTCTGTATTTTCTCTGTTTCTCCTCACATTGGCAGCTTTTCTTTCAACTCACCCCCCCTTCCCTCCCCTCCCTCCTCCCTCCTTCATCCCTCCCTCCCTCCCTCCTTCTCTCCCTCACCTTTCATCATTATCTTCTGCTCCTCTTATCTTCTTCTCTCCTCCTCTCTCAGCTGTTTTCTCTCCTCTCGTCTTTGTCTCGTCTCCTTGTTTTAAACACATCTGCAGCTTTTCTTTTCATCTTTTGTACTAACACTCATCTTTTCTTATCTTTCACCCCCTCTTCCCTCCCTCCTTCCCTCCCTCCCTCCCTCCCTCCTTCGATTCTCCTCTTCCTCTTCCTCTCCACAAGACGTTGGCATCATTGCTTTCCAAGAATCTCCTTCCAGCGCCTCCTTCCTCTTTCTTCCTCCTTTCACCTTCTTCTCTCTTTTGTTTACTCTTTTCCATTTCTTTCTTTCTTTTCCTCCTTCCTCCACTCCCTCCCCTTTTTTCCTCCCTCCTCTCATCTCTCCCTCCTCTCCCTCTCCTCTCCTCTCCTCTCCTCTCTTCATTCTCAGTTTAGTGAGCAGTAAAAACAACGATAAAATAATAATAAAAACAACAACTGTCCCGAGATTATAAACCCATCTCCATCTGGATCTCTCTCACACACAAACACATTCACGCACACACATTCACACACACACTGAGCCGAATAGGAAGTCAAACAGAAGGCCAATAAGACACGGTTGACTGGAGGCGACTGCGGCGAGCGTGTGTGTGTGTGCGTGTGTGTGTGTGTGTGAACACAGAGTGTATTCACCCCTGTCATTGTGTGATCCTCCTCAGCGTCCTCGCAGCCACAGGAAGACGAGATAAATCCTCAAACGTTCCCGTCGATACTCGAGGGAGAAACGTTTCTAAACCAAAGACACATGGAGGTCAAGAGGGGGGGGGGGGGGGGGGCATTGGGGTGGCGACCAGTGATCGCCACGACGACGACGGCCGTAATATTTTCTGATCAGTATTTGCAGATTTAAAGGAGTTTTTAATGACTCCTCTTGTTTGAGTCATAAGACACGTCCGACTGTCAAGTTTTACAGCGACAAGTTTTAACGAATGACTTTAACCCTCCTGTTGTTCACCTGCATGGGGCAAGGAAGGAAGGAAGGAAGGAAGGAAGGAAGGAAGGAAGGAAGGAAGGAAGGAAGGAAGGAAGGAAGGACAAAGGGAAAGATGGGATATAAGAAGGAAGGGAAAAGGAAGGAAAGATAGATGGAGGGAGCTGGGGAACAGATTGGGTCAAGAAGGAAGGAAGGAAGGAAGGAAGGAAGGAAGGAAGGAAGGAAGGAAGGAAGGAAGGAAGGAAGGAAGGAAGGAAGGAAGGAAGGAAGGAAGGAAGGAAGGACAAAGGGAAATATGGGATATAAGAAGGAAGGGAAAAAGGAAGGAAAGATAGATGGAGGGAGCTAGGGAACAGATTGGGTCAAGAAGGAAGGAAGGAAGGAAGGAAGGAAGGAAGGAAGGAAGGAAGGAAGGAAGGAAGGAAGGAAGGAAGGAAGGAAGGGGGGATTGTTGAAAGAAGGAAGGGAAAAGGGAAGGAAAGAAAGATGGAGGGTCAACTGGATCAAAAGAGGAAGGAAGAAGAAGTAAGGACGAAGGGAAGGAAGGAAGGAAGGGAAAAAGGAAGGAAAGAAAGATAGATAGAGGGAGGGAACAGATTCGTTCTAGGAAGGAAGAAGGAAGGATGAAGGGAAAGAAGGGAGGAAAGAAGGAAGGGAAAAGGGAAGGAAAGAAAGATGGAGGCTCGATTGGATCAAAAGAGGAAGGAAGAAGAAGTAAGGACGAAGGGAAGGAAGGAAAGAAGGGAAAAAGGAAGGAAAGAAAGATAGATAGAGGGAGGGAACAGATTCGTTCTAGGAAGGAAGAAGGAAGGAAGAAGGGAGGAAAGAAGGAAGGGAAAAGGCAAGGAAAGAAAGAAAGATGGAGGGTCAATTGGTTCAAAAGAGGAAGGAAGAAGAAGTAAGGACGAAGGGAAGGGAAGGAAGTAAGGAAGGAAGGGAAAAAGGATTGTGGAAAAAAGGAAGAGAGAAAGGAAGGAAAGAAGGAAGGATGGAGGAAGGGAACAGATTGGGTCAATTTGACCCAGAAGGACGACAGGAGGGTTAAGACATTATTACTACTAACCTTGAGTGTGTGTGTGACTGCTTGATGAAGTTAAAGAAGCAGTGGTGCAAAAAATTATCGCAAAAGGGGACACATCTGGTCACACAGCCTGAGGCACACACACACACACACACACACACACACACACACACACACACACACACACACACACACACACACACACACACACACACACACACACACACACACACACACACACACACACACACACACACACACACACACACACACACATACTTTTTTAACATCTTTATCGTCGCCATCTATAAAAAAAAAAAGCAGAACTGATCAGCATCACGTCACCTTTCCACCTCTGATTGTCACACCTTGCGTTGTCGTCTTTGTCTTTGTCGTAACAATTCTGCCCGATCTCGATATGCAAATGAAGTGGGGGAGGAAGAGGAGGAGGAGGAGGAGGAGGAAGAGATGCACAGTGGCTATTTATTCCTCCGTCGTCAAGGAAAATTAGCAGAAACACCTGCATCAATGTGTTTTCTTTTTTTCTTCTTTTTTATAAAGTTCATCTGTATAAAAATATCCAGCGCTGGTGATATGGAGTGTGAACAGTGTCACTCCCCTAGGAATAAAATACATAAGTTCTTGTGGCATTTCTCAAGATATTGTGTTGAAAAGAAAATTCATTATCGCAGTAAATTGTGGAATTAATCAGTCGTTAAAATTTTTTTTTATAGACAGCTCTATTTTTCTGTGAAAAACTGAAATCTGAAATCACTATGTGCAAAAACAGTCAAATTAATGATGAATTATAACATATAGACTTAAAATTACTTATAATTACTTACACTACTGACACTACGTCCACATGTGAACGCGTTATTCAGTTTGTTTTTTTTACGATATATCAATGTAAACTTTACACATTTGTAAAGTTTGCATATTTATTGTGTGTGTGTGTGTGTGTGTGTGTGTGTGGTTCTGACCCGTTCTCACGTTTCCCGTGTCTCCCTCACTTATCTGTGTTCAGACGCTGTCAGCTCTCGTTCACTACAACTCCTCCGACAGCGTAAACACTGATGACCTGCAGATGCCCTTGCCCCGGGGCACGTCGGCAGCGTTGATACCCGAGATCAAACGGGTAATTCCTCCTCGTCGTCCTCGTCGTGCTCCGAGAGAGAGGAGGGGGGGGAAAAGAGAAAAGATGGTCAGATTGTTTTGGCACTCGAGCTCCGAGTCTAATGACACAGCAGACGAGCAGATAGCATTGATCAGAGTGACCCCTCTTTCTAAATCAATAGGAACGATCCCATCTAGATAACGTTACACACAATCAATAACACTCTCTTCTCTGTGTGTGTGTGTCTGCTCTGATGACCTGACCTGTGTCTTGGTGAGGCTATACCTGTGTGTGTGTGTCTTAATATAGGCTCAAGATTGCATTTGTCTGTGTGTCTATGTGTGTGTGTGTGTGTATATGTGCATGAGTAAGTGTGTGTTGGTGTGTTGATGTGTTGATATATGTGTGTGTGTGTGTGTGTGTGTGTTGGGGGGCGGAGGTGGGGCATCTTAAGGTCAGACAAGGTGAAGCGTAATGGGACTCTGACCAGATCCAATCTGGGACCACTTGTGGCAAAATGAATTGGCCTCACACAAGGAAGCTGAGTCTATGTCTGAGTGTGTGTGCATGTGTGTGTGTGTGTGTGTGTGTGTGTGTGTGTGTGTGTGTTTGTATATGTGGAAAGGCCATGCTTGCTTGCTGTGGAAAACTAATCTAATTCTGACAAGTTCGCACAGACAAAAGGGCAGATTTATGAAAAAAAATAAAAAATCACGATGCGCTACATTGACTCTGTACCTCTGAGTGTGTGTGTGTGTGTGTGTGTGTGTGTGTGTGTGTGTGTGTGTAGACACTCGCTGCAGCCGCGGCCGCCGCTTCGCCCCCATCGGTGATAAGTGTAAAAAGGTCACCTGATCGGTTTTGCCACCAGCGTCTTCTCTGTTTCCTGGTTCATCTCCTTCGTGGTCGAGCGCTGATCGAGGATCAGTCTCCACATCAAGGTCACGACTTGGACCAGAGACCAGATTCACTGCAGATAAACAAATAACCAGAGGCTGTAAAAGTTTAACACAATGATACAAAGTCATTTACATGTGTCTGTTTTTCTCTGATACACGATAAAACTCACAATCTGTTATTTTGTCCTTTGGTCCGACCCGTAGTTTGAATCGGTTGCCGGTGTTACAGTGAAATCTGTGTTGACTCCTCCAGATCGGTTACATTTGCCTAAAGAAATCATATTAGACCTTTATTAAACACTTGAAGAACAGACCTTTAAGATGCTTTTACAACAAATGAAAAATGTGCGATTAACTCACTTAACTTAACTTAATTGTGTGACTGCTGTGACGACAGAACTTGTGTTTAGGGGAAAAGCAAAGCGACATAAAACCAGATTTAGTTCTTAAAACAATTAATGTAATAATGAGGAGAGCCATTGACTAAACAAGAGAACTAAAAGAGCAGATTAAAAGAAACAGTTGCTTCTCAAATCAAAACAGAATAAAACCAACAGAGGACTCAACCTGAGAGGACGTTAGTGAATCGTAGCCTACTAAAAAACTAAACTAAACTAAGATCAACACAACTAAACTAAACTAAACTAAACTAAACTATCTAAACTGAGCTAATACATAAAAAAATACAAGAAGTTTTAGGTGAAAAATGTAGTTTCTGGACCACATCTGTCTTTATCCACTATTTACCATGTGGCCAAGAACGAGCAATTAATTAGCGATTTATCGTGATTAACTCATACAATTAGTCATCATTAAATACATGTATTTTAAATGCAACACAAACACAAACCACTGTCACTGTGTAAACGATATATATAACAATGCAACAATTGATACAGTGTCACGTCATATATCACAATATTTCAGTATATTGATTATTCCTTTTACACCTTTAATATATAAAACAAGAATTTGAGTTTGAGTTTCTTCTCCACTGTTCATTTAACAAATTTACCGAACATTACAGAGCCTTTTCTTCTTCTTCCTGCTTGGATCGACTCTTCCTTCTTCCTTCTTTCTTTCCCTGCCACAGTAGATTATGTTTCTTCCCTCCTTCATGGTGCGTTTGGAGAGCACAGCAGGAAATAAAACTTCATAATAAGTCCAGAGAAAAAAACATCTCCACCCATTTCAGCACTGGAGCATCAGCGTCGGCAGGATTATAGGACTCAGGATTAGACAATTTCAGGGCAACAACAACGTTCATCGCTGCTCATGTAGATTCACTGAGTTTATTATTCTATTACTCTGATCTCACATTCACGGGTTCAGCACGTTGACGGAAATATGCTCCAACAACAACACGCCAGCATTTGTTATTTCTATTATTATTATTATTATCATCATAAGCATAAATATATGCAAATGAGCTCCAGGTAGCTAACACCACACAGGAAGTGTTGAACCACACTGAAGTCGTCATGAGGAATTTACGAGAGGCTCTGATCAGCGTCGGCGACGTCGCACACGATCAGCGCAGCCGATGTTTGATCGGATCATTGATGGAGAGATTAAATAAAACATCACAGACACAATTAACATGATAAGAAGAAGAAGATGCTGTTATTGTTGGGAAAAAAATTAACTCCAGACGACATCGTTTTCACCTCCGTGTTTATTTACTGATTTATTGATTCAGTGTTTTATCGACGTCGTCCTGCTCTGACGCTTCAGTCAGCTGCACAAAACTGTTTGTCGATGGCTTCGAGAACCAGGTTTATTAATATCAGATCTATTGATCATATAATGACTTTTTTTTCCCCCTTGGAGCAACTGTACAGTAACATGATACGATTTCTCCCTGGGGATCAATAACGTATGTGATTGTGATTGAGAAGCCAGAAACGTCACAATCTCTCTGATTCTCATGAATGAACTCAACATATTGACCAGTGACTGTGTGAAACGTTTGAGTGGATCATTGAACAATAAAAACACTTGGGGATTATGGTGTTGCACCTTTCATCACTGGGCTCCTACGGTGGCCCTGAGAGCTCAAAACACAAAACAAGTTCAGTGCTACAACACAATAAATAGTCAATTCTAATCCCATTGTTGCATCTCTGTGCTTTAACTCCACTACTTTTTATTTACTATCGTAAATTCTCAAATAAAAGCCGAGTCTCAGTTACAGTAGAAACTGGGTTAATTTGTGCCGATTAAACGTCTGGATCCGTCTCTTTCCTTCTATTCTTACTTCTTTTAAATAGTAAGAACAGAACGATTTGAGAAGATTTTCCATCTTTGATGAGCATAAGATTCGTTCTAATGCTGCGTTCGATTGAAGAGCTGACCTCCGAATCGGAAAAGTGCAATAGAAGAACCAATAAAATCAAAGAAAAATGGCGTTGCACACCGTCAGAGGTGTTTATTTATTTAGGCTATTTATTTTCCAAATTAGATGTTTAAGCAAGGGGGAAGTTATGGAAAAGGGATGCAGGATTCCTCTCGCCAGTGCGTTCAGGACTGTGTGTTGCAGAAGTGGCGTTTCTCTTTCTCTCCCTCCCTGAAGTAGCTAATGTTCTTCCCCAGCAGTAGCCTACTTTTTGATGCTCGAAAGACATCAGCTCACTGTGGCCGGCCATATCTTCCGCGGTTGCGCAATGAAACGCATTTACCTCGGAAGTCGGAATTTCCGACCTGGATCTTTCCGAGTTCCGAGTGCAATTGAACGCAGCGTAAATCAAATAAAAGCCTGCCCCATGTAGACGCATGTCTCAAATACAAGCCGGGTCAGTTTGGCATTTGAAGCAAATAAAAGTCCGGGCTTCTATTGGAGAATTTACAGTATTTATATCTTTGTTTATATTTAAATTTTTTTTTTCTTTGTTTACTGTTTAACTGTTTCGCAAAAAAAAAAACACCAAATCAAATTCCTGATGTGAAATCTTGGCAGTAAACCAGATTCTGACTCCAGGCCAACCAGGTTCACCACATTTTAGTTTGCAAACACTTCCTGTTGTGCTGTTTGCATGCATTTCCTGGAGCTGCAGTATGTTGAGCTCTCAGGGCCACCGTAGTCGTTGCTACTAAAGACAGTGGAGGTTAAAGGAGACATTAGGTCGTGTTGGTTCAGTTCAGGGACACAGTTAAAACAAGCTCTTCAAGGTGAAGTTTTAGGGAAATGTCATCGTCATGGTGAAAAGAAACCAAAAGGATTTACAAAACAGTTGCTCAAACGCTCTACTGGGCCATAAATCCACCACGACCTTTTCAGTGAAACTGGTCGTTTAGTCATCTTCTGTGGACGGTCTCTTATTTACTGACGACAATGAACGGAGGAGTTCATCTCAACCTGGCTCCGTCGTTTCTGTTGTGAACCTGCCTGCAGTCGACTTCCTGTCAGCTCAGCATCCGATCGTCCAAACACTCGTCGTGTTTCTGTAAAACCACAGGGTCGCTGCTGCATGTCGTCGTTGTTGCCATCCGTCGCCGCCGGTGTGTTGTTAATAAGAGGCTTTTAAAAACGTTTCCCCTCTCTCTCTGTCGTCGGTGTCACCGCAGCTGCAGCCTCACCTGTCTCAGCTTTCCTGTCACTTCTATTTCCGGCTTCCCTCGGTTTACCTCTCTTTCTCTCTCCTCACCACGCGCCACCGTGCAGCGAGGAATGTAAATAAACCGACGCCGAGAAGCCCACAGCCAGCACAAACACACACACAAACACACACACACACAGATTTGTATGCGGCAACGAGTTTGACCGTGTTTCTATTTCGGGACGGTTTCGACTTCTTTGTAAGTCTGCTGCGCCGCCTTTAGAGCGTTTCTTGGTTGTAAAATAAAGGCTGCGGATACATGTACTTCTCCACAAAGATTTGTTAGCTCTCTCTATTACAAGGTGTGTGTATGTGTGTGTGTGTATATTCAACTGTGTATGTGTGTGTGTGTGTGGAGAGAGAGAGAGAAAGAGAGAGGCAGAGATAACATTGTTCTCCCAGAAATCTATCAGCGCCAACAGGATTGCTTTTCCCCCCGCCTCGCTTTTTCCTGTGTTTCATTCCTGTTTCCATCTCCCCTGCTTCGTCTCTCTCCTTCTCTCTCTCTCTCTATCCACTCTTCCACCCCTCCCCCCCCCCTCTCTATTTCTCGCCCCCTCTCCCTCTCCCTTTACCTCCGACTCCTCTCCTCTTTCCATCACTCTCTCATCTCCCCAAACAGAGCACCAGTTGCACTTTATAACATCTAGTTTAGCAGCTGCCCACCAAAAACAGAGACGCACTGGGAGACAATGGATAGCCGGGCTAACTCGTGTGTGTGTGTGTGTGTGTTTGTGTGTTTGTGTGTGTGTGCGTGCGTGCGTGTGTATGTGTGTGTGTGTGCGCATCGGCATGTCTGCGAAAGCTATCTTCTCTAAATGATACTCTGCCTCCTCTACCCCTGACAGAGAGAGAGATAGATATGAGGACGGCAGAGAAATGGGAGTCGGGAGGGGAAGTGGTGAGGCGGGGAGACAGATGTGAAGAGAGGGAGAGGAAAGAGAGGGATGAGGAAGGGGTAGGGGGAGAAGTGAGACGACGGAGGAAGATACTGAGGGAGGGAAAATGAGTGATAGAGGGCGAGAGAATAAAAAGAGATCTATAGGGATTAGGTGAGAGGGAAAAAAATTAGTTATGGCTGGTGCAGATGGGAGACAAGAGAGATCGAGGTAGGGCACAGCAAGGTTGTACTTTGCATTTGTCAGTTCAACTCTTGTTCGACTCTGAATGTATAATTTGCTCGTGCAGGGGGGGGGGCAAAACACATGCAGAGCAACAACACATGACAGGCCGAGCAGGCAGCCAAGAGATGTGATATATAAGAGAATAAATGGCCTTTTTATAAAACACAGGGACCATAAAACAGCTCTAAAGCGGCGCAGCGTGAAGCAGATACAGCTGCCGGACGTCAGTGTCAGAGGACGACTGGAGAGCAGAAATAAAAAAGATGGACGCAGTCGCTGGTGGAGCGCAGAGTGGCTGATCGTGGCTGCAGCTGCTGCTTTGCTGTCGCCATCTTGGCAGCGTTTGGCTCCGCCCTAATTCTGGCTAATCCAAAAATGTAATCAAAAAGGAAGGGTGTGTTTGTGACCACGCCTTCGATTATGCAGAATCATTCTGTTGGTCATTTTAACTCATTGAGTGATGCGCTCCTTTCCAAAGTTTTAGTCAAGTGTACCGGCAATTTAGACCATTTTTGACTTTTTATGTAGAGCCACAGTGTATTCTATATTATTGCCACCAACACATACTGTGGCTCAATTGAAAGGTTTACCTTAATGCTTCAAGTGGCCACAAACCGTTTGTTTCTACGTGCCTCTGTTCCTGAGAAAAGTCAAGCTAAACATGGCTGGGTTTCACCAAAATCCCTCCTTTTTTTCTAGAAAAGGAGATACAGCGTCTTTTATGAAAGGTGCGCTGTTTGTGTCTGTCGCTCTTCTGACACTCGCATTTCTGGATCAAAGGGCTCGTATAAGATAAATATATACAACAGTTGTTGTTCTATTCACAAAACCACCAGCGGGGGCGGGGGGGGCGCCACTAAACAACAATAACACAGACGCACCGTGCCGTGTCACAGCTTCTCCCCGCGGAGCGTGAGGGTCAGTCGGCCACCGCGGCTCGCGAACACCGGTCCCGCCGGTGGTCGCGGTCCTTCTGTGGTACGGGTCGGTGATGCCGGTCTGCTTTGGTCCAGAGACCATCAGATTTTACCGCGGGAGGACTTTGGGGAGGACACGGTGTTGCTCCAGCTGAAGACCGGGCGGACTGTCGGCTGAGAGCTTCCTGGTTCTGCTCCGAGCAGCTCGAGCAGCTGGAGCAGCAGCGCGGGTGAGAGCAGAGCAGCTGCGCTGCTGCATCTGCATGCAGAACTCGTTTGCAGAAGCCGAGTTATGATAAAAACTTCCAGATCATGAGCTGTCATGTGACTTTGATCGTCATCTATTTCAGTTCTCCTCGTCGTAGAGTCCCCAAATTTACATATAATGTGTATTAAAGTGTCTATTTTCATAATTTAAAAAAAAAGCAAAAAACGTAAAATTACGTTTTCGGCACTCAACGCATGGGAACGAAAAACGAGAAATTACGTGGTTGGCACTCAATGAGTTAACATAAGGGGATAAACTCTTCAGCCCCTAGTGGCCATTAGAGGAACTGCAGCTTTCTGTCAATGCTCTGGTTCATGATATGTTTTGCTTTTTATTGTGACCTAGCTTGGTATTTATTCTTCTCTGTGGAGAAAAGAGAACATGCTATGATTTTAAGGGCTTTTATAGGCTTCTTTATTTATCTGTCTCTTCAGTTGTGTATCTGATTGAAAGTGAAGTTTTACATTTGTTTTACACTTGTATTGACATTCTCCTTTTAACTTAGGAACGTGTGTGTGTTTGTGTATGTATGGGTATGTGTGCATATATTTAAATATATATATATATTATTATTTATTCTTGGTAGTCGTACGTGGTTTTTGTATTTCAGTGCACTGAATGTGACAAATAAAAAAAGTAAAAACAAATATCTACTATCTGCATCTAGTTTGACAACAGACGACTGAAAATCTGGGGTTTATGTGAACACTCATTGGTTCGGGTGGTGGGCAATCTCGCCACATGTTGTTGTGCCAGAGCAAACGCGGACATGAACCAGCAGCTGGCACCATTTATATGCAGCTACATCTGTCCAGAAAAGGACAAAAACTAGACAACAGGTCAGTGTATGTTGCTCAGATCTGGTCTTACTGGGTGCAACAGTCACCATGCCCCAAGAATATATTAATGAAAAAACACAGAAGAATGTCTGGATGGGTAATTTAACTATTTCTGGTGAAAGAAGTATCACACATGGAGTAAATTGTCTATAAACCTATCTGGAGGGGAGCTGGTCAATGTTTTGGAAAATGCAGCAGTTCTTTCTTGGACTTTAGATGAGAAGATCGATAAAACCACTTGTGCTTTTCTTTTCTATCTAAAAGGGGACAAAACAAAACACAACACAATCATAAAGGAAACGTAGCGCGAGTAGGAAACACATTCCTCTCAAATGTCAGCTTTCATGTAACCGAGAAAAACATTGCTGGTCTGAGACTAACCTCTCAAGGACTCGTTCACCTGAAGTTCAGACACAACAAAGTCAAACCAATAGTCATCACACTGAGATAAAACCAGGATTTTATTGTTGGGAAAGATGCAACATGGCTACGATTCAAAGCTTATTTTGAGAAATGCGTATCAGTAAGACAATAGAAGTAGTTAGGATATACCTTGTTAATTTATGTCTAACATTTGCTGTTCGTCCTATGATGTTTTAAAATCAATTTTCTTTTGGGAAAACAAGGGGAAATCAATTTATTGTGTTGTACTGTGTTGTATTTTCTGTTAAGGATCCATCTAAAGGGGCTTATCCCTCCAATAAATATATATAGATTTAGATTTTGCACAGTCACATGTCCAATAAACACGCACCAGAGGTTGTGTTTGTGTCGATCTGATGAGGTTAAGTTCAGTATTTACTCGTCTTTTAGCTCTGTTTTGGTCTCCACCAGCTCTTGAGAGATTCCCTTAAATATTAAGCAGAGTTTGTAGATAAAGATTCACAATAATCAGTCTCCTCATTCAACGTCATCATCAACGGTGTTAAATTTGTTTATATTACGAACACAAAAATGCTCTGTACCTCGTATTAAAAGTAACATTTGCTCAAACTCTCCACCAACCTGAGCCGACACCCGTTTATTGGATTAACCGTATTTATTCTACTCTGAAATGTATTAGCTAAACGTGTGATATAAATAAATAAATAAAAAAAATATAATAGCTGTTGCCATTACAGGTTTTAGGCTTTAAGTAATTATGTTGCAGGTATCTCCTGCTGGGAAGTTAGTAAACCTTTCTAATTGCAGTATTGGATTGCTCATGCCTTGCTGCAAACCATTAACTAAACGTCTGAGGAGCCAGATATATGCTGTGAGGTAGTTAATTAGAATGGAGCAATGCCAGCGGTTAAGACATCCCATAATATAGCTATAATGCCTGAGAGATCTCGGATGAGCAACCTCTCTGACTGGAAGCAGAGCGCCTCTCGGCTTCCAGCTGCATACTTTCCGACGTCCAATATTAAAAGAGGTTGCTTTTTTTTTCTTCTACTCTCCATTCATCAGTTTCGTCTTCGACCGATTTTGGAAAAAATAATTCCCAATCTCAGCGTCTGAAATCTTCTCTCCGCCCGGCGTCTCTTCGTTATTTACCCACCTGCGTTTTCTCTCCCTCTCATTGCCTTGTCTCTCTCCATCCCTCCCTCTATCTGTTTTAATCTCTTTCCTCCTCCCTCACCTCTCTCTCTCTATCTATTCATCTCTATCTCCCACTACAGTATCTCTTTATTTCTATCTGTTCCTCCCGTTCCCCTCTAGTCGCCTCTTAGAAATTCCTTAACGACACTTTTCTCTTTTTTTTTGTGGGAGGAAAGACAGAGATTGATGGAGTGAACAGCAATAAAGAGACAGGAGGAGAGGGAGAGGGAGTAAGAGTGAGGAGGAGGAGGAGGAGGAGGAGGAGGAGGAGGAGGAGGAGGAGGAGGAGGAGGAGGAGGAGGGGGTAATAGACAGAAAGAGTGAAAGAGCAGGGAGGGAGAAAAAAAGAGGAGAAGTGAAAAATCTCTGAGCCATAATCTTCACTCAGCCTGGAGAAGCTCTGCCAAGCTGACCACACACACACACACACACACACACACACACACACACGGACACACACACACACACACACACACACACACACACACACACACACACACACACACACACACACACGGACACGGACACACACACACACACTGTGTGGGCTAAGTTTAAGACAGAGTGGAAATCAATGCAACCACTACCACTATGCATGATAATGAGAAACACTGTGCCTCTGTGTGTGTGTGTGTGTGTGTGTGTGTGTGTGTGTGTGTGTGTGTGTGTGTGTGTGTGTGTGTGTGTGTGTGAGGCTGTATGACGGAGGATGTGTGTATAAAACGAGCATCTGTTTGTATGTGTGTGTGGATGCAAGTGGATATCTGCAGAGTGTGTGTTTGTGTGTGGTCTAATCCTGACTAAGCCTGTGGATGTGTGTGTGTGTGTGTGTGTGTGACTCTGATACAGAGTCGTAGGCTGATTGGTGTGTCTGCCCCGAGACTCTGTGTGTGTGTTGCGTTGTGTGTATGTGTGTGTGTGTGTGTGTGTGTTGCGTCCTGCAGCCTGAATGCACCGAGGCAGAGTTCAGGTTCAGCGAGGAGTCACTACATTAGACGTGTTGGAGGCAGGAAGTGAAACTAAGCTTCTTCCTGGGAAGAGGAAACAGCGATGATGATGATGATGATGATGGTGGTGGTGATGAAGGCTGGTGTTAGTGTTGGTGTTGGTGTGGGCGGAGGTTAAAGACGGGGCCTTGTAACTACAAGCAGCACTAACCTGTCAAGATCCTTCGCCGCTTAAAGCCGGGATCCAAAAATCGTTATTTTC
Organism: Trachurus trachurus; assembly: GCF_905171665.1. Classification (NCBI taxonomy): domain Eukaryota; kingdom Metazoa; phylum Chordata; class Actinopteri; order Carangiformes; family Carangidae; genus Trachurus; species Trachurus trachurus. The sequence continues at coordinate 7,259,219 of NC_139906.1, forward strand.
CCGGTCACGCTGCAGAGGCTCCGTCTGGAAATCCATACGAGCTCGGACCAGAAGCCTGACGCGTCGGGGGGGAAGTTCATCAGCAGCAGCAGCAGCAGCAGCAGCAGCAGAACGCCGCTCGCTCGCTCGCCTCTGAGCTGGAAGACAGAGAGCAGCAGACATATACTGTATAGCTACATGACGACGTCAAGGTGGAGCTGAAGCTTCACTTCACTCCGTCTTTACCTACAGTTGTTTGTTGTTTGGACGTTTTCTACCTGGTCACAGCTGATGGATCAGGTGACGTGATGAAGGTTTCTACCCCATTAATTAATGCTACTGTTGTCCTGCCGGGGCAAGACAGGAAGGAAAGAAAGATGGAGGAAGGGAACAGATTGGATCAGGGAAGGAAGAAGAACGAAGGGAAAGAATAAGGGAGGAAGGAAGTGAAAAGGATGGTGGGAAGAAGGAAGGGAGAAAGGAGGGAAAGAAGGATGGGCAAAGGGAACAGATTGGGTCAAGGAAGGAAGAAGAAGGAAGGAAGGAGGGAAAGAAAGAAAGAAAGAAAGAAAGAAAGAAAGAAAGAAAGAAAGAAAGAAAGAAAGAAAGAAAGAAAGAAAGAAAGAAAGAAAGAAAGAAAGAAAGAAAGAAAGAAAGAAAGAACGAAAGAAAGGGAACAGATTGGGTCAAGGAAGGAAGGGAAGTGATGGTGGGAAGAAGGGAGAAAGGAGGGAAAGAAGGATGGAGGAAGGGATGAACAAAGAAAGGAAAGGAGTGGAGGAAGGAGGGGTGGAGAGACAGAAGGAAGGGAGAAAGGAGGGAAAGAAGGATGGGCAAAGGGAACAGATTGGGTCAAGGAAGGAGGGAAAGAAAGAAAGAAAGAAAGAAAGAAAGAAAGAAAGAAAGAAAGAAAGAAAGAAAGAAAGAAAGAAAGAAAGGGAACAGATTGGGTCAAGGAAGGAAGAAGGAAGGAAGAGATGGTGGGAAGAAGGGAGAAAGGAGGGAAAGAAGGATGGAGGAAGGGAGGAACAAAGAAAGGAAAGGAGTGAAGAAAGGAAGGAGGAAGGAGGGGTGGATAGACAGAAGGAAGGGAAGAAAGAAGGACCATTCAAAACAGATTGGGTCAGTTTGACCCAGGAGGAGTGAAACTGCTGCAGAGATCAGATCATCGAGGTGTTTTTCCAGATTTTTTTGCAGCACAAATAAAAAAAACGAGGTGAAACACGAGGTTAATGGTTTAAACAGTAAAGATGTGATGGTCAGCCAAATCTGTTGATACGAGACGACGATGTAGAAGACGACGTGGAGCTTTAAATGAGAAACAGTAAAGTCACATCAGGCGTGACTCATATTGAATCTACTGTAAATCTACTGAGGATCGGTGCGAGTGTGGAAACAAACATCTGGAAAAAGACGAAGTTAACGAGCAGTGTGAAATATGTGAATCATAGAAACACTAGTTCGGTGCTGAGGGAATGTAATTATTATTATTTATTTCAACAAATATACTTGATTTTTATGACTCAGGTTGTTGAACTACACTTGGTTTCCATTGTTGGTTATTTCGAAAGTAATTGAGTAGCCTACTCATTCATAAAGTAATGAGAGTGCTTGATCATTGAAATGACTGATAATACAACCAACATCTGGACTGATGTTCAAACTATATAATTAAGAGTTGGTAGCATTATTATTTATAATAAAAGTAATAGAATTAGTGTTCCTTCCTTTTTAATTCTGCATGAAAAACTAGTTTTAATTCCTCATTCTTCTGTTTTCACTGCATTTCTTGAAAACCGTACTATTTTATCAGTTTATCATGAGGTCACGTTGAACTAATAGATCAATATCTATGACATCGTCTTCGCATTGTTTACACAGTTATCTCAATCACCTGCAGCGTTTCTAACATTAACACACATTTAAACATAATCATTTCCCTCTTCATCTGAGACCTCTGACCTGAGCTGGACGTTTCACAGTTGAACGATCATCCGGTGTCGTTGTCGTGGCGACACACTAACTCATATCTGGCCTTTCCTTTTCAGTGCTGCTGGTTCTTGTTAGTTAAAGGTCGAAATCCACACAGATCCCAATAAATCGAGAGTGACGCTGAAACCTGGAGGATTTATTTATCCCTCCGCTGTTTATGAGCCGAGTGTGTGTGTGTGTGATGTGTGATGGAGCAGCTAAATCCAGATGTTGCAGCTCTCTGCTTGAACGTAAATGAACGGAGACGTGGACATAAATCACAGCGGCGGCGGCGGCTGAGGTTCGGTGGTTCAGTCCACACTGAACTGGACCAGAGGCTCCTGGTTGTTTTTTTTCTGCTCTGCAATTTGTTCGACATGATCCGAGAAAACACAAAACCAAAGACCCTTGTTACTTTCACTCTGTTGCCATCATGAATCTCCCTGCAGCAGCACACACACACACACAGATACACACACATACACGAACACACACACAGTTTCCCCATTGTGTATGAAAATATGAAAATATCCAGCAGCCTCGACTTTGTAAACAAATGTGCTGTCAGAGATAAAACATTTAGTCCGACCCGAACTCATCGTCTTTATTAGAAAAGGATCAGAACCCATCAGACTCAGCTGTGTGAATATCTCTATATGTGTTGCTATGTGAATGTGTGTGTGTGTGTGTGTGGTAAAAAATGTGTGTCTATGGCTGCTAGTGGTGCAAGTGTGAGTGAGTGTGTGGATGTGGGGTGTGCGAGTGTGATTTGTGAGTGTGTCTGTGTGTTAATTGGAGGGCTGTTGTCTTGAAAGATCATCCATTTGTCTCCATCTGGCCCTCTGGCTGCAGATACCTCTCTGCTACATCGCACACACACACACACACACACTCACTAACACACACACTGACACACTCACAAGTGAACAGTACATCCACTCGGCACTGATGTTTCCGCGGCGAGCCAAGGTCCTCACCCGCTGCACTTGAAACCCTTTTCTTTTTTTCCCAGAAGACAACAGGACTGACAACATTTTATCAAAGCTGCCACTCAAACGCCTTTTTTATAGAAAAAGAAAAAAATCTACATCTTCAAACAAAACACACAACGGTGTGATCTCAAGGTTTCTGTAGTCTGCACGATTAAAGGGATAGTTGAACATTTTGGCAAATTGGCCCATTGCTATAATCCCTATAGTCATAGCAGTAGGTTCGTTGTCGGTGCAAGCTCTTTTTAGAACGGCAGAGCAGAGCCGTGAGCTTTTCCAGCGTTTCCAGACAGAGTTGTTTTAGAGGTAAATTCCTGCAAAACCGCCGATGCGTGTTCCCTTCAGGGGCAGTTTTTCAGCAAGCAGTCTCTGCATTTACCTCTAAAACAACTCTGTCTGGTAACGTTTTGTTATTATCTCATAGCGTGGTGAATGTGCAGGTCACAACTTGTCCACCAGAGCGTTTTGGAGTTGTTGGATTGTGTATTTGATGAATTTGATGAGGGAAACCAAGAAATCCCATGAGCCTCCGTAGCGTAGCTCTGAGCAGCTCGCGGCTCTGCTCCGCTGTTCTAAAAATAGCTTGCACTGACAATTAAAGGTAACGAACCCACTTATGGCAACGGGCCAATTTGCCAATTTGCCAAAATGTTGAACTATCCCTTTAAAGCCTTTAATATCAGTGGCAAAGAAGGAGGACGAGGTGGAGGTGCAGCCCGGCCCCTCGTTCATTTGGAGGTGAAGCTCAGACGCTCTATTAAAAACACAACAACAACACAACGGCCTCTTTCCTCCATCCAGACTGAGCAATAAAGTCTTGGCTGAACAGGAAGTAGCTGCCATAACTGTGAGGGATGAGATGAGGCCTCAGCAACGTGTGTGTGTGTGTGTCTGTGTGTGTGTGTGTGTGTGTGTGTGTGTGTGTGTGTGTGTGTGTGTGTGTGTGTGTGTGTGTGTGTGCAGTCTAATTTGAACAATGTTTATTCATAGGATGAGACTGTTTGGCTTGAATGTGGGTCGTGTTCACGAAACAACATGGCAAACACTCTTGACAGTGATGCAATATTAATGTCAATATGCCCGGCTCATTTTCATCTCGTCGTCGCAAAAAAAAATTTGGCGGGACTTCTTAAAGGGCCGGTACGCCCATAAAAATAAATATATAAATAAAACCTGGTGACGAGGGGATAACGACACCAGCATTGAAAAAAGAAAAAGAGAGAGAGAAAAGTTTACCATGCATTAGAGATGAACTCAAGTGCATCAAAGTCCTTTTTGAAAATGAATCTTCTGACGGAGCGACCCTGACTCTGGTTTTTCATTAGTCTCAGTTCACTCACACAGATCAAGAAGAAGGAGTTGAAACAAGGACGACAGCTCAGAGAGAAAGGTGGACGGACGTCATCGTCACCATCAGAGGTGGAAAACATCTGTAGAAGATGATAAAACATCTGTATCTGTACATGGCAGATGCAGTGCTGAATCAGTGATGTAATAGATTACCTGGGCAACAGTTTGTTACATGTGATTTATAAATATCTGACAGGGATGGAGCAGCTTCAACCTGTATGTTAGTGAGTGTAGCCGAAGCAATTTATTGGTCTGGATCAAGTAGTTGTTGTTATCAAGTGGTTTTCAACCCTCTGATAGGCAGGAGCGTCTCTTGAAATAGCGCTCCTTGCGTACTGGTCTGTGGTTGTCAGGGTTACAACAATAAACACAATACAATACTCACAAGGTCAAAAATAATAACAGAAAAGGCTTGGTTATATTCAAGAAAAGATTGTATTTTAGCTTAAAATCTGTGTTTACTCTACATTAAATGATCTGTAAATGTTGGAGTAGTGGCTTCTCCAAAGAACTGAGCACAAATCACAACAAAATTACTAAAAAAACTCCAAGTCACTCACATTTTAAACTATAAAAACCTTTTTGGTCCTGTGAGACTTTAAAAACCAACAAACTGTGACGTATTTCAGCATTGAGCTTTCATTGGGTAAATGGCTTCGACTTACAACAAGATTTTTGTGATCTATAAGTCCAAATGGCTCAGCTGGCAGAGTAGTCTTTGTACCAACTGCAACAAACTCTTAAAAAAATTTAAAAAATAAAAGCATAAATTGCCTAAAAATATGTATATTTGAGATAAATGAATAACAGCGAGGTTAACTCTGTCTGTTTTAAAACTTTTGAGAATCGAACACCACACTCTCTCGTCTTGTAATCATCCACTACAACCTCCTACAAACATGTCCTCTCATTCGGCTAGGTCATTTCCCCTGTCATACTTGCTGTGACCACTAGGTGTCGCCTGGCAACAAAATGTAACAACGACCTGCTGCACAGACGTCCTGTTGGCTCATCGTTGTAGAGTCCAGGAGACAGATCAAGTTGTAACAAAAAATATGAACAGTAAACAAACAAAAGAGATGAGATTTAAATATTCAAAGGTTCATTCATATTAATCTTCACACACAAAAGTCGACGGCTGCAGAATAAATAAAAAAGGAGGAAAACTTATGTGCACGCAACACCACAACAGTTCACACACTGCTGTTGTATTCACAGAGCGGAGCAACAAAGTGAAGCGAGTATTAACTTTTGTTTTCATTAATCGAGCTTCATCTGACTGGACGGATGAGCGAACTCGTTCTGCCGTGTAATCAGAGTTCACACAGAGAACAAAATTCACCGTTTAAAAGCAGCTGGCATTAAACACAACTTGGCAATCTGGCCCGTGTTCGGCCTGTGTGGGCGCACGCTGCGACACAACAACAACTACACACACACAGACAAAAGAGTTTAACACATATGTTGTTGTTGTTTTTTGTGAAGCCTGGAAATAATATTCTCAGACCAGAGTCACACTCTTTATAAAGTTGACTATTTAAAAAAAAAATCAGAGCTGTTTTCATCATCAACTGATCCGATGACTCATTTCTCAATTAATACATTAGTATATTTTAGTCTATAAATAAACCTCATAATATTCATGTTGTGCAAATTCATGTATTCAGGGCTGCTGGTTGAGTGCGGCCGACAAGTTCAACAACATTCACTTTAACCAAAATAAAAGTGCTTCAGAAATCAAAGTTTGTTGTTGTTCACCAAAGCAGCAATTAGTCAGTGTTTCATGAGGACACACTGCTGATCCTCCAGACTACTGTACACATGTCGCTGTTTAGTTTAACTGCTTCTTCTCCATTTATTGTGTGTGCATATGTGTGTGAGTTTTTCAAAATAAAACATTTGTTAATTGGCTCGCTGGTGCTCGTCTCCCTCTCCTCGTGGCCGCGGCGTTGGGGAATTATAATTATGTCAAAAGTTGGCAAAGAAGGCAGACTGGTACAAATGTTAAAGCTATTTTTATTTTTTTTAAAGATTGAATTATTGTTATTTCCGACACCCCTCCATCTCTTTATTCTTTAACAAAAGGAGGGGAAAAAAATGAAAAAGAAGTGGGAGGGTGAGCCCATGTAATTAACCCACAAAGTACACTGAAGACATCAAAAACCCTCTTTACTTCTTCCTTTATCTCTCTATTTTTTTCCTCCACCCCTGTCTGTATCTCTCTATCTTCCTCCTCTCTCGCCGTCTCTCTGAAGTCCAGTTGCCATATCAGACGGGCTAATTAAAGCAGCACATAATGAGAGAGCAGGAGAGGAGGAGGAGGAGGAGGAGGAGCAAAGGGGAGGGTAAGAGGGAGCGACGGAGAAGAAAGGAGTCAAGATTCGTGGATGTCACATTCCTATCAAAGGAACTCGCTCTTCAGACACGCCGCTCATTTCCTCTTCCTCTGAACTTCGCTGTAACGCCGGATTTTTCTCCCTCCTTTTGTATTTGATTTTTTTCTTTCCCCCCCAACCCTCTAGATTAAATAATTCAAACCAACTAGAATTATTAAATGCACACATTTGGTAACGTCCCCGATAACGAGAGAAGCCAGATGCTGCCTGTGGGGTGTTAATTAAGACGAGTTTTAAAAGTTAAAGAAACGGTAACGTGCAGCCCTAAGGACCTCCCCGGAGAGTCCAGGTCCACGTTTTGAAACGCACGGATCCAGTCATTTTAAATGAGCTGTGAGAGGCAGAGGTGCCTCGTGGGGTGGAGGGGGGGGGGAGACACCTATGTGCAGTATTTCCTGTGATATATTTCAGAGTCATTTTTATAAATGGTAGGTGTGACTGGAGTGTGGAATAATTCCTGTGTGGGATCCACCTGGATCTGAGCTGCATGTTAATGGCAGGTGTAAGAGAGGAGAAGAAGGAGCCATGTTGCTAAGAATCAGATCTGAAGCCTCCCACTGCTCTGACACAGGACAGAAGAGACTCTTTAGTGTTTGATGCTTCTGATCTTTTGTGCCATTTTGCCTCCCTGTGCTCCGTCCTCTGTTGGAGTCACTTTGAAATCTCAGAGAGTTCACTTTGTGTTTTTTTGTAGTGGTTTTGCTTCTATGTGCACATTTGTGGGTTTTTTTTAGACTCTACGTTTCCTTGTGTCCATTTGGCATCCCTTTGTCGCAGTTATGCATTTTTTTGTTTTCATTTTGTGTCTCTTTTCTTGTGTCTTTGTAGTCCCATCTTCAATGAATATAGTATTTCTTTCCCTTCATTTCCGTTTGGACTTCCTGTCACCATTGTGCATCCCTTTGTAGGTAGTACGCATCCATTCAATTCTATTATTTTGTGTCTATCGTTTTGCAGCCATTTTATGTGGCATCCCTTTGTAGTGATTTTGCCTTTTCTGAATGAGTTAAGTAGCACTTTGTAGTTACATTGTGTCTATTTTGTTTTTGTTTTCCATCTTGCTGTCCTCAGTCACCATTTTGCATCCCCTTTGTGCAATTATTTTGCATCTTTTTGTACTTATTTCAAGTTTTCTTGAAGTCGGTTTGCAACTCTTTGTTTCTTTTTAGACCAATATTTTGTCTTCTTGCATTGCTATCTGACCATTATGCTTCTTTTTGTGGCCATTGTGCATCCCATTGCATTGTCTTGCATCCATCTGGGATCAATTTGTGCTTCTTTTTAGTTTTATTTCCCTCTCTTAATCTCCACTTCAGATCTCTTTGAGGTCACTCTGTCTTCATTTTGCTTTAATTGTGTCCATTTTGCATCACTTTGTGGTTATTTTGCATCTATTCGCTTCCATTTTCTCTTTGTAGTAGTAGTTTTTCATCTCTTGACTCCTGGCTGTCATTACTGTGGCTCTTGTCTTGTGACTGTTGTGAGCTCTTTTCATCTCTATGTTATCGGGTTACATCTTTTTTTTTTCTTCTTGTGGCCTTTTTGCATCTCGGTCTGATTGTTTTGCATCACTTTGTATTTGTTTTGCGGCACTTTGTGGTTGTTTCGTGCCTTTCTTCATTTCTCGTTTCGACGTTGGGTGAATCCATCCAATGGCCGTGAACCACAAAGAGCTACTTTGTGGTTTTGGTTTAAGTCAAGAAGCAGAAGAAGAAAAAAAGGAACATAGTCTCTGAGTGATTTTTTGACTTGGTCTTGTCTCTGCTGCATAGATGATGATGAAATGACGTGAAAGATGAGAGACAGACAAAGAAAGACAGAGATGTGCAGAGGCAGAGAGAAGAGACAGAAGGAGAACGAGACAAAGATGGAGACACAAACGGACGCGAGAGACAATAAGGAGGATGTTATTCCTGCATCATTACTTCAACACCCATTCTCCCTCCACTGTCTCATCTTCTCGTTTTTCTATTATTCGTGCTCCCTCTCATCTTTTCTTTCTATTATTCATCCTCTCTCTTCTTGTCTCTATCATTAGTTTTTATCTCTCTGTCTCTCTCGCTTTCTGTTGTTCAGACACTCAGACAAATGAGCCATGAAATATCCGCCATCAAGAAACGGAGAGAGTTTCTGCAAGTGTGTGTGCGCGAGTGTGTGTGTGGGTGGTAGCTTGTGCACATGCATGAATATGTGTGTGTGTGTGTGTGTGTGTGTGCTGATTTTGATGTCTGTCAGGTTTACTCGCCACTCTGGAAGGTGGCCCACCTGTGTTTGATCAGACTTTTGTAATCCAAAAAATAATTTGGCAGACAAAAAGTCAAATTGGCTGCTTGAATCTGTGAATTCGCTGGCGGCTGCACAGCTGACCGGCCGAGGAGGAGAGAAAGAAAGAGAGAGAAAGAAAGAAAGAAAGAACCATGTTTCATCTCGTCCAGAAATCTCGCTCAACAAATTCAACAAATTAAAAGCTCGGCAATGGAAGAAAAACAGGCACGACCGCGACCGTGTTTGATGCAATCTGATGGTAAAGATTTCAAACAGGTGCTGAGACGTTTCAGATTCAGGTTCACAGCTGATCTCAGACCTGTAGTACAGGTATGACAGTATGTTTTTATTATCACCTGTGGTCGTCCCCTGAACTCACCAAATGTTGCCTGCCTCTCTGTGACCACTGATTTTGGGTCATTTTGCTTCAGTAACACGTCTTCACTCACACTGGAGGAAAGAAAAATATACAAAATGTTTATTCTACTTCACCTTGTCTTTTTACATCGGTGCGTTTTCCTTTTTAATTCAATCCTATCTTTGCTTACATCAAGTTTCCTATAAAGCCTGATGTGTAAACAGCTGTTGTGTGTGTTTTTTTTTTAAGCAACAGCTGCATTAATGTAAAAAACAATCAACAGGCTCCAGTTCCATCCTGGTCTGTGTGTTGGTTCAGTCTTGGTTTTTTTGATAAGAATAAAATAAAGAGTGACTCATTTTTTTATGTAAAAAAAACAAATAACAAAAACATTAAGACTCCTTACCCACACGTTACCATGGTAACAATAAATGACAGCTGCACAACAAAAGACCAGAAAAACATGGCTGATAATTTGTTTGAGTTTTTTTTCTCTTTCCTTTTAACATTTACTTACCAAATCAGATTTTTTTCACTTGTCGCTGAATTTCCAAAATATATATATATTTTTTTGTAGTTGTTGAATTATGTTTTAAAAGACTCATAATTTTTCTCTGGGGTTTAGTGGTTTGATGAGGTTCTTTGGTCGGCCATTTTTTCTTAATCAGTCTTTATTTACCCAGATTTCCTTGCATCTTAGTCCATCTGGGGGGAAGTTTCATGATTTCTCTGAACATTTTTGAGTCTTGGTTTTATCCAGTTTTACACATTTGGGTCTCCAGTGTTAAACAGCAGCAGCAGCAGCAGGTCGGAGGAGGGATCAGATGTCTGATAACGGCCTGAAGCAAAACACTGGAGTCAAACGACTCAGTGTTGATGTGATAGTTGTTCAGAGTCAAACTGAGAGAAATAAGTGACGGCAAAATGGTGCAAACATTGAGTTGTTGTGAAGCTCTGATTGGTCAGTTCGAGCACGTTGTTGTCTCTTCGCCTTGGACTAAAACACACCTAAAAACCTGTGTGTGTAATTTACATGTTGGTCTCAGAAGCCGGGGCAGCCAGAGTTCAGGTCGGGTAAAAAGGAAACTCTGAATCGCCCATTAAGAATAAATGTGTTTGTCAGAACAAAGACGGGGTTGGTGGAGGTTGGTGGAGACGACCTGACCTGAAACAGAAGCAGCGTTAAAGCGGCTGCTGAATACAAACACGTTAACACAGTTAGCGCTGCAGCTTTATCTGGTTTCACTCTGTAAAAACACATGTTTCTTTTAGATTCATCATCTCCAATCCAGCAGATGTTGATGCTTTAACCTGCATGAGCTTCGTCAGGTCCATGCTAAGTGCTGTTGGAGTCATTACCTGGTTCCTGTCAAGAGGTCAGTCAAAGTCCTGAGTCTCCTCGTATCTCATTATCTCGTTAAGATAATCAGATTAACTGGCTCTAATTAACCAGACACCGAAGGGACAAAACAGTGGCCTGACTGAACCACAGGGCGTAGCCGGCTGATTCTCCGCCATATTGTTGGAGAAGAGTTTTTAAACTTCAAAATTCAACGATCTGCATTTTACATGAGCTGCTGTTGGGATGAGCTTTTGTCAAAGTGAGAGTATAAGGAGCATCAGCTTTAATTTGTTTGCAGCTCGTCCTCGTCCTCTTTACACAACACCACTCGTAAAATATGCATAAAATTCTGCATTACGAATATTAAGCCAGAGGCGCTGCCATATGTTTGATCTCTCACGTCTTAAGGCTGCAGCCCACATACACACACATATACACACTCTCTCTCTCTCACACATACACATTCACACACACAATGACTTCTCTTGTGTCTGAGACTCCACGTCCAGGGTCAAACACACACTCTGCTCCCGACCGATCACAGGTGTTTCTTTGTTTCTGTTTCTTTGCTGCAGGACTGGACCAACTACAGTGTTCAGACTGGTGTCACGTTCACTGACATCATGTTAATTACATTACTGTAATGTTATGGAGGTGCACACAGTCTATACAGCAGCATGCAAAAGTTTGGGCACACCTGATTTAAAGATTTCTGTTAATGTGAACAGTGAAAGCAAGTGGAAGATTAAATGATCTCCAAAAGGCATAACGTTGCATATTACACATTCCCTTTACACCTTAAACAATATATATATATATATATATATATATATATATATATATATATATATATATATATATATATATATATATATATATATATATATATATATATATATATATATATATTCATCTTTTACATTTTCAAACTCACAGAAAAACTTGGAAACTATCACAACTTGTAAATAGTAAATATCTTGTCTGATACCTTGGTCAAAGTCTCCTGGGTTTCCCATTCTTTTGCAGGCTGCTGCTTTGTTTCCCCTTTTCACTCTAAAACTGTAGAAAACGGATGTTGTTTAAAATATTGAAAAGAGTGTTTCATGTTTAACTTTATGCCTTTTGGAGATCATTTCATCTTCCACTCTGCCCAAACTTTTGCATGATGCCACTGTACTGTAGTTGATCATCACTTTGGTTCAAGCTGTGTTCAGATCAGATCTCACTTCCTTTAGCATTAACACATACACTTGTAAAAAGCTCATTAACAAGTTAAAACACATTAATTCAGCTGTATGAGCAGTAGTGACGGCAGCATGGCGTCATTTTGGCACAGACTCATTCAACAGGGAGATCTGCTCGCCATCAAGAAGTCCCACAATCCTCTAGTTGTTATTTGACGACGTGAACGTTTTTTTTTTTCCTCTTTTAGCTGCCAACGCTCAGGGTCTGTGAAATATTCCCTCGGCTGTATCGTAAATCGTTCACTTCCAGCTACTTATCAAATGTACAAACACATTTACAACAATACACAACGACAACGGCTTCTTCTTCTTTATTCCTAATGGATAAAAGGCAAATTAATTCCTATCTAACAAGCCAGGTAGGACTTGATCACACAACACGTCCTCTTTTCAGACCAGTGGAAAGAAAATATGCAGCGATTTATCTTTGTATTCAGCAACTTCGATCCTGAACTTGAGGTAAATAATCAACTATAAAGCGTAAAGTTTACTTATATCTCTTTGTCCTGCCGGTCTGACCCCTCCCACACGGGTTTTACAAGACACCATCACCACATCGAACATGTGTCAGCTTCCAGTTTTACATATATTAATAATAGATTAAGATGCAAAATAATGTAACAGGTGTTTCAGATATGAATATCCAACTTTTTGCATGTATCTGTAATAAATCAGTATCTGCTTTTTATTTCACCAAGCAAAACTGCACAATTCATCACAAAGAATTTAATAATCATTAATCAACAGGCTCTAATACAAATCTTAAAATAATAAGATAAAATAAAGGCTGACTCATTCAAAGTAAACACTGCGAAGAAAACAAAAAAAAAAGAAGAAGAAGGGAATTGTTGTCTGGATGTTTCAGCAGCTTTGTTGCTGAACTTTCAAAATAAAACGTCCTTGTTGTAGCTGTTGAGCTCTTTGAGGAGACGGGCCGGGCTGGACCAGACACACACACACACACACACACACACACATAACACAGAGCCATTTGTTGGAGTCATGGGAAATCATGTATTCTTACAAAAGACTCGAGTGTCTCAGTTAGAAAAGGTTGAAAAGTTTGAAAATGTCTCCAGTTCAAAGTTTCATTGTTTCAACAACAGCTCTCAGACACAGTTCATATCTGCAGGCCCCCTGCTGCCACACACACACACACACACACACACACACACACACACACACACACACACACTGCTAAAGAGCTACTGAACAACAACAGAGGATGATGGAGTCTAGAGAAGCTCTGGCTGCAGCCGGAGCGCGCACACACACACACAAACACACACACACTCAACACACACACACTCACACTCACACTCATCCTTTATATTCCCGACTCAGCAGCCGGAGCTTCTGCCTCTTTGTTGCCGTCCCTCAGCTCCAGCGCTCCTCCAACCCTCCGCTCTCTGACTCTGACAACATGTTAAGGAAAATGTGCAGTAATCCGGTGGGTGCAGACCAGCGAGGGGAAGTTGTTGGGGTTTTTTTTTTTTGGGGGGGGGGGGGGGTGAGCAGCAGCAGCAGCAGCAGTTTCCTCCCCAGAGGCAAAGATCTGAAGCAGCAGACAAACGATCTCATGTATCTGCTCCACCAACATCAGCTCCACTCCACTCACCTCCAGTGACCAACACTCAACTATCATCACTACACAACACAACACTACACACTGATGATGGCGCTAATATGTTCAAATGTGGCAGGAAAAACCACAAGTCTGAACTTCCTCTTTGTTATTAATCCACCAAAACCCTTGCCGTCGTCGTGGTCATTGTCGTTGTCGGCACCGTTAATTAAAATATTTCGACCGTCACCAGGATCTTAACATCTTCTCTGTTGTTATTCAAGGAGAAATAATCACATTAATAATTATAATGATGCATGTTGTATCTCTAATGAGTCACATCCATGGAATAATGAATCTGAGTTTCTACCCTTTTTTTTTTTTTTTTTTTTTGCCAGTTTGGTCGTTACGGTAACCGTGGTTACAAAGAGAAGAAGGCTGAGATGAGATGAGATGATGAGGTTAAATCTGTGATGGGAGAAGAGTTGGAGGGAAACGATCTGATGACTAAACACACTGTTTCTCTTTTGGTGTGTTGTGTTTTTTGTTTTGTTTTGGCTTTGTGTCATTTCATTTGATTAATTCAATGCTCTGAATCCACGGTGGCCATGAAGGCTCAACGCACTGCAGCTCACAACACAACTAAAAGTGCTTGCAGGGAGACAAAACACTTTATAATAAGTACACACTATTAAGCATTAGTTAAAGGGATAGTTCAACAGTTTGGCATATTGGCCCATTGCTATAATCCCTATAGTCATAGCAGTAGGTTTGTTACCTTTAATTGTTGGTGCAAACTATTTTTAGAACGGCGGAGCAGAGCTGTGAGCTCCTCAGAGCTACTCTATGGAGGCTTTCCTCATCAAACTCATCAAATGCACAATCCAACAACTCCAAAACGTTGTCCAACAGAGCGTTTTGGAGTTGTTGGATTGTGTATTTGATGAGTTTGATGAGGGAGCGTAGCTCTGAGCAGCTAGCGGCTCTGCTCCGCTGTTCTAAAAATAGCTTGCACCGACAAATAAAGGTAACAAACCTACTGCTAAGACTATACAGATTATGGCAATGGGCCAATTTACATACAACCACATTAAACATTTCTACTGATCATGTCACTGCCCTTTGTTTCTTTGATTCTGTTTGCGTCCACTTAAAAATAAATGGCTGCTCACTTCACACACATCTATGAAAGTCTGTATGTCCAGCTCTGAGGAGGAGGAGGAGGAGGAGGAGCGGCCACGCTGCTCTTGACCCTCGTCCAATTTCTGGTGCATGAACACAGAGACATTTGCTCAACTAACAGACCCTGAAACGTCCACGTCAGCTCAACACACACAGAGAAAATTAAGGAAATGAAACTTTTTCTTTGTCTTCAAACAGAATTATTTTTTTCTTCTGCTGGCTGTCTCGTCTGCTTTATCCAAACAGCTGCTGCAGGTCACAGGTTGGACTCAGTGAAGCAGTTTGTTCCTGTGTTTCCTCGTCTGGATGTCTTCACAACTAATTAATAAACTCTTATGTCCCTGTAGAAGACCAGAGCAGGCCACTAATAATATAATATAATATAATATAATATAATATAATATAATATAATATAATAATTGTTCCTTTTATGAGAGCTGGTGCATTTGGTAAAATGTAAGGAGCTGTTGAAGGTCGACCTCTTGATTTCTTTTCCTTTCAATTACAAAAATGCACTTAATCTGATTGTATGATGCACACACATGCACACACACAGGCATGCTGTACTTTATAGACACAAACATGCTGTACTTTATACACACACACACACACACACTCATTTCATTTCACTTCATTTCCCTTTTAATTTCAGCCTTTATCGTCCCTGAAGGATTTTTTTCGATTCACTTCAGGACTGGATTTATGATCAAAAACACAACACACTACGATGCAAAGACACTGTACAAGATAAATAAATAAAGAAAATGAAGTTCAAAATAGCTCTGGAGACAATGGCTCCATACAGGCCAATAAAAATGATGATAAAAAGCCGAATCGTTCCATATTAACCAATTAAACTGCAGTGGATATAAAATGATCCTGCGATTTGTTTATTTATTTCTTTGTGAGAGGAAGTAATGCACATTAATCAACATTCAAATGAATGTAAATGTCCCTGAGGCTGATCTTCACTGGTTGGATATACAAATAATAAAAATAATATAGACTCCAGTCGCTCTGTTTGCAGGAGGTGAAGCCAGACAGAGCGGGCAGAGCTACACTTAGCCAGACATTTTTGTATGTGATGAAGGTTTTAAGCTTCTTCAGAACATGGTGATGACGAAGAGTGAGCGACTTCTTGTCTGAAGTTTAACGTGTTTGTGTGTGTGTCTAATGATTTATCATGTGGATAAGTTCAGGTCATACAGATGAACACATCCGTTTGTTCCTTTTTGTTCATATGAATAAGCTGCTGTTTTTTCTCTGTACAACCTCCTTCTACCGTCAGCTCCACATCATCACGACTCCACAACTCCACCACTAAAACAATGTGTCATGTTCTGCTCAAAGTAAAAACAACAAGATGCAGTTAAAGGTTCACTGTAGAGTACATGAAAATACCTGGAGGCACAATTACCATAAAAATATGTCTTTTTTTCCATCTGTCTTCACTTGTTTGTTCATAAAACTGCAGGAGAAGTTGCATCTCTACCGTCTGTCAACATCAACACACTGTTGATGCTGGGCCGTATCTATGGAGACATCTTGCGGTGTGCCATAAAAATGTTGTAAAATGTTCGCACTGATTGTTTATCAACCAGTCAAGAGTCCAAGGTTTGTTTTGTGATTGTTGCGGGGCTTTCCTAAAACATGCAATGAAGTATTTGGGGTATTTATGCAATTTTATGCGATGACATTTCGGGAATTTTCTAGAATCGCAAGAGCTGGAAAAAATATATTATTTCAACATATTTCGATTTTTATTGTAAAGCAATTATTTTCAATAACTGGGCTATATTTTATTCTCTCTCTCTCTCACACACGATTTTGTTAAAGCAGAAGTAAGCAGAATATTTGTGTTAATATAAGTCTTAAATAGTTCTATCTTCTGACGGCAATCACTTACATAGAGTGTTTGGTCTGAAACACGAGTCTGTCAGTCACTCTGCTCTGCTGTAAGCCGAGGAGAAAACGTATTGTCTCCTCCTTGTATCCTACAACCTTTATCCAATGAGGAGAGAGAACGGCATGAAGGGCTGTGTGTGCAGCCAAGGGATGCGCGTGAATGTGGTGACGTAGGGACGAGGACCAATAGATCCATAACGAGGGCGGGGGCTGCTAACTAACGAAGTTAGCCAAAACGACCGGATCGCTTACTTCTGCTTTAATCTTCTCGCACGTAATTGCGTCACTTCATAACGTTCTCAAGCCAACAGGGGGCAATGGCTTCTCCTGTGTGAAGTTAACATTTCAAATTTCAAATTTCTGTAAAGATACTGTATGTCTGACTTTTTCGCAACGGAAGTGCAGATATTATGAAATCATGCCAGCCCCGCATATTATGTAGCCTGGGTATAGCCACGCTGCCTTGTGCGCAAATTTATTCGCTCTGCAAGTCGGCCTGGAAACCATGGACAAATTTTTCCCTCAGCGAGGGAGCCAATCACAGAACGGGGGAGGGGGCAGCAAGACGATGACAACACACCGAAGTCACTTTGCTGATAGCTTGTTGATCCAACATGGCGGCAGATGCTTTACCTTTTGATGCGGCAGTAGAAAGTGTTTTAAGTAGTTTAGACCGCAAGTTTATTTTTGTATTTCTGTCGCTCTACATACGTCATCGGGTATAATTGATACGATTGGCTATAAGCTACGTACAGACGCATTTGATAGACATTCGGGTGGTTCCCAGACTGAATCTCAATTTACATTGAGATGAGGTCTGGTGTTAGCCAGGCTACATATTATGCACATTTTTATGCAATCTACATGGCGAAAGTGCTGCACTTTTGGAAAAATGCGGGCTTTGCCTGATTATGTATTAAATTACGTGATCGCGTTTTTCTCGAGGGACTGATAAACAGATTTGTTCAGTTCGGTGTGTTCTTGCAGCAGACTGCGTAAAGTCAGTCACATTTTCTTCCATTTCTGTCACATTTAGGTCAAGAAAAAATAGTCGTTGTATAGAATAAAGAGCAAAAGGTGAAGATCAGAGTCCTGGGGGGAGCTGGTGTGTGATGTGAGGACAGTAAGATGTGTGGTTCTGGGATGAAAAGCTTCTTTGCACTTGGTCGGTGGACAAACTGTACAAGGTGACAATAACATTCAAAGAGCTCAGTCATTGCCGATTGTGTTCTTTCTTATCGCGCAGTTTGAAATCGACACAACATTTGTCCGCACCGATTCCGATTTTTCACAATTTTTTAAAAATCAAAGTGGTCTTCAGGAGAGGGCGGCGACCTTGTCCTTGGTCTTCAAAAGCAGCACAATGGCGACAGTGCCAGACCACGGGGGCGACGAGTGCTCGACATAAAGGCCGTGCCCATTTTCTCTCTCTTCTAAAAAAGATTAAAAATGACCTGACTTGACCCCCAAAAACTTGATAAAAACGTCTATCTACATAGTGGCTGCGGTTAGTCATTAGTGTTAAGAAAGTACAAGCTTGGAGAAAGAACATAACCCTGAGGGAGACAGAGAAAAAGAGATCTCTCTGAGAGAAAGTCATTTACAGGAGCCGCTCAGTGAGCATGGGAGACGGAGGAAGAAAAAAAGCTGCAGAGGAGCTTCACTTCACAAGTCTTCACACTTCAGACTTATCAAGCCAGTTATAAGGCATCCAAAATCAAATTAGTTACAGCCGACAGCTTTGTTTCAGCAAAAGTAATACATTTCGAGATATTGAGTTGGGCGAGACGTCCTAAAATGTAGATTATTTGATGCTGTTTTTCTCCCTTTATCCTATTTTCTTTTTTATTTCCTTCAGTCACAACTAAAGTTATGAAGCAGCAGAGTCCAAATCAAACACACAGTGCTGCTAATTGGATAATAACAGTGACATAATAACAGACGAGAAAACTCAACTCTGAGGCCCTGAGCAGATTTTAGGCTCTTTGAGCTCAGGGTTTTGGTTTAGGACCGAAGCTCAAACACAACACAAGCTAAGTTTCCATCCACACGTTTTTATGCACATTAAGTTGTAGCGAATTAAAAACTAATATTTGATTTAATGTCATGAATATTGATGGTTTGTACTGTTGATCTCATTGGATTCTCTCTTGATCGACGGAAGGTGTAAGTGCATGCCAATGGAAAAACAGTTCTTTAATCCGCTAGTATTTCCGTATTTCAATGACACGGCTGGAGTAAACAAAGAAAGATGCAGGTGGACAGACAGACAGACAGACAGACAGACAGACAGGCTTTATCTTAAGTGTCTTCCAACCACAATCTTCCAAAACTGCCGTTCCCAACATGTCTCCTCCGGTGTCATGTAGCATTTAGCTAACACCTGCATCTTCATTAAAACGGTGTTTCCACGCCGTCGTCCTCTGAAGAAAGCTTGGTGTCGCAATGAGTTGACACATAAGCACAGTTATCACCTGTGCAATACGCTATAATACCATTTGTGGTTAGATGGAATCCAATGTCTGCATTCGTATCACTCAGTGGTCTCCAAGGCAATGACTCCAGCGGCTTGTCACATTTTGTGGCTTGTTGTGCATTTGGTTTTGCGACTCAGTGAAAAAATGGATGGAAACTCCTTAAGATGCAAAGAAATTTGACGTCTTTATGCAGAGATTTTTATTCAATTTAAAGCTCTTAGATGGAAATACACTTCCACCAGCTTTATTCGCTTTAATATTTTTAACGATCTTCAGATGATTTGATTGACAAGAGGATGGAAATGTGGCTCAGAGACTCAGTAAAAACAAGGCTGGTGACGTAAGTGGAGCTTCCAGCAGCTTTTACGTATTTGTTTGCTAACGTATTAGCCATAAGCTGATTTGTGTGATTTGAAGTTATGTGTTACAGCTTTTATATATATATATATATATATATATATATATATATATATATATATATATATATATATATATATATATATATATATATATATATATATATATATATATATATTAACTGAGATTTAAATTATTAATGTTCCAGCTACTCTAATGTTCAGATGATTTTTGATTTCTGCCACTGCAGCAGGGCTGTAAAGTAAAGTTCGAGTGATAATAAGCTGTGCAGCGGAGGATGATGGATCTTCTTGAAACCTATGTGACAACTATGATTGTGGACATTAAGAGTGACTCACACTGTAGAAAATAGGTCTAATAAAACCCTGTGTTGAACTAATTTGATGCATGTCAGATTCTGCAGGAATATCAGAGCTGACGTCACCCGGCTGCACAGCTTCCTGGAAAAACAAAAAACAATGAGGAGAAGTGTGGGTTCTTCTTTTTGCCTCCTACACAATATTAATTATTGGAGATTTTGAAAAGTTGAACTGGCCCTTGTATTTCTTTTTAACACAATCTTAAATTGTATCTTGATTGGCTGATTTGAGGTCATATCGTTCAGTGGACGTGTCTCAGTTCGAT
Source organism: Trachurus trachurus (assembly GCF_905171665.1). Taxonomy (NCBI): domain Eukaryota; kingdom Metazoa; phylum Chordata; class Actinopteri; order Carangiformes; family Carangidae; genus Trachurus; species Trachurus trachurus. The sequence continues at coordinate 7,279,243 of NC_139906.1, forward strand.
TTCAGACCATTGACGGTCCTGAGGTTCAGATCTGAACATGAACAAACAACAAACTGTAACTCAACAACTTTTACTCTGACTACTAAACCAAAACTTCTGATTAGACTTCCGTGCTAGAAAAACTCATTATCTAAACTGACAGTGTTATTCTTTGTAAATTATAGCTTTAACCAGTGATAACAGTCACAAAAAATACCAATAACAAGATCCCAGCAAATGTTTCAAATCAAACCAACAGATTAGAAACCCAACAATCTTAAATTCACCAAATAAAAGCGATGAAATTGACAAGGGATGATTTTCAAATAGTCAGAAGAAGAAAAAACTGAATAGTTTATGGGATTATCATGCTGATTTTCAACAAAGTGAAGGCAGGTTAGTATTTGTGAGACACATGCGTTGACACATGCAGAAAGTTAGAGTCACTAAAAAGTTCTGTGTCGAGCTGCGTCGGGGGAAAAACACGACAATGAGATGCAGCGAAAGCACTCATCACAAATCCACATCAACAACAACAACAACAGCGGTACACACTCATTTAAGAGCGAAGCACGGTTTGCATGAATTAGCATACAGCAATTAGCTTCATCCAAACCATATGCACATTTCCATTTTTCAAAATAAAAGCATGTAATAGCCTAAAAGGCCTGAACAGGGACAAACTTTTAGGAATAACTGAATACTTTTTGCTTAAAATGCAACAAATCCTCACTAACGTAAAGGGAACATGTGGATGTTTCTACATTAATTCATTTCTGTCAATTGAACCGACGTCTTGTCTCAGCAATAAAACCAGCTGAAATCAAACACTGCAGCTGTTTTACATCACACCTGAATCGTACATCTAGTTTTATGAGATGACAAAACACATTGTCATCAAAATATTTTTCATAAAGCAGTGGAAGTTTTTTTTTTTTTTTTTGGCACATATCACATCCAGCTGAGAAGCTTCTCAGCAGATGTTTTCCCAAAATCATGTGGTTTAAAAACCGAGTTTGCAAAGACGCCGTCTGGTCTCGGGAGGTTTGTTTTTTGCCTCCCAGCTGCACATCTCAAGAGTTTGTCCTGCAGGTTTTGAAAAATTCATTCACACTATGGGTCGGGCAATTTCCACAAAAACTCTCCTTCAGCTAAAGTTACCAAAAGGAAAAAAAAAACAAATAAATAAAAGGAGAATGAGATTTTAACACAGGCAACAGGACGGTCCGTCTATTTTGTTGCACAGAAAACCTTCCTAAATTGTAATGCGTTTTAATTTGACTTTGCTGAGCAGCGATTTTCCAAGCCATGTTTAATGGACATCAAAACCCATCTTCGTGGGGCTAATGCAACCCAACGACATCTTTAACGACATAATGCAAACCAATGCTGTCTTTGATTAAATAATGCAAATGTAATGCTTCGTTCTGTAATAGAATAATGTAACATAAATTCGTTACTTAATGGGATTACGGCAGCAGCAGTAATCACTTGTCTGATGAGCTAATGCTGACTGAGGGAGGGAGGTCCCTGCGGTAATGGCCGGGGACGGTGGACGGACGGCTCTTTAAACGAGGTTGTCTGCGTTTTCCCCCTCGGCTTTTTGTCACCGCCGCTCTGTTTGTCTCCATCTGTCCTCTGTCACAGCTTTCGGTCTGGCTCGCCTCCCTGTTTGTCTTTATGTCTCTGTCTCCGTCTCGGCCGCACGGCCTCCATCGCTCTGTCTCCTGAAAGCTGCTCATTGCTGCACAGTTCGGGAAGCTGCTGCTGCTTTTTTTTTTACAGACACACAAAGTAGGAAATATCCAACTTGTGCAAACTGTGACGCACACACATAGAGAGAGCACAGACCTCCAGTGAAGGTCGTGTCACAGATTGAATGTTCCCTACTTTTAAAGATAAATCAATCTTCCATTAATGGAGATGGTTGGTGTGTGTGTGTGTGTGTGTGTGTGTGTGTCTTTCTGTCTTTGTCTCTGTGTGTAGAAGCCTGAGAGTAAAAATCCTGCAATTCTACATTTGTGAGTTAAGTGTGTGATTGCTGTATCAAAAGCAATGCATGTATGCCTGTGTGTGTGCATGTGTGCGTGTGTTTTTGTGTGTTTGTGTGTGTTTGACTGTTTGGGATCACTCAGACACTCAGATTGCTGATCAATAGTTGTGATTGAAGGGGCCATTAGCCATCGGAAGCAATAGAGACAGCATCACTCCACATGACAAACTCTGTGACACTGACGCACAAACACACACACACACACACACACACTCCTACCTGGACAAAAGGGGGATTTATTTTAAAAAAAAAGTCTTATCATGGTTGTTTTTTCTGCTAAAACCAGAAAGTGAGAAGGTTTGTTGATGTTCAAACCATCAACACATACTGTACATCGTGTTACTGGAGGCACTGGGAGCTTCTGTTGAACCAGCAGCTGTTTGAGTGGAGCACTTCAAACTGACCGAGGACTGAACCCAAACAACAAACACAAGAACACAATCCTGAAACCTTCTCTCCAACAGTCTGAGCTTGTTCCTTAAAGCTCCGATATTTGTCTTTGAGCGTTCACTTCAAATCTGCAGCAGCGCTTCAGGATTGAACCTATAAAAGTCCCGACAGCTCCCTGATCCAACCAGACTGGAACTTCTTGGAGCTTTTCTCTCTTTACACTTGAACAGGCCTCTGACTCTGACTCCTTCAGCCAGTTTAATAAAAGACCACTTCGTGTTTTCGTCCTCTGGAAGTCGGACATCAGATTTCAATAAGTCAATACGACCTCTGACACCTTGAGACATTCGGTTCAACAAACAACAGCCTCATGACTTAGAGCCTCAGAACAACTGACCACGACTCCAAGACTATGAGAACATTAATTAGCAGACCTCCAGACTGCATTTTGCCCCTAAAATTCATCTACTTGCGCATGTGCAACCAGTAAATTGGCTATTTTTCTTTTAACACTGGTGAAACGTGGAAGAGGCGACTCAAAGAATCGGGAATCTGTCATTACAAGTTGCAGACCAGTGTGTGTGTGAGGATCATGAATGAAAGGTTAATAATGACAGAAATGTGAATATTTGCTTTCCAAGTCAATTTGCAGTTTGCACCCCTAAATTTTCAGCTTGCACTCGTAAAAATTTAAAGGAGACATATTATGGAAATATCATTTTTTGAAGGGTCTTGAAGATAAATTTGGGTGTTTGTTTTGCCTTCCAGCCCCACAAAATGTGAGAATTGAAAAAAAAATCTGTAATTTTCAGACTCCTGAGGTTGAAATCCGTGTGGTTTTACGAGCTGTTCCCTCAGATGTCTTCCAATGATGTCATTAGTTTTTTTGAATTTGCATAATTAGGGGCGGGGCTTGGTGAGCAGTGGCTCATTTGCATTTAAAGGGACAGGCCCTGAAACCAGCCGTTCTGAACAGGGCTGTTTAGAGAGGATGAAAAGAGCTGTGATGTTTGATCCTTTGATTTTTACCGAAGCATGTCACAGATATGTCTTTAAGACGCCTGGGAACTATTTTCATTCGTAGAAAAGGGCCATAATATGTCTCCTTTAAGTTAGGGGGCACTGCGCTCCTGGTGAGCCATTATGGTTGCATTATGCTATTATGTGCAATAATCCAATTACAATTCTGTCCATAATTTAATCTGTGCACATTTACTGTAAATAACAAAATGCATATACCCTGCTTACAACAAAACTAGGGTATATTTTGTTATATATGCAGTGGGAGCACTGCAACATAACAATTTCCCCAGAGGAGATTATCTGGTCTGAAATGAAAATACATTCACATTTATTCTGATTATGATTCTGGGAAACAGTAAATAATGGCCGGTGGTTTGTTCAGAGCACGAAGCTCAAGTGTTGAAATATCTCGGACTGAAGGGAGTTTTGAATTTTAGCCACGATGTAAACATTTATTCAAGGAGAGATTTATAAATATAGATTATGTAGAGGGAAACAATGTGTGAATGACTGTAAATACACACACACACACACCCTAAGAGCATAATTTAGCTTTAAGGACCCTGCACTCGTCCGTCTCTGCCTGCAGCTTGTCTCATCATGCTCCAGTGAACAGGAGGTGAAAAGTGTGAATGTTTTTTCCTGTTACATGCATCAACAAACAGTGTCCTCCTTATATGAAGAGAGAGGAGACAAAACATGTTTTAAACTTGTGTTTCTAAAGTTTTGTTTGGAGGAAAGAAACAGAAATTAACTTCTTCTCACCGTTGTATTTCTTTAAAATTAGATTTTGAGATGTTTTTATTTCCCCGTCTTCTGGATTTTATCAGAGTGTGGAGCTCATAGTGTTTCAGGAGCTGCCCCTTTAGTCCTATATACGTCTACTTCACACACTGTGAGTGAATGAGTTGGTTAAAGTCTCGGACTTCGGTCTGAACTTTATCACTCAAACACCTCGAGTCCGTCCCTCTCGGCTGAACTGAAAAATAAACTCTAAAGTTTTAGAGAGTTGGAGGAATAATTACGGCGTTGATTTACGGCTCCAACAACAACAGCGGACCTTTAAAACGTCCCCTGTTGGCTCGTCGGTCCACTGTTGGTGGTACTACACACACACACACACACACTGGATGACAGGCTACAAATTAAAAGCTTGAGTATGATGAATATACATCCCCATATAAACACATTTTATGACCTATACCGGCCGTGACGATAATTCACCTCTCCTTCCTACACACTTTGGTTTTTCTACACACACGTTCTGTTCTCTGTTTGGTTTTCTGACCGGCTCTGTAATTACTTTTACACACAGACACACACACACACACGACATGTGAAAGCTTTTGTTTTTCCTGCCTATAGTTATGTGGGTAAAATTGATTAAAACCGGAGTTGGATGTTGTGTTTTTTTACTTGAGGATGATGATAAAGAAACAAATAAAAACAGGATCTAGGTACCTGGAGTTATTTATTTACTGTAATACATTTTTTGGGTGTCATCAGGGACCTTTGAAATTAATTCTGGACATTTTTCTTTTTATTATAAACTGAAGCCGAGGAACTACTTTTCTTGTTAATGGAGCAGCGACGCTTAAAGGGATAGTTCAACATTTTCGCAAATTGGACCATTGCCATAATCCCTATAGTCATAGCAGTAGGTTCGTTACCTTTAATTGTCGGTGCAAGCTATTTTTAGAACGGTGGAGCAGAGCCACGAGCTGCTAAGAGCTACGCTATGGAGGCTCATGGGATTTCTTGGTTTCCCTCATCAAACTCATCAAATACACAATCCAACAACTCCAAAACGCCCTGGTGGACAAGTCGTGACCTGCACATTCACCACGCTATGAGATAATAACAGAACGTTACGAGACAGAGTTGTTTTAGAGGTAAATTCATGCAAAACCGCTGATGCGTGTTGCCTTCAGGGACAGTTTTTCAGCAAGCAGTCTCTGTCTTTACCTCGAAAACAACTCTCTTTCACTTTTCTCATAGCGTGGTGAATGTGCAGGTCACAACTTGTCCACCAGAGCCTTTTGGAGTTGTTGGATTGTGTATTTGATGAGTTTGATGAGGGAAACCAAGAAATCCCATGAGCCTCCTCCGTAGCGTAGCTCTGAGCAGCTCACGGCTCTGCTCCGCCGTTCTAAAAACAGCTTGCACCGACAATTAAAGGTAACGAACCTACTGCTAAGACTATAGGGATTATGGCAATGGGCCAATTTGCCATAATGTTGAACTATCCCTTTAAGATCATCACAAAGACACAACACAACAAGTGGGATTTTCATAATTACACCTTCTTCTTCTCCTTCTTCCCCTCTGTCCAGGAGGAAGGCGACTCCAGTCTGTACTGCGAGCTGTGCGATAAGCAGTACGTGAGACACCAACAGTACGACAACCACATCAACTCCTACGACCACCACCACAAGCAGGTGAGTCACAGCCAGGCAGCCGCCTAACAAGGCACCCGGGGGTCTGCTTCATCCTCTCTCACACACACACACACACTCACACAACACCTTAAACCCTCCTCTACCAAGGTCAGGGATCTATTTCATCCCAGGGCCATAACGAGCGCCGGGTGCTCTCGCCGGTTTCTCTTACACAACACGACACAACACACACACACACACATACACATTGTGGCCGACAACATCACACAAACATCTTTTCTCATGGCCACTCGCTCTGGGAGCTGTAACACTTTCTGCTGACGGATTATTCACACGTCAACACTCAACCACCAGCAGCTCGACAGCAAATTTGTTTATATTTTTATTTAAGAGTTGGGTTTTCTAACTTCCAGCCTCCACCGCTCTTTCTCTCTCCCCTCCCCCTGCTCCCCCCCGACATCTCCTGGGGGGGATACAGGAGAGAGAGATGAAGGAGGGAGAAAGCATGAAGCAGATGTGTGTGTGGTGTGTGTGACTGTGGTGAGGGAGACGAGTGCATGCAGGTAAAAACAGCAGGACATCAGCGGATCATCACGTTATCACTTTAATCCCTCGGAGCAATATTGGATTTTAATGACTTTTGCATTAACAACATTTAAACATCTGGATTCATCTTGTTATTTTAACCATTAACGACTGATTTTCCTGATGAGATGCAGGAATACTAATACGACATAAAATTACCGATCCTAATTAATATGCAAGAAATACTGCAAGATAATCTATAATTCTATAAAATCTATAATTGCTGTATAGAATGAATCGCCTTCCGGGTAGAAAACCAGCACATAATTTGAATGAGAAAAGTAGTAACGAACGAGAGTTTAGCTATGGGCTATATAGCCTATCATGTTTTTCACGCCCTATCACCTTTTAGACAAATCTGAAATGATTGAAGATACAATACTATTTCTTGTTTTGTGTTGAGTATTATGTGTGGTATTTATTCAGTTTGGGGGAATCACAGTGTCTAGATAGAAGCATAGTGGCTCAGCTGACAGGGACAGCTAACGGCGGTATCTAAGCTACAGTAACGGCAGTAGCTAAGCTAACATCAGGACAGCTGTTAAAACCCTCCCACTGTCGGAGTCGGACACGACATGAAACTACTCCAGTTAGCTCAATCATGTTGTAACTCAGATATCTGCTGGAGAAAAAAAAAATTCATGGACCGTTTGAGTCACTGAGTTATTAGAGTTAAACAGGTAGGCTAACGATTAGCCCTAGCTGCCAATTTACGATAACCATGACTAATTACAAAAACGTGCACACACAAAGAGTAATGTTTGCCCCATCATTGGTTTTATTTATAGACTTTACAAACATCAGATTAGTCTAAACGGTGATATAGTGACATGAAAAATGAGATAAATATAGCGAAACTCTTGTCTGACTGTCACTACTGTTCTCATGCTGGTTTTCTACCCGGAAGTATTTGTAAACGGCGATTCATTGTCCCTATTGTAACAGGCTGATCAGATCAATATGAACATCGACTGTTACGAGCAGAGTTCATCTGGACCCTTTTTTCTTGTCTAAAACTCTTTAAATTCAATTAAATCCTGCACAAGTGAATCTATAAAAACACATAGACTAGAACAATAACGACGGCACTTATCCAGAGCAGCACTAGGCTATGGGTTCAGATCGATAGTAGCCTACATACGGCACTGATTACATAATAAAAACACAGCTTATCAATAACACACACAGGAAAAAAGACGAAAAAAACAAGCAGAAACAATCAGGAGACTTGTTACAACTCTTTTCTTCTCCTGTCGGTTTTTTGTTTTTTTCCCCCTCCTCTCTTCAGTGTAATTTTCAGAGTTTTGTTCTTCCACAGTTTGATGTGGAGGCGACGCTCGGCTCACAGCTTTCTGGGTGTTTACTAAATTACAGGTGCTGGGAGGGAGGAACGGACCCGCTGCAATTATCATTTGTTCTCTTGCAAGTGATGAAAGAGGCCTAATATTTTTCACAGTTAGCCGAGTGTCAGACTTATTAAGTTTACCTGAGGATGCAGAGCATTTAGGGCATATTGTTTGAGACTTGGAAGGAAATGGATTTTTCTAAGAGTAATATTCTCCAGCCTGCACACACACGCACACACACATATATGCACACACACACACACACACTGAGCTATAAGCTGGTTCATGGTCAGTCACGGTCTCGTCTTCTTTTGGAGATGAAGTGGTTTGAGCCGAAGCTACGTCACTCGATGAGCTGACAGAGAGAAACCTCCAGGCTCGGCTCTGCTGCTCAGACAGACACTGTGTGTTTTATAATTTAATATATGTACAGTATATATATGTATATGTATATATATATGTATTTATGTGTACAGTGAGATCTGTGAGTGGGAGGGAGGTGACACAAATTCTGCTGTGCTGTCACTGTTTTCCTGAAGCCAAACAATGACTCAGACGTCAAAGTGCCGACTCGGCTTCCGTTGCAAATAAAAAATAATAAAATAAAAAAAACATTCATTGGAATAAAAATTAACCCAAGGAATCAAGTGTAAATATATTTAATTGACCTATAACTTATAGCTGAGGCACAGTAAAGCTGTTTTGCTCAGGGAGACAAATGGGAAAAATGATGTTGGAGTGCAGCTCGATGATGATCAGTGGTCCTGACAAAAAGAATATATTAATGTAAGATTTAAAATAATAATAAAAAACTACCCACATTTTCTTTTATAGTCTTGGATATATTCGCTGATTAATTAAAGAGCAATACATCTCTGAACTGCACCGGATGTTACGTAAATATGAGATTGGAAAGTCATAATCAGGCCCCTGGCGAGCTGCCGTAGAAAACACATTGAACAAAGTCTTAAATATGGAATTAACTCATCGTCTTTAGCTGTTTTTCTGGGGACGAGTCTGATCAGCAGTTTAACATCGAGCTCATCAGGTCCCGTCCTTCTCTTCTGTGCCTCATGCGGTGCAAACCGATCGATTAACGGATGGTATTTATCTGTTTACTGCTGAGACTGGTGCACATGCGCCTTATTTCCTGAATAAAAGTGTTATCATTTTAGGAAAGCAAGTTTTTGTGCACACATAAAAACTGTGTCCCGATTCAGGGGCTGGATCCTACAGAGGAGTCTACTACAGTAGGATTAACCTTCCCATTTCCATGTGAAGTGGATTTGTTGGTTCACACCTGCCAGTGATTGTCAACTCAACAATACACTACAAGAAACAAGACAGTGACATGATGTAATGATGAGATAATTGTGGTTTCATTACTGTATGTGTGATGTCAGTCACAGCTGGATTCATAAACTGAACTACACTCACAAAACTTTGATCAAATTCGATCTTTTTTCATCTAAGCAATTATTTCCTCCTGTTAATAACCTTTTCATTTTAGCTCCGAGCTCTATAAATTAACTCCAGTGATGTTAAATAACGACGAATGACACTGTGGTGAAGCTCATAGCCACATCTACATTAATAAATAAATCAAGCAACTGTTGCTATGGTGCAAAAACAGATGTTGATGGGGCGTTTCTGTGGGGACACTGTGACTCCAGGGGACCCACCCGAATGCATAATGGGAGGGGTGGGGGCCTTAAAACAGACCCTCAGTCAACATCAGGAGGATCCAAGTCCTTTAATACGCAGCATCTGTGAATCTTCTAATATTCACACTTCATTATTTATTTGTTTATCAATTCCTCCATTAAACAGCTGCACACTGCGAGCGCCGCACACATGCTACAGTAAATCTATATTAAAATTAGCAAAGCAATTTAATTTGCCACGTAGGAGGAGGAGGAGGAGGAGGATGGGGGTGGGTGGTAGTGGTGGTGGTGGTGGGGGGGCTTTCAAGTGTTTGTGCCCGAGGGCCCATTGTCTCATAATCAGTCCATGAACTAGATGATATTTTACATTTGGAATATGCACCGTCTCGTCTCAACAAACAAAATTATGCAGCGAAGCAGCTCCCAGCTGACACCGCGTAGTGTCTGATATTCAAGGGAACATATTTATATTGTGCATTAGTTAATAACTGCAGGACTCCAGTGGATTATCCTGCTCACACCGACCACCGCCTGTGAGTAAATGTTGCTTAAGTTTGGATCAATGGAGCCTTTTAATAGAAACTTTACTTGATGCGATGTGTGCTAATGTGTTTTTTTTTTTGTGTGTGTGTGAGTTGCGATAGAGTTAAATAGAAAACAGAATATGATGAGTTGCACAACATTCAAACCCGATGTCAAACTGGAAAGAGCACAAAGATGATGCTGTTTCTGGTTTCTGACAAAAGTCTCGATAGTGGAAAGAAAAAGCTGGAAAACTAACTAAATGAAAACATCTGATGGAAGCAGCGCTTAAAGCTCAAAGGCCGTTTTGGAGATAATTATAGGTCTGTGGAAAATGTTCTTGCTTATTTTTCTCTACAGCCATAAGGTCCCATATATTTTGTCTTCATCAATTAGAGCGGTTTTATTAATAAAAACCTTTAGACGGACAGGTCAGGTCGTTCTTTATGGCGGTGAAAGTCTTCGGTGGGAGAAGAGTTCTCTTTTTCTTTCAAGTTATCATGAACATTAACATTTAAAAATAGATTAGATTCAGTGTTTCCTTCATCAGTCTGTCCTGTAGCCTGCAGCTCGTGACCCCTCGACCCTCCACTCATGTCAGACACTGAAATTCTCCTTGTTTTAAGATGTAAAGTTCATAAACATATAGTTAGTTAGAGCTGAGCAATGTACAAAGAACATCTGGACAGATGTTGTGACATGTGATTTCAGACAGTGAACAGACAGTTTTACTTTATATAAATGAGGTGCTGTGAGGTTTGCTGGGTGTTGTACCAAACAAACTTAATCTTTTATGTCTTGATTTGTTGTCCGTGGCAAGCAACCCTCACATAGTAGTAGTGCCGGCAATGCACAGAAATGTTGTGAGTTGTGAGGTTTTAACTAGATGAAAAAAGAAAAATTCCTCCTGTGAATTGGATGTTGACCTTGGAGTTTTTGAACTGTGCACCTCTACAGAAGACAATGAATTTCCAACATTTGATGCAACTTTCATCTTAAAGGGACAACGAGGAGTTTCTCCATCGGCAGAACGAAAAAATCCGGTATACAATAAAAAAGTATCATATTAATGTGGATGAATCTACGTTACCCACACTTGTTAATGGGACCATTTTCGATAAATATATCGTTTTGTCTCTATCGTTATTTTGTTATTATTAGTGGTGGCGGAAATGCTGGGCGAGCCGACCAGCGTTTCCTTACTTTGAGGTTTTGTGGCGAGTCATGAGAATAACGCCGCCAAATCGCCGTTTATGGTTGGAACTACAACGGTATGTGATCGTCTTCGAACCTCTGACTTTAATTCTTGATGAATGAAAACATGAGTCTGTCTTGCGCCGGTCAAAGAATTTCATGGTGTGCGCGGAGGCTCATAAATGTAGTGTGAAAACGCCTCGCTTTTCCAAAACTCCTCGTTGTCCCTTTAAATGTTTTGCAACTCATCACATTCTTGTTGTATTTTACGTTTTATACACACAAGTCCCAGTTTTGTAGTTTAGATTCCTGCACAGATGAGCTCACAATCACATGTGAGTCTCAGTCTGAGCTGGATGAAGACAGAGCCTCACGCAGCACGCTGAGAGAGGATAGAAAACATCTGTCGGTGTCCGTGGGTCGACGACTTGCAGGCAGGAGAAGACTTTAAACGTGACAGTTTTGTTTATCTGACCAGTTCCATCCTTGTCTCCCACACAGACGTTCCTACGGTGACGCAAACAGAAGATCTGGGGGGAGTTTGATGAAATTTTAAACACTTATTTCTGATGAGAAAACGAACGTGAAACTGTCACAAAAACAAACACAAATCACAGCACAAACATCAGCTCATCTGAAACCGGTTAAACTGTGAAGCTGGGAGTCGTGTGGGAACAAACAAAACAAAAAATAAATAATAATAATAATCATCACCAGTGACTGTCGTTGTTAAAGTATTGATTCGACTGTGTGGTTATTTTTAAAGTCACAGTTTGTTGTGTTGCTGCTTCTGCTGCTGCTTCAGAGTGTGTTGTTGAGGTTTCCTGTCACTTCGTCCAAACCTTCACACTGTATGTGCACCGTCGAAGAAACGCTGAGGCTACAGTGCAACGCTTTGAAAACAAATACATAAATAAATGACACACACACGCACTCGCACACATACAAATGCATGCACACATACACACACTCTGTCTTCCTGCCTGTCTCTTTGTCCCTCTGTGTTTTATCTGTCTGTCTATTTCGGTCTGTTTATCTATTTGTCGGTTTCTCTGCCCGCCTCGCTGTCTGTCGGTTGTCATCTGTCTGTCTGTGATATGAGCCCACCGGTATATTATTGTTATTGTTGTTTGTGACACACACACACATACACACGGACACACACGCACACACAGAGGGACACAACACAGTATCAGTATCTCCGGCTTGCAGACAGCTTGCAGACAGAGCTCAGTAAGTGAATTAAGCTGGTCTGGCCTGTACTAAAGCTGACACAGGCTGACTTAGTAAGTACACATACTGTAAACACACACGCTGACACACCGACACACACATACACACAACACGGAGCAGATAAAAAATTGCAGAACAGAAAGATAAACTCCCACACACACACACAGAAACACCACATCATCAACTTATTCCGACACATATTTTCAACAGCGCAGCCTCTTGACCTCTTATTTCTCACTACTACTAACATTACTACTACTACTACTACTACTATAACTACTACTGCTGCTACTAAAACTACCTGTGTTTGTTCTGCAGAGGCTGAAGGAGCTGAAGCAGAGGGAGTTTTACCGAGCGCTGGCCTGCAGGAGGCAGAGGAGGCGCAGGGAGGAGAGGAGGGAGGAGCGGGTGCAGAGGAGGAGGAGGCTCCACCTGCAGCAGCAGCATCATGAGGAGAGGAGGACCGGAGAGTGGTGAGTAAGGTTAAAGCTGCGATAATCAATAGTTTACTGTATATAGTTAAATAAAACTAAAGCTAGCAGTGAAAAACTAAATAAAAACTACAATGAACAATGCAAAACTAACTAAAACTAAACTGGATGTCAGATAACATCGGCTCAGTTTGTTGCAGGAAGAAAACGCTCAATATGGGATGACAGATTTAAAAAAAAAGCAAACTGAAAAACTAAATTAAAACAAAAACTAATGAAATTTTTAAAACTATAATAACAACTGGATGAAGAGGAAACAGAAGAAAAACTCCCCGACTGAACTCTGATCTGTCATCGTCTGTGTCATGATGTATTGAAATCAGACGAGCTAATCTTCTGCTGCTGGACTTTAGTTCATTTTCAGATCCTCTGCTGTGTCAGCAAAAAGAAAAAACGACCTGACGTTAGTGAAACGCAGCAGCAGCAGCAGCAGCAGCGGCAGCAGACGAGTGATTTATGAAAAACAGGGTCGTAGTGAAATGGACACAAGATTGAATGTAACATAAAGTAAAGTTGTAAAGTTCAAGTGAAGTTGGTGAAAATACTTTTACATTCATGAGTCTCTTGTGAAGCCATCCTGCTGTGTTCCTTCAGCTTCAGTGGCTTATTGTGTAGAAATGGGACCGGGTCTCATTGTGCATTCAGACCTGTGGATCATTTGCTCTGTTTCGATTCAGGAGCTTAACCGATACAACTGTTGCATTTTTATTTTGGGTTGTTTGTGTTCACACAGTTACAGACACAAGCACTTCCAAAGTTGTAAACAAATGTCATGCATGAACCAACTCCTCTCTCATTGGCCAGAAATCTGACCCAGAAGGAGGTCCAGGAAAATCAAAAAACAAGGAATAGAGGTCTCAACGGGCCTGAAAATCTGTCTGGTTGTTGAAAACCATGCAACATCAGCAGTGTGTCGCTTGTTGTGTCGGTTGATGAGTAGATGGCGTTTTAGATCCAGATCCAGAGCTCGAATAGACGCAAACTGAGATGAGACCGCCACAACTTCTCTGTGATCTTGGCCCACTTGTTTCATCCCGTATCTGAGCCCATTAGCTGTGATTCCATGTGGCCAAACGATCTAATCTCTGGGGTTAAAAACTCCCTGTTTCGGAACAACTGCTCCAAACGATCCAGGTCTGAATTCACTACGGTGGCCCTGAGAGTCCAATACACTGCTGCTGCTGCTCGACAGCTTGATGCAACAGTCATGTCTCCAAATTCCTGTTAATATCTGCTGGATTTGTAAATAAACTCGTCATGGTCTCAGCTCTTCTGGCTCTGACTCTATAAATAACGACGACAACAGAATTGCAGTAGAATAAAGACTTTTATTGTGAAAATCCCTACATTTTTGAGCCGGTGACCTTTTATCCTCACTATCGGCCTGTTTTGACCTCTTCAGATTTACTCTTTGCTGACGGTTCACAGCACATCTGTCGGCGGTGCATTCATGTGCTGGCGGGAAGCTCGGATATTTGGCACTTTTTTCAAGTGGGGGCTGCCAGACAAGTGATGTGTTCATCTGGTGTTCGTGTTAAAAAAAGAAACAAACAGATGTAATATAAATGTAAAAAAAAAACAGGAGAGAGCTGATCTGGCGAACTACCGAGGATTTGTTTGTTTTTTTCTCTAAACGTCTGCGATGGTACTTTTGAATTCGCAGCAAAATTTTAAAGCTCGGAGCTGCGAGTCACAACCTGACAATGCCCACGCACACACAGAGAGAGAGAGCGTAGGTCTCCGCCAGAAAATAGTCCCCGGAGACACAATCAAACATCTCCGACTTCTTAAATCCATGCATGAAAGTTTAGAGCTTCAACGTGGGCTCACTTTTTTTTTTTTTTTTTACAGTGAGTCTGTGTGTGTGTGTGTGTGTGTGTTTGTGGGCCTACGCATGTTTAAAAGCAGTTGATGTGCAGACTGACATGTTTGTTTCACAGAGTTTTTTAAACGGGTAAAAATAAAACAGACACGGATCACTAACCGACTCCTTGGTAACTATAACAAGCGTTGGCACAGCAACCAATAAAATGCGCCCTGCTGTTCTTAATGGGGGGATTACCAGCGCGGCCTGTAGAAAGTGTCTCTGACCAATCATGGCGAGCGTCTGAACTCAGGAACTCGCCGCCTGTCGCTGCCATTTTCTGATCTGCAACAATGCGAGTGGCTCCTGGCAGGAAGGGCGGAGAGGAGGAGAGAGGAGGAGAGGAGAGAGGAGGCCAAATTGATTTTCAGCTGGATTTCAGCTCTGCTCTCTTCCTCTCCTCCTCCTCCTCCTTTGTTTTTCCATCTTCTTTCCTCTTTATTTGATCAACATCACTCTCCTTTCCTTACCTTTAATTCATCCTTATTTCCTCCTCTATTTGTCTTCTCCCTAACTTTCTACCTTTTCTCCTCTTCTCTTTTCATCCTCACACCAACTCCGTTTCCGTTTGTTCTTCTCTTCTCTCCTCATTTCTCCTTATTCCCTTCCTTTCATGCCTTCTCTTTGTATCCCTCCGTCCTTAATTCCTTTCCTTTTGTCCCATCATCATCATATCATCATCATCCCCTCTCCTCATTCCTTCAATCTTTCCTTTTGTCCTGTCTTCTTCTTCTCTTCCTTTCATCTCTCTGGTAATTTCTTGTCCTCCTCTCATCTCTCTCATCGTTCGTCATCTCATCCTCTCCTCTCTTTGGTCTTTTCTTGATCTCCTTTTGATCTTTTTTGTCTTTTCATCCTTTTTTCTCTCCTCCTATAACCTTCTTACGTTTCATCCTTTCATCCTTTCATCCTCTCTTCTCTTCTCTTTCTTCCTCAGCGCTCCAGGTTCTGGTCCCATGTTCAGATCCACCACCGTGGCCGTTGATCCGGCGAACCAGTCCAGACCGGACTCGGTGCAGAACTGGGCCGACGTGTACGCCAGCAGCAGCAGCAGCAGCAGCGGCAGCAGCAGCAGCAGCAGCAGCTCCACACTGGGAACAAGTGAGAACTCTTATCTGCTTCAAAGCTGCGTGTGCGTGGCAGCGGCGGCGGCGGCTGCTTAAATAGTTTATGAGAGTGTGTTTGGTTTTGGTGATGAGGATATCACTCTTCATATTGAGGGATTAAACAGAGTGTGGTCTGCTGCAGCGATGTTGGAATATCTTTATCGACAGTCGACTTTAGACCAGACACCAGTGAGTGATGATGATGATGATGATGATGATGATGCTGCTCAACAGACGGAGGATGTGCACAAAAAACACTAACAGAAACAATTATACACACAATGTTTTTTAAAAAAAACAGGCTCCAGGGGCTGAGCAGCGTTTGTAACGTCTGGGATTTCAAGCAGAAATCAATACATTTAAAAAAAGAAAAAAAAAAGGGAAACTGCAGCAATCAGTGGATCTGTTGTAAAAAAAAAAATCAACAATGGAGCTTCTGTGCAGTTCAACTTTTGCAAACTCTGACGCACAACTTCCTGCTGGAGACCAATTGAAAACGGTGTCGACAGCGCTGACCTTTGAGCGAGGGGGGGAACAGTAGTGAGCTATTGTATTAGTTGTGTGTCGCACCGGGCCGAGTCGACGTTACATAACCAAGCTCTGCTGGAGAGTCGACGGCTCGGGAAGAAAGACTCTGCAGCCGCGAGACAGGAGGAACAAACACACTTCCTTAAATTTAAGGGGGATTTGGAGTTTGTGTGTTGGAGGATTAGAGCGTCGCCACAAAGCTTCAGAGTATAGTGATGTGCACTTTTTCTTCATTCCTTCTTCTTAGTAACGCGTTTAGCAGATGGTTGTTCTTTGTCACAACAAACAGGAACGTAAACACGGCGACTGCAGAGAAGAAGCAGGAGTTGGTTCCCATCGTCTTCACATTAAAACTGAATCAGAGAAGAGTAAACACAAAGTGTGAGAGTGTGATTACCCAGGATTCATCACTTCAGGGGCTGGGGTGGTCAAAACCTACCGTATGCACAGTATTTATGACTTTACATTAACTTTAATTCGTTAAGTTATTAGTGACTCGAGTGTAAATGGCCTCTAAACGGTTCACATTCACTGCTGCAGAGCCACTTTTATTACAGACCTTTATTATTTCCACTTTCGTTAACGATATGCTTTTCAAAATAAAATGTGCAAAAAGTGAAGCACTCAGTCCTGTGCTCTTTTTTTGGGAAAAACCCAAACACCTCTGCACCAACAATAATCTATACAGCTGCCAAAATGACCATGAAGTTGAATCAACGCCTCTTAAAAAATATGATTTAATACAGAGCTGCTGCGTTGGACCGAGTCTGAGGTTGATGTTCTAATAAACGGTGAATACACAGCTGTAACGGTGAGACTGGGATATTATTTTCCAGTTAAAGGGACAACGAGGAGTTTCTATTCGGTTATAAAAAAGTCTCACGTTAATGTGGATGAATCTCCGCTACCCACACGTGTTAATGGGCCCATTTTCGATAAATATATCGATCTGTCTCTATCTTTATTTTGTTATTATTAGTGGTGGCGGAAATGCTGGTCGAGCCGACCAGCGTTTCCTTCGTGGCGAGTTATGAGAATAACGCCGCAGAATCGCCGTTTATGGTCGGAACTACGACGGTATGTGAACCTCTTTGAACCTCTGACTTTAATTATTGATGAATGAAAACATGAGTCCGTCTTGCGCCGGTCAAAGAAATGTACGGTGCGCGCGGAGGCTCATAAATGTAGTGTGAAAACGCTTCGCTTTTCCAAAACTCCTCGTTGTCCCTTTAAATGTGCCTCTCAGTCCATCTCATGTGGATTTTAAGGTACAAAATGGATTTTTTATTTTTTTATTTTGGCGACAGCGTCTTCGGTTTCAGGGAAACAATCAATTGTCAGAATGAAAATCTATCTGTTCCTTATTCAGTAAAGTTTTTTTTTTTTTTTTTAACTTGGAAGTGATGGAAAAGTTCGACAACTCCACTTAAAGTCGACTCTCTCTCTCTCTCTTTCACCGAGTGCTAAATGTATTTCCACTTTTAATAATTCATTTGCAGGCCTCCGCTTCTAAAACTCTAATATTTAACGGAGCAGCAGAGAAAGCCACATTATGGATTACTTTTTAAAAGTTGTGACTCATCTTCAAAAAACCTTCACTCGAGAAATAATTGCCTGATTCATCTGCCACCCTGACACATGTCTGGCAGTGTGTTGTGCTCCCAAAGTGGATCTACGCAAAAGAAAAGAAAAACGGATATAACATGTTAAAATAAAACCCTTAATCTTAATTTTATTTTTTCTTTCCCCTGTTTCTAAGTACGACACATATTCATCCGTCTGCTTAGTATATTTTTCTTAAGTCCATCCAACACCCACGATTCATATTCAGATGCGTTAAAGGCAACAAAGGAAGTAATGGTGAGCAGCCAGAACACTGAATAAATGCATAAGGAGCTTACAGTATGGGAAGTCTTGAAAATGAGAGCTATTCTTCTACATGTATCTCCTCCCACTGCTTTTCTTTATAGTCAGGTTAGGCAGATAATCCTGTTATGTTTGTGCATGTGAATGTAGCCGGTGTCAGCTGTTGTTTGTTTGTTAATCCTTTCTCTGCTCTCCCCTCTTCTCCATCATCATCATCACCACCACCATCATCTCAGAGCCTCAGACCTCCCTGATCCGGCCCTTCCTCCCCCGACTGGACCCGGGACTGCTGAGCGACACACAGTGGGTGTACGACCGAGTGGACAACAACAACGCAACAACAAACACTGCTGCTGCTGCTGCTGCTGGTGATGATGATGATTCCTCCTTCTTCAACAGGACCCATCTGGACGACAGTGACCAGGCAGCTGCCACCGCTTCGCCCACGAACACCTCCACTTTCTCCAACAACGACAGCATCGACAGCAACGGCAACATCGTCATGGACACTGACAGCAGCAGCAGCAGCAGCCACTTTAACAAGCTCCCCTGGGCTCATCATCATCATCATCTAAAGAACACCTTTCCTCCCAGTAACGTCCCAACAGCTGCCGCCATCACCAACGCCTCCTCCATCCTCAACAAAACCACTGTGACCAGCTTCGGCAAGAAGAACATCACCACCACATCCTCCTCTTCCTCTTCCTCTTCCTCCACCAGCATCAGCATCAACAGTAGCAGAGCAGATGTCCTGTCCGTCCCCAGCAGCAGAGTCCGTCCCGTGTCCTTCTCGCTGCCGAAACGGAGCTGCGTCCTCCTGCACCAGTCGGCGGCCGTCTTCATCCAGGCTCCCGGCCGCGGCTCGGGCTCTTCCGGGAAACACGAAGTGGGGTTGACGCAGGAGAGGCCCAAAGATCTGGGGGCGAAAGTGGCCGATCAGCAGCTCAGATCTCCGGTATCTGCAGACGTGGATGTTGTTGTGGCTGTGCATCATCACCCTGACACTGGAAACCAGTGCGGCGTGGACAGTAAAAGTGCAACCCAGCAGCAGCAGCAGCAGCAGCAGTCGGAGGCCGGAGCCAGGGAGTCTACCGAGAGGGGACCGGCTGCTGCGGGACTCTCTGGGACCGGAGCCCAGCTGTCTTTATGTAATCGCAGCGGGATCAGAGTTGAGGACTCTGTTATCAGTGGGAACGGAGCCCAGCTCTCCTTATGTAATGACAATGGGACCGGAGCCCAAGTCAGCGGGGAAACTGAAACTGGGACTGGGACCGGGAGTGGTGCGGATCTTCATTTAAACGTCGGGACACTGGGACAGATCGCAAATGACTTAGACCCCACCCAGGAAGTAAAAAAAGACCTGCTTTGTTCCTCTGCGCCTCAAAAATCGATTATAAATGAGACCAAAGAGCCGAAAGAATCCAACTGGACTAAAGAGTCGACCTCTCTGCCCCTGAATCGGCCCAAAGAGCCGTTCTGTCGCGTCCTGAGCCGCGACGGCACCCGCATCCTCCTCTGGCCTTCGGAGATGGTCAGCTACACCAAAACCTCCCCCTCCATCTCCTACAGCGTCAACCCGCTCCTGCACGACTTCAGAGCGCATCACAACAACCGGGCCAAGGAGGAGGGTGAGGACAGGAAAGGAGGGCTGGAGGAAGAAGGCAGGGAGAGAATAAAGCCATCTGTGATCAAACAACCCAACTGCCAACAGAGGCAGGATGATACGGAGGGAGGAAGGGAGGTAAAGATAGATGAAAGGGAAGAGGAGGATGAAGGAAGACAGGCAGGAAATCCTATGGAACTTGTAGCCCATTGTAGCCGAGGCAGCGCAGCTCTGGATCGCTCCGGCTGCCGTGATGAAAGCGCTTTAAAATTCGTTCCCGTTTCCGCAGAATGCCACCTTGCACCGACGACGACGGCGGCACCGGGCCTTCAGAAAGATGAAGGAGGGGGGAGGGGAGGGAGAGGGAGACGGAGGAGGAGGAGGAGGGGAGGGGTGAGGCGAGGGATGAGGAAGAGGGGGAGGAGGAAAAGAGGCGACAAGACAAATAGAAAAGACCCAGAAAGGGGGAGAAGGATAATAACTGGTCTGTCTGTGAGTCAGATGTTCGGTGAGGAGAGGTTGAAAAGAGAGGGCGCGGAGAAAGAAAAAGACGAGAGGAGGGAAGAAAAAGAAAAAGGGCTATTAAGTAATCTGGCGGCGCATCATCGGCCGGCGGGAGGCAGAGAAAAGAGGATGAGGAGAGAAGAAGAGGGGAGGATAAGAGGAGATCAGACGGAGCGAGGAGAGAGGGCAGGTAGAAATGACGAGAAGAGAGGCGAGCTATTAAGTAATCTTCCCGTGAATCGGTGTAATCGGTGTAACCAGCTGTGTCTGCAGGTGAAACCCGAGGGCGGCCAGCATCAATCCCAGCAATCAGCCTCCGGGTGGGGAAAGCTCCTCTGCAGGGGTGTAGCATGCAACTCAGTGATTAGCCCCGTCCCGTCGGAGTCAGTTATAGACGGAAGCGCGCCACGCTGTCCCGCAATTACACCCGACCCTGCTCAGAATGACAAAGAGACGGGGGAGATAAGAGACAAAAACACGCCGGTGGGGATGAGGAGAAGAAGGGAGGAGGAGGAGGAGGAGGAGGAGCGGAGGTATCTGAGGACGACGATGAGCGCCGTTCAGGAAGACGTGTGTCACAGAGCGATTAGCGCCGTTTCTTCTTCTTCTTCTTCCTCCCCCTGTCGAGAGGACGCAGCACGCCGGCCCGAAATTCGTCTTTCAGTTCCCGCAGCAGCAGCAGCCGCAGCGGTGGGCGCTCCGGCGATTAGCCTCGTCCCCGCTCCCGTTGGAGAAACAGCGTGCGGTCAAAGAAGACAAACAATATCCGCAGCAGGCGAGCCGCCACGCTGCTGCCGCTCCGCACAACAGACGGAAACCGAGGCGAGATCAGTGACCCTCAACGCCGAAGACGATGACAATGTTTCAAAGGAAGTGACGTCACAGGAAGCAGCAGCAGCAGCAGCAGCAGCAGCCGGGGACAAGAGGAAGATGACGGAGTCGCCGCCGGAGCCGCCGCCGAGGAAGAAGCGGAGGAGGGGGAAGAGGAAACCGAGGAGAGCGGCGGCGAGCTGTTGCACAGGAAGTGAGACAACAGGGACGACGGACTGGAGCTGTCTCTGCAGGACGGTGAACGATGGCGGCGGCGGGGAAACGACTAAGCGCTACGACGCCGATGACTGCGAGGAAACGCCCGAGAGAGACGACGCGATAAACACACACCTGGACGAACTTCACGCACCTGTGGACGACTTCCTGTCTGACGACGGATGCACGCAGGACGACGACGCGTCCACCGACTGCGCTGCGGAGGCGGACGGTTGTCGTAGAGAAGCCAACACCTGCGATGACAATGACGACGACGCGCGCACAAACCAGAAAAATGTTTGTGGCGTCGGCTCGGCGATCGATCACAGAGGAGACGCAGATCGACCGATCGATCAACGCATCACCGATTGTGACAATGTTGTTGATGATAATAGAGGAAGGGGAAACGGAGGGGGGGAAGATGTTGCCATGGAGAGGAGAGAGAGGGAGGAGGGGGAGAAAGAGATAGAGAGGATGAAGGTGAGGGAGAAGCAAGAGGAGTGGGGGAAGGAGTGGGTGAGGAGGAAGGAGGAGGAGGAGAGGGAGAGGAGGAGGAGGAAGGAGGTGGAGCTCGTATACCCGGAGAAGAAGAAGATAAAGAATATTATTAGGCCTCGTTGTTTCCTCCCTCACCCGCCGCCGCCGCCGCCGCCGTGCATCCCCCTCCACGCCGCTCCCCCACTCCTCCTCCCCCCGCCCCCCTCCTCCTCCTCTTCCTCCTCCTTCTCCTTCCACCACACCGTCATCCAGCACCACCTCTCCCTCCTCCCCCCACCTCCTCCTCCCCCTCCTCATCATCATCATCATCATCATCACCTCCCGTACCCTCAGCTCCTCCCTTCCTTCTCTCCTCACCTCTGTCCTCTCGCTCCTCATCCTCATCCTCCCCCTCCTCCTCCATCTTTCTACGCCTCCTCCCCCATCTCCCTCCTCGATGCCCCCGGGCCGTATCCCATAGCAGCGGCCTTCCACCACCACCACCCCCACCCTCACCACCCCCACCCACCTCTGTTTCCGTCCCCACATCCGGCCGTCCTCCCTCTACAAGTGTTGTTCTGAAAAAAAGATAAAAGAAACAGACTCATTAAAGGTTGAGTTTGGAGTTTTTTGCCCAAAAATAAACGTTAGGCTTACACAAATGAAATCCGTCTTAATCGTCACCTATGGGCTTCTAGTCCTGTGTGGTGGGGGCTGTGTCTGCAGCTATTTTGTTGTGCATGTGGATGTTTCTGCACTGCAAAAACTCAAATATCTTACCAAGAATATTTGTCTTATTTCTAATCAAAATGTCATTTCTAGTCAAAACAAATGTCATTATGCTGAAAATAAGACTCATCAAATAAAAAGTAGCTTGTTTTTAGACACTTTTCTTTGCTTCTTTCAAGCTTATTTTCACTTGAAATAAGTACAAAAATCTGATAGTGAAGCATGTTTTTCTGCCTTATGCAACAGACGACAGATTTTTCTGCTTATTTCAAGTGAAAATTTGAAAATAATCTATAAACAAGATAATTTTGAGGTGATGAGTCTTATTTTAAGTGGAAAGAGATTAGTTTTGACTAGAAATGAGACATTTTGACAAGAAATAAGTCAACTAAAGCCTCAAGGGATAACAAGTATGGGGGTCGTTGTGGGGAATTGAGGGAGCTAGCTCGATGCTAACTTCGGCTAGCGGTAGCGGTTAGCATCCGCCGCTAACACAACCGCTTCCCAGCTCACCACAACGGCATAACAACATAACACGGAGCCTCCCGGTGTTGGTGACGGTCGGTTATCGGCCCACGCCTCCAGCGCTTCACTCAGACTGTATTTCCTTTCCTCTGCGGTCCTGACAACTGCTGCTGGCAGGAGCAGGAGGCTACACAGTTGAGCCCGAGAGGAGGGGCCGAGTTTCAATGTTTTGTTTACAAACTGCAATGAACAAAACTCCAGACTCTACCTTTAAAGGTTCATTTTCTGTTTTCTCCCCAAAAAGTTGTCGGTCGGCTGTGTGAAAGCAGCTGTTATGTGTCATTACCTGCAATCTGCAAAAAGTGAGGGTGAAACACGAGGGGTAAACAATTTCAGGGGGGATAGGAAGGAAAAAAAACCTAAAACTGGTGTTTCTTGAAGCCGAACCTCTCCGCCCCCGTCGCACAAACACTCCCAGCTCTGATTCACACACATGTGGGGAAAAAAAAGAGAGAGAGCGAGAAAGAGAAATGGCTAATTATCTTCATCAGTCGCAATCCTGCTCAAAATGAGCCTCAGGTGTGCAGCCAGCGGGATCGTGGTGACGGTTGAGGGGGGGTGGAGGGGGAATACACAGCTGGGCTCGTTTCCTCCCTCGGCAGAAATCAGTCGATTTGCTCCTGTTTTGCTTTTTTTTTATCCAATGATTTGCTTGTGAGGCATGTTGGGAATTTTTATGGTTTGTGACTTAAAAAAGACAAATTCATCCTTGTAACACTCAGATATCTTCAGTCTGTGATAATAAATGCAGGATTTTCCTTTTTCTTTTTTCCCCCCCTTCCTTCCTCCTCCTCGTACAAATTTACATTTTCTTCTTCTTCTGCAGCAGCAGCAGCAGCTCCTCCTGCGCTGTAGCTCCCGGACTCACTGTGGAGCTGTGATGTGAACTTGTTGCTCTCAGCTGGTGGTCATCAAAGCCTGTGACCTGCATGACTCTTTAAAGAGGAACTACTGTACTGTATGCAGGATTTGTAGCTTAACTATGCTACATTTGTACCTTAATGAAACAGCTTTGGAGTAATTGTGATGGTTAAATAAATTACATGTAACTAGTTCCAGGGAGAATGGAGGCTCTCTGCCTTCTACCTAGCATCTCTTGGCTGAAAACCAACCATGTAAGATCAGAGCCTCCGACCCGGTGTCCCAGCTCTCAAACGTGCCCCGTAACCCGTAATCTCTTGTTTATGACAGATAAGACTACACAGATATACACTTTGTAAAATTGTATATGATACATAGGCTATTGTTATCCACCGCTCTATTGATTGATTTCTTGCCGGCTTTGTTGAAAACTGCACATGGCCAGGAGGAGGGTTAGCAGCAGGAAAGCGACCAGACTATAGTTCCTCTTTAAGTTTATCCCCCTGTTAGGCTATTATTCTGCAGGAAAACAGTGGGTTTTTTCCTCCGTCCGTCTTTCTAACAGGCTCAAACAACATCGTGGAGTTTCCTGTCCACAGTTATCAGTAAAATAAAAATGTAGATTTGCTCATCTTTCAGTAACAAACCCCAGTCTTCTGTCACTTTAACTGGTTTCATATAATGTGCAATTATGAGTCGGAGACATCAGGAGGTGGCAGCAGCAGCAGCGGTGGCAGCGGAGCCTCCATCACTGGGAGTTACATAAATAAAATCCAGAATTAAAGGGGAGCTCCGCTGATTTTTTATTTTTTTTTTAAACATCAAAGTCCATTTACAAGTCATGGGGAGTGCGAGCGACTGCATACAGTATGTGAAATAAGTTTTGTGGCTCCAGAGGGAGCAGCAGCGTGTGAAGTCGGATGAATTGGGGCGTCGGCTGAAGTTGAGAAAAAGGAGCAGAAAAAAATTGTATTAAAAAAAATGGGGGTTTGGAGTTAAAAAGTGAACTTCTCAGACCTCTGTGGCCTGTACAAGCTCAAGCTCTGACTGAACTGTCGGCTTGCATTGTGGGTAATGTAGCCCGCCCAGATTATGGATAAAGATTATGGAAAAAATCTAAGTTATTTCAAAAGCTAAAACATGTTGATAAAAGCTCATTTAGACTCATTTGTTTTTATTTATCAGATCATATGTTGATCTCTTGGAGCCTCTTGTGTGCTCTAATTACCTGAATACTGACAAAATAATGTTTTTATTCTTATTTAATGATGATAATAATGATTTTTTTTATTACTATTGTGGTAAAAACCCATTTGGCTCAGAGTGTGGACGGGAAAAACACAAATATCTTGATTGAGCTTTGTTAGAAAGTGCAAGGTTGAGGTTACTCTGCTTTTTTTTTCATGCAGAGAGAGAGGGGGGTTATGGGTAACTGGTGTGTGCACACCGCCAAAATCTAAACAACGGGTCGTGGGGGTCGTGCACACCTGAAAGCTAATTGGTTGATCCGGCTCCTGTGGGGAGGGGAAGGTCGGAAAAACAAAAGGAGCAAATGCATGTAAATTTATAATCTATACAAGTTTAAAGGAAACGTCTGAGAGCAGCAGGCGAAGGAAAAGGAGCTCTGCCTTTTATTTTACATTCATTTAGTATTTAGTCTGAATCTCTGCATAAAGGCCACTGAGAGAAAAGTTCATTGATGCAAACTGATCAGTGATCACAGCTACAGTAACACATCAGAACATTAAAGAGGAGATAATTATGAGATATCTGTAAAAACACTGAAGCTGAAGTGACAGTGACATTTTAAAAGTTGCAGCTTGATTGACGTCACATGTTCAGTTTTTCATTTTCTGTTCATACAAAACAGAAAAACTATAAAATCATCAAAATATGATAATTACTACACTGTTATAAGACACATTAATGCACAGATGCATAGTCATTAGTGTGTTACTGTACTTGGGCTTAATTCCATTTCTTACTCACATCCCTTCACCTGTCTCAGAGGTTGGGAAGTAAAAATATTCACCTACGACAACATGACTTCTAAACCATAATACGTCCTCATCTGGTTTGATATCAGTTAAAAGATTCAACTAATTCTCTTTAAATTTTAGATTATCTGCAGCATCAGACATGAAAACAAATGTGGGCATGTAACATTAGCAAACCCAAAAAACAGCTAATTGGAGATTATTTGAAAAGTTTTGAATGAATAATGAAACATAAAACAGTTGCTGTGATTTTAAAATCCTTATTCATGGTAAAAATATTTTTTGGTTGCCTGTGCAGCCGTCTGGTTGCTTCATAGAGAAGTAGAAATGGGCCTAAGTAACTTTTTTATAGAGTATGTGCATCTCCCAGTGAGTATGTTGACTCAGCACACACACACACACACACACGGTGACACGCAGTGTGTTAAGTTTAGAAATGAGCCTTTGCTCTTTGATTTTGAGGGACTGACTCCAGCGGCCGACCTTTTACACCCGACGTTTTCCACTGTTGATTTTCTGCCATCTCGCTCTCTTTCTCTCTCTCTAAAAATAAAACACCCCAACGTGGTGGAGGACTTTACATTTAGTGACTCACCCTGAGAGGAAACAAAGGTCCAGACACACACACACACAGAAACACACACACAGTGGGGGGGGGGTTGGTTGTGCGACTGATCCGGCACGTCGACACGCGACACGCTCGGCTTCAATAGCGCCGTGTCCCTGGGAGAGAGAGGAGCCGGTGCAGAGAGATGAGTGGTGATGAAATGTAGGAGGATTTGATTGTCAGGCAATCACAGAACAACCGCTTTTTGATTAAACCCCCCTCACTCTCCTCCCTCCCCTCCCCTCGTCGTCTTCATCCTCACCCCCTCCCACCACCACCACCTCTGTAACTCGTGGGATGCTTGTTGCCAGGTTTGACAGGTGAATTTCCGCTCTGGGTTCTGCGACAAAATAACACAAGTGTATTGTGTCTTTTCATTGAAATGCAGGAAGTTTAAAGTGTTTCTTTTTCTTCTGCTACTACTACAACAACTGGCACTTTTCTATATCTGAGCGGCCCCCCCTCAGGGTGGATTTTTCTCCTTTAAAAGCCTGAGAGGGGGGGTTGGATCTGCCTCTGCTCCTGCTCTTTGTTCATATTCTCCTTCTTCTTTCTGAGTCCTAATGCTCCGACTTTGTGCGTGGCAGAAATACCTCGCAATTAACAAAGCGTGACTGCCCTATGTGTCTCCATCATCATCATCATCATCACTCCGGAGACGCTCGGAGGTGTGAACGAGCACGACGACTCCCACACTTACTCACTTACTTCGTCTTCTCTCGCTCCTCTGAATTGGAAACATCTGGCTGTGCTGCGATGGCTCTGGGGCGGGAAGTGGCAGCGCCGATCCATCCATCCATCCATCCATCCATCCATCCATCCATCCATCCATCCATCCATCCATCACAGCCGACAACAAAAACAAAACAAAACAAAACCTAAAAAACAAAAAGAGAAACATGCATGAGAACTGGACTGGAGAGGCTTCATGCACATATTGTAAAATACTTTAGCCTCCTGGATGCAGTTTTTCCAGTTTGCAGATGCCGATTCCTCTCTAGAGAAGTTTAGCCTTCGACTTCTTCGACTATAGTGCAAGAAAAAAAAAACACCTGAATCATATTTAGCCGGTGTGATGACGACTCACTCTTTGTCTCTCTCCCTGTAGCTCTGTGACCACGAGGGGTTTGAAAAGCCGTACGTTCTCTCTGCGCGAGCGTACGGTTTTTGTTTATTATTGTGATAAAACGGTGTAAATTAGAGAAGAGTACAAAGCTGTTATTAAATGTATTTTTGTAGAGAAGCCTCAGTTGAATGAGGCACAGTTTTTGTATATGTCCTCTGATGCTATATTAGCTAGTAAAACCAACTCAACGCCTCTTCTTTTGATTTCTCCTCCTGTCAACGCTGTTGTACATAATGTTCTTCAAAGACTTTGTCGTCATTCAATGGGTTTTAAAAAAAAGGTCACGTTTAAGTTTCACCAGAAAGCTGTTGTTTTTTTTTTCACCCTCCTCTGTTTTTTTTTTTTGTCAAAGAGATGTCTTGAAATCCTGATAAACTAATATTTGGCAACATCCTTCATGTAATCTAATTTCAGCAGACTCATATCCACAGATGTTATCCCTGCTAATATAATAGGTCTCGTAAAAAATAAATCCATGGAGAAAAACAAATTACTCTGGAAAATGGAAATAAAATCAGTAGAGTTGATATCACGGCGTTTTTTGTTGTCATTGTGTTTCTTTCTTAAAAAGGATAAAACCTGAAATGACTCAGCTTTCATATAAAAGTCCATTATCAAGCCGACAAATCTGTGAATCGATACCTTTTTACTGACACGTTCAACTGTAATTTCCCCTGTGCGTGAAATAATAAAGGCAAGAAACGGCAAAAAAAAAAATGAAAAAGAAGAAGGAGAAGAAGAGGACGAGGAGTGCGGAGCTCATTCACAGAATATTTTAATCACTTTTCAGGCTGAAAAGAAAACGACACACACATACACACACAGCTTATCAGATGCTTAGGGACTGAGACCTTGTGTGTGTGTGTGTGTGTGTGTGTGTGTGACAGCTGGGACCATCACATTCAATGACTAAAATAGCGGCAAAACTCAACATGTTCAACACCTGGGGCTGTTCCGACTGTGTGTAAGTGTGTGTGTGTGTGTGTGTGTGTGTATAATATCAGATTAAGTGTGTACAAGTTATATTTGATTCAACGTTTCTCCGTAATTTGCTTCGGTGACCTTTAAGAAACCGACAGAAAAACCTTCTGACATTAAAACTTGACTGCGTGGAATTAGTTTTGAAAAAAAGAGTGTGTGTGATCTTTCTGCTCCGAAACTTATGTTCTTTGTTATTCCTTTTTCCTCCACACAAACACACACATACACACACACACACACACACACACACACACACACAGGAGGTTTGACGGATGTCTCGTCTCAGGCAGCTGCTTGGCGAATGAGTTAATAGACTCCACGGCGGCGGCGGCACATTATCGGATGGCTTCCCTTTCGCTCCGACCACAAAAGCTACTCAGACGACGTGTTAAGAAATAAAAACCTCGGAAGCGGCTGATTGTGTTCTTCGTCGGGAGCAGAGAGACAAAGCTCTTAGGGAGAACGCCATCCATTAATGAGTCATTGTGGCTCCTGTCACTCTCCCCGGGATTAACGAGAAACTAAACGCTGAAAAATTAATGATATTTTCATAGCGTTCAAGTGATTTAAGTGGCAGAGACGAGCTCGGAGACAAGTTGCCGAGTGCAGAGGACGGGAAAACAGGCCAAGAGAACAAGGGAACATGTTTATATGAACTACTTACTGTAGATCTCTGTTTAAGTGTTGACCTCCTTGATCTTTAGCCACCAAAGTCTCATCAGTTCATCTTCCAAGTCCAAGCAAAGATTTGTATAAAATTTTAAAGGGATCTATTTGTCCAAAGTGTCGTGAAAACATTGATGTCAAAGTTTTAGAGGGTCACTGTGTCTTTAAACTTTGACCTTTGACCCTGAAATCTAACGTACTAATCTTTGAACATCCCCAAGTGAAAAAAAAACGGAAGCGATTCCCACAAGGAGTTTTTGAGAGGTCAGTGTTTCCTTGACCTTTGACCTTTGACAGACAAAATCTAAACAGTTCATCCTTGAAGACATTTAGTGTGAGGTCAAAACTACAGTAGGCCTAGATGACATTAGCAAAATGTGCGATGTGCGTTGACACTGTTGAATATCGCAATGACGATATGACTTGCGATAAGTAAGTAAATATTCAGGTGTACATATTAAAGGGATACTTCACCCAAAATCAATAATTCACCAATCATCTACTCACCATCATGCCAAGGAAGGGTTTGGAGAACTTTCAGAGTCATCAAAATGCTTTTGGAGTTCCAGGGGGGGTCCGACTGGCAATGGATTTTCATATACAGTAATAGCGGCGGATAGAGTTCACTTTTGAATCGTCCAAAACACACACTATGAAACATCCAGATACCTCCATACTGCTCGTCACTACTGACCCGAGTGTCCTGAAGCCGCCACATGAAAAAGTTGTTGGGAAAAAATTAACTTGATCTCTGTTTTTATCCTTGTTGTAGCAGTAGCTCCCAGTGGCTGTGCGAGATTTGCTGCGAGATGTTCTTCCGTGTTTACATCATACATCCAATGGTTTACAACGATGAACGAACATCTCACAGCAAATCTTACTTGCGCATCAACAGAGCAACTGGGAGCTACTGCTACTACAACAAGGATAAAAACTGAGATCAACTTTCCCATGTGGCGGCTTCAGGACACTTGGGTCAGTACAGACGAGCAGTACGGAGGTATCTGGATGTTTCATTGTGTGTGTTTTGGACGATTCAAAAGTGTTGGCATGACGGTGAGTAGAAAACTGGTGAATTATTGATTTTGGGTGAAGTATCCCTTTAACCATACAGTTCCTGTGCCTTTCTGAAAACGACTCAACACACAGTAGTGCACACACTGCCACACAAATCTACCAAAAACCAGGAAGAAGAAGAGTGGAAAGCTTCCCTGCTGTAAACAAACTCCAAACATTATAAGTCGACTAAACACCAGAAGTCGTGCCAGAACAAATATGATGATCGATGCCGCGTGGATGCGTTTCAGGCGCCGTATCTGACGTATCAGTTCAGCCTCAAAGTCCAAGTGTTTCAAAAAGGAAGTAATCTGTCCGAGGTGTTATGATGTATTACATTCAGAAGACCAACACATTGTTTTATGAGGTCACCACACCCTTGAACTTTGACCTTTGACCCCCCGAGTTGATCCCCAAGTCCTAGTGAAAGTTTGTACTGTGTATTCCTGTAATAAAGTCACCTGACTTCATACAGGTAGAACCAGTGATTTCTTTAGAGTTTAATCTATTGATCCTAATAGTATAATTCAATACACGGTATAATAAACTGTATTTATCGTCCTGTACCAGTGGTTCAAGTCTCTGCAGCAGAGAAATGAACAGCAGCTGATTCTGTTCGCTTTGTTATTTGGCTTTTTATTTAAAAAAACAAAACAAAATCACATCACCAGAGGTTCAGCTGTGAAATCAACAGGCGTGTTCTTCTCGTGTTGCTCTCAGTCTGTTTAACACGTCGCATAATGCAATCAGACACAGCGGTGAGTGAGAAATTAAAGAGCACACAAACACACACACACACACGCACACACTAAACTCACACATACTCAATCATATTTGTTAAAACCACAGTGAAACAACTTCTGTTCTCATGTTTCTCCTTCACATTGAGGAGAGTTTCAGTCGTGGACGGTGAAGCTGAGATTCAGATAAATTTAAGGCTAAAACTATAAAAAAGTAGTTTAGTTGTTGTTGTTTTCTGTATTTTTTATGTGTGTGTGTGTGTGTGTGTGTGTGTGTTTTGCTTTGCGGGGCTGAAGGGCTCAGTGGCTCCAGGGAATGTACAACAACTCCATAATCGTTTTGTCTTGGACTTGAAGCGTTTCGGCTTCACACTGGGATGTTTGTGAGTTTTCAGTGTGTGTAGGCTTCACAAAGCGCCGCAGACACCGGCTGGTGGGCGGTAAGTACATTTACTGAGGGACTGCGCTTAATTCTCAACAACTTTCTGCACAGATTAGTACTTTTTTCTTTTTACTTTTGTTTTTTTGTTTCTCCTGCCAGTGTTTACCTTTAGATTTTCACATGCAGCATCAGAGCGAGGGCCACAATAGTAAGGCTGAAATAATGATGAAGTTCTGAATATATCAAACCATCAGCACTTTGTGGAGCGATGAGATGGGAGACACTGAAGGTGAATAGGGTAAAAAATTTAAATAACAGATATCACCATGAAACTTCCCAAGTTTATCACTTACATTAAGACAAATATTTTTTGTATTATAAGTTTTGTCAAAGGTTATGTTTAAATATGTAAATTAGGTTATATCTGATGAAATACGCGCTAATTTGCAATCTGAAAAATGGATAAAGCCACTTTCAAAATTCTTGTTTTATTTTGTTGACATATTAGAGTCAGAAGTTTTTACAGAGGGGATTTTGGATATCTCTTTTTATCACTCTGTAAAAGAGAAAAATACCGTCACCAGCCCTAAAAAAAAATCCAATTTCGTCCTGTTTTTAGGAATAAAACATTGTATAAATCAGGCTGTGAATGATATATCAACAATCCCCTCTGTAAAAAAAACCTTCAGAATATAGACAGGAATAAAACTGGAAGGTTTGGTGTCTGTAGGTGCTGCTGAAGTGAAGATTTCTAGCTCAGAGTCTGAGGAAAACCTCATTTTGAGAAAGCGGCCTTTAAAGACTTGTACTGTAAAATTCCATAGATTGTTAATGTAAATTGTACTTTTATGATTGGTTGTGGATACGAAGGAAATGAGTAGCTGTTAACTTTTGGCGAATTTAGGAGAAATCTACCAACGAAAGAGACAAAATGAAGTAAAATAAAAACCTTAATGTGGATTTTCAACCATTTCTTTCAACTTTTCTGAAAGAATACATGTTAAGGAAGAAAAATAGCCCGAAATCTCAAAATTGATCAGTGCATTTTGCCTGTAGTGTCTCACCTTAATAAATGAAACAAACGCCACATTTCTATGATGTTTTCTACATTATTTATCACCTGCGCTGAGTTGAACTGAGGCTCCTGTAATTATGTCATCTCTGCAAAAGCAGAGGGGGGGGGGAACCTGGCTACTGACTTTTCAGACATGATCTAAGGGAGAATTTCCCTGAGCCTGTGAAAAAAAAGGAGACGTAATCCCTCTTTTGTTGGCTCTTAAACATTTTATCTGCAGCTTTTGGAGATTTTCATGCTTCAATATTTCATTTTCTCCAGTTCTGAGGATTTAAAAGTGTGACAGAGACCAATTTGCACAATGAGCACTTTAAATTGTGTCACCAAATTACATTTCGCTCCTGTTGATGCAGGACGTTTTTTTTTATTTTTTATATATATACCCGTAAAGTGCCGTTATTCCTCTGTGGTGTTAGTAAGATTAACTCCTGGGGGGAGGGAGGGAGGGAGGGATGGAGGAGGGAAGCGGTGGATGTGTGTGATCCTCCAAGGAGTCGGGGTTAAGGTGTGGTGTGGTGTGGATGTATACGGCTGCTAATGGCTGCGCAGGACGGGGCCGACATTTCCTCCTATCGCAGGAAGTCATGACTCAGAATCAAAAAAGAAAAAGAAAAAAAAACCACAGGGAGGCAACAGAAAGCAATAACATTTGTTCTAACATTTTTTGATCACTGCAGCTACTGTGCAGAAATGGGTCACGGCTGCCACAGACACATCAAACATCTTGTAGTCGTCTGAGTCAGTGGAATCTCTGATGAGCCTCTTTTGCGCGGCGCTGTCAACACACCCGCTCTCCGCTGTTCAAACGCCGACAATGTTTTAGTGCTGAAGAACTAAAAAGTTTTTTAGCCTTTTCCACTTTTCTGCTCATTTATGATGACTGATTGCATCTCACTTTTCCCGCCCGGAGTCACTGGTTCCTTTCTCTCATCGTCGGCGGCTCCTGTTTAGGTGAAACAAAAGGTTATTTCCGATTGAATACCTCTCCACCGCGCCTCCGACGCTCGCTATGTAAAGTGATTCATCATCTGTAATCAGCCCCAACTACTGTGGCGGGCGTCTGCGAGCTTAAACACTCGCGCACACACACTCATCCTGGGATACAGAACCAATTGTGAGCAGAAAATACAACAGAGGGAAGCAGCAGCCTTGAGCGCTGAACAGAGCAGCAGCTTCTTTCAGCCTCCATGACCAACTCCTTTGCTTGCTTTCTTTCTTTTCTTTTCTTGTAAAAGACTCTGAAAACCTAATTACACAAAGTTTGGCTCTGATTTAAATTCAGAGTTTCTGGTCGTGCGATTGATCCGACATTGAACCGCATGCAGTCCCCGGCAAAAAAAAAAAAAAAAAGAGAAGAAGCGGAAAAATCACTAAGAGGATCTCAATTTGGCCGCGATCGACCGATAACGTTTGACTGAGGAAGTGTCTCTGAGCTGAGCCGAGCCGAGCAGGGGTCAGGGGTGATGTGTTTCCTCTCACGCAGCAACCTATCTGTGGATACTAAAAAGTAAAAACGTAAAAAAAAATTATGTTTGGACCTGAGAAAACATTTTGGTCCAGATGTTACATTTGAAAAAGTGTGTTATTCGGAGGAGTTAGACATGAGATGCTGTAAATGTTTCAGTAGCCCAGGCAGGAACCCCCTCCAGCGCCTCAAAAAAAAAAGGGGGGGGGGGATTATTTATTTTCACGATATTTTCCATTCATAAATAACACATTGACGGAATATGTGACTCCATCATGGTGCTCCTGGGTCTCAAATGCTCCTTCTCCACTTCACAGCAGCTCTACTCGACTGGACTGGACTCGTTTAGGGGCTTTTCCATTACAGCCGTCATATCACGGCGGCTACGGCCATGTCGTCTCGCTCTCTTTTTTTAATCCTCTCTCTCGTCAGCTTCAAACTCACTCTTCTGCACCTCGATTGTTTTCCACACAGTCAATTAACTGACGTAAAAGAACAACAGCAGTCTCAGTACAGATCAGTGGCCGACCGCTGCTTTTTAAAATTAGCGGGTTTGATTCTTGTCGTGTCGTTACGACGTTCTGGCCAATCAGTGGTCGGCAGTCGGTTGATCGCTTCGGCTCGGCTGGAACCCGGGCTGAGACTTTACCAAAAAGTACCAGGTATCAGGTACTGGGGGTTGGTTAGTGGAAAAGCGAAAAAAAAAAAGTTTCTGTTAGAGAACCGGATGTGAAAAAGTCCAAGAGCCTTTGTTACAATAATTATAATGATGGTAATTGTTGTTATTATTATAAACTTCATATGTAGAGCACCAGAGCTCAACGTGTGTTCACAACAGTCAGACATGTTAATTATCTACACCGATGAAAATGTAAAAGAACAGAAGTCAAATCATGACATCATGCATCAGATTTGATGAGATTACTGTATCACTGACTCCAACAGAGAGTATTATTGGATTGCAAAGGCTACTTTTAACAATGAGTTCAACACAAAGCTGCAGTTCCTCTCCTGACCACTAGAGTGAGTCTCCAACATTGAGTCAGGCCTTGTCCACACAATAAAAAGAGCTTCACCCAAAACGATCTTTTTCTTGTTCGTTTTGAAAAATATCTCCATAAACACAGCATCATTTCAAGAAATATCTGCGTCCACACGGATCCACTGAAAACGACTCTAAACTCTGTCGTACAACACCAGGCCTGTACGCTGCCACACATAAACACCAAAATCACAGAAGAAGAAGGAAAGCTTCCAGCTGTTTTCAAACTCCAAACATTATAAGTTGATTAAATGTTGACTGGGAGTTCTATCAGTGCAAATATGACGATCGATGATGATTTAATGGACGAGATTCAGCCTCAGTGTCAAGTTACAGGTGAGAACGGTGGGGGGTATGACATCGTAGTTTCTCAAAAGATCCGTTTTGGGTGTCTACATGAAAATGTTTTGGGTGGCGTTTTCCAAAAGATACCGTTTTCACCCCACCAAAAAGCCATTTCTGTCTGGACAAAACGCCAAAATGATTTTAAAAAACTGGTACAAAGCCGAACTGTTTTATTCTCTACAGCTAATGTCCTCCTTCATAGCGACTGTTTTGCATAATCGAAGGCGTGGCCTCATCGTATGTCCCTCCTCTTTGCCTATTTCTGGATCAGCTGCCAAGATGGCGACGGCGCAGCAGCTCGCTCTGAGCTTCAAAAACAGAAACCTGTGGGTGATTCACATCTTTATTTATAGTATTAATAGTTATTGCCTCTTCCAGCTTAGTAAAGCCAGGTGGTTAACAGGTAATAGAGAGGTATTAGATGTCATTATACAACTAAGAATCTCCCATCAGAGGTTCATCAGCTCTCAGTGTCTGCATGAAAGAAGCAGTGAAAACCAGAGAAGTCAAGGACCCAGGAATGAACATGCCACTATTTGAAATTTGAAAACAACAAAAATCAACAAAATGTTAAATGAAGGACGATTGTGAGAAGCAGAGAGAGAGAATATGAAACTAACAGACGTGCTCCACCAAGGTTGGATTTACTGCTCTAATAGACGTGAATGTTTCACTCCTGAGACAAAAAGCTTCAAGGATGAAGATGACTTTCTTTAATTTAAATCGATTGTGATGAATTGATTTGTTAATTTCTACATGAAAACTCTGCCTGATGTGATTTCCCACAGCCGAGGGAGATCATTTATTTCTTTAAACATGACGAAAACGATTCATTTAATATTGAAACAGGTGCAGAATAACTGCACTTATATATATAATATCTAAGCACTTCTCATAAATGCCCAATTAAATCCTCGCTGTCATCAAATGTTAAGCTTGTAAAACGTGTTTCAAGTTTGAACAGAGGACCTGATGTGATCAATAATAATCCATCACATTTATCACATTCCAGATGTTGCTGTAATTGTTAAAACTGTTTACAGCTCTGTCAACATCTGTGTGGGCTCATACTTCACCTGCAGAGCTCACACCTCTCGCTCGCATGCAGCCGTGAAATGAAATGAAGATCTCACCGACTGTCACGGCGTGAAACAAAGTACAGAGCCAGTGTTTTAATCATAGTTGGGTGGGTGATGAAATGCTGATGTGCCTGCTGGATGCCGCTTCTGCTGCTGCTGCTGCGGCCGCTGAGCTGCTGCCAGCGCCGTCAGCACAGGTGGCGATGGCAGCAGCAGCAGCAGCGGCGGTGGCGACGGCCAGTGGAGTGATTACGGTTCAGGAGCTGAGTGGATGAACTGGCCAGAGCTGAGAGCTGCACGTCAGCTCAGTGGAGCTACGAGTTCAGCAGAGGCCTCAGAGGCTTTTTCTGTTTCTTTTTTTTTCTTTTTCTTTTTTTTTTGGCCCCGATGTGACATTAATGTGCTGATTGTCAGTCTCTTAAAATCCATAACAGGTAGGTGGACAGGTCTGATGCGCCTGGAGGATTTTTATGACACGGTTTTAAGAGATAGTCGCTGCTTTCATCCCTCAGTCGGTGCTGCCGTGTCACACACACACACTCACTAACGCAGCTCTCCATTGCTCTCGCCAGCACTTTCACTTAAAAAAAACAAAAAAAACACACTCACACACTCACAGCTGTTTGTGCCACAGACAAAAGGAGCTCTGACACCTGGACATTTTTATTGTTTTAACAAAAAGGATTGTTTCCATATTTTTTTTTACACTTCTCCTGTGTTTTGTTTGAAGTGTGATCCAATAAAAAAAACAAAAAAAACAAAGCGGATTTCAGAGTAAAACACTCAGAGAAACCAAACCCCGCAAGGTTTAGATATGAGGTCCAAGTGGGCGGGGCTTGGTGACCGTTTGTTGTGACATCATAAAGTGACAGGAAGTCCAAACAGCTGGTTTTACTAAGGCTCAGTTTCAGAATACAGAAGTGCATTTTTCTATGGACTGAGGCTGAAAACAAAACCTGGACCTGATCTATAATTAAACTACACATCATTTAATATAATATGACATTTTCATATTCACCATCAGTTTCTTCTGGTGTATTTTGCAGCTAATAAATGTAACTCTCTCCAACATAAAGTTGCTGTTTTTCATATTTAATGTTTTTCTTCTCCACTTGACTTCAACTTTAAATAATTTCTATGACCTGACCTGACCAAATAAAAAAAAATTATAAAAAAAACTTCTTTCTCTTTGTCTTTCTTTGTTTGCACATCCAGACTTTTTGCTTTTTCAACCATCGGTCACTCAGAAACCGTCCTCTGCCGACCGCCTCTGAAAACACTCCATTAACCTATGCATGAGGGTCAAATTGAATCGGTTGTTCATATTATTCAACATGTATTTTGTAAATAATATTTATTTGCCAACATTTCAATGCAGCTTTAAAAAAAAAAAAAAAGAAGTCACGAAATGGTCCTCAGGTTTATATATATATAGAAGAATTTATACGAGACGAAACACACACACACTCACAAATCCACACAGAGGCTATTTTGGCAGTCAGCCTCTCTTAAAGCCGTAATCCATAGTGATTGAACTGTGACATCCGAGCTAAAGCTTTACAGATGACAGTGCTGAGCTCTGTCTCTCATTTTGCTGCTGTTCATTCATCAGGCCTCCCTCCACCCCCCCACCCACCCCTCAGGACCACCACTACAGAAAAAGCAAAAAAAACAAGAAACAAAAAATAAAAGCGATTGGGAGGTGATTTCTGCTTCTATTCTTTTCAGGTGTAAAAAAGGGAAATGACTGAGACAAACTCAGGAATAGATTTGCGAACGCTGATAACGCTCCCCCAGAAACACCACGGTGACATCTGTGCCGCTTCGCCGCCGTGTTAATGATGACTTATAAAAAAAACAAGACACTCCACATTTCCTCCCGCTCTGATTGGCCGAGCCGAAGCCGTTGTTAAACACCCAATAAACGCGCACCTGTGGTCGCATAAATGCTAATTTAAATGTTAATGCGGCAAAAGAGAGAGAGACAGAGAGAGAGAGAGAGAGAGAGATCAGTGCTCGTCCAATGTGATTGGGGCTAAACTGCTTTGATGGGAGGATCGGCTTGTTACAAGAAAAGTGTTGTAATTATTCAGCATTTTTGTCCCAGCTTGTTTTGCAGAAGAAAAAGAAGAAGAAATCACAGCTGCAGCTCGTCGTCCTCAGCTTCCTTCACATTAACAGTGGAGCGAGGGGCTGTGGTTACACTCAGGTTGGTGTTTATGTACCTCCTCCTCCTCCTCCTCCTCTTCCTGCCTTTGCTTTTTTTTTTTTGCGCCTCGGCTGCTGAAATGAGTGTGATCTCGGTGTCAGTAGCTCAAACAATCATTACAGAGACTCTGCAAAGTCGGAGTTTCTCTCTCTTGTCCGTGGCGCAGCGCTGCAAAGTGTCGGCTGTTGCCACTGCTGATTAGAGGTTTCACTCTCTGGACTCTTGGCTGTGGGGGAGGACTGCGCACCAGCTCCTCCTCAATTACATCAAAACACAGAGGCGAGGAGGAGGAGGACGAGAGCTCAGAGAGAGACAGATGAAGGGGGGAAAAGTAGAGAGAGGGGAGAGACCGGAGGAGCAGAAAATTAAAGAATAAGCCGCAGAAGAGGCCGCAGTGATTTGAGGAGGGAAAAGTCTTTGTCCTTTTTTAAAATCCTGTTAGCTGATTTAAAATCAGAGTTAAGCAAGCCGTCAAGTGGCTTATTGCTTCTTTTATTGCTTGTGTAAAACAGTCTTAACAGCGGCGTAATAAAAAGCGCTGCAGTAATATGAATCATAAAGTTCCAATCTGCATTATTATGTATATATATAAATAAAAATCAGCTTTGCTATTGTTTACGGGGCGGCGCATGGAGGTGAGGAGCTGCAGCAGAAGTAGCGGTGTGCATGTGTATATGTGTGAAGTACCGACTGCATGAAAAATGAGAGAAATATGTTCCAAGCCGACATGAAAAGCGCTCGGCAGACAGCGGTACATACAGGCTGAGGTCTGACAGTGAAATTGCAAAGCGCAAGGAGTCGAGTGTGGAGGCAGAGCTGCTGGATCAAAGTGTGTATTTACCTTCAACTCCTGTGACCTGACTCACATCCCAACACACACACGGGCAGGAAGCAGGAAGGGTTTCCTCTGTCAAGAGAGTTTTTCATTTTCAAATCAAAGGTTAAACTCATACGACTCCATTAAGTCAGTCTCCACCTCCACCTCCAACTCCAACTCGGACCAGGATGAAGCCGTTCTGACTTTAAATCGAGGAAGTTTGACCTGAACTGAGCCGATCAGCGCTTCAGTAACTGGGACTGTTAGAAATGTAGATGTAAAGAGAAGTGGGTCCAGTTCTGATTTGGCCTGTTTCTGAAGATCAGTGATGAAAATTAAATTAAAAACTACAGTACATGAAGCATTTCCTGGAGAAAATGCGTGCAAATGCTGAAAGCTGAACGTCTTTGCTGAAGCGATGTTGAAAAGGCTGCATGGCACTAAAGCTGTAATGTAGCCTACAACTTGTTAAGCAGGAGATTAATGGCTTAAGAAGTAGAGATGTGAAAAAGGAAAAAGAAAATATTGAAATCCTAGTAGAAATCTGCAGCTAACCTGATGGTAACGAATATTGATGAACCAGTGCTAAAAACTCATATGACTCCATTAGTGGAGCCTCCACCTTCTCCTCCACCTTGGACCAGGATGAAGCCATTTTGGATGAAGCCATTTTGACCAGTTTGACCTGAACTGAGCCGAGCAGCGCTTCAGTAAAGAGAAGTTGGTCCAGTTCTGATTTTGCCTGTTTCTGAAGATCAGTGATGAAAATTAAATTAAAACGAGATGAAGCATTTCCTGGAGAAAATGCGTGCAAATGCTGAAAGCTGAACGTCTTTGCTGAGGCGATGTTGAAAGCATTGGCACAAAAGCTGTAAAACAACTGTACAACTTGTAAACCAAGAGATGAATGGCTTTTAAGGGCTAAAAGAAGTAGAAAGGTTAAAAAGAAATAAGAAAAGTTAACCTTGATTACCAAGTGTAACAGTTAAAGAGTTGAAATCTGTAGCAAACCTGAAGAATATTGATGAACCAGTGCTAAAAACTCATACGACTCCATTAAAGGTTCAGTGTGTAATAATTGTCAAGGTTTATTGGCAAAATCTGAATATACTACCCATGAATATATTAATACAAGTGTATAACCACTATAAAATAAAATGTGTTTGGTTTATAATTATTCTTTTATATATACATATAGCAAGGGTCTTGCTTTAGAGTGCGTTGCCATCTTGCGCCGCCATGTTTGTGTCCAGTTCTGATCTGGCATGTTTCTGAAGATCAGTGATGAAAATTAAAATTCAACGGTAATGAAGAAAAAACACATCAGTTTCAGCCCGACATGTCAGAGCTGGACTTCATCCCCTGAGGAGGCGAGGAGGAAACTACAGTAACATGAAACGGACAAGAAAAAGAAAAGAAAGGAAAAAAGAGCACAAAAGTGGTCGACCAATTACACAAAGAAAAAGAGCTGCGGCAGAAAATCCACATGGGGCGATGACAGAAATCTGAGTTTTTATAAAATGTGGAAGATTTATTCCGATACTAATCAATTTACAGTTGATTTGCCCATTTTGACTTGTGCAGATACGAGAGTTTGCTGTTAATCAATATTTTCTCTCTCTGTTGACAAACCCCATCGAATGATTGAACGTCTGTTCCCAGTGAGTGAGTGTGTGATGTGTGTGTTTCTGCTGCACTGTCCAAAAGCCATTAAATATACATCAATGAAACACAGAGGGCGACATATTTCTACAATACCATGAACACACACGCACTGCGTCCCACTGCCCCAAATACACACTACTAGAGCCACAAATGTGTATTAATCCGCAGATGAAAGTAGTCCGCCCTTAGATTGTCATGAAATCTAGAGAGGAGCTGGTTGGATTGTTTGACCTTTTAAAGATTTAAAGATTTTTAGGTTTAAGTTAAGCCAAAGAGGAAAGTGTTTAAAAAATTGACTGAAACATTGCTGATTTTGGAGGATTCACTCATTTATTCTCATCTTTGTTATTATTATTCTGTGGTTAAATGGTTTAATTAGTAAACGAGGACAGAAACTGTGTTTATTGAACATCCTAATCAACTCTTCCAACTGTGGACGTTGGGGACTATCCATGATCCAAACTCTCAGACTTT
The DNA here is from genome assembly GCF_905171665.1 of Trachurus trachurus. NCBI lineage: Eukaryota > Metazoa > Chordata > Actinopteri > Carangiformes > Carangidae > Trachurus > Trachurus trachurus. The sequence goes on from NC_139906.1 coordinate 7,320,937, forward strand.
TTTGTATTATATTATCTGTGCCTTTTCTCTCCCAATGACAGCGTCTTCTAAAACCCCCCGAGTCTGGACTGCTGTGTTTATTTCTGGTTTCATGGGTGAAGTCTGTCAGGAATTTATTAAAAAAAAAAATAATAATAATAATAAAAAAAAGAGATTTATCTGGTACTTTGCAACAGCTCCGAACACTAACACGATTCAGCCAATCAGAGCTGAGAGCTGAGAACTAACCACTACATCAGAGAGAGTTAATGGCACGAGGAAGATGGAAGGACAGAGCACTACGAGGCATGAAGAGGAGAAGACATTACTTTAAGTGGAAGGGGAGGAGGAGGAGGAGGAGGAGGAGGAGGAAGAGGAGGAGGGATGACACGGAGAAGAAGGAGCTGAAAGAAGGAGGAAGAAGAAAATGGCGGATATGGAAGGAGGAAACAGAAGAAGGAAGAGGAGGAGACGGAGCGTGAGATGTTTCTGCCGTCTCCACCAGCAGATGCTGAGGGGTCCGGCAGCACACACACACACTCACACACACACACGGCAAAACTCTCCCAGTCCACTGCCAGATAAATAGCTTTACACACACACACACATACACACACACACACACTGACACACACACACCGACACACACACACACGCACACACTCAAAACTAAATAAATAGCTTTATACTCAGCAACAGCCAAAGTGGGTCAGACATCAAAGTAGCCACTCGAAAAGCTGCTGGAGCTGTCGACACACACAAACACGCACACACATATACACACACACACACACACACACACACACACACACACGTCGGGCACGCACACACACTTGCTTACTCCAAATTGCTACTTGAACTGTCTACACACACACGCACACACACATATTTGAAGACACACAGTTGTGCTTACTCCAAATTGCCACACTCTTCTCTCTTTCACCCTCGCTCTTCCTCTTCTTCTTTCTCTTCTCTTCACACACACACAAACACATGCACATGAACACACACAAACACACACATGAACACACACAAACACACACACACACACACACACACACACACACACACACACACACACAGGGTCTCTTGCGTCTTGTAAATTGCAGCGAGCGGGTGCCATGGCTGACCAAATAACAGCAATCAGGAAGTCTGAGTGCTGAGGGACAAAGGCTGTCGGCCACTTTAGACGCACACACACACACACACACAGACACACAGTCGCACACCTTCAGCAGCAAGGACACCGTCCTCTAACTGAGCTCAGGCTAATGGGCGAGGGGTCAATGACGAGGGGGTACAGCAAAAAACTTTAAATACCGTATTGTGATATTCTTCATGAGCTTTGAACCAGATGTTTCACTGTGACATGAAAAGAGTCGACTTTTCACTTCTTCTTTTTGTGCCTCTTTTAGCTCATTATTTGTGAGTTAAGACAGATTATTAAGTGTAAGAAACAAAAACAAAGTGAAAAACAGAGCGAGAGAGAAAGAGAGAGAAACCAGAGCTGGAGCTGCAGTAGGAAGGGTTTGAATTTTCCTTTTGACAAATTACTGCCTGAATAATTAATCAATTATCAATGAGATATCTGTCAAATGACTAATTGACCAGTGTGTTCACTCTCACTTTAATCATTTTTTCTTTAATCGTCACTTGTTATTAGGCCTGTTATTAATGCAAATCAATTCAAATATTTGTTGGTGTTGTTTCTATTTGATGCTTCAGTTTATTCCTGCTCCATTAGATTACATTATATTCCAAAGATAGATACTGTTTATTGTATTTTAAAAGTTGTTCACAAGATGTCAACATTATAAAACATGATGCAGTGCATAAACATAAATAAATCTTTGATTAAAGGGATAGTTCAACATTTTGGCAAGTTGGCCCATTGCCATAATCCCTATAGTCATAGCAGTAGGTTCATTACCTTTAATTGTCGGTGCAAGCTACTTTTAGAACGGCGGAGCAGCGCCGTGAGCTGCTTAGAGCTACGCTACAGAGGCTCATGGGATTTCTTGGTTTCCCTCATCAAATACACAATCCAACAACTCCAAAACGCTCTGGTGGACAAGTTGTGACCTGCACATTCACCACGCTATGAGATAATAACAGAACGTTACCATACTGAGTCGTTTTAGAGGTAAATTCATGCAAAACCGCTGATGCACGTTGCCTTCAGGGACAGTTTTTCAACAAGCAGTCTCTGCATTTACCTCTAAAGGTAACAAACCACTAAAGGTAACAAACCTACTGCTATGACTATAGCGATTATGACAATGGGCCAATTTGCCAAAATGTTGAACTATCCCTTTAAAATATCTCAGTGTTCACATATCCTTATTAAAAAAGGGTCAAAGTTTGTTATGCAATGTTAGCAGTCTGCATTTGACATTGTTCCCCGCAAATGCAACAATTAACAGAATAATATAGAGAAAAGAATGTATATAAATGTGTATATATAGTAGATTGTAACTGAAAGATTGAATCCACTACCTGGGTGTTATATTTAGAGACTCCTGCTGTAATTTGTGACACTGACGTCGGTACCACCCACCTTCGTATAGTGGATCAGGTTCAGGCTCCAACATGATAACATTGATCAGAGAATTTGCTGTTTGCGATCAATTATGTTGTGTGAGTTTCACAGGTCCCACTCCATTCAAGTGAGAGGTAGAGGTGACGATCACAAGCGCCTTTTGGGGACGACATTTGAACACCTCATTGAACAGCTCATTATTTACAGTCAGACTTTGTTATTTATGTAATTTACAAGGTTTTGTTTTGTCAGAAACAGAAAAGCATCATTAATGTTCAGGATCTATTACAAAAGTTAGTTTAAGGTCAATTAAAAATGTGGCAAACACTTTAAAAAAAAAAGAAAAAAGTCCCAAGTTGCATCACATTAATCTTGGGAACATGAAATCATGATGTGATTAACTGTGCTTATCAAAACCGACTCGAACATAAATATCAACGTATCCTTGAATAACCTCCTCCCCTCTCTCCTCTACGGCACATTTAAGAAGTTGTGTTTTCACTGAAGTCGAACTCGGTGTTGACTCTGTTGTCGAACGGCAGCGGCTGCGATTCTGAATTTAGCTCTTGTTGAGCGCCGGCATCCCATAACACAAACAGGCAGTGATTTATTGCAGCAGACAGCCAGTGTTTTCATTGTCAGGAGGTTGGTAATAGGAGCCAGTTGAAGAGTGAAAGAAACATTGTGCTGCTTTGAGTGTAGGAACTATAGAGCGCAGCGCTGTGGGAGTGTGTTGTTATTTTACTGTCGCCCGCCTCAAGCCGCCCAGAGCTCAGCAACACCTCCACACGGACCCGGACCGGCTCTTACCTCCCATGCAGCTGGCTGCCGGCCTCACATGCTCGCTGGTAATTGTGTAAAGCAATATGAATTTAATTGTCTTTCCAGCTGATCTTCAGTGGGATGTTGATTCTCTGCAGGGGGGCGGATAAGAATGAATAATAATACTGTACATCTGAATGTTGGATTTGTTAATGTGACGTGACGTTCTCCAAAAATGTTTGCACCTCCGGGATTTTGGTTAAACCTAAACCGTTTTCACACCTGCCAGGTATCGTTCGCTTGTAACAAACTCAAATTTGTTTCCCTTTCTCGGTGCCGACCTTTTGGCCAGGCGTAAATACAGCCAACCAAACAACCGCACCAAAAAGAGGTGGTCATTGAAACAAACCTTGGTACGGTGCATTTGAGGTCTGAACACAGCCCGATTTATGCTGCGTTCAAAACAACTCGGAAGTCGGAAAAAAAACCAAGCTCTGAGTTGTCAAAAATGAATTGAATGACGTCGAACTTGGAAATAACAGGTCGGAAACTCAGGTATCAATCAGAGCTCTTGACGTCACGACAACATCAAAACATGGCGGCCTTCGTCTTAAACGGTAAGAAATTAAAAAATGTTATTTGTTGGGTTTTAATGCATATTTTTGTGTATTATTGCACTACATGAAATACGTTTATATTAAGCCGTGATTATTGTATTGTGTGAAATTGTGGTCCTTGTATGCAACGGAAATAGTGTTTAACGGTTATCTAAGCTATAATGATATGCTGCATATATTTTTCGTATTCAGCGATGAGCCACGATATTCCAAACTTCCTTCGGGTATCCATGTTTTTTCTCTTCCGAGTCCCTGCAGTGTGAATGCAATGATGTTGCATGTCGGAAATTTCAGAATTGGGAATTCGGACTTCCAAGTTGTTTTGAACGCACCATTAGCCTGGCTCCACCTGCATACGTACTTCCGCTCGATTTCATTTCTCTTCAGGGTTGAAACACTTTTTCTCCTGCCGATAACCGACCAGCCAATCAGCAAAGAAAGGGAGTGGCTGAGAACAATGACGTGGAGGTTTGAAGTTGTAGTTCATACAAAGACGGCGGTGGAGACAGATGTTTGCGAAGCCATTCGTTCCGTTGTGGCAACGCTTCTGTTGCTGACGGACATCTAGCCTCTCGCTGTCATTGTTTACAGCGTGCAGCAGTTTCATTGCGTTCTAGCCAATTTCGGCACTAGACGTATGTCACGACCAAACGTTAGCGATTGCGTAAAGGCAGATGCGATAGTTCAACAGAGTTTCCAGCTACCAGGAAGTAAACGTTTCTGAATGGAGAGTCACTTTACACAAATTAAATCAGGTGTAAGCGACTGTTGGGACCAGGCTAGGCCCAACATCGATCCAACCCAGTTGCAAAAAGCAGACGTGAGAACACCTCTCTCCTTCTTGCAGAAAGTCTTCTTCATTGTACGATGATGAGAACAGTAAAACTGACGTTGTAGTAAATGCTCTTGCCTGAAGGTTTTTAATCCAGATCAATATCAGAACAAGTGCAGTGTGATTGTTCACTTCCTCTTTCGCCTTTCTCACCAATCACTGCACTTCTTGGATATGGACCAGAATTTGTAAACAAAGCCACATGTATGCTGAGGTTGAAACTCTGCATTTAGTCTGGACCAAAGCCAGTGAACTAACAGACTTTCCTGGTGTGAAGACGCCCTGATTTTTTCTAGATTAAAGACGAATTGCCGTGACTTCTTCTTCTTGGCAGTGTTGAGGTTTTGTGTTTATTCCTGTTAAACTCAGTCGTTTCTTCTTGTGCTGCCTTCGTGGTCTTTGAGATTTGCCCCGGTGCCTCCAGCGGTGCGCTCACTTCTTATCAAAAAACACTTCATTTTCCCCTCGACCCCGCTCACCTGGGAAAGAATCACCTCAGCCATAAGCCGAGGCACCCACAATTCACCCGTCGGTGGCCCACGGGGCACGGGGAGTCGCACTCAGGCGTGAACACACTGTATGACAACTCAATGAATAAAATGAATAAAATGGCTGCAGTAATGACTCGAGTGAGGCGGCTGCTCCACTCGACTAGTTGTAGAGTTTTATTACAGCGAGGAGAAGATTTTTACCAAAACAGGTTAAAACCTGAAGTCAGGAAATATCTCAAGAGCAACTTTCTGAGCCGAGCTGCTGCAGGGACGGACGGAGGGACAGAGGTTTGTCACCTACGGGCTTCTATTACTACCGTTTTTATTAAAGTCGGAGGAAATTAGAAATGTAAGGAAAATGAAAATTGATTGTTTCATTTATGTCTGATGCTTCTCAGATCCAGGAATTTCAGAGTGTAAGCTTCATTTCAAAGGTGAGAACTAATATTATCTCAGTCTTCAGATGTTTCAGATATTTAGTTTAGTGTCACAAAAAACAAGGAAAAGTATAAAATCCTGAAATCTATAATTGAAACAATCAAATTTTGTCATCTTTGCCAAAAAAAAAAACACACACACACACAACTTAAATAGCAGCATAAAGCATCAACAACATCATCACTCTTCAGAAAAGGAAGTGTATCACATAACCATTATAAAGTTAACATGTTTGCATGTTGTTGAAGGATGTTATCACTTCTATCTAGTAACATTTAACCCAAACTATCTTTTCTAAACATTCCCAAACACTTAAGCTGAATAAACTTTATCTCAGATGGGACTGAACATGGTCAGTGTTGCTAGACAAGAGGTCGTTGGACGAGAGGGTTCAAGGAAACGTAGCCAACAGTGACAACAGGAGTTCAACAGCTCAGGGGCCTCATTTATCAAAGAGCGTGTAAAAGTCCTCTTAAATTTTCAGTACGACGGAAAGGCAAAATGTGCGTACGACCAAAAAATATACACTCTTTTCAGATCTATCAAACTCTGCGTACACACGGCTGCACGGTATTTCCCTTGATAGATCACACCGGACCTGAGAAAAGCGTGGATGAGAACACGCCTCATACCCAGCCCCCTAAACGGCCCCATACAACCATATGTGGTCAATGCAAATCAGTTACGTGCATATTAAGTAGCCATGTGCGCTCTGGAAACGTGTGGAATGACGTCAGTGGAAGACGGTGAAGACAACAGACGGACGGAGAGCGGAGAAAGAAGCGGAATTTCTCTGAAAGCGAGATACACGGTAACACGGCAATATCAGTCAGAAACATCATCTTGCATTGAAAGGCTACAATAAATACAAAAAACTCCCAAATCTAAATGAAACAGAACAGAAAGAAGAAGAATCATATTTATTCTGCCCCTTATTTTAGATTATGTCATAATAATTTAAAGCAGGGTTTCCACTGCCAGTCAGTACTACTTTGCACCCCTTTCCACTAACCCCCCACTGCCGTTCACTGGACGACTTTGATTTTCATTTGTGCATAGCTATATATTAAAAAAAAAAAAAAAAAAACATTGAAGTCCACCAGTCTGTGACTTTTCCTAAAATGATGTTGGGCAGCACCCATTTTTGTTAAATACAATAAATATTATTCACACAAAAAATATCGATCATGTTTTCTCATTTGCTTTGATTTGCGCCGACATTATTGTGCTTGCTGCTTGCTTGTGTGTGTCCAGTCTGGCTACTTAACACAGGCACGTCGCAGAAATTATTTTCCAGACTGGACAGACTGGTTGTGGAAGAGGTGTAGCCTACATGCAGGGTGAAAATATCAATATGATATCAAAAGAAAACGAAATTCGTTTTATAAAGCCAGTATTTAGGAGCAAACTAGTGTAAATGCACAGGGGAAAAATCTGAGTCGCTGTGCTTTTCATGTAAAGTGCCGACGTCAACACGTGTGCGGTGGTGGTGGTGGTGGTGGTGGTGGGGGGGGTCATCATCACCACCACTTGCTACTTCAACACTTCAAACAGTGTCCGCGCTCCTCTCTCCCTCTCACACTGCAGTTCTCTGACTCTGCAGCGGTGTCGCCAATTCCTCCTGTTCTTCAAAAAGCGTGTAAATGCCGGTACGCCATGGTCGGACTGGTCGTAAATTTTTGCACTTACTCCCGACAAGTTTTGGTTTGATAGATCCCAAATTAGGCGGAGAAAAGTGCGTACGCACAAAATGGGGGAAAGAGCGTGTAAAAAAGCGTGTATCCACAATGATAAATGAGGCCCCAGGTCTTTTCAACAAACCTCAACAGGATACTGCACTGCCCGTCCAACGAAATATTCAAGTGTGACTTTTTTTTTTTTTTTTTGGACCACCTTTGGCTTTGTTTATGGCAGCTGGTGTGGCATCGTTTCAATGAGCTTCTGCAGTGTCACAACACAACACTTTATTTACGTCCAGAGTTGCATTCATTTTTCAAAGACTCTCAGTGGGGTTCAGGTCTGGACTCTGTGGTCACATTGGACCACATTTCTTCCTTGAAGATGATGGTTCCTCACTTATTTTTAATAATGTGTTGGGCCGTTCTTAACTCAGTTTTAGTAGTTTCAGCAACCCCCTTAGATGTTTTATTTGCTTGATGCCAATAATTTGACCCTTGAAACAGATTAATGGTTGTTGAAATGAGACTACACCAGTTAGGGTTAACCCTCCTGTTGTCTTTCTGGGTCAAATTGACCCAATCTGGTCCCTTCCTCCATCCTTCCTTCCTTCTTTCCTTCTCAATACATTTTCCCTTCCTTCTTTCCTTCCTTCCTTCCCTTCGTCCTTACTTCTTCTTCCTTCCTCTTTTGATCCAATTGACCTGATCTGTTCCCTCCCTCCATCTCTCTTTCCTTAATTTTTCCCTTCCTTCTTTCCACAATCCTTTTCCCCTTCCTTCCTTCCGTCCTTCCTTCCTTCCTTGAGCAAATCTGTTCCCTCCCTCCTTCTATATTTCCTTCCTTTTCCACTTCCCTCTTTCCTCCCATCTTTCCCCTTTCCCTTCCTGCCTGCCTGCCTTCCTTCCTTCCTTGACCCAAGAGGACAACAGGAGGGTTAAATAAGTTGTTGCCAGATGAAACATAATCATCCATACAGTAATTATCCAATGGGAGGCTCTGACCTGTTAGCTTAGTTAACTTTTCAGGTGGGTGGGCCGTGTATCAGTGTCTTAGACCTGGTTATGATTGCATTATTGACCTGGTACATCACACATCAGGGTGAGGGACAAAGAATTGTATGTTTTTTTTTTATAATTTGCAAATACAAATTTAAGTTTTGGCCTGTGTTGTTCAGTCTGTCTGCTTGATAATCACATTTAGCAAGAAAAAACATTATTTACGTGAGACAAGCAGACTAAGAACTTGAAAGGACATAAATTGAAGTTGTAAAACGGGAATGTGTATTGCAATATTCAGTTTAAAATCGCTACAATATCATATCAGGGTTTATATAACATGATAATATTGAATCGTTCCAGTCCTGAATGTGAACAGGAAGTGGGCTCTTCACCACGGACTCATCACATCACTTGTCCACAGTACAAACTCTCTGCAGATTTCCACACTACTTCTTCGGAAAGTGGAAGTTTATGTTTGGAAATTGTGTGCGAGAACACACACACACACACAGACACACACTGGGCCTGGTAAGGTCTGAGTCATCATCACCTCTGTGACTCAGTCTGGGCCGAACCCTGACATTACAGCCGTGTAGTCTGAGCCTCTGCTGCACAGCTGTCGTATTGTTGTGTTGTACATTAGACTGAATGTTTGTGCTGTTTGTGTTATCGTGTCCAACCCCCCCTGCAGCAGCAGCAGCGCTCCCCTGCTGCTCCACACTATTGAGGCAATAATTGCACAATCTCTGCTTTTGCTTTACAACCGTGTGCACAGCCCCACATCACACACACACACACCCCCAGTATATTTGCTCACGGTGCCGTTTTTCTTTACAGCCTCAGGAATTATGCATCGTTCTCTGTAACTCTGAACTTTTCTCCAAGAGTTTTTTTTTTTTTTTTTTTTTTGTAACTTTCTGCTTTCATCAGCGGGATCCAGGACCGGACCGAGCCGAGCGCCGACTGTTCAGAGCTACGGCATGGCGGCGTCAACTCCCTGCACACCGGACAGCAGCGCTCATATATACAGTACATCCCTGCTTCGATATGCTGTATCATTACAGAGCGAATGTATAATTTCTTTAAATCATTCAGGTATAGAGAGCTCCTTCCAGCTGACCACTGATTATATCCTGCAACTCCTATGAATCTGATTTCATGCACTCAGACTTCTGTTACCGCTGCAGCGTCCTCAACATATATATATTCCTGTAATTTTACAATGAATTTAAACTCGTAGAGAAAAAAACAATTAAATAAAATGAAATGAAATGAAAAAAAGTGATGACTCTTCTCTCTCTCGGCTCCATCTGTCTCCTCCTCTCCTCCCTCCATCGCCGCCTTCTGTTTTTCTCGCGACTGCTTGAACCCTGACCGACATTGTCCCGGTGTTGTCATGACGACAATATGGAGAAAGTTTAAGTGTTAGTAGGTAATTGTTGTGCAGATGCGTTTTTTTTTTTCGTCGTCTGGAGTTAACGCCAATAACGGTGACAGAAGAAATCACCGTCTAATGAGCTGTGATCCTCTTCTATTCCTCCGTCACTTGTTTTTTTTTTCTGTGTTTGTTTTTTAATGAAAGCTCAGTTCAACTCATGAGGTAAAAAAAAAAAAACGCCTGATATCAATCTTCTTCACACGTGTGTGGACAAAACTGCTCATCACTATTAGAGGAGGTGATTAATAGTAGCAGATTAATTCTTATACGCTGATGTTTGTTAACCGCCATTTGGCTGTAAATGATGATCATTATTATCATCTCAGCTGAATGAACAATCTGCCAATCAGAGCCGACCCCGGGGCCTCCAAGCCTCCTCTGTTGTCATGGTAATAGATGCATCACCACCACCACCACCACCACCATCATCATCATCAATGTATCACCACAGAAGTCCAAAGAAGACCACGAGGAGCTGCTCATTATGTATTAATGTTAATTATTACTAGTTATTCTCATTCCAGGACGATTCATCTTCTGATCGCTTTGACACCGGGAAACCAACGACTTTTAAGCAAATTACATGTTAACTCTAAGTAACAGATTAACTGTCTCGTATCTCCTACATCATCTACAGGATGTTAATGAGCTGTGAACAAAACGCAGTGTAACGCCGCAGTCGGATCTTTGTCTCCGTGTTGTGAAAACACCTATGTGGGCGTTCAGGCCTTTTAAAACACGCCTTCAGTTCAGTCGAACAATAAACACCTCCTCTCTTCTCCTCTCCTCTGTTGCACCTGTTCATTTAAAAACTCCTAATTAATTAGTTTATCAGCAGCGTTGACGTTTCTCGCCTTCTCAACTGTGAGGATTTGCTGCTTTAGAGAGAGAAAAACACAAATCTTTGCGTTTTTTGGGGCCGTTGAATGATGCACATTAATACTCTAAATAAAAAATAACAATAATCTTTAGTGACACATGGTCCCAGAAATAATACAAACAAGATACAGGACTCATAAAAAATAATAACAAGGCTGCAGCTGGAGATTATTTTTATAAATTAATCTACTTATTTGCTTGCTTAGTGACTCCATTATTCAGCCTGTAAAAAAAAACAGAGAAGATGCACATTGCAAACGGATCTGAAGTCATGACACTGTTTCTCACAAAGCCACAACATATTCAGGTTCTTATTAATGTTATTATTATTATTATTATCATCTCATAAGCAGCAAATCCTCATCGTTGGAGGAGAGGCTGAAATCGTAGCTGCTGATTCATCCTTAAAAATACCTAACAGGATTAAGTGATCGTCAGAATAAAACTGGACCACAAACAAACAAACAGTATATGAACACACAGGTCCCGTTGTTGTTGTTGTTGTTTACTGTAAAGCAGTGTGTGTCTGTTTGTGTGTGTGTGTGTGGTGGTGATGAGGATGAGCTGGGACAGTTCATGCTGCGTGTGTTCATAAAAACTCAGATAAGCTTGAATTCTTGTTCCTGATCCAGAACATGAAGAGAGAGCCTCTGTTTTAACTCAGTGTTTAAAAAAATAAAAATAAAATAAAAATAAAACTCCCCAAAAATACAAACACACAACAGTCACTCTGAGAGAAATCTATCAAAGAGCAGGCGGCGCAGTAAACTCCTCCGCTGACAGTCGCCTCATCCGACTACAATGGTGCCACATGACAAGTTGTGTGTTTTGTGTAAAGCTGCACGAGTCTCACTTTGCTTGACAAGAAAAACAAAGATCAGAAAATGCGCTCATGTCGCGCCTGTTACCGCCGCTAAAGCTTAAAAAAATGAATAAATAAATGCAACAAGTTCACGCTGGAAGTTTGTCAAGTTTGTCTTCTGGAAAGGCGAAAAGTAGAGGAAGAAGACGACGGACAAGAAGAAGAAACTTGGAGAAATATTGCACTTTTTTTTTTTTAATAATATGAAGCCAGGTTTCTATAGAGGTATGAGCATTAAATGTGAAACCGAGGAGCGACACAGCGAGCGAGATCTGATTATTTGCTTATCAGGCTTCCACCTACAGCACATATTTCACCGCTTCCTGCTGTCAACGACACTGTAAAGAGACGGAGAGTGATAAGTTTGTGGAGGAATGAGGAGGAAGAAGAAAAAAAAAGAAGCTCTGTTCTTCTGCTGAGTGAATCTCTGACAGGAAAATGAACCAGACCCAGAAAAAATGGCAGCACATCAGATTTCGCTGCCTCGCATGCACCAAACCAGTGACTCTTTCCATGGCAACCGTATCAGTGGCTGTTTTGGCAGCCGCCCGCGGTGTACCAACCAAATGACAAATCAACAATGTTGATTCCATCACACTTCCACAGAGATGACTTTCATTCCCGTCTTTGTGTGTATGTGTATGTGTAAGTGTGTGTGTATGTGTGTGTTTTCTCTCTTTCCTGCCTGTCTGTCCACCAAGATATGTCGACCACGGATCAAGATAGAGAAGCACAAATAAAAGCCGAGCGCTAAGAGGGCCTGTGGGAGAGAACAGAGGGACAGGGAGGAAAATACGAGTGTAGGTTTAATTTCAGCTCTGACAGGGAGAACACAGTCTGGATTACACACACTCACACACACACACTAAATGCATTTGTTCCTTCATCATGCTGGAAACAAAAGGAGACGTACTGGGAGGGAGATGGAGACACATCCTGTAGCCGAGTGTGAGCCGCAGCGATTCACTGATGTGAACACATGTACAATTCACCGGAAACTGTTCTGACGGTCCATTCACCGATCTGAGATAAAGTCTCATATTCACAGAAATGAGGACATGGAGGAACATTTATATCCTGTAGCTGCTATTATAAACTATTATATTTTAGATTTTAAAAAAACTGTAGGTCGCCTCAAACAATATATGTTATGTTGCTTATATTGTTGTATTTTACATTCAAATATAAGGCAAGGCAATTTTATTTGTATAGCCTGTTTTTACAGTTTGTCTCAAAGGGCTTTACATCCCCTGCCCTTAGACCTTCACATCGACTGAGGAAAAACTCCAGGAAAACCCTTTTAAAGGGAGTACGAGGAGTTTTGGAAAGCAAAGTGTTTTCCCACTACATTTCCCATGAGCCTCTGCGCGCACAGTGAAATTCTTGGACCGGCACAAGACAGAGGAAAGAGAAAACATTTGCCAAGAATGTTTTAATTGATCAAGAATGAAAGTCGGAGGTTGAAGACGATCAGATACCGTCGTAGTTCCGACCATAAGCGATGCCAACTAGCGATACGGCGGCGTTATTCCCACACTTCCCGCCGGGCAGCGTCCGGGAAACCGAAAGTAGGAAAACCTGGGCGAGCCGACCACTAAATAATAATATCAAAATAACTATAAAGACAAAACGATATATTTATCGAAAATGGACCCATTAACAAGTGGGTAACGTAGATTCATCCACATTAATATGAGACTCTTTTATAACCAAATACAAACTCCTTGTTGTCCCGTTAACAGGGAAAATTGGAGAAACCTCAGGGTGAGCAACAGAGGAGGGATCCCTCACCCAGGACGATAATATAATAGTATATTATTATATATATATAAATATAACTGATGCTGCCATCAATCTGAAGATTAATGCCAAGATAAAGTGTACAGTGAACAAAACAGTGACACGAAGGTCACATTATCATCAAAAATATTGGAAATGGCAGGAAAAATTATGGTTATTGATATTGTCAAGTTGTCTTGTTAAAGGTAAAGGTAAAGGTACTTTATTTGTCACATATACAGCTAGTACAGTGAAATTCTTTCTCTGCATTTAACCCATCCCTGAGGAGCAGTGGGCAGCCACGGTGCAGCGCCCGGGGACCAACTCCAGATTATGAGCCAGTGCCTTTGGTCAGTGGCGCTGACTGGAGGATTAACCTAGCCAACATGTTTTTAGTGGTGGGGGAAACCGGAGCACCCGGAGGAAACCCACGCAGACACGGGGAGAACATGCAAACTCCACACAGAAAGGACATGGGCGGGGGATTCGAACCCAGGACCTTCTTGCTGTGAGGCAACAGTGCTAACCACTGTGCCACCGTGCCGTCATTTCATGTTACATGGACTAAACAATGAATCGATTAAATAATTTGCAGATGATGTGATAATATGAATAATAATTAGCAGCAGGAAGCCCAATAAGAATACTTTGTTGACATTTTACTGTACTATACTATACATTAGTATTATCAGCAAATACGTACATGTTATAGGCGCATTTAACTGAATTATTTTGATTAGTGTAGTGTAGTAGGTGCGGCTACAAGCAACTCAATAATAATTCAACTCATAATATTTGTTTCTATTATCATCATTCACCATTACAGTAAAAGCAACGATGGGATAGTCTATAGCAGACTAATGATAAATAAACTCATTGATTAACAGAGAAAACAAATCGACTATTTTCAGACCAATTTTCTGCCTCACAAATGCCGGTTTGCTTCTTCTCAGATTTGATATCTTTGTAAATAGAAGATCTCTCTGGGTTGTTGGAGTTTGGCATGTCTGGATTGTTTGGATTTTCGTCTTCAGGAGTGAACGAGGACATCTGGACTGATTTAATTTGATGCCGATTCGTCCTCGACCCCCTTTTTGTCTTAAACAGTCGCAGGTTTGGTGCAATGTCAGTGTTGAGTCGACTCGCCTCTAAAAATCGACCACTCAGCTCCAACTTCCTGTAACACTTGAGCCTCTGCTATGGCTGACAATCGCAGCAGCAGCTCATTAGCAGAGAAGCTGCTGATGTGAAACAACACCCGGGCCGGCTGGTCGGCCTGTGGGCCGGTGGGTGGGAGACGAGCAGCTGAGGAGTGAATTGTTAGAACGACAGCGAATGGACCTCAAACTGAGAGGGAGAGGAGGAGGAAACTTCACGGATGTGTCTCACTCATTGTTCACCAGGTAATTATACCTTATACAGCGCTGCAGGAGAGTGAAGGATATTGCTTCTGTAATGAAACAGTAAAACATGTCACACATAAGCTCCAGCGTGTCCCACACACAGACAGATGCTCCTAAAAGCTTTGGGTAATTTCACATGGGCTTGTAAAACTGAAGCAACTCCTGGACTTTTATCTTACTTATAATGTTAAAGCTGCGACAAGTACATGCAGCGTCAAGCAGAACGAGTCAGAACTGATCAGAAGAATACGCTTCTTAAAGGGATAGTTCACCCAAAATTGAAATTTCACTCATTATCTACTCACCCTCATGTCAACTAAGGGCTGGGAGAAGTTTCAGAGTCCTCCGTGGCTTCTCTGAGTTACAGGGGGTCTCGGCGTAGCAGTGCATGTCCATATAACGGTTGCAAATGGATACCAACTGTCTTCGTAACAAAAAGACACACCAAAAAACATCCAAATACCTCCATGCTGCTCGTATGTAATGTCCGTCTTGTATTGAAGCCCCAAAATGCGAAATTGTCCCGGAAAAAAATAAATAAGTCTATATTTCAAGCTTGTTTGTAGCGGAAGCTCCTCTTCCCGGTTCGTCAAATTTGGACGAACCAGGGTCTGTCCTCTTCCCAGTTCGTCCAAATTTGACGAACCAGGAAGAGGAGCTTCGAGAAGCTTCCGCTACAAACAAGCTTGAGAAATAGACTTATTTAATTTTTTTCGGGAAAATTTCGCATTTCGGGGCTTCAATACAAGACGGACATTACATACGAGCAGCATGGAGGTATTTGGATGTTTTTTGGTGTGTCTTTTTGTTATGAAGACAGTTGGTATCCATTTGCAACCGTTATATGGACATGCACTGCTACGCCGAGACCCCCTGTAACTCAGAGAAGCCACGGAGGACTCTGAAACTTCTCCCAGCCCTTAGTCGACATGAGGGTGAGTAGATAATGAGTGGATGAAATTTCAATTTTGGGAGAACTATCCCTTTAAGAAATGAATGTATGGTTGTTGTATTGTTGCATGTTCCACCATACCTTCAGAATGATGATTTTTAGATGTTAAAACAATGTAAAGCAAGGTTTCCACTACCAGTTAACATTACTTTGCATCCCTATCCACTACACAGTACAACTCTACTCGACTCGGTTTAGGTGCTTTTCCATCACAGCTGAGTCCTTCATAGTTCCTCCTCAGTGGGGGCGGGGTTGTCATATCACGGCGGCTACGGCCACGTCATCACACAGCAGTCATTTAACTCAGGTGAAAGAACAACAACAGTCTCAGTACAGATCAGTGGTCAGTGCTGCCGCTGTGTTTTTAAAATTGGCGGGTTTGATTCTTATTCCGTAGAGTGCTAGTGGAAAAGGAAAAAAAAGAAAAACGAGTAGAGAAGCAGCACTAACAACCAATTATGCAACTCCATCACTCAGTCAGTCACTCAGTCACGTATGTCGCACTGGCCTTTAGATGCACTTTTCTATTTTCTAATGAATTCACAATCACAACCATCTGAAATCCGCTCCTCTCCGTGCTGATCTCTCGAGGGAACGTTGGCAGGAAGATGGAAACAGAAGAGTCACAGATGTTCAATAAATTGAGTAATTATCTCCACCCCTCTGCACTCTCAAACGACAGGGAGCGCCGCCCTGTTTTACAACCTGATGCACCTCATTTACCGACCACCCAACCACGTTTTACCATCACGGGGCGCGATCGTACAACGTCATTAATTCTGTCAGTACAGTATATACGCTGCGTGATCAATAATTAATGTGCTGTTTAAAGCCAAACTGCAGAAGAGAGGCGAGCTGTATGAAGTGGAAATGTAAACAAAAATGTAAAACACGTGTTTTACAAATGCACATAATGTCTCTGAATTACGCAGCAGAAGCAGCACTCAGAGGAATTGCCTTCATAACGTTACGCCGCGGCACAAAAGCCACTTGATGTTCTCTCTTAAAACAACAGCATAAATACAAGTCACAAAGCAGCAGAAGTGATGTGACTCAGCCCTCGAAAAAACACACAAAATAAAAGTGAAATGAATGAATAAACCACAGTTGGAAAATGGTTTGTCAGTTACAGTAATAACTGAAGCCTACAGGAAGAGACACTGAAGAACATGGGAGAGCTGAAATCAACATGTTTGTTCAATTATGTTTAAAAGACGAGGAGACTGGGGTTAACAATGTGGTCGGTGATCAGAGAGAACACACAGCTCACAGCTAACATTATAGGACAAAAAGGTCCAATGTTTGCACAAATAACATGAGCGTGATTCCGTTTATTATGTCTTCTTGTTTTCAGTTGAGAGTTTTTTGATTCTTTTGAACAGACAAAGGGAAAATGTGTCTTTACCTTGACATGTTTCAACTGCAACGCACAGTCTTCCTCCAGAAGTCAGCTGATTGTGGTTGTGGTGACGTGGTGGTCTTATCAGGTGTGGAACAACTTGTCGGATCTGGCAGAAAAAAACAAGAAATGCAACGTCATGTACGAAATCCCATGCAAATCATGTAATAAAGCATAGGGGAAACGGGAAATTCTCCAATACCAAAAAGAGTGTGAAAAGGAGACAAGAGGGAGACTCACAAGAACGAAAAAGGTGAAAGCAGAACAGGGAACATTAAAATCAGTCATATCAGACCACTGCAAGTG
Organism: Trachurus trachurus; assembly: GCF_905171665.1. Taxonomy (NCBI): domain Eukaryota; kingdom Metazoa; phylum Chordata; class Actinopteri; order Carangiformes; family Carangidae; genus Trachurus; species Trachurus trachurus. Next base: position 7,338,291 of record NC_139906.1, read on the forward strand.
AAATAACCACATGAGACGGAGCCAAAATCATCGGGTCAGAACCACGCAAACACAGACGATGGGTAAAGGAGGCAATAGAGATCAGCAAACGACAACAACACAATGAACAGAGACGATGGAGCATTCATGCTCGCTCACTCCTGGAATCTCTACTCGGACGGCGCGTGGCAGATGAAACATGTCAAGGTAAAGACATTTTTTCTTTTGTCCCTTTAAAAGAAACAAAAAACTCATAACACGAGGTGAAAAGGCACTTTTTGACTGAATGCACCTGAACGCCTCACCTGGAAGGCAACATATCAGTTTAACCCGTTTTTGAATACAGTATGCTTGATTTTGCCTTTACAGTATTTACCACATTAAAAAAAAGTTTACCATACCCATGTTTGTTTTGGTATCTTTTTTTTCCCAGCACAACTTCACCCAAATGATCTGACAATTCATTTTTCACTCTAACCTACTTCATTAACATACTGGGCCAAAAACATACACAATGCAAAAAAAATCACATAGAGTACATGTAGTATCAGCTGATTCCACCACTTGTTTCCTGTTTTGTAAAATGACAAAACAAATGACGGATATATGGAAAGAAATGTGACGCCTGCCCATCCCATCTGTACTATCAAATTAAAACTATGATCTACCAACAGCAAACACAAACTGGGAGAGAGTTTCAAATCTGCACTTTGGAGTGAAGTTGACAGCATCGCCCCAGTTTTTTTGTCACATGATCACATGCCATACACCCTGGAGGATTAGGAATTTTGTCAGTTCTGTTTTTCCATTTGGTTAAGTACAGCTTTAATTCATAAAAACAGAACTTGAAGGCTAATTTGACTATATGTTTTGTTGATATTTCTGCATTCTTAAAGCATGGGGAAGGTTTTTATTCCTCTTCAACACCTGTGAGTTTTTGTCTGTTTGTGTTTACGTGATAAAAAAAAAATCCCTCGTGGGAGTGAAACTCTTTTTGTTTCCATCTTAATACGTCTCTTCAACCCGACACATAAACACGGCGCCACACTGATGCCCTACAGTGTCGCCGCTGCCACCGCCGTCGCTGCTTCTGCTGCTGCTGCGCTCCCTTCCACCCAGAGAGCGGCTCATAATAACAAAGGCTAATTTAAAATTAAGAAAAGTTAATTATTTTCTCAGTTAAAAAGGTCTTTTCCCTCTGTTGTCTTTGGCGAGTCACGGCGAGGCCGATGGCGATGCGTCGGAAAGAAAAAAAAAAAACCTCTGCAGTGTTTTTTCTGCACAGATTACTTGGGAGGCCGCGGCCATTTGGCTCATCTTACAGCCAAATGCTGCCATGGCAACAGAGAGGGTTCAAATCCCACCCCTCCATCCCTCCCTCCCTCTCTCTCTCCTCTCGATCCAATCTCCTCTCCCAGTGAAACCATTAAATTATCAATCCGCAGCCCCCTTAAGGTTCATATCTCCACCTCATCTCTCCCCCTCTGTCAATATTTACAGAGTTTCTCATAGACTCTCTCAGGTAATAGTGTCTTATTCCCAAAGCTCTGCGCGGTGCAAACATGCACGCACACGCACACACAAAACAAACACACTCACATGCCTACACACACACACACACACACAGAGAGAGGCAGTGTGGCCATTCCATCTAAATGAGTGCTATTCAACTAACTGTCCCTGCTGACTGCTGCAACTGCCTGCCTCTGCATGTGTGTGTGTGTGTGTGTGTAGGCGTGTTTGTGTGGCGCCAATCTTTTTAACCATGTACATGTACTTGTTTAAGTGGATGCACGGGTTTTCTTGCTGCATTCACACACACACACACACACACAGTGGTTCCTCTATGTGTGTGTGTGTGTGTTACGCTGATAGCTCACTGTCCCTTCAGGTAATCTCATGGTTGAGGAGAGAAAGAGAGAGAGAGATAGAAGAAGGGAAAAAGAAATATTCTGAGAGAGAGAAATAAAGACAGAGACGTCGCTGCTGCTGCTGCTGCTGCAATAACCAGAAATCTCTAAGTTGACAATAAATATGTAAACGCTCCTCATGCATGTGCAGCCGATGCTCTGATGTGTTCAGGCGCTCTGCTCCTCTTCACTTCCTCCTCTCGCTGCTGCTGCTGCTTAATTTTTACCGCTTTTATACTTTGACTGACTGACTTACTGCTGTAGTTTATTCCCTCATCATTGTTCTTATTCCCTAAGACCATCATCTATCTTGTTTTTACGATCGTCCACGACACTCATCCACCCACACACATACAAAAGGCCAAATGTCACCATTTTATTGACTTATTAAGTAAAGGTTAATGTGGCTAATGTGCTTTATAATGTGGAGCTCGGTTCACTCGGTGGAGGTTGGAGACGGATCGTGGTCTGGTTTCGCTTCACAGTAACATGAGAGCTCTGGTAAAACAGCTCTGCATCACTGTTTATATGATGTTTCCTCTGAACCAGTTTTGTCTTCTCCATCCTGTTATTGCTGTTTCTTTGTTTTTCTCTGTGCACCTGCCTCCTTTTTTAATTTTTTTTTGCCAAACTGTTAATCTTGGCACAACAACCAGGTCTGATGTTATTTGTCTCCTCTTATCGACACAATCTCACTCTCAATCTCTTAATGCATGACACTGATGCTGAAACGACACACAGCTGCCCGAGCAACGTTTAGCAGCCAAGTGTCCAATTACTGTTAAAACCCCCTGAACTTATGTGCACTATATTTTCCCCTTGCTGACTGGAAGCTACTCAGGTTAAAGCTCAGAATTGGCACTTTAATATAGTGTCCAATATTGCATTATTGCAAAGCAAAGAACGTAAAGATTAAAAAAAAAAAAGTGTAAAAGCTGTAAAAAGATACCTCAAGTCTCAACCGGAGGTGTTGCATGGAAATAAACTCGCAGACACATTCGACAAACACTCCTACGTATGTGTGCGTTGTACGCATGGACGACGTGTAAACAAAAAGAAGAGCTGCAGACTGCTGCGAGCACATATGTTGAAATGCAGCCGACTCACCCACAGCGGTCACGTGTTGGAGAGCAGCGAGTGGAAACGATATCAAGATGTTAAATATTTAAATCCCCAATAGTTTCACAGCTGGTGCCAGCAGATAGCAAAATCAAACACGCAATATGGTGCAGGCCCACACACACACACACACACATATATCTATAGGTTCAGCCATATATATACTTAATAAACAAGACTGAATGTTTTCATCATCAGCAGACTTTAATGAATATTTATGATTATTAGAAAATCACGGTGACCCGTAGAAAAAACAAGTTCTCCAAGCAGCTGCTGAGAACTTATGTTGACTGATAAACAAAATGCACATTTAGAAAAAAGAAAAAAAAAAAGGTTTTTGAAGCAGATTTATGAGAATTTAACAATTTATCTCACCTGACCAGACTGTTACACTGCAAAAACTCAAATATCTTACCAAGAATATTTGTCTTATTTCTAGTCAAAATGTCATTTCTAGTCAAAACAAATCTCATTACACTCAAAATAAGAAACATTGCATAAAAAGTTGCTTGTTTATAGACAGTTTTTACTTCTTTCAAGCATATTTTCACTTGAAATAAGTAGAAAAATCTGATAGAGCATGTTTTTCTTCCTTATTACAAGCACAAAAAACTTGAAAATGATCTAAAAACAAGTAAATTTTTAGGTGATGAGTCTTAGTTTTGACTAGAAATTAGACATTTTGACAAGAAAAAGGATAAATATTCTTGGAAGGATTTTGAGTTTTTGCAGTGTAGGAACGACTTTGTCTGAGCTCTTGTACTTATTTCCCCCCCCCCGCCCTCTTCTTTACGTCTCCTTTATTCTCTCATTTTCTCCTTTTCAATTTTTCTATTACATTTTCTATCAAGCTGTACTAATGTGATTCTGGAGTCACTGGTGCCTAAGCAAATGATTATACAGGCCAGCAGCAAATGAAAGCAGACAGTTTGATGGGCAACAAGTCAGCCGTATTGAACATCAGCTCGTCAGCCGCCGCCGCCGCCGCTTTAAAACATGGCAGATGACAATTATCATACAAGTGGCTAAAACTGAGGCAAGCTGTCAAGATCCGACAGGACAAAGGTAATTTATAGACCGCGGGGGACGTGACAGGACCCTCCTGCCAGCTGCGTGATGAGCCGCGTGATGGCCTCGCTCGCAGAGGTCTGAGTTAATTACATAAGAAATTCTAAAATCTCTTTGATGTGGCGTTGTGACACGGCTCAGTAGTTTTTTTTTTTCTTTCTTTTTTTTTGGTGGGTGGGTGGCGGCAGCAGGGGCAGCAGGTAGCTGAGAGTCTGCAGCAGCAGCGTGACCAGTCAAATCCGCATTAATTAAATGAGCTGCTGCTCTGCTGCCGCTCTGCCTCGCCAGCAACAAAACAGCTGATGAGCAGAACCCGATCACGGATCAATGCTCAGGCCTCTCTGTAGTCGAGGAGGACGGAGCGGGACTGAGACTCTGGACTAAGCCGTGACTGACTTAATTCCGGCTACAGGACCGATCAGGCTGACAGGCCGCTGCAATGACAAGAAAGAGGGCGTCAAGGGCAAAGACCAAATGAAACCGGCGCTCTGTCAGATTAAAGAGCAACTCCACCACATGTTGAAAGGTGGAAAAGCTTCGCTGCACTGACCTCTACGGGCCGAACGCCATCACTGAGTCGAACCTCTGATCACAGCACACGACCACGTCCGACTGTGATGTTTTATCCGACTAAAACCTTCATCGCTGCAGTAAGACGGTGTCAACAGTGACTCTTTGCACTTGGTTCCTTCCAAGCACATTGCTATTTTTATTTTGGTAGGAATATATGATTATGTTTGACCTTTAAAACTTTTTTTTTCTTTTTTCTTTAACAGATCTGCTTCTTACATCTTAGCGACAGAGGAATTAAAGGTGCCATATCTTACATGGAGATATATACTGTATGTAAAGCTTTAATCTCATATCTTCGTGTTCATCTTTTATTTATCTGTTTATATTAACCAAATTCAAGTCAGAAACTTATTATCCGAGTATTTTATGTTCCTGAAAAACAATGTCGGACATTTGATGACTCATCCTGCACTCGAGGGCATTCCTTATTTTTCTGTCCCATTGAAACAGTTTCTTGAACTTTTACGTCGTATACAAATCCTGGCAGTCACCATGAGAACCACTTATTCAGAAATGCAAAAAACAACGCGCTCACCCTCCAAAAATATAAATGGGTGCTGGATCCTCAAGTCCTTAAAGTATTTTATTATGACATGAACATTTCAGGGAAAACCCTTCTTCAGTACGTAGGTGAACCATTGCAACCACTTGTTCAGACCGATCGCCATGAAGGAGGACGACTGGCAGCGACAAGAAAACCACTGTTTTGATATTTTTAACAATACACAAGTTTTCAATACAAAGGTTTAGGGCGTTTTCACACCAAGAAAGTCTGATAGTTCACTTGCTTTGGTGTGAACCAATTTTTTTTTTTACTTGGTGCAATTTGTATTCAGATTGCTTTTTTTTTTGAAGTGGACCAACTTTGTAAACAAAAGCACATGTGTTCCACAGTTGCTCGATCATTGGATAAAAAACATTGACAGGATCTTGCATGGAGGTCAGGCATGCATTTCTCGCTGCCCTTTTAATTTGGTATTTCCAGTTATTGTCACTTGCACAACATCCTGATTGTTCATGGTCAAGGACAAAGATAAACGGTTTCGTCCTCTCCAGCATCTGATTCATGCTTTCCCCTACCCTAAGGCCTAATGGAGGAAGCGGCGTGTCTCTTCTGTGCTCCATGTTGACCCAAGCCTCATTTTTTGGTTGGTTGGCGGTTGGTTGTGGTGTGAATGCAGTCCGAACCCTTTCAGGACCGAATGCGAAATCCAAACGAATCGTACCAGGGTTCGTTTCGGACCAAACAAGTGAACAAAGTACCAGATGAGATGAGTCCGGTGGTTTGTATTCTCACCGACCCAAAAGCTCTGCACCAAGGAAAAAGTCTGTTTCAAGTGAACTAAACAAGCCTGGTGTGAATATGTCCTTAAACAACCACTAACAGACAGATGCTCTGTACTCCTCCTACCTCGTATGATTGACAGATGGTTCAACCAATCACAAGTATCATCAAGTATCTCGATTTTTTTTTGGGAAGCACCTGCTTGCAGCTTTCCAAACAGTTTCCAGATGGTTCCATGCAACAAACCACCTGGAGCACCACAGGAGTGAGCAATAAGACATTTATCAGGTGATTTATTCCGACTTCCAGAGCAATTACACTTCAAGTGATCACATGATTGATCACATGTACGAGTGTCCAATCAGAAATATGGATTGGAAGTGAATTATCTTTGTTTTTGTGTGTGAACTCTTTGAATCTCTGGGTATAATTATGGTGGGGAATTAATAATTAAATAGGTTTGAATAATATGACATTGGCTGAAATGGAATCTGTTGTGCTTTCTCTATCTTCTTTAAAAGGTTTATTTTTACAGGCTCGTGTCATTTTAGGGTAAAGTTAAAAGGATAGTTCACCCAAAATTCAAATTTCACTCATTTTCTTCTCACCCTCATGTCGACTAAGGGCTGGGAGAAGTTTCAGAGTCCTCCGTGCCTTCTTGAAGTTACAGGGGGGTCCGAAATTGTTCCGAAAAAAATTAAATAAGTCTATATTTTAAGCTTGGTTGTAGCGGAAGCTCCCAGTGTCTCAGTGCAAATTGACTGACACCGGAGCCACTGAGACACTGGGAGCTTCCGCTACAAACAAGCTTAAAATATAGACTTATTTCTTTTTTTTTTGAACAATTTCTCATGTTGGGGCTTCAATACAAGAGGGACATTACAGACGAGCAGTGTGGAGGTATTTGGATGTTTTTTGGTGTGTCTTTTTGGATGAAGAAAAGTGAGCCCCGTTTGCGACCATCATATGGAAATTCAGTGCTGCGCTGATCCCCCCTGTAACTCCGAGAAGGCACGGAGGAAATTTGAATTTTGGGTGAACTATCCCTTTAAACATCTACTCAGTGTTGGTGTCAGTGTTACCATAAATTGGACACACAGCCTCTTCTCCCTTTTTAATTAAATTCTACATGGTCATATTGGAAATAATCTACTGGTGATTAAAACCATGTGATTGACATATTTTGAATTTAAGCCCAATGCAAACAGGCAAACTGAAAACTCTCTACAGATACAGCGATGATGATGATGTGCGGTGATATCTGTAGTGATATCACCGGTGTTTGAGGTTTATGGGACAATCTCCACATGGTGGGTGGGTGATGTCCCTCTCTACAGCATTTCACAACATCATCAGTGATGCACTAGAAAAACTCTGGTCACCAACAGTTCACTGTGCATCACTTTACATGTATTTTTAATTTCTGGAGTCACATGCAGTTCAAAAGCTCAAGCAACTAAAGTTTGCAGGTTTGCATGAGGGCAAACTCACTCAGTGAATCTGCATGTAAAACAATAATTTAGAGATTTTTAGCAGCTTTTCAATCATGAACCTGAACCTGATACCGAAGTCATTTGGTTTTATACATATGAATGAACACCCACCTCGACCCTAACGCTAACCCTTGACTACTTCTTAACGCTTCAAACTTTGGAGAGCGGTGGATTTTGGCCAAGATAAACTTCAGCAACTCCTCCTGGAACTCAACGTTCCTCATGTGTCTATTTATGTAATGATAAAAGGTGGTTTAAATAATTTCGGAGGAAGATTTTAAATCCAAAAGTCATTAAAACGCCGTCTAGCTGCTGGCAGTCCTGTCAAGTAACAGTAAGAAATGTCTAATTGAAGTGGGAGTAGATTAACCAGGTGGGTGGAAAATAAGCTGCTGGAAAAAAAAAAAAAAAACCAAACAACTTTCTAACATTTGCTAACAGTCTTAGTGGTTTACCCATAATTGTGATGTGGCTTTGACAAACTGCATCATAATGGTTTGTTGGTTTGTCTGTTGTAATCTGTTGGTAATTATCGTGGCCATTAGTGACCAATGCAGCCTGTAATGGAAACCATTAAAACCCACAGCTAAAGGATGCAGTAGAAACCATTTCATCAGAGAGAGAGAAACCCAATGGAAACCAGTATGCAGCCACAGATCTAATGGTTTATGAGCGCTTGTTTTTTTCTTTTAATGCTCTATAAACCTATAACCATGGAAACAACAAAGCTTTATAGAAGGGTTTCTGATGTTTTTCCTTTCGCGGGGTGAGTACACAAAAAGTTAATTACAGCACTACAGAATGAGTCCTGGAACGAAGCGAACGTTACAGATTGACATTTAACAGTCTGAGAGGAGCAGAGGCCGACGCTTTCATTTGATTTGCTACTGAGACGTTGCTGCTGGAAATAGTTTTACTGTACAGTCTCCCACATGAGGAAATAAAACAAAGACAACTCACCGTCTCTGCTTTTATTATGTTTTCATGGCTTCAGAGAGCATTTATGTAACAATGCAATCTGAAACAAATGGCTCTATATGGATTTAATGCATCATATCAATGTGATACACGTCACTTCAAGGTCAGTTTAGTTAGTGGGTAACTGACTAAACTAGGATAACTAATGACTATTATTGATTATTCGTTGGTTCTTTCTTTGATTCTAAAAATGGCAAAAAAAAGAGTAAAGTTTAAAGTTTAAAGCTTCGTGATTGGCAGGCTGATGAGTTAAAAGAGAAGTCGCTCTCATTAAACATGTGGTCTGTGCTGTGAGACATCGACATCGCTGCTCTTTGTCCTTGAAGATGAACGTTTTATTCCATTAAAATGTATAAGTTGCAGAAAACCCTGAGACGTCGGCTGAAAAGACGGCGCTACATATGAATCTCACTGAGAAGTCTCTGTGTCCCACACACTGTATATTTACTTAGGTACAGGTGGATTGATTATGCATCAGACACGTTGAAGTCACAGTCGCAGTCGACTTCTTCTGGTTTTTCACAAGCCACCTGATCTGGTTCATAATAATCTAGTTCATGGGTGTGCATTATTGATATTCAATGAATGTTTAATTGAGACGTTCTGACTTCTGACATGGACGTGACATGAACTTCTAGACAGAAGAAACACTTGGTTCATTCACAGCTGCATGTCACAGAGTGGTGCATCTTTCTGCACAAACAATCTTTGGTCGGCCTACAGAGAATTAACAAATGTTAACTAAACAGTAAACTCACTAAAATTTACTACTCACAGATTTAATGTTAAAGGGATAGTTCAACATTTTGGCAAATTGGCCCATTGCCATAATCCCTATAGTCTTAGCGGTAGGTTCGATACCTTTATTTGTTGGTGTAAGCTATTATTAGAACAGTGGAGCAGAGCCATGAGCTGCTCAGAGCTACGCTACAGAGGCTAATGGGATTTCTTGGTTTCCCTCATGAAACTCATCAAATACACAATCCAACAACTCCAAAACGCTCTGGTGGACAAGTTGTGACCTGCACATTCACCACGCTATGAGATAATAACAGAAAGTTACCCGACCGAGTTGTTTTTCGAGGTACATACAGAGACTGCTTGCTGAAAAACTACCCCTGAAGGCAATGCGCATCAGAGGTTTTGCATGAATTTCCCTCTAAAACAACTCAGTCTGGTAACGTTCTGTTATTATCTCATAGCGTGGTGAATGTGCAGGTCACAACTTCTCCACCAGAGCGTTGTGGAGTTGTAGAAATCCCACTACTGTAGCTTCCGTAGCGTAGCTCTGAGCAGCTTGCGGCTCTGCTCCGCAGTTCTAAAAAAAAGCTTGCACTGACAATTAAAGGTAACAAACCTACTGCTATAGGGATTATGGCAATACCAATTTGCCAAAATGTTGAACTATCCCTATATGGTTTTACATTGGATGTCCAGATTAAAAACTTGTAAACTATAAAACAAAACCAAGCAGAGACTGTAAACTGAGTAGATTCAAGCTTTTAGATGATAAACTTAATTACTGCCAAAAATAACAGTAAAAGATAGTGTTTATTGATTAGGTTGACTCTTTTTTATAAAGTGGTGACAATATTTATTCAACAACCTTCATGCTGCAAAATTACAAAACAGATAAAAACAAGTCGTCCCGTAGGATTGACCACTGCAGACAGTGATCATGAAGATAATATCATCATTTCGATGAGTCACTGGGCTCATGAACGTCGTCTGGCTTGTTGTTCAGCAGAGGACGTTTAACTGATCGTTGCCAATAAAAGAGCCAGATGTCGTTTCTCACCGAATTACAGTTAGTTTAAAAGAATCTACAAACCTTTCCTGGTCAGCCGTTTGGTTTCTGATTTAGCTTTAATGTCTTTCCTAAGTGGATGTTGGATCCTGTTACTGTCTGTCTGTGTTTTACTTGTCGGCCGCCCAGCGTCTGCACTTTCACTTTAGTAGCTTACATTAAAAGTAAAAATAGAGACTTTAAAATGCGTCCGGTTGAAGAATTAAGGCCTCTGCTGCAATCCTACAAACAGAGGACCGATAACTAGTCTTGATACGGTGTGCAATTATCACCATCATCAATAATATATATAATTTTGTTGGGTTTGTTTTTTTTTACCACGTGTATACTGTAATTTCACCGCTTCACCTGCGTTCACACTTGTGGGGTGATTTTAACAACATCCCCTGTGCTGGTCAGTGGATTTAATCTGCAGAGCGCATGTGGGAAAATTTTTCACCCGAGCAATAATTACAATTACCGACTGTTGTTCAGTGGCCTCGCCGGTCCTCGTGTAATTTAAATCCCCTTCCTTAGTGATGTCCTTGTGTTTTGAAGTGGACCTCTGGAGTTTTTCCTGCATGAATAGCTGCTTGTCCTTCTTTATTCTTCTAATGAGCTCAGTGTGAAATCTTGACTTTTTATCTAAGAGCAGGAGAAGTAAAAAAAAAAATGAGATGATTTTGTTAATCTGACAGATGGGGAACGAGTGGACGCCAAACTTGTTAGGGGACCAGTGTGCAACAGAGCATCAGGCCATCAGGAGAGAGAGAGGGCAAGAGTCCATCAAAATAAAAGTGCTGGTGCAGTGTCAGCATTTATTTACTCCATTAAAACAGAATTAGGGCCCTTTCATACCGTAGACGTATTTTTTGTGCGAATCATTTGTGGGTCAATATTTTTTTGCCAAATTACGAGTCCTTTCACGTCAAAAGTTGCGTTGGAAATGCGACATACGTGAGGTTGATTTTTCTGAGCTTTCACCCGGCGAATAAACGCATCAACCAATCATGTACCATGAAAAGAAGGTAGCCACAACAACCTGTGTCTCTCAACCATGGATCTATTATAAGTGCATCCATGCACTCGCCATCTTTGTTTATATACAGTCCAAGTTTACCATCCTGTCTTGTTCGACAAGGGACACAAACTTTACAAAGAAGGAAATGAAGGACAGTGTGTCGGCGGTCAGGACTCAGGACAGAGATCAGGCAGTGAGCTGTTGTGTTGGATGTGGTGAAGTCGGTAACCGGACGACAGCAGGTGTTGAATATGTGATGGATAATCAACGAGTAGTTGTGTAAAACAGATTTAAGATACGACGTGGAGGTGAAGAACCACGCCACGCAAAGCCAAACTTTGGTTTACACGGTCGCATCTGTCGCATATTCACATCACCGCCGGTGTGAATGATTTTGATGCGAAATATTCGCCGCTGAATGGCCACGTTGACATGAGAGCTTTAATTCTGAATAAAAATTCATTCCACTTTAAAAAGACCATGTACACACCTAATTCCGGATGAAAATTATTATTCGGAATTAAATTTAGTTATTCCGAAGTAAGTGGCTGTTTTATTCTGATTTTAAATCCGAATTAATTAATTCATATATCATGCAAACGTTTATTCCTTTTAAGAATAATAAAAACTGAGAATGGAGTTTGACGTGGATACGTAAACACGTGTGGCCCCTGTCCAATCAGAACCCTTCCTGACCCCCAGACGTTAAGAAGAATCAAATAAAGGAAATTGAACGTGTTTTCCATGTAAACCTCAATTCAGAATGACTATTTCCATGTAAACTCAAAGGAGAACATTTTAATTCCGAACTATTTAACTCGGAATTATTAATTCATGTAACCGTGGTCAATGTTTCGCAATTTTGTGTCTTTTATTCGTCACGTCCCCGGTGTGAAAGGGCCTTTAGTCACTGACAGATTCCTGAAGCCACAGCTGTCGCTCCATCACTGAGTTTCTGACTTTTTCTTTTTCTCCTCCTCCTCCTCCTCCTCCTCCTCCTCCTCCTCCACCACCGAGGAAGCTTTTTGTCCTGATAGACGTCCTCGTCCGTCACAGGCCACATCCTGTCATTTTCGGATGGTTAAAAAAAATGCCGAGCGACACAGGGCGTTAAATTACCAAAGGAGCAAAGTGAATATTCATCCCTCCTCCCTCCTCCTCCCTCCTCCTCCTCCTCCTCTCTCCTCCTCCTGTAATGTTAATCCTGACTGAGTCGGTTCTGGTTCAGTTGTTTACGTCGCCCCTGGATTCAGGCTGCGGGAGGAGGGAGACCCCGCGCGACACCTCCTGCTCTCTGGATCCAGGAGCAGGAGGTGACGCCATGACACATGAATCTATTACGGCAATATCTTTCTGAACTACTGTGGAGAAATGTCTGCTACACACACACACACACACACACACACAGAGAAAGAGCTAATCCCTAACCTCTGCTACACACACACACACACACACACACACACACACACAAGCACACGGCTCATTCTCTATTCCACTTGCTTGCCGTCTGGAACTTATCGATGGCTGATCGATACCTTCTGATCGATTGGCCCCGTCACCATGGCAACCACCATTTAGCCCACTATCTTGGGCTATTCATTATAAAAGCCATTAAGCCCTGTGTGTGTATGTGTGTGAGTTATTGCCGCCATTAGAGGAGGAATAGGCTCCTGCTGTCTGTAAACTATGCTTACAGAATCACAACACTGAGTCCAGCAGCAGCAGCAGCAGCAGCAGCAGCAGCTTCCTGCTTAACGCACCGCACTCACATGTTTTATTGGTCCGGTGTGACGTTAAAAGGCCACGGCTCTGTTCTCACAGTCGGCCTCTTAGTGCAGCAAAGAGACTCCATAATGAACACGCTGCTGCTGTTTGACAGAGTTTCACTGCATCACTGTTATACACGACACGACTGTCCCAGTATAAACAGCGTCCGAACCGTCTATGCTGGATGTTGTGGTCTCACTGGAGAGACCGGGGATGTAACGATTAACTTGTTTTCACCATTAAATGCCACAATTAATTAATCATAAAGATTCCTAAATACTATTACTTTCCAAAACAAAAAAATATTTTGGAACCATATTGGCAGATGTGCGCAAAAGTAAAAGATACTGGTCCATTAACGTAGCACTGAACTGGTAGGAATTTAAATGTCAGCGTTTCATTTGTAGTTGAAAAAATAAAAGATTGAAATGAACTTAAACATTTGGTAAAGATGACAATTAACATTTCCCTTGGGGGATTAATAATTGCTCCTATATTAATAGATACTTAAAGCAGAAGTAAGTGATATATTTGTGTTAATATAAGTCTTAAATAGTTATATCTTCCGACAGCAATCACTTACATAGAGTGTTTGGACTGAAACACGGGTCTCTCAGTCCCTCTGCTCTGCTCTGAGCCGAAGAGAAAACATTTATCGTATCCTACAGTTTTTATCCAATGAGGAGAGAGAACGGCATGCAGGGCTGTGTGTGCAGCCAAGGGACGCCGTGAATGTGGCGACGTAGGGACGAGGACTGTTATGGTGCGTTCAAGGAAACTCGTGTTTTTCCGACCTGTGAAGTGGTACCAATTCGATCTGAAGTTACGAGTGGCCGTTATAGTGACTTTCACCGGTAAAACAGGTCGGAAAAACACGAGTGGGTTGCCTGGAACGCTACAAAGTCGTAAGTTGTGACTTGAAGCTGTAATTTACGATTTCAGTAGCCTGCCTGGAACGCAGCATTAGCGAAAACGACCGGACCACTTACTTCTGCTTTAAAATAACTGTGTAAATAATTAGTAAAGTGATTATATTTTGACTATATTTTAGTTCATAGTGTTGTATTATCTAATTCTAATGCATAATAACCGTGATAATTGTAATACTATGTGATTATTTCATACCACAAAAAAAAAAGAAAAGACTCCCTCCTCTCACATGTTGTTTACATGTGCATTTCTTCTACAATCTGACTATAAAAGAAATTCCAACTTCACTCTGAAGAGGTCGGGATGTTACACCAGGTCTGAGTTTCTCTCTGGAAACAGGAGCCATTACTCCACTTCTAAATGACACCACAGTCTGTCCATGTCTATTTCTAAAGACTGTGACTCATGAAACTCTTCTCTTGTATCACTGAGGGGGGAAAAAAAAAAGCAAAAAGGAATCAATCATCCGAGTTTCTGGCCATCAAAATCCTCATGAACTTATAAACTCCCTGGCTCCCAGTCTGACTCGAACAGCAGTCGTGATGCGTTTGCTGACATGATAAATGAATTAGGAGAACTGGCTACTCTCGTTTCCAAGATGGCGTCTGAATCATTTTTTGGCCCAAAAACCGGCAGCATTAGTTTCTACTGACTCACCGTGTCCCTGAGCGCCACGCTAAAAATTTACTAACTTTTTTTTTCTTCAATCATTTAATTTTATAATTTTACAGTCAAACCATCTCCAAGACCAGTTATGTCATGTATGTAGTGTATGTAACGACAAGCACAACCAGAATCTCCTCACAGCTCGGCACTGACAGGTGTTTTTTTTTTAATTCCAGTTGGAAAAACAATCATCTCTAAGCTCCGTAAAAAAAAAAAGAGAGAGAGAGGATATGGTGCAGGGACGTTTTCTCCGGTGCCAGAGCCAGAAATGCATCTACATCTGTGAAAAACAGCCACAGGAACTTGGCCAGAAAACTTGGTGCCATGCTTTACAACTTTATAGATTAAAACAACACACACACAGAAATATGCACATTTTTCTAATCTCTGTGAAAGACGTAAACATCTCATCACAGTGTCGATGGAAACTTCATGTCAACAAACTGCAACCGCAGACGCCATTAACTGGAACTACATCAAACTGATCATCAGGACGTCCTGAGGGGGCGAATATTGATTCATTGATTGATTATTCTTTATTTTGAACTTTTTTCTTTTTTTTTTAAAGAGAGAGAAAAGACAAGTAGCCCAAAAAACAAGACCAATATTCAAATCAGTAAACAGCGTATGCTTGAAAAGTTCAACAGGTTAAACATAAATCTTTATTTTGTTTTTATCACTAGATTTGTTATAAAAGTCTGCGACGTAGATATCAAAGCTGCTGAGCTCATGCAGTCTGTGACAAACAAACACAACATTGATCATCTATATTTGAAGCTGCACAACACCACTGTCGTTGTGTTTCTCCACAGTACAAAAGCCTCAAACTGACCAGAACTGATCGAGCACACCGTTCACGCAGAGTGAGATAAAAAATAATGAGCTCCACACGTCGATACACATCGATTATCACATTGTTAATGCATGTGATCGATTCATTTTACTGTCACTCACGCGCGTCTTGTGGTTTAACCTACAGTTTTTTTTTTTTGTCCGTACATTCAGACCTGAAAAACAGAAAAGCCTATTGACACAATCGATACGACACTCTGACATTTCCACTATACTTTGAGTGTGCCGAGCTAATTGGCCGGATAAACCCTTGTCAGACTCCGCCTGCCACGACTGATCAGCGCTCATCAAACCACAGAGACTTCAGGAGGATCAAATGAGTCAGAATTCATTACGACCCGAGGCTGAAGCAGAGGGTTACAGGTTCTTGACACCAGATTCCTCCTCTCTCTCTCTCTCTCTCTCTCTCTCTCTCTCTTCACCTTATACTCGTCCTGTCATCACTTTTTCCCGCTCCATCCATCCAGTCCGGCTGGCTCTGCTGCTGCCAGCAGTCGGACCTACAGATGTCACTGTCAGTTGTTCGGGCTCCATCTGTCAGCTTTTTGTCCACTGCAAGATGTTGAAAAAAAAAAAAACAGATTGCTGTTCCAGTAGCTCTGAATATTCACCGTCCCCCAGAGGACGACTTCTAACGGCCGCGATGACCCCGTGACCTCTGCACCATCAGGCCTGGATTTCCACTTGTGGGCAAGAAAAAATGTGAAATGCACTCAGATTGACCTCTCTCCGTTCTGGGTGCACTATTAACGATACTGTATTGATTGATTGATTTATTTATTTAAGTGTCATCCACATTTTTGTGCTCACCCCACATGGGCTTGTACAGTAAGACACTTAGCAGTAAGTGCAAACATTCAAGAATGGCTAGCGTGTCATCTTAAAAGAAAAGAAAGAAGAAAAAACAAAACAAAAAATGATAAGCTTCCAAGATAAACAAATCAAAAATGTATGGTTTTATGTGGGATATAATATTTTCTGTCTCATTGTCCAGGCTTTATCAGTGAATCTAGCCAGGACATAGATCTCCTCCTTAAAGGGTTAGTTGAACATTTTGGCAAATTGGCCCATTGCCATAATCCCTATAGTCTTAGCAGTAGGATTGTTACCTTTAATTGTCGGTGCAAGCTATTTTTAGAACGGCAGAGCAGAGCCGTGAGCTGCTCAGAGCTACGCTACGGAGGCTCGTGGGATTTCTTGGTTTCCCTCATCAAACTCATCAAATACACAATCCAACAACTCCAAAACGCTCTGGTGGACAAGTTGTGACCTGCACATTCACCACGCTATGAGATAATAACAGAACGTTACCAGACAGAGTTGTTTTAGTGGTAAACGCAGAGACTGCTTGCCGAAAAATTGCCCTGGAGGAACGTGCATCAGCTGTTTTGCATGAATTTACATCGACTGTCAACTTCCCCCACACACAAGACGACTTTTGATCAAAACAGTCGACAATCGTAAATATCGAACATGTTTAATATTTACGATCAACCATTTTCTGAGCAGATTGTCGGGAGAATTTGACTCTTAACACACCTCACACCGCAGGATAATCTCATAGGATAATCTTAAAATAAGATAAGATAATCGGGCGATAGGGAAAAATCAGACAGATTATCTTTATGCTTTAAAGAAGTAACACAACATCATGCTCATACATCCAGAATAAGTCTGGATTCTTCATCTGGGTTTTCTCAAACAAGGACTGAAACAGTATTACTGTGAGGTCACACAAAACACATAAACGCTGCTTAGCTGGTACTGTAAGTGTAAATAACAAAACTCATCACTGTTCTGTGTGTATTTGACTGTGTTTACAGATTTTGGTTTACAGCAGATAAAGAGGGACATTAGTGGAAGCATGCAGCTTCTTCCTCTCGCTCTCGTGAATCCACTGCACCCGACTGTGCAGCACATCAACAGAGCAGGAGCGATGAGGCGATGGGGCGACTCAACAGAGAATTAATTGGCAACGTGATAATTGATGGATAATTAATATAATTTCTTCGAGCAAAACTGCCAATAAATTGTAAGTTAGAGCTTCAGCGATGTGAATGTTTGCTGTGTTTTATATCTTTGGTTTTTAGCTGACTGTGATAGGAAATGGATCAATAGAGGAAGTGATGAGCAGATTAATCCATAATGGAGATAATCATCATCCACTGGCTGCTGGAGAGAGGAGGAAATGTTTGTTGTTGTAGAAGAAACTCCAAATGACAACTGTTCAAATAAAACCCATCTACACGGGAGCTGCTTCGCCTTTCAACATGAATCAAACATCATGAGTAAACAGTGAGTGAGGGGTGTAATTTGGTCAGAGCGCGACATCGCCCCCCCCCCCCCCCCCACCCAAAATTTAAAAAAAATAAATAAATAAATAGACGCCAAATGCTGACGAACCACGAGCTCGACCCCAAAAAACGATCGTGTAAGAACAGATTTTTAAATATCACTTCAAGGCAGGAGAGTGTGAATCAGAGGGGAGAGGGGGAGGAGGAGAGGAGTTAGAAAAAAAAAAACATGGGTTGGCTTGTGTTGCTCTGACACACACACACACACACACACACACACACACCATTTACATGCAACTGAGAAAATCGAATAACTGACGGGAACGCGTTTTAAAAATAGCTTGCACCGACAAATAAAGGTAACGAACCTACTGCTATGACTATAGGGATTATGGCAATGGGCCAATTTGCCAAAATGTTGAACTATCCCTTTAAACTCTGATTAAGGCGTATACATGCCGGAGAAAGTCATATTCCAATCGCATCAGCCAGGTGTCTTAATCGGAGCTGGAGAACTCCGATACTAGTCGGACTAACGTCGTTTACATTCACTCAGTTGTCCAGTTATAGTCGGATTAAGGTAATAATTTGGTTTTCTCAAGCGTCATGTAAATGTACTGAGTGATGAAGACCTTCAGGGTGTGTTCATGAAACATTCACATGTGGAAAAAAACGGTGTGTTTGTGTGTGAGAGAGAAAGAGAGAGGGTGAGAGTGATGGCATTTAGTCTCAGCAGCAAATAAGGCCAACTGGACACGTTGGCAGAGACCGAGGAGAGAAAGTATCGTTATGTGTGTGTGTGGTGGTGTGTGTGTTTGTGTGTCACAGTAGGAGCTTGTCATGCCCAGTTGTCTATGTCCGGCAGATTTCTACTCCCCATGGGACACACAAACACTCACGCACACTTAAACACACACTCAGACGCACACATACACACACAGTGCCCTTCTTGCTGACACTGCTTTTTAATATTTCACTACATGCAGGGCTAGCCATATGCTGCCCTGTCATACACCTACACACACACACACACCACACACTCACAGTAATATGAACACACAGACACACACTGCTGTATCTGTTTGTCATTGAAAACTTCTTATTTATAAACCAAAACGTGCACAGTAATGCTAAACTCACACTGAAATCTCCCCATTTGTAACAAGAACTGGGTTTTTACCATCTTTGTGAGGACACTAGTTGGCAGAGATGCAGGACCACCGACCGACACACACACACACACACACTGTAACACCTCCAGTTTGTTTTGTTCGGCTCTGCAGAAATGCCTTTTTGTTGCATTTCTGACTCTGGTTCTTACACATTCACTCGGTCCAATTACCAGCGAACCAGAGCTTGTAAACAACTGTGGAAATGACTCAGATTCACCTCGTGTGCAGGAGGAAGAAATATCTGGTAACCTGTCAGCTCTTTCTGAGATTCTGGCAGCGGGGAGGAGGAAGAGGAGGAGGAGGAGGAGGAAGAGGGAGGTTGTCGGCACCTCTTCCCATAATTCAGAGCTGGAGGAAGAGACTGGATGTGAAGCATCAGCTCAGACTCTTGAAGCAGCTTTCTGTCTGTCACACGTCAGCGTCGATTTACCTACAGTCACACGTTGTCACTCTTAATATCCCCGGTTTTGAATGTCATCATCGTTTTCACCTGCACAATCACAAACCTGACTGCAAAGTGAGACGCTGCAGACGTCTCTGACTGTAGCTCTGCACCGGGAAAACACACACACACAAGATGTATTTGTCTCCTGGTTCTGGCTCCTTCATCCACATTAATGTCGGGATCAGACGACACAATTTCAGGCAGAATTTCACGCGATGGAGTTGTGGCGAACACGTTTGCAGCGTCGGGCCTGATTGTGAACGTCAGGAACAACAAACAGACGCGTAGTGTAACATGACTGACCAACAGTGATTTACCATCCAAGAAGCTCGACGATGCCGTAACGGAAAGTAGTAGTTTAAAGGGTAATTCTGGGCAAATTCAACCTGGGACTGTGGTTTTGTAATACTTTGGGTCTAAAAGCAGGAACCTGAAGATGTTCTTCTTAAAAGGACTTTCGGGGCAAATTCAACCCGGGGCTGTATTTTCCACACATTTTAGGTCTAAAAGAAGGAATCTGAAGATTTTCAGTTTAATTGCTCCTGTTTTGCAGTAGTTGTGTCCGTCCCCGCATTGCCACGGCAGCGATGAATGGGAGCGGATTGAAGTTCCGCTGCTTAGGCTGTTTACATCCAATTTTTTTTCCACAGACAGCGTCAGATGGCTACTCAAACATGCACCGAGAAGTTTGTTTCCTTCAAGCAAGCCGACATGTTTGTAAAACTAGATCTAATTCAACCCAAGTTGACACGCTCAGTGTATTTACGTGCAGTCGGAAGCTCCCGTTTGTGTCATAAACACAGGAATATCAACTAAAAAATTGCAGTTTTGAGGGATGTAAACAGCCTGAGCAGCGGAACTTCAATCCGCTCCATTCATCGCTGCCGTGGCGATGCGGGGAGTTGAATTTGCCCGGAATTGTCCTTTAATGTCTCTAGTTTTTTCTGTCCCCGCATCGCCACAGCAGAGCATAATGAGAGCAAAACGATCCTACGCTGTTTACATCCTGCAAAACCACCTTTTTCCCCACAGACAGCGTCAGGTGGCTTCAAATTTACACCGAGGGTTTTTTTTACTTCAAGAAAGCCAACATGTTTGTAAACGGAGCTGTAAAATTGTGTAGTCTGAACCCGACCTAAGCCAACATTACTCAGAGATTTTTGAAATACATAGGATGTTTGCCTTCCATTCCCCAAAATGCAAGAATTGACAAAAAAAAATTGTAATTTTCAGGCTCCCTAGGTCAAAATCCATGTGCTGTTCCCTCAGATGTCTTTCAATGATGTCATTAGTTTTCGAATTTGCATAATACCACCCCTACCTGTGAGTACTGGTGCAGGAAGAGGGGGCGGGGCAAGCAGTGGCTCATTTGCATTTAAAGAGACAGGCACCGAAACCAGCCGTTCTGAACAGGGCTGTTTTGAGAAGATGAAAAGAGTTGTGATGTTTGATCCTTGGGGTATTTTGACCAAAGCATGTCACAGGAACTATTTGAATTTGTGGAAACGGGGCATAATATGTCTCCTTTAATCAATCCCGACAACACCGGCCTCATGTTTAGGTGTGGACAGTGGAAAACTGGAAGGAGTGGACACATAAACCTGCTCAGACAGGACGGATCTTGATATGTAAATGTATGTATTCTACTATAATCACACTTTCACTTTGAGGTAAAACACAAATCTAAAAAATGCAAATGCTGCAGCAGACAAACTCACGAACAACTCCCAAACTCAAGAGCTTCATTCTTCAGACTCCCGTAGCTTTGACCCGGGCTGACCCCAGCTGGGAACACCAGTCTCATGTCTCATAAACAATCTGCCAAAAAGTCCCGTTCTTCCAGTAACTGTTTCTCAATGACTGGCTCCGATCCTAGGACACTGGATGGAGCAACTCTACCCCGCTCGTCCTGATCCGCTGTTCACATTCCTCACAGCTGACTCCCATCAAACTGGACAAAACACTTGGCAGCAGTGACTCTGACAGACAGATAACACATACACACACACACACACACTGTGATTCTGCTTATGGATACGGATAATAGGCCTCCAGACTAACGTTTCTTACTAGGAGCACAGTGGCCCCTAACTTAAACTTTTAGGAGCGCAAGCAGAAAATTTGATGCTCACTGCTCACCACTTACATCAACTTGCTCAGCAAATATTCACATTTACTTTTCATTCATGATCCTCACAAACATTGGCCTGCTACCTATAGTGACAGATTCCAGAGTCATTGAGTCGCCTCTTTCACATTTGATATTATCGCAAGCCCACTGATATGAAACAGCTCAGATTACCACCTTAAACTTAAGGTTCGAGATATAAGATTTACTAAAGACTTTCAGTTTTTAGTCCGGGACTATGAAACTCGTTTGGTGTAAGCCCAGCATAAAAGCTCAAATCCTGATGCTTGAACCATTTTTTCTGCTTCTAACACTTCAACTTTGAGGACAAAATGTTCACTTATACTGTCAGTGCTCGTAATGTTAGGCCTGATTGGTGTACGTTATCATCTGTGACACTTTAAAGCTAAAAAATACTGCAGATGACCTATAGAGAGTCCGGTTAAGTCGGCACCATGTTGCAGAAAGAAAACTTTATGTTCTGCTTTAGTTGCCGAAAACCTCAGTCTAAATCGCAAACACGACTTTGTTCCCTGAGTGTTTTGAGGTTTAACTGTGATACTCACTACAATAATTACACACCAAAAACTTCTTTGTTTCAAATTAAGCCTGAACTAAAACAGAACTTATTTTCTGTGGTGTGTGGACCAGAAGCTCAAAATCCGCCCGTGGTCTTTGAGGAAGCCCGTCGTTATCTTCAAAAAACGTTGGCGGCACATTGGCAGCGCTCAGATTGTGTTAACACATTTGTCCTCTCATTGTCACTGTGAGAATTGTGGGACTACCTCGAGTAACTTCATTTCTTTAGAGGCTTTCAAACCGATGTTCAAAGAGGGTTTGTTGTACAGTATCTGCTAATGGCAAACGCTTTCTCTCGAAGCTTTGATCTCCCTCCTCCTCCGATAACGGTTTGAAAGACAAACTGAAAACTTGAAGAAAGCAAACATCACCATTTCGAAAAGCTCAACTCTTCTTCTTGAATAGCAGCTATATATTTTTTTGTAATTTTTATTAAGTATAAAGTTTCACATTTCTAAATAAACAACTCTGGACATGCTCGATAAAACAGGTCCGTACAGCAATACACAGACGTTTAAGTTAAGGGATAAAAAGAGGAGGGAAATCAAAGAAAATAGATAGAGAGAGAGAGAGAGGGAGGGAGGGAGGGAGAAATAGAAAAGAAGAAGGAGAAGCTGAATTTATGTGTCTGACGTCAGGAGGAAATATCGCTCGTCCACAGTTAAAGTTTGGCCTCAGCAGAAGTGCTAACGCTGGAACTAAAAGTTTTTAAGCTCATGAGGATTTTTCTGGGCTGAATGAATTATTGATATGAGGTCAAGTCAGAATGAGATCACACTAAGAGATGGTGGGGAATCTGTGAGCTTAAAACAGAATAGCAAAGCTACAGTGGCGGCATCAGATGTGTGTGTGTGTCTGTGTGTGTGTTGGTGCTGGTCGGGGGAGATCCACCTTTTCCTCACCCACCCAACCACCTACCTCCGCACCACTTCACAGATTGTACACCAATAAGATTTAGGCGCCACTTATCGGTGTGTTTTAACGAGATTAATCTGGCCGTGGTGGTGGGGTTTAAAGGGATAGTTCAACATTTTGGCAAATTGGCCCATTGTCACTATAGTCATAGTGTTCGTTACCTTTAATTGTCGGTGCAAGCTGTTTTTAGAACGACGGAGCAGAGCCGTGAGCTGCTCAGAGCTACGCTACGGAGGCTCATGGGATTTCTTGGTTTCCCTCAAACTCATCAAATACACAATCCAACAACTCCAAAACGCTCTGGTGGACAAGTTGTGACCTGCATATTCACCACGCTATGAGATAACAGTGAACGTTACGAGACAGAGTTGTTTTAGAGGGAAATTCATGCAAAACCGCTGATGCGCGTTGCCTTCAGGGACAGTTTTTCAGCAAGCAGTCTCTGAATTTACCTTGAAAACAACTCGTAACGTTGTGTTATTATCTCATAGCGTGGTGAATGTGCAGGTCACAACTTGTCCACCAGAGCGTTTTGGAGTTGTTGGATTGTGTATTTGATGAGGGAAACCAAGAAATCCCATTAGCCTCCGTAGCGTAGCTCTGAGCAGCTCCACCGTTCTAAAAACAGCTTGCACCAACAATTAAAGGTAACGAACCTACTGCTATGACTATAGGGATTATGGCAATGGGCCAATTTGCCAAAATGTTGAACTATCCCTTTAACTGTGAGAGGATGTGTATGTGTGTGTGGTTGTTAGGCAGCAATAACTCGACAAGTGTGTGTTGTCAGAGCAGGAGGCTGATGAAGGCTGATCTGGATGTAGGACACAGTCGTCAGCTTGAACCAAACAGAGCGAAGCTGCATTCAGTCGTTTTATATTATATTATATTATATTATATTATATTATATTATATTATATTATATTATATTATATTATATTATATTACATTATATTACACAGATGGCGCAAACAACCTCCTGATGATGTTGAATGAGCCCAAATTTAAGCTATTTCTTGATCTAAATGAACAAAAAACCCAGAGTGTGTGTTGGCTTAATACTGCTGCCGTGATGACACACTAGAAGAAATATGTGTTTGTTTGGTTAATGTTGGTGGCAGTTGGTTTTATTTAAGCCCTGATTAACTCAACAAATCAGCCATGTTAACCCAAACGCAGATGTTTTCTTTTCTGTGGTTAACAAAGAACTCTCTTCAACCCAATCCTTCACCAAGGAAGGATAAACAAGTACTTTAAGAAAGTTTGTGGCTTCATTTTAAATGCTTGTTGCATATAAATGAATAAAATGAATGTATATATTTTTGGCCTGATGAGACCATTGGATGATGAACTTTATTTTTATCTTATTTTTACAGTTTTTACAGTTATCATTTTCACCCGATATGTATGCTTTTTAATTTATTTTATTTGTATTTTATACGTAATTTTATGCCTTATGTAAGCTGTCTTTTATTTCTGATCTCTTATTTTTAATAAAGTTGGACTGGATTGGAGTTCCCTATAGGAGAATATGAAAAAGTGAGTGAAGTCTCTTCACTTTGTCTTTTAATGTAGGCTACTTGAGTCTGTGACTAATATAATTTCAATGATCTAATAATGTGCTGCTGTCTCTGTTAATTGGTTAATGGTTCATGTTTATATTCATTATCTCATTAGAAAAAAAGCAGCAGATCTTTCTGCTTCTACACCAACTGATGATAAATCAATCAAAGTAGTTGCCATTGCCAATAATGTTTCTTGTCAATCAACGGCCTGATTAAATGACTCATTTTATAAGCATTGATGCACTTCCTTCTTGTACATAAAGCACTTTGCATCAGATTGATCCTCTGATTGTTTAGGATGAAGAGCTAAATGTGAAAATATAGATGTTGCAGTGGTGTTTTTTAACTTCTGTTTGTGCCTCAGTATAAAAGCAGAGAACATTTAAAAAAAAAAAAAAAAAAAAAATCTATCATGGACTTCACTAAACCTGTGTGACCCCAAAATGTCAAACGAAACCAAACGCTATAAGCTCCGGTAAAAAGAGACACATGGAGGGAAAGAGCAGGTAAACAGGGAGGAAGTGTTGGGAGCTTTGAGGTGCAACACAATGGTAACATCCCATAATATCCCTGCTGAAATTAATGGACTTTTTTTTGGAGCTCTTTGTCTTTGGAGAACAATAAGTCTCCTCTTCACGCCTTCGCACCTCCTGCATGTGTTAGCTCACCTGCCAACAGGTGACGGCAGCTCTGCAGCAGCGAGTCCTCAGTGACTTACAAGGTTAATAAAGTTGATCATCCTTTTATTTACATTAAATTATATAAAATAAAATAAAAATTCTCTCCACTCATTCGTACTTCGTTTCCAGCTCTGTAGTCGATGCATTCAGCAGAGTCTCTGTCTGCAGGGTTGGAAAATTAATTTTGTTTTTGCATTATTTTTTTATTTATTCCAGTCAAGTATGTTTTGCTTTTTATGAGGAACATTGAATTTCATGACCTCTAAGAGAGCACTTAAAGGCATCCCACTCTATATTGAGACCAACCGAACCAATATTGCATTCGAGTGAGTCCTTAATAGATTCTTTTGATTCTGATAAATAAAACACAATCTTTCAGCAAATGTCCAATAACCAGGTTGAAGCTCTGAATAGAGGCCAAGGGCAGAGTTTCCAGTCCACGTCTGAACATGGACTGTAAACACTTGATTTTCAAAAGGAGGTTCAAGAATAAAATAGATTTTTTTTAAAGGAAAAAAAAAGGTCATTACAATGGTTCAATGTGTTTTAAAACAATTATACAGACAAGAAAAATGGCTGCAAGGATGAAAGTTCAGCTCAGGTGGAGTTTGTCTTTGAACTCAGATAAATTGAATAATCCTTTGTTCTATCGGAGCCTGAGGTGTCGATTTTTAAGCAACGAAATTCGTCGACCTTGGCAAAAAATTTCAAATCAAAAATTCCCAGTGACACAAAAACAACTACAAAGGAGACGACAACAAAGAGGCACGACAACAGCACTTTGGTTGATGTGAGGGAAAAGCTCGTGATAAATCGTTAAATCTGAAAAGCGGCGATCTTTCATGACATTAACCACTGAATGGCACTAACAGAACCATAAAAGAGCTGAGTAATACTGTCACTGTCGCTATTAGGCTGTGTTTACACTACGTGACTCAGATTTTCCTGTGGCTCAGATCGGATCAGTAACATGAACGCGAATGTGTAAGAAAAGACATGAAATCAGATATTGTCAGATCGGATTCAGGCTGGATCTGGATATTAGGATATCTGCCAAAGATACGCCATCAATAATAGCCTATTATCAATTTCCTGCAGCCACACTTTTCACTGAACCGATGTAGCAGCGATCACTGCTGCAGACGCCCACGACCTAAAAAGGCCTCTCTTCTGTCTGCTCCACCTTAAAGGGATAATTCAACATTTTGGCAAATTGGCCCATTGCCATAATCTCTATAGTCATAGCAGTAGGTTCGTTACCTTTAATTGTCGGTGCAAGCTATTTTTAGAACGGCGGAGCAGAGCCGCGAGCTGCTCAGAGCTACGCTACGGAGGCTCATGGGATTTCTTGGTTTTCCTCATCAAATACACAATCCAACAACTCCAAAACGCTCTGGTGGACAAGTTGTGACCTGCACATTCACCACGCTATGAGATAACAACAGAACGTTATGAGACAGAGTTGTTTTAGAGGGAAATTCATGCAAAACCACTGATGCGTGTTACCGTCAGGGGCAGTTTTTCAGCAGCAGTCTCTGTACTTACCTCTAAAACAACTCTGTCTGGTAACGTTCTGTTATTATCTCATAGTGTGGTGAATGTGCAGGTCACAACTTGTCCACCGGAGCGTTGTGGAGTTGTTGGATTGTGTATTCCAACAGAACATGTAAACCGACAGTCAAGACAAATCGGATATAGACAAAAAAATTAAAAATTACCTAGTTAACAATTAGCATCAGGACCTGTAGAGTAACGTCAGCCTCAGTCAGATGTGTTAGTCAACATTTCCTCCTCATGCCAACAGAAAACATCAAATTAGCTGCACATGAACACGAACATGACTGTTGAGTCCAAATTGCCTCGAGGTGTCAGAGTGCGTTACCACCGGTTGTGTATCTGAGTCACACATGTATTAAAATGTTCCGTGTGTGTTTGTGTTCTCTGCCAAAACACGGGCTGTGTTAACCTGCTCTGGATCGGCTCGGATGGCTGGACAGATGTGCTTCTTGTTTCCGTCTGAACCGCTGACTAACCTGGCGCCGCCCCGGCCCGCCGTGCCGTGCCACCGGCTGCGAGATAAACAGAGCTGTCAGTTTTATTTAAAAAGAAAAACGCAACGCACAAAGTTCAAAAGCGTTTAAAACCTCAAAACAAGGCTTGAAATAACAAAGAGTGAAAATGTAAGTTGGCAGCACTAACAACCTCGTTTTATTATTGAGCCGTTCACATTTAGCCTCCGTGCTCTCGGCAGCTTTGACTGACGGCTGGAGAAATGATGGAGAAAGGAATTAGAAAACTCCCAGCTTGGCTCCGCCGCTCCGAGGGAGGCCGAATAAATCATGCAGTCACGGTATAAATGACACAAGCTTGTCATAAACTTGACTCCAGTCAGAGAGTTTGCCTCCTGTCATGTGCATTTAATCTGATTTTATTTTTATGTTGCTCTCTAATAGCGATGCAGCATTGCGAGCGAGTCACCACCAAGGGAGACAATAACAATAATGCCTCCCTCTGGCTCTTGCTGTCACAGTATCGCCTCCTGTTGAGCTGTGCTGTTATTCGCCCTGTTTAAAATTCAAACATTGTGTCTTGACATACAAAAACTCTTTTGTTCAAGTGTTAATAAAATTCTAATCAATTTTTTTTTTGGTCTCGTTTTTCTGTCATTAGAGGAAGCTCTGACCTGACCTGCCCGGAAACAAACTCCATAGACTCAGAGTATTTGAACATTTCTCATCATTATTTGTGATGTTTTACCTTAAAATAATCCTGATTATACAACCTGGGTTTAAGATTTTGTACTTTGGATTCCTCTCAGGTATGGAAACATTTCTATTTTATACCTTAAGAGACATAAAAACCCAAAGGGGATGCAAAACGACCACAAAAACAAACACTAGAAGGAAACACACACAGAGCGCAGACCTCAGCCAAGGCCAATGTCAAACAACAGCAACACACACCGGACTTCAGACAAAAAGCTAATTCTAATTCATTGCAAATGATCCAGTTTTGCCCCTAACATTGAACGGACTCTCTCCCCCTCCTCTGGGCCATGACCCATCACTCCACCAAGTTCACTGCAAATTGGTTCAGTACGTTTTGTGTAATTCTGCAGACAAACCAAGGAAACACACGGTGAACACAAAAAGCACTTTAGCAACAGTAATACATAACACAATGCAACGCAACACAAACAACTTCTGAAAAAGAAAGAGACTATACAGTAGGCTATATACGTACAAGTGTATCTCAATAAATTAGAGTATCATGGAAAAAGTTCATTTCCAGTAGTTCAAGTCAAAATGTCCTAAGTATTGATTGATATAGATGGACAGAAGGCCAACATTTACATATACATGCTTTTTTAAATTTGTCTTTTGTTATATTCAAAATGTTGGATAATGCATTTTAGGTCTTCATTAAATGTAAGCCATAATTTAATTTTGTGTCATACTTATTCCATTCATGGAGTGCATTACATGATGTTAACTTTTCTCTTTTTTCTTTCTTTATCTACATAACACCATAGATGGAAAGGAGCAGGAAGAAGAAAAACTTATGATACCTGCCCCTTTAATGACATAAGCTTAGATGTCGAGCATTAACACCAATGCCACACACTGTTTCAGAGAATTAAAGATCATGAAACATAATAATAACAATAACAAAAAGAAAGAAAAATAAACAGCAATGAACACAATTCGTCTTTTTTTTTAACTTTCAACTCATATACACTTATTTTAACTTTTTATCTTTTTCCCTTCTCTTTCTGTAATCATTATAAATAAAACATTCTGGATCTATATAATGCATTACTTTCACTTTTTGAATTGAAAATAAACTTTTTCATGATATTCTAATTTATTGAGATGCACCTAAAAAAGAGAGAGAGAGAGAGACAGAAGATAAATAACTCCTTCAGTGTGAGATTGTGGGTATTTTAGTGCTCGGAGCCCATGGGGGCCGATTTTCTCATAACCTGTCCATGATGTGTGTGTTGTGTGGTGTGTGTTGCGTGGTGTGTGTGTGTGTGTGTGTGTGTTGACAGTGTCAGGGAGCCTTTAGGCCCTGTCCCCTCTCCATATGAGCTGAATTTATGGCCCATATTTTATCATATTTATCACACTCATAACACTAAAACTAACCTCGGCTGACTTTGATAACTCTGCGTGGTGCTCATGACTAGGTGTGTGTGTCTGTGTGTGTGCATGTATGTGTGTGTGTATGTGTGTGTGTGAGAGAGAAAGAGAGAGAGAGAGATTCTGGGTTTGACTTTCAGAGCATCTGCTGGGTGCAGACATGGCAGGGGGGCACAGGTGGTGTATTGTTTGTACCCACACACACACACACAGACACACTGACTAACACACACTGATGAAGCTCACAGATGCTGACCTTGTACGCGGCCGGGCTCCTGGACTGTCAGCACTTGTCACACACACACACACACACACACACTAAGCTGAGATGCCCATTTACTTGGGGCTTGTCAGAGGCTGCCATCCTACCCAGTGGGGGTATATGTGTGTGCTGGGGGGGCTCGAGGTGGGAGTATTGATGAATAATGCTGCAGGTAATGAGATGTGTGATGACGGGGACAGAAACGTGAGCAGCCCAGGACTTGTTTATACGTTACCGTCGCTGTCTAATAACTTCCTGAATAATTTGTGAAAGCGCCGGTGGAGGTGGAGGAGGGAGAAAAGAAAAAAAAACACCTTGCACACTCGAAAAACTGGCGACAACTATACTCACCGGCCGCCCCCCCAGCAGCAGCAGCAGTTTTATAGGATCCTTAAAGGACAATTCTGGGCAAATTCAACTCGGGGCTGTATTTTCCTAACATTTTAGGTCTAAAAGAAGGAATCTGAAGATTTTCAGACTAATTGCTCCTGTTTTGCGGTAGTTGTGTCTGTCCCCGCATCGCCACGGCAGCGATGAATGGGAGCGGATGCAAGTTCCACTGCTTAGGCTGTTTACATCCCTCAAAGCCGCAAATTGTTTTCCACAGACAGCGTCAGGTGGCTACTCAAACATGCACCGAGAAGTTTGTTTACTTCAAGCAAGTCAAGAGTTGATATTCCTGTGTTTATGACACAAACGGGAGCTTCCCACTGCACATAAACAACTGAGTGACAACATTAGATCTAGTTTTACAAACATGTCGGCTTGCTTGAAGTAAATAAACTTCTCGGTGCATGTTTGAGTCGCCATCTGACGCTATCTGTGGAAAAAAAATTGCGGCTTTGAGGGATGTAAAACAGCCTAAGCAGCGGAACTTCAATCCACTCCCATTCATCGCTGCCGTGGCGATGCGGGGACAGACACAACTACCGCAAAACAGGAGCAATTAAACTGAAAATCTTAAGATTCCTTCCTTTAGACCTAATACAGCTCCAAGTTGAATTTGCCCAGGAATTGTCCTTTAAGGTGCTCTCATAAACACTGTGCATTGTGCTGCAGCCCCCTCCTTCACCAGCGCCGGGGGGCACAGAGCTGAGTGTGAATCTGCTCCAGACTCTCTGACACAACAGATCAACAGGCAACAACAGACAGATTACTACGACAGGAAGCTGCTGCAACAGGAGGACAGGGCTATTGTGAGAGACCGAGAGAGGAGGGGTGGGGGGGGGTGTGATGCCTCAGTAAAGAAGTGGGTTTGCTGCAGTGCCCCCGTTCAGCCAACAACCCAAACCTCCACCCACTCCTCTCCCCTCAGGCTGAGACACCTCAGCAGCATCAGTACAAAACATCCTGTAAACCAGTGTGACAGTAAAGGGACGGGTACCGAACAAACTCTGTACTTTGTTTTTTTTTCCTTCAACGAGTGTGTTTATTAAAGAGGAACTCTCTAAGTCTGATCTCTCCTCCTGTCTCTAACCCTCCTCTCCTCCATGTGCAATTGTTTTCAATGAAGCCAGTGAGAAATCAATCCATGGAGCGGTTAATAACGTTATTTACCATGTTACCATGTGTATATCTGTGTAGTCTTATCCATCATAAACAAGAGATGACGGGTTACGGGGCGCGTTACGTTTGTGTGGCGGTGCCGCAGAGACGAGAGCTGGGACACCGGGGCAGCGGCTCTGATCTTACAAGGTTGGTTTTCAGCCAGGAGACGCTAGGTGGAAGACAGAGAGCCTCCATCCTCCCTGCAACTAGTTACAAGTCACTGATTTATCCAGCACTAGGACTCTGGAGCTGGTTAACTAAGGTAAAAATGTAGTGTAATTTTAAAGTTCCTCTTTAATTTTCAGAGAAAATAATCACACAACGACAACAAATGATAGAGGTGCAAATCAGAACTATCACAGTGCAATATTTGACCGGTCACCTATGTATTTGTAAACACCTCGTTCTAAGCTACGATGCGATACTATGCGATTGTGATTAGACTTCAGTGAAATATGTAATATTTGATTTGTGCTAATAAAAAGCCAAATAAGTTACACTGTCCCTTTAAGTGTCATCTAAAAGTTATCGTAGTTATCCCGAAAAGAAAAGCACGTCAAATAAAACAAAACAAAAACAAAAGCACGTCAAATAAAACAAAACAAAAAGAGACACATACTAAGGCCGAATTCCGATTCTCCCCTTAGCCCTAGCCCTTGGCCCTAACCCTTCGTTTTGCGCGTTCACGTGAAGTGGTAGGGGTGTCCCAATTCTGGTTCAGACGAGGGTTAGGGGGAAGTGGTAGGGCTATCTCGCCCTCAAAACGGAGATTTTTCAGGGGCACACTACGGACCGAGGGCTATGACAAGTTTCCCAGAATGCATCTTGCGGCAACCGGCAGCTGTTTTATTTCTCACTGTAGCGCTGTTATTACGTCATTTTGTTAAGTTTTAATATTTTTTCATGCGAGAAAGTAGCTGTTTAGATCATCAATGTGCGGTCGGTTTATCCGTTTTAACGTTTGCTCCGATGTTTTTCGGAGAAGTGAAGCTCCACGTTGGAGCCTCCACCTGTGGAGCAGATCAACGGCTCGTCACGGAGACACCACCCCGTCCGGAGAGCTTGTCAGCCGGCCAACCTCCCGACCTCGTCCCGGTAGAAAAGACGACCGCTAATTAACTTACCCGCAGGGTTTTAAAGGTTTACCGCCGCGTAGTTACATTATTTTTAGGAGATAAATGCTGGTCTCATTGATGAAATGTAACAATTGTCGCATTAATTTGTTTGAATTAAAAGTGAAGCTTCATGTGTCTTGGACACAGAAGCAGCACTGCCTGGGGGCTCTGTAACCTACACAGAAATCACCACATTTACATCAATAAATAAATGTTTTACAATGAACCGATCAGTCTTCATTAAATTTTATTTTATTTTATTAAGTTAACGTGGTTCTGAATAGAGGATTTGTGGCAAAAGCTCGTCACGTCTGCTTATGTGAAAGCCAGCAGAGACGACTGATGACGTATGTGATTGTTGAAGTGGTGTCCCAATTCGTAGGGGTTGACTTTCAACCCTACTCCTTGTAGCTCTGTTTCAAGGGCAAGGGTTAAGGGCTAGGGCTAGGGTTAGGGATGAAAAATAGAATCGGAATTGGGCCTAAATACGTTGAAGTCTGCACTTCAGCGTCTTTTTCAGGCCAAGGACCTGCAAACTGACGGAGAGATGGACCCCTACTATATTATTATTATAAAAGTGTGTATTATATTAAACTGGGACCAGTAAGCTATTCAAACTGACATTTTTATTGGAAACATAAATGTGCAAACAAAAAAGGTTCCCATCCCTAGTCACAAACATGGAGACACTGAGCTTTATAGGTTCAACTACACTGGACTGGAGAGGAACTCTTGTATTAATATAATAGGTGAACCTCAGCCTCTCTGTACCGACAGGCTCAAACAGACCGAGTGGACTGTGTTTTATGTGCAGCCCACGTTTAGAAGAAATTATAGCGACAGTTGCAGAGCGGAGGATTTCTCTTTTTTTCTTTTTTTTTTAACGTACTTGTGTATATCTCCACCTGCCTTATTAAAATTTTAAACATTACCTTATACATAATGGGAGAGGTTATGTTCTCCTGCCCTCTCTCATTTGTACCTTGCTTCATTTAACTACATATCAGTCTGCCGGCCGGACTCTGCGTCCTCTCTGAAGAAAAAAAGAAAATACCTTTACACCAAGAGAGCAAGTGACTTTACTTTTATTATCCTCGGTATAAACCAGACGTGTTAATTACACTCGTGGTCCAAAAGTTACAGCCCTTCAAGAGGAGAATGGCAGTAAAGTTTGTCTTTGGCAGATAAATCAATCAGGGTCAGAGCAGCTCCGGCCGACTCTTAAAGATGTTGGTGTCTCGAAGCTTCTGTTGTAGGCCTAGTCGCTTTATCAAACTTCATAAGCTCCTGTGACGTCTTTAAAACACACCTGTCTCTCTGCTGCATGGGTGTTAGCTCCTCTGGTGTCGACTACAGAGCAAAACACAACAGTTATCGCCCCGTGCGCTTGTCCTGTGGTCCTAATAACTGTTGGCTTAAAGGGATAGTTCACCCAAAATTCAAATTGCACTCATTATCTACTCACCCTCATGTCGACTAAGGGCTGGGAGAAGTTTCAGAGTCCTCCGTGGCTTCTCTGAGTTACAGGGGGTCTCGGCGTAGCAGTGTATAACGGTTGCAAATGGATACCACTTTTCTTCGTAACAAAAAGACACACCAAAAAACATCCAAACACCTCCATGCTGCTCGTATGTAATGTCAGTCTTGTATTGAAGCCCCGAAATGTGAAATTTTTCCGAAAAAAATTAAATAAGTCTATATTTCGAGCTTGTTTGTAGCGGAAGCTCCTCTTCCTGGTTCGTCCAATTTGGAGCATGGAGGTATTTGGATGTTTTTTGGTGTGTCTTTTTGTCTTTTTTAGAAAAGTGGTATCCATTTTCAACCGTTATGGACATGCACTGCTACGCCAAGACCCCCTGTAACTCAGAGAAGCCACGAAGGACTCTGAAACTTCTCCCAGCCCTTAGTCGACATGAGGGTGAGTAGATAATGAGTGCAATTTGAATTTTGAGTAAACTATCCCTTTAAGGAAAGATCATAGTTTGGGTTTAAGCTCTGACAACTGGAGCTGAATCAGCACGAGACATAAACTTAAACATCTCAAAAACTGTCTCCCTCATCACATAAATGTAAAGCACCTGTTCTTCTGGAGCTCATTTCAGAGTACGTGATGCATCTCTAACATAATAACAATAATAACACTCTGCAGAAAAAGACTCACTACTAAGATTTAATGCAGGTTTCAACCAGCAGCAGCAGCTCAGAGAAAACTGCTGCTGAAGTAGATGCACAGCAGCTGTTCCTAACCTGCAGCGCTGTGTTTACACTGCCCGGTGAAGAACGTAGAGCGGCTATGAAGCTACAGGCCTCTGTGTGTGTTTTGTGTTTTTCTGCATTTACTTACTTACACAGCACAATTAAGAGTTTTCTGACAGCTGCGCTACCTGGAGCGTGATGGGTTACAGCAACTGAAAATGGATTTGGCAGGCTTTACTTATAGGCCAATAAAAAATCACTGAGAGAAAGAAAAAAAAATGCAGCGATTGGTCCAGATATCGATCCTGCAGATCAGTTGTGGATATAAAGCTCCCGGTGCAAACTCCCCTGTAGCTGAGAGGGTGAAAC
This sequence comes from Trachurus trachurus, assembly GCF_905171665.1. NCBI lineage: Eukaryota > Metazoa > Chordata > Actinopteri > Carangiformes > Carangidae > Trachurus > Trachurus trachurus. The sequence continues at coordinate 7,373,128 of NC_139906.1, forward strand.
ACCACAGTCAAGGGCAGCCTGTGGTGGGAGGTTTCTAAAGCACGATCCAAAACAACTGGGTTTTATGAAAAAAACATAAGCAAGAGGAGATGAAAAAAAAATAAAAAAACAACATAATGGATTTAATGTTCTGTCTAGCATTGGCAGGACATTTTAACGGTTCTCTGCAGGGGTGGAGGAATATTCAGCTGCTCCGGGGGCCTACAGTCACTTACATTTACTTTAAAAACATCGAAAAAAAAACAAAAAAACAACAGTGCCAGGATATAGTGCACACAAACGCAGCAGACAGACACATGTAATATTACTTCACTTTGTGTCCAGGGTCGTACTTTCCCCTGTCTGCACAGATTGATATAAAAGCTATAGAAAAAGCCACTGCACGTCATCAACCTTGAGTCTCTGCACAGGGGGAAAAAAAACAAAAAAAACATGAGAACAGGATGAAACAGATTGAGAAAATTGATTTTATGTACTGTTGCCCCCTCACTGGGAAATTTAAGAAACTCATCTGGTGAATGTGAATGAGACTCTAGAAACTACAGAAGCACCAGTCAATGGTCAATTAGTTAAGTGCAACCAGTGGTGGAGCTCAGGAGCTGGTTGACCTGCATTGGCTAACATATTCAAGGACTCGAATGTGATTAATTATGATCAATAAAAGACAATAAAAAGGTTGAGAGAAATACATTTTATCGTCTGTGATTCATCATAGCTTTCAGTTTGCATCAAAAATGACATCAGCTGCTGTTTCCGCTGAACTGTGCAACTGCAAACATGTCACAGTACTGTTTATCATTTAAAGCATTAGGCTACATAGTTTCTTTACGTGATAGTGCTGAAACACTAAGTCAAATTTGTTACGGTAAACAACCACAAACTCAATATTCACTGCTATGTCTCCTGCAGTTGGCCTGGATTAAAGGAAATTGTAATTTTTGGACATAAAATTAGATTAAATTTGTTTTTGTTTTTTTGTTTTTTTAGAGCGATTACCCCAATATGACCATAATCTAATTCACTGGCTGGCATGTGTCCATTAAAAATCACAGAACAGGACGCTTGTCATTGGGAAAAGATATAAAACAATATTAGGCTATATGTGGGATGTCTTACTTAAAATGAGTTTATAATCAAACCTGTGACAGTAACGTCTTTATTAGTTATCGATAAACTATCATTTTAAGATGATATTAAGTCCCTCAGTGGCTCTTCCAGCGCAATGGATGATGATGATTAAAAAAAACATCTATAAGACGACAGCATGTGTCAACAACACAAGTCGGGGGGGAATGGCGCTGCTCTTTTGTTTTCGTCCTCGTGGAGTTCCACTAAGGAAAATCACTTCCAGTGTCTTCAGATATCGGCGTCAGGTTTTGACAATCTCTTTCTTTTGTATTGCACCTCTGATTACCCCCTGACAGGCGAGGCTGTCACACCGAGCTACTCAGCCACTGTGATCACTCAGCAGTCATTAGCAGCTGCAGCAGTCACACGTTGGCCACTCACGGAAGTGAATTCTCTCCTCGTCGCTGTTCAATTAGCCGCATTTGCATATTTGCTCTTACACCTGAAACATTTAACATCTCGGCTGCTTCACCGTCATGCATTACAAAAGAAAAAAAAACTTCAAACAAATGCTTGAAGCTCTATTTGTGTTGATTTGTCTGTGCCTGTTTCTGAAGAAACACATGCATTACGTCTTAATGTGTTCTGAGACGCATTAGCACTTTACATAGGTACCTTCACTAATGCAGTAACTATAAGTCCTTTGCTTTTAAAGAAGGCTTTCATTACTAAGTAATATTTCACTATCGAATGGTAATGTGTGAACAAGCTGCAGGGAAATATCACCCGAATCTGCAGCTTCACTTGGCTTTACTGAGATTTACACATTCATATGGTGCTTTTCTATCACACAGACACACACTTACACACTTACGATAAATCTGGGGCAATCCATGTTTCAGTATTGCTATGTGGACTAAAGGAGCAGGTGATCGAACCACTGACCCTCTGATAACCAGGCTAGCAGGTCAACATAGTATTGAGCTGCTAAAGATCCAGATGTGTCAACAACATTTCATTCTTACATTCATTAAGTGTCCAAAAACTGACCAATGTTAACCTATCAGTATAAACGACAATTTAGGTGACAACTTATTTTTGTGCTGCCTCCATGTGGCCAAAAAATAAGTAAATAAATAAGTTACTGCAGGTTTAATAAGTATTCATTTTAATTTCATAGATGTTACCTTGATGTTTTTTAGCAAAAAGATACTGTGAAGCGCATGAATATTACTCTGACGTCTAAATTGTTCTGTAAAAAAAAAAAAAAAAAGATAATAATAATAACAAAAGGTCCAGTGTCAAGACAGAGAGTCCTGTGCACAGCTGTACAAAATAATGTTTGTTAATTAGGTAAATGTGGCAATTAATTGTGATATTAATTTCAGGTTAAATGGCCTGGCTCTTTTCTACAACAAAGCTCAACAAGGAGTTCAAACTGTTTAGTGCATGTATTAAATACATGACTTACAAACACATAAAAGACAAACAACTTCAACATGAAAGATAATTAAATCAATTCTCACCAATATTAGGCCTAATCAAACAATGGCACAACTACCAACTTCAGACTAAATAACCTCTTGGCTTAGAGCATCAATTCACATTTTTCTAGTGATTGATCAAAGGAAGACCCCATCAGACATAGTAGGCTACTGTTAACTCATGTGTGCACCTGCCGTATTGAGCACACTTTTAAAAAGTCTATTCTGCAAGATAGCCTAAACTTTCATATAAATATCTGTGTTGATATCATGGGACATGAATGACAACTTAGTATGATTAACATTATCTGAACGGGCATGAAATTGACTAGAATGGAAAGAAAATTCCTCTGATGGGCGACAAGATAAGAAATTCTTCCAGTGAAATCATGTTCAATTTATTCTTAGCCTATGTGTATGTTTGCAACCCTGATAGGCCTATTAGGCTATGACAAAAATTGGTGTAGGCTAACATCCAATCAAATGCTCAAAATACAAATAATGGGCAAATAATAGCCTGTTCTTCTTATCTTTTCATAATAATTATTTTAGATATAAAAACAAGTCAATAGCAGACATAAGGATTGAGTCTTCACCTCTTTAAGATGCTTAAAGCAGATATCAGTGGAATGTTTTTGTTAATATAAGTCCTAAATAGTCCTATTTTCCGTCAGCAATCACTTACATGAAGTATTTCAGCCTAAACACGAGTCTCTCCGTCACTCTGCTCTGCTGTAACCCGAGGAGAAAATTTTCCTTGTGGGATACAAGTGTTATCCAATGAGGAGAGAGAACGGCATGAAGGGCTGTGTGTGCAGCCAAGGGATGCGCGTGAATGTGGTGACGTAGCACGAGGACCAATTGATGCCTGACAAGGGCGGGGGCTGCTAACTCATGGTGCGTTCAAAGAAACTCGTACTTTGTGTTTTTCCTTCCTGTGAAGTCATACCAGTTCGATCTGGTACGAGTTCACGGGTCGGAAGTTACGAGTGGCCGTTATAGGGAACTTTCACAGACAACAGGATGGTAAAAACACGAGCTACGGGTTACCTGGAACGCTACCAAGTCGTAGTTGTGACTTGAAGCTGTAACTTACGGTTTCAAAAGCCTGCCTTGAACGCAGCATTAGTCGAAACGGCCGTGAAGCTGATATCTGCTTTAAAGCAGAAGTAAGTGATATATTTGTGTTAATATAAGTCTTAAATAGTTATATCTTCCGACAGCAATCACTTACATAGAGTGTTTGGTCTGAAACACGGGTCTGTCAGTCACTCTGCTCTGAGCCGAGGAGAAAACATTTATCGTATCCTACAGTTTTTATCCAATGAGGAGAGAGAACGACATGCAGGGCTGTGTGTGCAGCCAAGGGACGCCGTGAATGTGGTGACGTTGGGACGAGGACTGTTATGGTGCGTTCAAGGCAACTCGTAACTCGTGTTTTTCCGACCTGTGAAGTTGTACCAGTTCGATCTGGTACGAGTTCACGGGTCAGAAGTTACGAGTGGCCGTTATAGTGACTTTCACAGGTAAAACAGGTCGGAGAAACACGAGTGGGTTGCCTGGAACGCTACAAAGTCGTAAGTCGTGACTTGAAGCTGTAATTTACGGTTTCAAAAGCCTACCTGGAACGCAGCATTAGCCAAAACGACCGGATCGCTTACTACTTCTGCTTTAAGGAATGTTTTGTTTGTTTGTTTTAGGGTAGGATAAAAGTGATTTTTTTTTTTTTTTAGCAACAATCTAAATTGAATCATTAGCTAGATAAACATGTAGGCTAACTGAACAAGCAATAGGTAGCAGTTACATTCACAAACAGGAGGCAACAGAAAGTCAAGCACTAACGTCTTAACAGACAAACCGCTATGGTAAACACACAACACGTCACTCAACCGTTAAATACAGAACGCACATCCACGGCGGGAAGTTTGAATATCAGCCAACGGCTAACAGACTCACCTGGACTGAAGCTACAGCTCGTCCTCGACGTCTCCTCGGTACAGACCAGACGGTAAAACATCCATGTTGTTGCATGTCCCACCTGTTGAAACTTGTTGACGAACTCTTCACCGCCAACCGTTTACAGTAATGTTGTTGTCCACACGTTCTCTTCCTTCCTTCTCTCCCGTCTCTTCCGGTCCCGCCGATTTCCCGCAGGTTTCTAATCAGCGTCCATCAACTCACCTGCGCGCTTTATGACGGTGCAATACCACTGTTCACCACACACGCTGATTAACACGGATCCACGATTACAGTCCAGAGGGGCGCTGTTGCTCAGATCGAGGACGAAAAAAAGAAGGCAAGGCAAGGCAATTTTATTTGTATATAGCCCGTTTTTACAAACAGTTTGTCTCAAAGGGCTTCACATAGCATCATAACAACATCCTCTGCCCTTAGACCCTACTGAGGAAAAACTCCAAACCCTTTTAACAGGGAAAAATTGAAGAAGAGCGCATGTTAGCAAATATGATGTATTTTAGATCCATGGCAAATACACACTAAATGTAGGCTATGTTTGTTTTTTAAAAGTATAAATGATTAAGTTACATTTGAGCATACTTTTTAGATTGTGCTTATTACTTTCTAATTGTATAGGCTACTTCTACATTTTACTACAAAATAGTCTACACACTACATTTATTTGATGCCTCTAACAAGGCACTTGCTCTTTGCCCTTACTTTAGGTTTTTATAAGAAAATATGTAATATGATAAGAGATGATATGGTATGATAAATATATGACATGTAGCCTATTATTACACTATCAAACACTATGATAGATAGTAAGAATTTGCTCTACCTTGAGGTAGGCTACGCTACACCACTGAAATGTTTTTTTTTTTTAATACTTTATTGCATCAGCAGTAACAAGCTGGTTTTCTGTTTGCAAAAGTACAAAACTGCAGGGCCCCAGAGAAACAGCACCGAGCCAGTGGTTCAGATATGTGGATGGCACATGGGTCAAAATTAGAGCAGAGGAAGTGCAAGCCTTCACAGAGCACATCAACTCAATGGACAGGAACATCAAGTTCACACGAGAGGATGTCAAAAGAAAAAAGAAAAAACCCAGCTTGGCTTCTTTTGGCCTTAGATTGAAGACGATACTTGCACACAGGAAACCAACCACACAAACCATTCAGTTTTAAGAATTGAATGTAGGCTACTTGCTGTGCTTAAAATCTTAACATGGTGTTAAATGCTCAGGCTCAGGGAAGGCTGCTGAAGTGATTCCAAATTAAATATTGAAATGGAGCTCACTTATTTAGAAAAACATAAATTAACTTGCAAAAGAGATGAGACTTGGAAGTGAGGGAGTAGATGTAAGAGGATGTAGAGTCTTTCTCTCTGAGGAGACTGTGGTTGCAACTTTAATAGTGGCTGTAAGCGCTGGGACCAGGTAGCCTACTTCAAGTTGAACCACAGTTCGCCACAGCACAGGCCAAGGAACCCCCAAAAAAAGAAATAGTTCAACCTGGCTTCTCTCTAAACCAAAACATCATGTTACAGAGAATAAAATGATAATCTTCCAGACTTCCCTGTCTCATAGTACTACAAAGTGTTCTGGCCTCTGATGAGCCTTCAAATCCTGTGTGGATTAATCTGTTGCTTCCATTGAACTTTCTAGACTGTGAGACAACAACATGTTTAACAACCAGTCCTCCATCATACGACACATAACACACGTAAGAAGAAGTGTGCCCAAAACATCACCTCTACGATGACAGGCACAATAGTTTTTAAGACATATTTCACATATTTCAGAAGCATTTTACTGTAACAAAGCCTAGTTCTTATGTCTTCATTGTCGTTCTGTCCTCTGTGTAGCTTTTATTCCTTTATGACTTCTGTTTTTACTGTTTTTATTGTTTGTTTTTCTCTGTCATCTCCTTGTAGTTTTTATTCCTTTGTTCTGATTTTGTTTTTATTGTTTTATTGTTGTTGTTGTTTTTACTGTTATTCCCTTCTGTTCTGTGCAGCACTTTGTAACTTTGGTTTCAAAATATGCTATGTAAATTATTATTATCTTGGTTACTGTGCCTTCCTCAACGCGGTTACTATATAACGATCAGGACTCAATTAGCTTTAGGCCCTTGGTTAGGTTTAAAGGGATAGTTCAACATTTGGGCAAATTGGCCAATTGCCATAATCGCTATAGTCATAGCAGCAGGTTCGTTACCTTTATTTGTCGGTGCAAGCTATTTTTAGAACCGCCGAGACAAGCAGCGAGCTGCTCAGAGCTATGCTACGGAGGCTAATGGGATTTCTTGGTTTCCCTCATCAAACTCATCAAATACACAATCCAACAACTCCAAAACGCTCTGGTGGACAAGTTGTGACCTGCACATTTGTAAGGAGTGGATAGTGAATAAAAATTGAATAATAAATGTTTATGGATTATTTGCAGATTCTTACGATCGGGTGGGAGCACACTGTCAGTGAAGATAAAAAACAGAGGGCGCAGATGCCAATGCATGTACAAGGTTTATTTACAGTTTAAAATGACAATAAGACCCAGTTGATAAAAACCCTCTAAAACAGCTGCAGTCCAGTTAAAAGGGTTAAAAAGCCAACAGGGGTAAAATCCATAAAACGAGCAGTCTGTTTAAAAGGATTCAGCCAGACCGGGATGGCGAGTGGGATTGGAGGCGAGTGGGATTGGAGGGGAGACTCGTGTGCAACGCCTCGTCCTTCTTTGGAGGGCCACCTGTAAACACACGAGATCACTGCCAGTATACACGTTCAAAAATGAGCAAAGCTCTCTTAGCGATCTCCACACCAGAACGTTACTAATATCCCAAAAGGGTACTCACACACGAGGCAGAGCGTTAAAGCCCTGCCGCTGCGAGTGTTACACATCGTAACGTCTGGATTTCCTTTCGTCTCTTTCCTCGTCCGACTCGAATGTCCGGTCTCCCCGTGGCAACTTCTCCAGCCAAGCTCCTTCTGTGTTCTGGTGCTCTGCGGTCTTTTGTTTCCGGTCCGGGCCCTCCTCCTCCGCCGATGATTGGTCTGTAGGAGAACAGGAGAGCCTCGCAGGTGCAGTGCATTTAATCAAGATGGTGGGTTCACAGGCAGTGGGAAAACACAGTTAATGTAGCTAAAACACACAAGAGAATAAAAACATGCATAAAATCTCTACTAAAATATACACAACAAAACAATCAATAAAACCAGTCCCACTGCCCTGTGACACATTCACCACGCTATGAGATAATAACGGAACAGAGCTGTTTTAGAGGTAAATTCATGCAAAACCGCTGATGCACGTTGCCTTCAGGGGCAGTTTTATAGCAAGCAGTCTCTGTATTTACCTCTAAAACAACTCTGGTAACGTTACGTTATTATTATCTCATAGCGTGGTGAATGTGCAGGTCACAACTTTTGCGTTTTGGAGTTGTTGGATTGTGTATTTGATGAGTATGATGAGGGAAACCAAGAAATCCCATGAGCCTCCGTAGCGTACTGTAGCTCTGAGCAGCTCGCGGCTCTGCTCCGCCGTTCTAAGAATAGCTTGCACCGACAATTAAAGGTAACGAACCTACTGCTATGACTATAGGGATTATGGCAATGGGCCAATTTGCCAAATTGTTGAACTATCCCTTTAAAATAACTGGTCTTTGTCGTCATGGTTACAATATTACAAACAAAGCTGATGGATAACCGCTACTTCCACTAAACATGGACTCACTGCACTTTTTTCGTTCACTCCTGTAGTAATTAGTGCGACCACTAGATGTCGCTTAGCAACAAAATCACACTTAATATTTGACTGGTGGGTCGGTGGTTGAACCCTGCTGCAGGTTTATTTACATCTGCTCTGTTCTGATTGCTCTCTGCCTCCTTTATTGATTAGAAATCTGTTGTTGCTTGTATTTTATTTAATTTTTGTTTTCATGCACATAGTTTTTTGATGTTGGTATATTTAATTATACACACACACACATATTGACGACGGGCTGCGCCGGGGCACAATAGATGGACGTTCAGCAGGTTTTTATTAGCCAGCCTTTTAATTTTCATCCCAGCAGGAGCTCGGACAGAAAACATTTTATCTTTTTTATCACCCGTTTCCATGCAACATGTGACCTTAGGGGGGGAAAAAAACAAAAACAAGTTTGTCATCTAATAGAATAAAAGCAGCTCGGACACACAGACACACACCTGGATGCTCATACAGATGCAAACAGTGAAGACGAACACACAGGGAGAAATTGATACATGCGCCCCACATCCATTAAACACACACACAATCAATGAAGAGCTACACACACACACACACACAGCATTTCATTGGGGGCTTGATCGCCTCTCGATGTCAAATCAGTGCATTCCTTATTAACAGCCTTTTTCTTCTCTTCCCTCCAGTTTTCTCTCGCTCCTCTTTTTTCCTCTCTTTTTTCCCCTCTCTTCTTCACCTCCCTTTCCTCTCTTTCTCCTCTCTCTCTCTCTCTCCCTCTTCTCCCTCCCTCCCACTCCTCTGTCAGAGAGCAGATCTGCCTGAATAATTTCTTCCCCCTGGACCAGCTCTGCTCTTTAATTCATGAGCCCGAGTGCGAGAGTGTGTGTGTATTGGTGTGTGTGTGTGTGAGGGAGTGGGATTGTGTCAGAGTGTGTGTGTATTTGTGTGTCAGCAAGTGAGAGAACAAAAAAGGAGAGCTAGTGACAGAAAGTGTGACACTGTGTGTGCATGTGTGTGTGTAAAGTGAGTTTTTTTTTTTGCTATTATTTTGAAAATCCAGAAAATGTAATTGTGGTGTTTGGAGGCCTCTGAATCCTCATTTGTGTGTTTCTGCATGTGTGTGTGTGTTTGTGCACGTGCATGGCCACAACATGCATGCAAGCATCTGTGCTCGTGTGTGTGTGTGTGTGTGTGTGAGCTTCAACCACAGAAAGTCTATTTTTAACTTCAGGATGAAACTGGCTCAGAGTCATTTAGAACTGACTCCTCTGAATGAATCACTTGCTTCCATTCAACATTAAGCTCCTTCCACTTCTGCTCAGATGAATCATTTACTTCTTCGCCACTCTCAAAATTAATCTTTTAGCGCTTTACCAACGCTTCCAAATTAATTATTTGGTTTATTTCAGTTGTTCTAAACTGAGCCATTTAGCTGATTGCAGATCTAAACTGAAGCGTTCGCTTCATTAAAAACTAGGAGTTCATTTCAACTCTAATCAGAGCAGTTTGAATGGAGCCGCACGCCGCTCCAACGCCAGACGTGACTGGACTTTATATATTTATTCAAAACTTCCACCCAGCAGTTTACGACGTGTGTGGATTATCTTCCATGTTGCTTTGATAATGATAATAAGAAACAAAAAAAACAAAGGAACATTAAAACGCTAGACGTCATGCCTGCAGGGCTCCAACAAGCTGTGTGTGAATGACAGCAGGTGAAAATGTTCATCTTGTGTTCTTTTTATTGGCAATAACAGGAGCCTCAGTCATGGATCTGAAACTGATTTACAGGTTTCATTTCAAGCCGCAATAAATTTGTCTTTACTGTCTGGAATTCATCTGTTAATATTTCAGAAACTACAGTTTATTAAGTCCTTAAATCGTAACAATTTGTCGAGCAAACGTGACGCGACTCTTAACTCTAATAGTGCCGAGCTTTACTGCCAGCAATCATCTGCTGGTAGGCGTCGAATATATATTTATATATTGAGTGCTGGATGTCTAATTTTGGAATGAAAGTCTTCATTTTTTATTAAAGAGGAGGACTTTAACTATCTTTGGCAATTTGTAATCTGTGAACGTTCTGCTCTTATAATCTGGACTAAGAATTGAATCAAACAATCGGAGGCTCATGCAGTATTTACTGCGCGTCGCCTTTACTCCTTATTACTGCAGACTTTTATGAACACTTTCCTCCTCTGCATAAGGAGGTGCTGAGTAGTTTCTGCCGCATGATTCTTAACTGTGTCTTTTTGGCATCAATAATGAAGGAGGAGCTGCATTCAACAGTGAGACAACATATACATTTTTAATGTGAAGACATTTAGTTATCTGTCAAACATAATCTAATCCAGACGATGTTCACACAGTCCTGACAGGAGGCTGATGTGAAGGAAAGAAAACGCCAGTTAATAAAAATGAATCACGTGTTAATTGTTCACGTGTATATTCGGCATCTTGCAGCTCCAGTCTGACTCTGGCCTCCTCACTTTGTTTTTGCCCCACAGGCCTGATTATGTTTCCTTCTAGTTCGTTCCTGAGCTCGTAAACAAGCTCCGTTTATTAATCGTTCTGGAGCTTTCAGTCGAATCAGATGATGCTCAAAAGTTTTTCTTTGTTTTTGCACAAGTTCAGTTTACAGCTGCGTGTGCAGCTTTTTCTCTCTGTGTTTTTTTTCCTGGCTCTACAACAGGAAGGTAGTGTCACAGTTTTTAATCCTACAAAGCTCTGATTGGCTTGGCTTTGGCTCTCTCACTCTCTCTTTCTTTTTTTTTTCTTTTTTTTGAATCGGTGAAACGGCTCGTGTCCAAAACATGACTGGCAAACTGGCACAGTGCTGGTCTGAGCCAAGAGGGTGCGGTTTGCTCTCCATTTCAATTCTGCACACAAACCTACACATCACTTATGCCAGCTTCAATCAGCAGCTTGTGACAGGAAACAAAATGCTGCGAGCACCCAGGGCATCGTAGAGAAAACTAATAAATACATGTTTCATCTCAGGGTTTGACAACACCTGAATTGAAAAGATGAAATGAAAGTTTACTACAATACACCGCATCTTCAGCAGCTGCCGATAGAGATTTAGCTTCATATAGTCTAATGCAGCAGCAGTAGATTTTGTCGACTGCTGTTTGAGTTGAAGTTATAAGTTATAAACAGTGGCTGGAGTCGCCACTTCACTCCTTGTACAGGTGCTGTTCGTCTCTCCCGCCGTGACAGCTGTAACTCCCTCCTGGCGTGGCTGCCAGCACCGACAGCAAAACCTCTGCAAATGGCCCCAAACTGCAGCAGCACATCTGGTCTGGTGGTCGTGTCTCCACTGTGTCTCTCCCTGTTGCTGCTCGCACTGAGTTCAGGTCATTAAAAGAGAGAGAAGCACATAGTGAACTCCCTCATGCAGGTTTATGGAGCTCCTCCTTCACTACGACTGTCAGTGTGAGGCAGGAAATCCATCACAAAAACCAGAGCTGGTCCAAACCCAAACCTTCTGCAAGCAGAATTTGATTTGCTCTCTCTTGCTGCTTCAACACCACCACCAGCAGCTGTTGGCTACTGTGAGTGTTTGATCATTTGCACCATCAGTCAGAGAGTGTGTCTCAGGTTTGTGTGTTGTTTTATGTTGTGAATGTGTTAACATACATATATGTAGTGTTGCATTTCAGCACGGTAGCTTAGCAAAGGCTCACGTTGCGTTCACATGGAATCAGGCAGACGGTAAACCGCATGTCATTTTAGTGGACGAGAGACGGGCGGTAAAACTTGGGGCGAGGCTGGCAAAGACAGCAACGGTAAACGGCGTCCAAAGTTAGAATATTTTAACTTTGTACTGTCCACCGGCATGGTATTCACAACCAGATGTGACGTTTTGGAGGGAATTTAACAAAAAAATTCAGTTTGCAATGCGTTAATGTGCAATGCGAAATCTGAATTTTATAGATGACGTGAATAACATTAAAGGGACAACGAGGAGTTTTGGAAAAGCGAAGCGTTTTCACACTACATTTATTAGCCTCTGTGAAATTCTTTGATGTTTTCATTCATCAAGAATTAAAGTCAGAGGTTCAAAGACGATCACATACCGTCGTAGTTCCGACCATAAACGGCGATTCGGCGGCGTTATTCTCATGACTCGCCGCAAAACCGAAAGTAAGGAAACGCTGGTCGGCTCGACCAGCATTTCCGCCACCACTAATAATAACAAAATAACGATAGAGACAAAACGATATATTTATCGAAAATGGGCCCATTAACAAGTGTGGGTAACGTAGATTCATCCACATTAATATGAGACTTTTTTATTGTCGCAGAATTTTTCGTTCTGCTGCTGGAGAAACTCCTCGCTGTCCCTTTAAATAGTAATTTTTGTAAACAACATGCCATCGGCATACCAACATATTAAGACATTTGTATCATTTTGCCATCGTGCCGTTCTGTCAGACCGCTTATTTGTTTTTTTGCATCCCATCCTGTGGCTGTCGTCCGTCTGCCTGATTCCATGTTGATGCAGTGTTAGGCTGCTGTGGCTCAGGAGATGGAGCAGATTGTCCATTAACCACTGGGTCGGCGGTTCGATCCCTGCAGGGCTGACTCAAGGCATAAATGCACTAAGCACCTGCTTAGTTTTTGTGTGTTTTGACCACTAGGGGGCCCCCAAGAGCAACGGTGAAAGATGAACGTGGCTGTGGTGATAGGCTATAAAGCAAATAACAGTGGTGAATATTCCTGCAAATCCACTACACACATCAGCTTCGTGTGGAGTCAATGACACATGTTATGTCAGATAAAATCAAATTTTGCCTATAGGGCCCAATGGAGGCTTGGGCCAGTGCTGGATCCCTGGTTCCTCCAGTCCACATGTCAAAGTGTCCGTGGGCTTGCCCCCAAGGGCTTGCCCCCGTGGGCTTGCCCCCAAGATTCACCCATAAACAGATATAAGTGAGGTTGTGTCATGGGTTACGACAGCGACACTGGAATTCTTGCTGGAAGTTACTGAAAGTTACTGTCTCAAGGTTCAGGGTCGGTGGATTGTTCTACCTCAGGCGGTGCTTGGACTTGAACTCCCACCTCCCACCAGGCTGCATCACTAAACCTTGATGACCCTGATGAAGGCTATGAGCCGGAACGCGTTGGTCGAATAAAGTTGTCTTCTTTTGTTACAAGTGTTGCTGGAGCTTTTTGTTCTTTTCCTGCATCACTAAACATGGCACGCAGGCACTCCCAAGCAGCGCTTTAGTTCTCTTAGACCTTGATCCGGCCTTAAGATTTAAAACCTTACAGGGGAAACTATTAAAGTCCGGTTGCTTTTCCTCTGTGTTGCTAACCCTCCTCTCGGCCATGTGCATTTGTTTTCAACAAAGCCGACAAGAAATCAATCCGTTATTTATCATCTACCATGTTACCATGTGTATATTTGTGTCATCTTATCTATCATAAACAGGAGATTAGGCGTTTGTGTGTCGGTGCCGCAGAGACAAGAGCTGGGACACCGGGTCGGAGGCTCTGATCTTACGAGGTTGGTTTTCAGCCAAGAGACGCTAGGTGGAAGACAGAGAGCCTCCATTCTCCCTGTAACAAGTTACAAGTCATTGATTTAAGACTCTGAAGCTGTTTAACTAAGGTAAAAATGTAGCAGAGTTTGTCTTTAAATGCAAAGACCAAGAAGTGACCAAAGTAAAACTGGAAGTGACATGAAACAACAGAGACGTGACCTTAGGAGTTTGAGCTCGATGCGACAAGAACTGGATCTGAAATCACTTCCTCCGAGGATACTAACACGCCTTGTCTCTTCGCATCCATCCATCTTTTGATCCTATATTCTTCTTCTGTGTTACTCCTTTCTCCAGAAATATCTGTCGTTCACTAAGCGCCTCTACGCTGCACAATGCATCTGCAGCCGATGGCGCTGTCGTGTGTCAGGTGGAACCGAGAGTGTTGAGGCACTCGTTCTTGATCTATTGTCACTTGATTGTACTTCACTTTGTACGCCACTTTACATAAAAGCATCTGCCAAATGAATAAAGTAAATATGACTCAGACGCCTCGAAACCAAGATTTTTGATTTTTAACATTCAGCTTCTTTTTTGGCTGCTTTTTTAAAAATCTCGAGGCGAAGTCTGTTCATCGCAAAAAAAAGTGACTGTGAAGTCGAGGTTCAAAGTTCATCTTCAGTTGAGGAGTTGAGAGTAAGAAATCCCCGACTCCCGACTTGCTCCTCACATCCCATGGTCTCAGTTTGCACTGTTGTCGTGGAGACGGAGGTGTTCACATTCCCTCTTGCAGAACTTCTCATCCATGTCGACTCTGCATGTATGCACATAAAGATCACGCGGTAACGTTCGAAAGCCCAAAGCGGCAACTAAATGGATCTTGCGGTATGATTGTTAATGTTCCCATTGTTTCCAGTCATCAGCCGCTCCTCCCTGAATGACTCAGTGCAGTTCAATTCCACTCTTTATTGTCCCCTGAGAAGAATATGGTTTGCAAATGGAGTTAACAATAAAAAAACACACACACACAAAAAAAAAACGATGGAATAGAAACAACAAAATAATACCAATAAAATGCATAGGTGCATAGGAGTGAAATCACAAAAACCAACAAACTGTTTTATGCCACCAAGGACGAGCACGAGCTGATAAAACCCTGCAGGGAGTCAATACTGAATATACAGCAATAAAAAAAAATAAAATACAATAAAAACCCTCAGTCATCAGTGCTGCCGGTGATTCCTCCCAAAATGAATGGTGGCAGCACTTATGACTGACAGTAATAAGGTTTACAAACAGCCCCATTCAGAAGGAGTCTAGACATCTTTTTTCCCCCCTCGCGCTGAGTGAATAATGGGGCGGCTAGTTAAGACAAAAATCCCCCTGAAAACAGTTTAACACCGTCTGACAACAGACAATTGGAAAATAGCTCAAATTTCTTAGTGCATTTTGTCTGTTTTTCCGTGAAGAACTGTGGATCTCTCTCCAGTGCAGCTATATATTAACAGGGGAAAAAACTAAAACACAAACAGGGCTACAAATGCAGCACCATTTTTTAATAAATATATATATATATATAGTATGTACTCTCAGTTATCTACACAGCATCAACAGTAGGCTAAACATCCTGTTTTTGGTGTCAGTCCCTCAGGATTATGGAGCAAAAGCACTCTTAGACTCTTCATTTTGCACACACTTTCAACTGTCACACGGGTAAGAAAGAAATCCGCCAAGAGAGGAGGAATACACAACAATCCTCTCCACCGACAGTCGCCTCAAGGGACCAGAGTACAATGCATCCAGCAGACGAGTTGTGTTATCAGTAAAAAAAAAAGGATACGATTCTCTGCCGTTCCTTTGCTGTCAGCATCACAAGTTCTCCTGTTATTGCTCATTACCTGAACATAAAAACTTAAAGCTAAATACAACAAGTTCACGTCTGTTCTCACAGGGAAAACACAGGAAATCATCTGAAGGAAGTGCAGACATGAAGGGAAGGGAAGGCAGGTTGAAAAGGAAACGACGGGGGATTCAAACCAAAATAAAAAACAATAATAGAAATTCAACACACAAAATAACTCCTGGATTTTTTTTTAGAGGAACTGGAGCTCGGTGGTGTGCCGGGCAGGAAGCGGGTGAGGTGACGGGAGGTCTGGGTGTTTATGCAGCAGTCTTTTTTTTTTTTTTCCATCTGCAGTGGAGTTTTATTTTCTCGCCTTTAAGAAGCAGGTAGTTACCTGGGTGGGCCTGGTTGGAGGCAATCTTTTCTGCCCTTTTCTTTGCCCCCGGTGTCGTGCAGCTCCTTGATGGGGTAGCAGCTGACAGCCGATGACCTGCTCAGCAGTCAGCGCCGCGGACGGCGGTGCTGCAGTTTGTCCTTGGAAGCAGGAGGAGGCCGAGCCCGAGAAAAATGAAAAAGAAAAAAAAAAGAGGACACTTTCAATTATTGAGCAAAAAAGAAAAAGAAAAAAGAAAAAATGGACTGGGAGGAGTTGTGTGTTGTGGTGTCAAGTTCTCTCAGATGTCACAGGAAGAGAATCAACTACTCTGCTTTTTTAAAATTAGGCAGATGTGTTCTCTATATCTGCAAGTGTTAGTGCATGCATGTGTGTGTGTGTGTGTGTGTGTGTGTGTGTAGACTACATGACATGCATGCCCTCTGCAGAAAAAGATCGATGTTTGTATGAATATGAAGAGGGCGGTTATGGGGAAAAATGGTCTTGCAGCAGATATAGTGATTTATTAGACCCGCTCTCTCTCTCTCACACACACGCACACACACACTCTGACACACACACACACACACACACACACACACACACACACACACACACACACACACACACACACATTCACACACAGACAAAGAGTCTCAGAGAAGGAGAAGAAGGAAGAGGGAGTGGGAGCAAGAAGGAGGAGAGAAACACAGGGAGAAAGTTCGCTCGAGGCGATATTACCCACCTCTGTTGTCTTAAAATCTATAGCCCTCAGCCATGTAGTCAGGAGCTGTGTCAATATACGTAGGTTATTATACACACACACACATATATAGTGGGAACTGGGCGCCATGCATACATGAGAAAGAAGTGTTTTATAAATAAATATCTCCACAAACATCAGATGAAATGAAGTGGAGTCAGATCAGGGAGGATGATGTGAGCAGAGAGACGTCTGCTGTCGCTGGAGTATAAACTCATTGTCTCACTGTGGGACTCATTAAAACACACACTACCATGGTACGGTCATTATGTGGGCACCCAAACTGAGTAACTGTTGTCCCCTACCATCGAGAAAAAAAAGAAAAAAAGAAACGGAAAAACCAAGGCTCATTAAAACACACGAGAGCAAATGAGAGCTCAAAAGGAGCAGGCGTGTGTGACCCATTTTGGCGTTACAGTAGTTTCGCTCTACAACACACACACACACACACACACACACACACACACACACACACACACACATCTTCAAGAGTGAACTATAGCCGCCACAGTGAGACGGGGTGTGGACCAAGGCCACACATGTCAAATGTGCCAAATGAAATCACATTAGTATAACTTAAGTGAAATCTAATTAAATCAAGTTGAATCAACCCTCGGCTGGCCGGTTCCCTCCGCCCTGCAGCCCTGACACCATCTCTGCACGCCTCTGGAAACAAAAGGAGGATTTTTTTTTTGGTTTTTGTGTGGTTGTTGTTGTGTTTTTCCAAACACAGATGACTGCAGCAGCCCTGTTTTTGGCTGTCGTTCTTCTGCTTCTTCTTCTTTTTCTGCTTCCCCCTAATTCCCCCCCTAAAGCACTTGGAGCTCACAGCCTGCACCACCTCCACAGCCGAGGTCTAAAATTTCATCCCGTTATATATACTCAGGCAATAAAAGTCATGCCAGGGGTGTCTTAATTGACCAGCAGCTTATACAATCAAACGATTAAACAGAGGCAATAAAGCGGCGCTCTGATGTCCATTGGCCAGATGCTGCTCTGTAATAACCTCTGTTATAGAGGCCGATAGGACAATTATTTGTAAACCGAACAGTGGAGGAACGCATGCGGCTCTTTGTTCTCATCATTTATCCTCGAACGTTTGCTGCTGAATCAAGCGCAACTTCAGATTCTGCCACACAGCATTTTGTTGCAGCATATTGGATTTTCTAAGCTGCGTATTTGTGTAACATCCCAGATGCACACACACACACACTACACACTATACACACACATCACCTCCAAAGCCATTGATCCAATCATCTCCAACTTTTTAGCATATCTGGACTCCCATGATTGAGCATGCACGAGAATATGAAAATTATGGCACAGATCTGACAAAATAAACTGTAACTTGTTAGCTCTCGGTGCAATCTGAGAGAAACCAGACACAGCCATGTCCTAATTTCATCACCTCACCTCTGCAGAAGAGAAAAAAAAAAAAGCATTTCAAGGAAAAGTCTGCAAGTTATGTGGGTGGCTCAGTAATAATCACACACTCATTACTTGAATGGAATTTAACATATTGAGGAAAATGAGTCCATCATGGAGTCTGCTCCACTGTTATATATATTTATATATAAAAACCAGGGTATTCATTTCCATTCGGCTGCTCCAGGCGAGCCACTCGCTCCGGCAGACCACATTTCTTATTCTTGCTGTCATTCTGACATCAGCCCATGTGCTCTCCAAGGATTTATGCTGGGATTTAGGTTGTAGCTACACTTGACCACTAAACTAGTCAGAGCCTCTCTCCAGAAGCTGTGCTGCCTCTCGTCTTCACTGCCACACACTGCAACACTGACACCTGGTGGTCAGGTGGTAAAACTGCACTGAAACCACACTGGAAGTTGCCAAAATTGTTATAGATAAAAATTACCGAGGCTTATTTTGAGTTGAGGATCAACTTTAAACACCACTGTTCCTTCGCTATCCTGCAGGTAAACATAATAGAGTTTAACTCTAACAGTTTTTGTTTTGATTATATAATCTCTATGACCCTTGGTGGTTTGTGTGTCAGTGTAATGGGCTTATTTATGTTAATCAGCACTGTTTTATGCCAGGCAAGGCCTCTCATGAATTGTTCTGATAAATAATGGATTTATTTTTCGTAAAAGAAAATTATGATATGCATAAATAAATATATAGGGATTTAAATATTGGTGAATGAATAAATGAAAGTAACAACCTAATGTCTTAATTCACCAGTGATTGCCCATTTTAGCCTCTCTTTAGTGCTTTATAGTGGAATTTAAACATTTTACTGATAACTTCATGGTTCCTCTTCACAGTTATATTGCTCAGTTATTGCTCCGAGTCCTTTTCAAGCCAGAGCTCAGACTCATGTCCTCGGGCAGGGCTCCTCTGGCTGTCCCCGAGTCCCACCCCAGGACTTAAGGTGCCTGGCCTTTTGCAGTCAAGTCGCCAGCATCTCTGAGAACTACCTGGTCTCAAAACTATAGATTTTCTCTAATTAGTATGTTTTTGTTGTCCCCCTACCATTGTTTTTATTCCATATTTTGACTATTTTACCAACTTTTATTTTGTTTTATGACATTTTAAAATGCAGAGTTGCACACCTGCACTTGTATATTACATCTCACAATTGTTCATCCTGCAGTAACTGAATTACTGTAAATATGTATTGTCTACTCATAATTTCCTTGATATTATTTTATTCTCCTAATTATCATATAGTATTATCTATTCTATTCTATTGGAGCTGCTGTGACAAAATAATCTCCTGCAAAAGATTAAAGCACAAGTAAGTGATCCGGTCGTTTTGGCTAACTTCTTGTCCGCCGATGGAGTTAGCAGACCCCGCCCTCATCCCTACGTCACCACATTCACGCGCATCCCTTGGCTGCACACACAGAGAGGACCGCCCCTTTATGCCGTTCTCTCTCCTCATTGGATAAAGGTTGCAGGATAAAGTTTTCTCCTCGGCTTACAGCAGAGCAGAGTGACTGACAGACCCTTGTTTCAGACCAAACACTCTGTGAAGTGATTGCTGTCGGAAGATATAGGCTAACTATTTAAGACTTATATTAACACAAATATTCAGCTTACTTCTGCTTTAATAAAGTACTATTCTATTCTATCCCATTTTAAATATCCAATTTTACTGATTAATCCATTGTTTTCAATGTTACTGTCATGAAAGATTTCATTTCTGCTTGATTTTTGAATGTAAATAACTGTCAGGCCTGTTTTATTGATGAAAAGTTGATTGTTTTATTCATATTTTGTTTCAATTTATCTTTTTGTAAACTTGTTGTACATTATTATTATGTTTGTTTTTGTTGTTTTAAGTCTGTACAGATAGATTACGTCTTTATTATTTGTACTTGGTTAAACTCTTACTTTAATCTTACTTAGTTTAGTTTGTATTGCCTGGATAAAGTCGTTTCTCTAAAGAACGACATTACCCATCATGCATCTTGTGGTGCGTGATGACGCCACAGGACATCAACAACTCACATGTGGCGTTCTACGCGCGGCGCCGCCGACCGTTGCTGTGCCGTGTTAGCAACAACTGGGGGTGAATGTGGAGCCGCCGACGTCCACGTTAAAATAAATACCACACAGCTAACTACCTACACGCGACTTGTACACAGCTTAACCCGAGCCAACAACATGCCTCCGAAGAAACCCGCCCCGGCCGCGGGAAATAAAAAAACTCAAGAGAAGAAAAAGGAAAAGATAATTGAGGTAAAGAGTGAGAGAAATTACACGAGTTAGCATGTCGGTTGTAGCCTTAACTTAGCCGGTAAAGCTAACGCAGTAGCTCAGTGCTAACCGAGGGTAACACAAGTGCTAACAAGTGACCTACGAAGTTACACTTGACACCGGGTAGTTGTCAGCGTAAACTAATTGTTCTGTAGTCATTTTGAATTATTGATTAGCCTCCTAGCGAGATCCATAGTCACTATAAAGTCATATGAAGTCAGCTGTCAGGAGAGGCCGAGCAGCTAACAGGGCCGGGCCGCCGGGGGAAAGTCCTCTGAGTTTACTCATCTATGCGTTTATTTATGTCCTTTAAAGTCCACGGATATTGATTAGAAACGTTAACAGGGTGTATTTGTGGTGTTTTAGTCAAAGTAACGCGATCATTTCCTGTTTAAAACCAGGAGTATAAGGGGCGGCGGTGGTGGTGGCGTGGGCCTGTGTTTTAGCCCGGCCTGGAGCAGCAGCAGACCTCAGGGTTGGGATTGACACAGCTGTAAAAGTTAGCAACTTTTAAACTTGAATATCCATGATTTGAAATAGTTATAAGTAAAAGTACCTGTAAAATAAACTTCTAATCACTGCCATTGTCGCATCCTTTTTGTCAGGCTCTTTCAAAATGTTTATTGTGATTTACACAGATGTTAAAAACCATGCAGTGAAATTCTTAGTTGCATTGCAACCCTTAACATTACAAAAACATAAATAAGAATAAATAGAAGAGGCTAAAATACATTTAAACTAAAAAATAAACTTCTTAATAGCTGAAAAAATGTTTGTTTGTTGCTGAAGATCTGAAGGAAAAAATATCTCTCATCCTCTTTGTAACTGAACAATAGGCAGGGAGATAGAGAGCAGGTCCACTAGACTCTAGTGATAACACTTAAAAAGATATGTAGGGAAAACATGACTCTAAATCACGTTTAAAAAAAGTAGTATTGTCTCTGTTTTCAAAGCCTGACATCCCATTCTCCAGTCTTTTAAAAACTTAATTTAAAACACATGAATGTGTTTCCTGAAGACGTATTAGTTAGCCGTTTTACATCTTCACTAGAAACTAATGGAGCCTCAGACTGACACTGAGCACTACAGATAAAATAGACTGAAACATGTCAGTACATTAAATGCCAGCCATGTCCTCCAACTTTTAACAACCACATTCATCTGCAAATTCAAATTCAGGATATCATTTTATCACATTAAGTTTATATTTATTTAGAAACAATACATTTAGTCAGTATTTTTTGTATAGAAATCTGTCTTAGAGTTGCCATATTACAGCAGTATGATATGAGGGATGTTTCTTCTTTCTCTCATTGTGCAGAGAAAAATGTCTAAACTTTGTATGGCTCAAATTTAATTCTAGTTTGTCTTAAAATCATCTAATAACCACTGTTCACATGTAGGTGGTAATGTGATCAAAGAAAAGTGTCTAACACACTTATAGATCAACAGATTTCACTTCACTTCTTATATAGAGCGGGTTTTCCCTTGACTTCTATGGGATGTTGATTTGTGATGAAGTGCAGAAGTTTGTTTTTTGGAGGTTGGAGCTGTTTGCTTTGGGGGTATCGATAATGATATTGATGTTTGTTTTGTTTTTTCCTATAGGACAAGACATTTGGCTTGAAGAACAAGAAAGGGGCAAAACAGCAGAAATTCATCAAGAACGTCACTCATCAAGTGAAATATGGACAACAGAGTGCAAAGGTCAGACACACACACACGCACACACACACACTGATGTCTATCAGTATTTACCCTGTCCTCTCTTTCTGAAAGTGTCTGCTGTTTAAACCTGTGTATAAGAACTTGTTTTGTTTGCTTGGTGACGGCGCAGACTGATGCGGATAAGACCGGCAAGAAGGGCGACAAAAAGAAAGAGCTGGACGAACTCAACGAGCTGTTTAAACCTGTCGTCGCTGCACAGAAAGTCAGCAAAGGTGACGATCGACCGTTAACATTACTTAATCTTTCATTTTAGTTTAGTTGCTCCTCATTTCAATCATCCTTCCAAACATGTGCATTTTGTTCTTGTGAGTGGTCAGTATCTTATTATTAAACATGAAAACTCCTCTCTTTCCTGCAGGAGTCGACCCAAAGTCGGTGCTGTGTGCGTTCTTCAAGCAGGGCCAGTGCACCAAAGGCGACAAGTGCAAGTTCAGCCACGACTTGTCGATGGAGAGGAAGTGTGAGAAGAGAAGCGTCTACGTGGATGAAAGAGACGAAGAACTGGAGAAAGGTTGGTGCTAAGTCACAACATGACTTTTCATGTGTGTAATGTTTGATATAATCATCTCAAATTGATACATCTGATAAAAAAAAACACTTATCAGAAAATGTTTTTTAATCAATTGTTTTCTGTTTAGACACAATGGACAACTGGGACGAGAAGAAGCTGGAGGAGGTCGTCAACAAAAAACACGGAGAAGCTGAGAAGAAGAAAGCTGCTACGGCCAAAACACAAATTGTAAGTGTTTTTTTTGAGAAGATAAAAAGCGAAACCCCACTTTAACCTGTGCTTATTTGTTTATTTATACATACTGTAGATCCCCATTAGTCGTCACCTTGGTGAGGACTATTCTTTCTGGGGTCCGTTTAAAGACAAACAACTTTAAATCACAAGACAATCAAAATAGTCAAAGTCAAAATACAAAAATATACACTATCAACAACAATCCCTTATAATTAGTACAACAAATAGGATAAAAACCTTTAAAATAGCCTAAATTATTAAAAGTGGGTAGCAGGAACCAATCCAGTTGATCCAATGCATCAGTGATGTCATGGTTGTTTGGCTTCAACCATACGGACCCATGAAGGAAATAACAACTTTGACTCGTGCCGTGTGTTTTTCATCATCTTCTCTCTGCTGTGTTTGTGTCGTCCTTTAGGTGTGCAAGCACTTCCTGGAGGCCATAGAGAATAATAAGTACGGCTGGTTCTGGGTGTGTCCAGTGGGGGGCGACGTCTGCATGTACCGACACGCCCTGCCGCCGGGCTTCGTGCTGAAGAAGGACAAGAAGAAGGAGGAGAAGGAGGAGGAGAAGATTTCGTTGGAGGAGCTGATAGAAAACGAGGTGAGGATGGAGGGAGGGATGGATGGATTCAGAGTTTTTATTTTTATTTCCTCTTTTACTGAGATAACAGGATAATTATCTGAGATCCTTACGACATAATTAATTAAAGCTGTGCTGGAGATTGAAGATCCCTGATTGAAGAAACGTGCAATGGTCCGAACAATATTCTCCTGTTCACGCTGTTGTTTCCTGATCTCAGATTCATGGTGTCGTTATCTTGGGGAAAATCGGAGGAAATAAAATGTGTAAATGTTTGGCCGCTAAGGGCTTCCGTAGTCAGTTAGTGAAAGGACGTGTTTAGTGTTTAGCTTCTAGTAAAAATGTTGTTTTCATGAGCATCTTGCGAGTGAACTTTGATGCTGTTTCACCTTCTTATCTCACCAAAAAAACAGTTACAAAGGACTTTGTAGGATAAATACAATAAAGCAGATTTGGACCAACAAACTCATAAACTGGTCTTGGATGTCAATCAGGTATTGAGATACTGAACCAAATGACTTCAGATCGTACGAAAAGTGAGGACGTCCAACATGGCTATAATAAAAAGAATAATAATAACTTTATTTATATAGCGCCTTTAAAAACACATGTTTACAAAGCGCTTGACAAAACAAACATAAGAGACAAGTCACAAATGCCATAAAACCATAGGAGATGGACCAGCCAAGCAACACAAGAACCTAACAACAAATTGAGACCAGGAAATTAAAATGCAGGATGCAGTTCATTAGATAAAATAAATGAAGAGGGGGTATACATGATAAAAAAGAGCTTAGATACAATAAGATAAGAAAAGGTGGGATAAAAGAGTTAAAAACAGAAGGTGTAAAGTAAAACTAAGAGCATCTGAGTAAAACTGAGATAGAATAGAAGATAGAAGGAAGAGGATGACATCACATAAAAGCAAGTCTAGTAAGTTAGTGATGAAGTGTGACAGATTTTTCCCGTGTGTCTCCCTCCTGCAGCGAGCGGCTCTGGGTGTTAACGTGACCCGGATCACCCTGGAGACTTTCCTGGCTTGGAAGAAGAGGAAACGGCAGGAGAAGGTTGGAAACATGTTTATAATGTTTATTATCGCATTATTATCCTGGGTGTGTTTTGATTTAGTTTGACTATTACTAGTAGTGTGTGAAGTTGCAGAAAAGTGTATTAACGGTTTGCTGTTGTTGATGAACAGATTGACAAGGCGAAGGAGGAGATGGAGAAGAAGAAGGCCGACTTCAAGGCTGGGAAGTCGCTAGTTGTAAGTTCCTGTTTGTGTTTGTAGCAGCGGCCACTGTTCGTGCGTGCACATCCGTTACACAGGGTTTAATTAAATCTGTGTGTGTGTGATGCAGGTGAGCGGGCGTGAGGTGTTCGAGTTCCGTCCGGAGCTGGTGGACGACGACGACGCTGAAGCTGCCGACACTCGATACGAGAGCGACGAAGGCGAAGACGAGGAGGAGATGGTAAATATGTTAATACATTAATTCATTAATCTGTGATCGATGTGAGAGTGGAGTCTCCTCTTCCTCCTCCAGGTCGATGATTATCAAGTCTGACTCTATTGACAGAACATCAGAGGAAACTGTTCGTGTTAGAGGGCGAGATTATCAATGAAATTATGCAAATGACTTCCTCCTCCTCCTCCAAACCAATTTGGATCCACTTTTTATTCCATTTTGGAAAAATTAAGTGAAGCTCGACTTTTCCTTTTTTTTCTTTTTCACATCTGATGTCTCACTTCTCCACGTATTTTCTCAGATGTGTCCCGTGCGTCTCGCTTACTGATTTGAGTTGCTGTGATTGGCCGATTAGTGTCATGTGACCAGTGCTGTAAGAACCAGCAAAGTGTTGCTGGTTGAAATATAAACACTGTTTATACATTTTATTAGTTTGAACAGTTTATTTATTGAAATTAATCAGAGCATGTCCATGAATTCACAAATACATATTCCCTCATACAGTCACACATTCACACAGACAAATACAATAGAATAATAATTACTCTAATAATAATAATAACAGATTATAAATAAGAATAATTGAGTAACATAACAAATATCATACTAATAAAGTAATAAACAGAAGAATCGTTTCTTTTCCAGTCAGTGATAAATGTTTTGTCGGCCTGGAACAACATAAATTGCTCATTTTTTATAAAATGAATTAAAGGTTTTTAATGTATAATGTTATTAACCCAAAGGTCACAGGCTCCACTTATTAGTGACCTCGGTTCAAAACGCAGAGAAACATCTCCATGTTGTTATCTCACAGAGTGGATCATAAAAAAAGCTTCCTGTTCGTTCCGACACCAAAACAGATGATGTCACTGCTTTAATGCATTAACGTCTAATTAAAGGCGTCGAGGAGTGAGTCACATGAGTTTAACTCTTTAACAGTCGAGACGTCAGAGCTTCAGTCAGGAACCATAACTCAGCTTCCTCACTGTTTTTCCTGCAGCTGCTCGTCTTCACACACTGTTAACGATCAATCAGCCTGTTAATTACCTGCACCTGTCGCCCACTTGTTAAGGAACAAGAAAACAGTGATTTGTTTTTTATTCACATCTCTTAATTAAACACAGTTTGGGATCTCTGTTCCTTGATTAATTTCTAGTAGTTAAATATTAATATGTAAACAGGTTTTTATTTTGGGGAAATGAAGTTCTGTTGGCTACTGAGAAGAACCTGTTGCTGCTAATTATACATTTGTTACATTATTTTAAAAAAAATCATTTTTATCATGAATTAAAGGAGCAGGCTGCTTCATTAGCAAAACAAGTTCACTTTCTGTTTGTACATAATGCTATTAAATATTTGATTATAATGAACTAAATAGAAAACAAATGGCAGGTCTTGACTCTAAAATGATGCAAGAAATCAAAAATATAAGTATATAAAGTGATTAAGTGTATATTTTTCCTATGGAGGGAAGGGTGTGAATATTTTGCTACATGGGAATTTAATTTTTGTGTTTATCGCTGGTAGGAGGTTGGAAAATCGATGCCACATTTTAAATAAATCGTCTAAATGATCTTTTCCTCTTCTTTTTTTTTTTAAATCACAGATTGACCCCACGGAGATCCACGACATAGACTTTTCCCGCTTTGTTCCACAAGAGGTCGACAACACGGGCATCACCGTAGCAGCCATGGACCGCTTCGCCTCCAGGAAGAAGAGGGAACCGACGGACGGTGAGAGGAAGAAAGAAAGAAAGAAAGAAAAAAACGCTAATTTCCAGGGTTCTTACGGATCCTTAAAAAGTCTTAAAAAACAAGGCCTTGATTGGCATTAAAATGTCTTAAATCAATTTTTCAAAAGTCTTAAAAATGTTAACACATGGTATGTGGTATTTTATGGTTGTAATTAGCCTCGAATCTCAAAATAATTCGTAACATTCCGACATAGAGAAGTTAGTGGCGGCCGTCAACGCTAAATTTCTCACCGCCACCAGCTCCCGAGTCAGTGGGGGTTTTTTTCCGGACTTTTTATGCATTTATTTTGAAAGGACAGCTGGAAAGAGACACAATCCAATGTTCATGTAGCAGTCACTTACCTTGGATCACATAGGAAAGTGGGTAAAATTGTCCCTAACCCTATGTAATTGATGTGGTGTTTTTTTTTCTTTTTTCTGCATTTGTGTTTATTATGAAGTCGGTCTTAAATTTCATTTCAAGTGGCTTTAAAAATGTCTTAAAAAGTCTTAAATTTAACTTGGCTTAAGTTGTAGGAACCCTGATTTCAACGATATCAACACAACACTAAAACTTCTTTTTCTTTTCCCGCTTTCTTTTACAGAGGAGCAGCTGAACGGAGCGTGTGGCGGCGGCGGCGAAGCCAACGGGCTTTCGGGAGCAGAGGGGGGAGGGGACGAGGACGGAGTAGGAGTAGGGGAGGGCGAGGGGGAGGCAGGAGGAGAAGAGGACGAAGACGAGGAGGAAGAGGAGGAGGAGGAGGAGGTACCGGTTGACGAGAACCTGTTCACGGGCGAAGACCTGGAGGAACTCGACGAGGAGCTGAACACACTGGCGCTGGAGGACTGAGGGGCGGAGGAGTTAGGAAGGACGGACTTAAGAGACAAAGGGACGGACTGAAGGACGGACGGACAGACGGACGCATGGAGCTACAACAACAACAACAACAACAACAATTACAACAACAACAAAGAGACCAGATGTTTGATTTTAAAATTTCAGAGACTCCAGTAAATAAAGCCTGATTATATATCATCATGACATCACTGCCTGTCTCCGCCCCCCTCCCCTTCCCTCTGTTTTCTGTATCGCCCTCTTCCTCCCTTCCTCTCCTCCTCTTCTCTCTTCTCTCTCTATTTCACATCCCAGACCTTTCGTCCTCTGTCCGTCGCCGGGTCGAATGTCGCTCGCCGCCGCCGTCTTTTCTGCGGCGCTTCAACGCTCAACGATCGAACCTGAGAATCACTTTAAGATATTTAAAAAAAAATAAAAAAAATAAAAAAAAATTAGGCTTCGAGCGCTTCAACCAACACCTGATCGCTGTTTAATCCTGAACGTGGTGAGACGTTACGAAAAAGAAATAAAATAAAATCAGATAGCAGACGGTGGCCTCTTCCAACGAAAACACTTAATAAGGATGAAGAGCTTTTTGTAAAGTGAATTTTAATACACAGTGGGGATTGTTATTATTATTATTGAACAGCAGTGATGGTGTTCAGAGCTTCTCCGCCCCTCCGCTCTTATACCAAAATAACTAAAAAAAGCTCTAGTTTCATTACTCTAGTGATTGTTTTTCCCTCCACAGATCCATTATTTCATTTATTTAGGTGAAGTTCAAATCGTTTTTTCGAAAGAGTAAATTTGTGTAACTTTTGTTGAAGGAAAAAATTTAAAAAAAAGTCGCGACATGTCAGAGAGACCAGGTCACGGAGCTGAGACTTTTAATTTCAGATCCCAGCAGGTGGAAAATACAAAAAAACCAAACTGAACGAACCCGTCGCCAGCCCAGAATTGTAAATAATGTTCTCATGAGTTGCCTCCTAAAGAAAAATAAAGGATAACTGTACATCCAGAGTGTGTGCCACGTCATTTCCTCTCACAGCTTTCAACACATGGTGACGCATGCAAAGACAAATTACTGTTCAAAATAGTTGATATTATAGTTAAAGCAGATATCAGCTTCACGGCCGTTTCGGCTAATGCTGCGTTCAAGGCAGGCTTTTGAAACCGTAAGTTACAGCTTCAAGTCACAACTACGACTTGGTAGCGTTCCAGGTAACCCGTAGCTCGTGTTTTTACCATCCTGTTGTCTGTGAAAGTTCCCTATAACGGCCACTCGTAACTTCCGACCCGTGAACTCGTACCAGATCGAACTGGTATGACTTCACAGGAAGGAAAAACACAAAGTACGAGTTTCTTTGAACGCACCATGAGTTAGCAGCCCCCGCCCTTGTCAGGCATCAATTGGTCCTCGTGCTACGTCACCACATTCACGCGCATCCCTTGGCTGCACACACAGCCCTTCATGCCGTTCTCTCTCCTCATTGGATAACACTTGTATCCCACAAGGAAAATTTTCTCCTCGGGTTACAGCAGAGCAGAGTGACGGAGAGACTCGTGTTTAGGCTGAAATACTTCATGTAAGTGATTGCTGACGGAAAATAGGACTATTTAGGACTTATATTAACAAAAACATTCCACTGATATCTGCTTTAAATTGTGCAAATTCCCCAAAAAGCAACAAACACTGAACTTTTCTTGCTTCATCTGAAGTGTCAATGGTGTTGAAATTCAACATTTCAAAAAGAGTCAATGTGTAAAGGACAGGTTTATAATTTTTCAAGTATGTCTTTTAAGAAAATAAAATACTAGTTAAATTTAATAGTGTAAATTTACGAGGACAGTGGCCCCCTAACTTAAGATTTAAATTTTTTTAATTTAGGGGCGCACACTGTTAATCCACTTGCAAAGCAGATATTCACATTTCCTTTTCGTCCATGATCCTCACAGATCAATATCTGTGAGGACACCCGTAAAGACAGATTCAAGATCCTTTATTCGCCTCTTTCATATTTAACCAGTGTCACAAAAAAGAAAGTAAATTTACTGGTTGCACATGCGCAAGTAGCTAGATGGAAAATATACTTGCACTGTCTCAATTTTTAGGGGCAACATGCTTCCATTTAGAGGCAGACTGGAGCCCTGTCTATGCAGAGCAGCAATGAAAAGACAGAAACTGAGAATATTTTATTGTGCAAAGATATCGGATGATGTGCACTTGATTCATCACGTAACTCAAAACTGAATAAAAATGTTGAAGCTGAACTTCAGACTGCACAGACAAAGAGAAAACTCTGTTCCTTTCACAACAATGACTTTTATATTATTAAACAGATTTGGAGAGAAATGTCCTTTAATTATCCACTGAGCAGAGAAGATTCATGTTTACACAGACGGTGCATTCAGGCCCCTTCTGTTATATTTAATATTGCAGCCTGTTGCTAAAATGAATTTGATTATTTCCCCCTGTGATAAATCTACATCCAATATCATCATTACCATACCATGAACTGACCTGTGTCATTATTTATTCCAGTTTCTTTTTATTTCTACAGGAATGGATTCATTAACCAGACTGCAGCTCTTAAGTGTTTCTTAAAGGGATAGTTCACCCTAGAATGATATTTCGCTCATTATCTACTCACCCTCATGTTGACTAAGGGCTGGAAGAATTATCAGAGTCCACCGTCCCTTCTCTTAGTTACAGGGGGTCTCGGCGTAGCAGTGAATTTCAATGCAACGGTTGCAAAGGGACACCGGAGCTCTTCGTAAAAAAACACACACAAAAAAACATCCAAATACCTCCATGATGCTCGTATGTAATGTCCGTCTTGTGCTGAAGCCCCAAATTGCGTAATTGTCCCGAAAAAAATTAAATAAGTCTATATTTTAAGCTTGTTTATAGCGGAAGCTTCTCGTCTTCTTCTTCTCCTCTTCCTGGTCCGTCCAAATATCGCGTGATTCGCAGTAACCGCAATGACGCCGGCGCAAATCACGCGATATTTGGACGGACCAGGAAGAGGAGAAGAAGAAGACGAGAAGCTTCCGCTACAAACAAGCTTAAAATATAGACTTATTTAATTTTTTTTCGGGACAATTACGCAATTTGGGGCTTCAGCACAAGACGGACATTACATACGAGCATCATGGAGGTATTTGGATGTTTTTTTGTGTGTGTTTTTTTACGAAGAGCTCCGGTGTCCCTTTGCAACCGTTGCATTGAAATTCACTGCTACGCCAAGACCCCCTGTAACTAAGAGAAGGGACGGTGGACTCTGATAATTCTTCCAGCCCTTAGTCAACATGAGGGTGAGTAGATAATGAGCGAAATATCATTCTAGGGTGAACTATCCCTTTAAATCAACACTTATATCTGTGGTTTTGACATTTTACGTGAGTCAAAAAAGAAAAAAAACAAGAGAGGACACAGGATGAATGGTGTTGGGACTGATTTTTATTTGGAGACAAATAGATCTGAACATTTAATGTGATGAACACAACAGAGCTGAGCTCAGTGGAATCACAGATCTGAACTACTTCAATGTCTAGACTGGATCCAGCTTCACAAACCTTCAGAGTGTGTGTGTTGGTATCGACAGTTTGCAGCTTCCTGCTCACAGCTTCTTCTTTTTTTTTTTTCCTTTTTCTTTTTAATTTAACGAAGGAAAACGTTTCTTGAACTAAAAAGTAACTGAGATGTTTCAGCTCCTCCAGCAGCTCCGTGCCAACGTGTTGTGTGTTGTACAAAGTTGTGTAGAAGCCAAACACAGCGTCAAAGGCTCAAACTATGTACCGACTAAAAAAAATAAAAACATAAAAGCATCTCTCTCACGCACACACACACACACACACAGACACACACACACTGACACACTGTATCTGATGTTTGTTCGTTTTTTATCTCCGAGTCACAGCAACGGTCACTGACCAGGAGTACGGTCAGACAGACAGGTGTCAAAGGTCGTCGGGTCAAAGGTCGGGAGAAGGTCTTGATGTCGGTCGGTCGGTCAGGTCAGGGGGTCACTGTGTCATGACAACAGTCGCCTAGGGAACAAGAAGCTGCAGCGTTATTCACAGGGAGAGAAACAACGTGTCATCAGCAACTTGTTGATGAGCGCTGGTGGATAGATGTGGACAAGTGTGTGTGTGAGGAGGGTAAAGGGTTTGGAAATGAAGCATCTTCTCTAGGAGATCAGATCAATATATTTAATTCTATTATGTCTCAGGACTAAATATCTGATCTAAAACCTTTTAATTGAGGTAGAATATTGTTTTTATACTTGTGTAAAATCACATAGACCATGATATGGAGAATTAAAAAATGTTCAGACTCAGAAGTTATTGATAAATGAATAACTTCTAAGTCTGAAAACTCGTTTCTGACTCTGACTCTTCGTGACTTCACCAGGAAATGCAGAGGTAAAGTGTGCACAAGCAAATTTCCGTCGGT
This sequence comes from Trachurus trachurus, assembly GCF_905171665.1. NCBI lineage: Eukaryota > Metazoa > Chordata > Actinopteri > Carangiformes > Carangidae > Trachurus > Trachurus trachurus. Next base: position 7,405,090 of record NC_139906.1, read on the forward strand.
AGAATTTCGAAAATCGATTTTCTGATTTATATCGATCTTCATTTGACAGATCTGATATCGATTCATAAAATCCTAAGATTTTGATCTTTTGATGTACGCCATTGGACTGGTGCACTGTTTACTTCTGGAGTGGGTTAAATGAATGTGCATAAATGTTAACTGATTGTCAATCAATTTAATGTAAATATGAATATGTTTTGCAATTTGCAACATTAGTTTTGTGTAAGTCTCTTTGATAACCAAGAAAATTGGTGTTAAAACTGAAATATCTCCAAATGAATCAATATCAGATCAAATCAGGACCTTGTGTAGTGATGCCCAGTCCCATTTAACAGCAGAATACATAATATTATTGAATGGCCCCATCACTAAACTTATGTATCGTGTCATGGGTAAGGCTGTACAGTGTGGGAATAAAGGTTGAATTTAATTGATACAAACTGTCACAACATTACTATTTATCACTATTTCTATCGTACTGATGGAAATTTGCTTGGACACACTTTGTTAAATCTCTGGTTACTTGAATTTCATAAGGAATATTATTTTTGGTTCTTAAACTGGCTCAGATAAAATCTCCATTATGTACTTTCCACTTCATTTCCATCACTTACAGCTGGTGTGTGAAGTGAACTCCTGTGTGTATATATGTGTGTGTGTGTATATGTACAACAAACCTTATACACAATACATTTACAGTCTATATAAAAAGGTATAAAAAGGCTCCAGTTACTAACACTTGGCGGCTCCTGCAGCAGGAAACACTCACCGCTCTCCTCATCCTTCAGTAGGTCCGAGGTCGTTTGTGAGATTCCTCTCTGGGAGGGTCGGCCAGCATCACCTTCATCTTCACACCGTTAACCACGCGACCGTGGAGCGCCGCCATGGCCTCGTCTGCACACTGAGAGGAGAACACACACACACACACACACACACACATAAACCACGTTTCCATCCACTTGTCGACCGAATTATCTGAAGATCGATTAAAAATATTAATGCGAATGATGCTGGTTCAAATGCGTTTTAATCAAAGGCCCTTAAATCGAATAAAAGGCCGTGCGTCGTGACGTCATGTGCTGTTTCTTTTTTTTGCGATCATATTGGTGTATTGAATTGTTTGAATTTTTGTACTAAATTGCAAAACAGAACAACATCCATCCTTAATTTTTAACCGACTATCCCTTCACATGAAGCCAGTCTGTCCTGTACACCTGCATCTTTCTTTGTTAACTCCCACCGTGTCTTTAACAGCTGGAATACGTAGCAGGATTGACATAAAACACGATCGCAAGTCACATTTATCCGGCAAAGAACTGTTTCCATCAGCTTTTGTCGCATAAACTTTGTAACAATCAAGAGAAAATCGACCGTATTAACTTTCGATATTCATGATATTTAATAAAATTGTACTGTTTCCATAATACAATTTGAATTCAATATTGCTTCATGCAAATAAAAAGTGTGTGGATGGAAACATGGTTATAGAGAGGAGAACTGTGTCGTGGCTCAGTCTGAGAGAGAGACGGATCAGTCACCTGGTTTGTTGTCATCACCTCGGACTCTCACCTGCTTGTCTGCGTACTTCATGTATCCGACCTTCCTCCCTGGGACCAGATGGACCTCGATCAGCGACCCGTAACGACTGGATACGGAGACAGAGACAAAGATAGAGGAGGAAACGTTTAACTTCCTCTAACTGTGCAGCATAATTCTGTTATTTAGGAGCACTTAGCTGGATGCCCTCATCACGAGACGTTTAAGTGTTTGATCTTAAACTGTGATCGATTCAACCTTTGACCTTCTGGTTAATGGACCATTATTTTTTTTACCATTAAAAGACATAAAGATACAAAACATTTTTTCTACAGATGTTTTAATTAAGTAAAATTATGAGACGGTCAATCCAACACTTACCAGAAAACGTCCTCCAGCACATCTGGGGGCAGCGGCGAGGGGCTGAACACGACAAACAAGCGCTCCTTGGATTTGCTGTCGGGCGGGGCCAGCTTCTTGAGGGGGGGCAGGTTGACGTCGGTCTGAACCCGGGACACTGGAGACACGGCGGGGAAACCCTGGAGGACACGGAGGAAACACTCAGACTCAATGACACCACTTTAATCTTCAATAATTTTTTTTTTTGTTTGGTTTCACAGCCGAGGTCACGCATGGCGTCTTCAATCCTGTGTAATTATCACCAACTTTTATTACATTAATTATTTAAAGTGAAAAATAAAATGCCATTAGTGGCAGCAGAGGCCTGGAGGAATAATTACCCAGAACCGTTATTAACTCTGAAATGTTATTTAGCGGGTGAGTCGTTTTCTAGATTTTGTCTTTAAAGCAAGACAAGACAAATGAAAATATAGAACTTTAAATAGGTTTAATAGCTTTAACAAATGTCTAAAATACAGAATATAAAGTACAAACTACGTCTTTATTCTTGTGTAAATAGAAACTACAGTAAAAGAGAAACTAGTGACCACAGCAGAGGGAGGAGTCGCTCACCGGAGGTTTGATTCCCTGGCTGGTGGACGGTCCGTTCCACACCGCAGACATCATCTGGGTTGCAACGAACTGCATGGCCATGCGACCTACAGGACTACACACACACACACAGACACACACACACACATACACAATCCTCTTCAACTATGTTTTACTGAGTGTTTGTACTGTAAACCAACATATAAAAACTTTTGGCTCCGTCCAGATCCAACAGGTTTGTTTCTCAGCTGTTTTTTTCCTCTATGTGGCGATCAGTGTGTCTCGTGTCAACAGCTTCACACTCTACACACTCGTTTCTCCAGGCGACGGGTCACATTCACCCATGAATATTTGACAACAAACAGAACGTGACCATGACGACATGGATAAAGTCTCTGTTAATTACCAGTGGCACAGTTTTAATTAATGTGCTGAATTAATTAAAGGGCAGTTATGCTCCACGCCTCCATAACTTCTGGCCCTTATGCAGACACACTGTAAGTGTAAGCTGGTATGTATAGATGTGTGTGTGTGTTTGTTTGTGTGTGTGTACCTGTTGCGGTCTTCTCCGTCGTCAACAAAGTTCACCACCAGTCTGTTGCCGGGCGGATACTCGAAGCCGTTCAGCTTCTCTTTGGCGTAAACTGCCGATCCCAGGTTACTGTAACGAATCAGTGCGTGACCTGAGGACACGACAGAGACAACAAGACTTCATGAGTTGTTCTTCACATTTAGAGTGAAAACAAACAGCTGGGACAAACTACAATAATCAACTGTAGTTCAATCAATGTTTATCACTTGAGCTTTTAGCAAAACCCACACAAAAAGTGCTTGACCTGTCAGAAAAATGATGAAATTATGATATAATATGGGTTTATGTCAGCGCAGGAACAATTATCTACTCTCAAACTTCAGGTTTGAGTAAGTAAACCTCCAGTATTTAATAATAACAATAATACATTTTATTTGTAAGTGCTTTTACAGATGCTCAAAGACACTTTACACTTTAAAAATCATAAAATAGAGCATAGTCAGAGTGGAAATGCATTTAAAAACAGCAATAAAACAGTATACAAGTATGTATTACGTATAACACTGTCAACACATTGCATTTTGATGACAAACCTTTGCTCATCCCGTAGGCGTCTCTCTGCAGCTCGCAGTACTCCATCCCAGGAATGATGTCGAACAGAGAGAAGATCTGCTCCTGGGTCAGAGCGGCTCGCGTCGATATCATCAGGCAGCGCGTGATGTCTCCGGAGCGGTAATCCATGACCTGGTAGTTCCCAGGGTCGGCTGGTCAGAAGGAGGGAAAAGAGACACCAGGGTCAATTTAATTTAATTTAATTTAACGACTCATATCAGACAGTGATGTCATAGAGAAGAAACCTGAGGGAATGACTGAAATGAAATGGAAAAATGAATTTGGATGGAAAATCCTCAACTTGACTCTTATCTCTTTGTTTTTATATTAACTGTTTTTATACAAGCTGTTTATTTCTTCTTTAAATGACTAATTCTGGTTTTACTTTGTGCCGGTACAAATACACAGTACATTCATTCTACTATAATATCTCTAAATCATCCAGATTGCATGTGATCTCAGCTGATCTGTGACAAACAGATCCTTAATTTCTTGTTATTCATTATTCAGGCTGCATAAAAATACGGTGTTCTGCCAAATGTGTGTAATCTGCAATGTTTATATCTTTGTTTACTTGGCAGCAGTCTTCTCCCCTGTCTTTCCTGGTGCCTGTCTGTGTTTCCTGCCACATTACAGCCTCCTGTAGATCAGTGGGACAGTGTGAAACCATTGGCTGGAAGGTGGAGACCTACTGTCAACCCACTGCCTCCAATGACATCAGTATATACAGCTCTGGAAAAAATAAAGAGACCACTCCAAAATGTTCTTAATAAATCTGCTTCTCTACATGTATGGCAGCCATCGATTCCAGTGTCTATTGAACTCCAACACAAGCACACCTCACTCTACTCAGCTGATCACCTGAACCAAATCATATTTAATGAGGAAGAAAGATTATATTAAATACATTTAAAAAAACACTGCTGCATTTAGAAATTGGGATTATTCCACCAATTTTGATTTCTAAACTCTTCCTAAGTTTAAAAAGTAGTGTTTTAAAATGATTATGAACTTGTTTTCTTTGCATTACACAAGGTCTGAAAACACCAGAATTTTTTTGTTATTTTGACCTGTTGCCATTTTCTGCAAATAAATGCTCTAAATGACAATATTTTTATTTCCAATTTGGGAGAAATTTTGTCAGTAGGTTATATAATGAAACAAAAGTGTTCATTTTACTCAAACACACACCTATGAATAGTAAAACCAGAGGAACTGATCATTTTGAAGTGGTCTCTTAATTTTTTTCCAGAGCTGCATATAACAAAAAAAAAATCAAATACATATGAGGAAAAATCCTAAAATTAGGATGTGAAACAAGTGCGTACCCATGGAGAAGTTGTACTGGTTCATAGAGTCACCTCCTCCTCCACCCGTGTAATCCGTTCTTGCATTTCCCCCCGAGTATTCCTCTGTGGCTGTGGTCTTAGAGCGAGGTTCAGCCAGGATGGCCCTGTAAGCTAATAACAACACCACCACCATCATCATCATCATCATCATCAACAACAACAAGATGAACCATGCAAAACAATAAAAACTGCAATTAATGAAGTCTTACATTTGTCACAGTTCTCTATAGCGACCGCAGCCTGTGAGGGTTTGTAGTATCTCACGTAGCCCAAACCTTTACTTTCCCCTGTGAACTTATTCTTGATGATCACACAGTATTCAATATCACCATATTCCTGAAAGACGGAGGAAACAGACCAGGATTATAAAAAACAATCTGATAATCTAGCATCTAATAAAAGGTAACAAGAAACAGAGGTTATAACCAGTATTTTAATGTATCATCAATGTAGACTTGTCTATGCCATCAAAATGAAAATGTAAACATCCATCTAACGTGTGTGTATCATTGTGGATGCTGCATTGTAGCCTTGCTTTTATTTTACATGTATAAAAAGAAGAAAACAGGTAAGTGAGGTGTAAAATCACTGAGGTACGAAGAGCAACTAAAAAAGTAGGTGTGGTTACTTTAAATGTGTCTTTGAGGTCCTCCTCTGAGAAGGTTTTGGGGATCATGACGAAGATCCTGGTCAGCTCCTCATCCTCAACGTCTCTGTGCCTTGTTGACGACCGTGACTGGGCGATAAATACCTACACAACCACACAGAGAGGAGGAAACAACTGGTTACATATACTAGTATATTTTTAATCTCAACTTTACTTTTGTAAGGTTTAAATTGTAAACAAAGAGCATCAATAAGTCATGGGTTGTCAGAGAGGGTTGTTGGTTGGTGTCTTGTAGGAGAACAGGAAATACTTGTGTGGTTTGTGTTTGTTCATTTGCTGCTGTCACCAGAATAAAACAAAAGGAGGTTTTAATTGTAATCTGGTTAATCGAGGTAATCCTCATTCTTTGGCATCGTTTTTTTTTTCCTCTTTAGATCTGTGGATTCTTCAATGAATAAACAACTGGCACACTGATCCTGGAGAGAAGGGTTGTTGAGTTTTGTGGCATTTTTTTTTTTAATTAGGCTCTACAATCACAATTTTTTTTTTTTTTTACTTTAAAAACACTGTGACGGTAAATAAAACTTGGATTTACAAAAGTTAGTTAAAATAGCTGCTTTTCTCGTTGCTAAAGGTACCGCCCCCGCTTCGTAGCCTTGCAAGCTAGCAGGCTAATGAGCGCCTGCAAGTGATGATGCAACCGTTTTAACTGAAAATATAAATCGTTAACGGCGAAACCGAGCTGATTGTACAACTGTCCAACAAACAACACTCCAACTAATAATAACAACAACAACAGCCCGTTACCTTGACGGGCTTGGTCCCGTCCACCAGCATTTTGCCGTGCATCTCCTCCATGGCCAGACAGGCCTGCGAAGACTTGGCGAACTTCACGTAGCAGATCCCTTTGGACTCTTTTGTCTGTTTGTCTTTGACGACCCAGACCCCCTGAATGTCGCCGAACACGGAGAAGGCTTCCCGCAGCTCATCCTCGGTGATGGACCGACTCGTGACCACGAACAGTCGGCTGTTTGGGGGGTCGTCGAGGTTTTCCGTCGGTTGTTTGGCCGTCGGGTACTCCTCCATGTTTGCTGCTGCTGCTGCGCTGCTCCCTGGTAGAATGCTAACGATGCTAATCTGATGCTAACGGTAGCTGTTGGTGGTGGTGCGTTAACGTGCTGCTCGGAATTTCGAAAATCAGTTTTGTTGTATGTTGAAGTTTGGATACAGTTTTTCACAGGACTCTTTTACAGTCTGTGGATGTTGATAAAAAAATAAAAAATGAAAAAATTGAGGAAGCGATTTCCTTTTGCAATCTTTTTTTGGCGGAGGAATTTTCTTACAGTTTATTTTACCTCTTGATTAAATCAGTAAGTAAATTCCTTTATTGTCCCGAAACATTTGCCCGTTTCGGGACAATAAAGGAATTTACTTACTGATTTAATATTTGTTTTACTTTATCTGTGGTTGTGGCAGCCATATTGTAATGAATTCGTTATTTGTTGTGTTGGAAACATTAAAAATGGGAATAAGACAAATGAATGACAACAAAATAATAATAAAATAATATAAATAAATAATATTGAATAAAATAATACTACAAATATACAACGCATGGTAGCTTTTGTCTAGCTTTAAAGTCACAAAAGGCACCTGTTGTCTTGGTAAATTGAAGATGTAAATAATTTCCCACGGTTGTGAAGGCATCAGTAGGGCTGGTGGTAAACCTTTACTGCCATCTACTGCACGGGATGACTCACAGCTTTCTCCTGCTGTAGATTACAAAAGGATGCTGCAGAGAGCTTTTGTAACTCATGTTAGAAAACAGAAAGAAAAAAAAATTACACAAAAGTCTGAACAGAGGTTTTTCCAAACCTATAGCAGGCTACTTTCCTGTAGGGAATGAGAAAAAAATAATAACAATGATCCTGTCTGTGTGAATAATTATACAGTACAGCCTATTTTGTTTAGTCTATAAATAATAACTGTATTTATCGGACAAAGGTTATTGAGTCATTGGCCCACGTAACACATGCATATAGCAATCAGCTGATGATATGGCGTCAGAGGCTTGTGACAGTTTGTTGTGAGGGTGACAAGAATGATCTGTATGCATGTGCACGAGTGTGCGTGTGTGCAAAGAAGCATTCAATGACCCCGTTGAGGACAAACGTGGAGATTATAACAGACACCCTGGATAGCTGTGGTGGCACAGTTTAAAAATCATTTACTGTCAGACTTTTCACTGAGGACTTTTTTGAATCTGTGTAAGTTTTTTTATTTGACAGAAATATGGAGTTTTGAAGATAAGTCCTACAAGTCACCTTTGAAGTTGAGACTCCTAAACTTAAACTGCCTGACTGTCTGACATCTGCCTTCCGGTTTTGTGCCCTCTACCTAAGTAAAAGCATAAAACAATGTTTAAAAAAAAAACACAGTCCTTAACAGGTTAAAGTTATGGAATCCAAATCTAAGTATTATCAGCAAAGAGTGCTTTAAACATCAAATGAATGCATTAATACTTCAATAAAATGACTCTTGGAACTGATATATCGTTATATTTGTGAATTGATTACTTTATAAAGGTAGTTTATAGAAAAGGGTTCAAATAAAGTCATACAATACATCCCAGGCATCATGAGATGATTAGGATGAAAACAGTTGTGCATCACCAAAATACTTAAAGGCTTGTCTGAACTCTCTGCATTTGCTTTTTTCCCCATCACATTTGGGCCTTAAACTTTTGTAATCTTGAACACTGTTCAGTCTGACAAATAGGATACAACTACAATCAGTGTAATAAATGCAGTTAAGTGAAAAGTTCATTATTAACCTCTGAAATATAAAGGTGTAAAGTGACATAATAGGGATATTTTAGTTTCTCCATATTCCTAAAACACTATATGACCAAATATAATTGACAAACTAAATGTTTTGTATAGCTAAAACATTAGATACTCCAGGTAGTCTATGATAAGAGTTACAAAATATACATTTTATTATATCTATGTATTTCCTTATAAGGCAACTTCAGCAGGTGTCTCTGCCTTTTGCTTCCACAATGGAAGCGAGGGAATGCGACAAGATGGAGGACGAGTACCAAACATGTTTCGCTTCCTCCCCTGGATCCTTGTCTCCTCTCCTACGGCACTAAAAACAAATAATATGTTTGATATTTTAAAAGTGACTTGCTGTAGACAGACTATTGTGAGTATCTGAGTGTTATTTTCTCAAAAATAAAGCGGATTTTCTCATTAAATCTAGAAAGATGGGACGAGACAGAGGGGACGTCTCCGTGTAGAAACGAGACGCGGCCTGAATTGTAGGCGCTACTAGGCAACACGTCAGGATTCGGAAGAAATCGCCCCGGCACGTGATTGGACGATGACGTCAAAAGCCGGTGCCGCTAAAGCGAAGTGACCTTCTTTACGACCGCCATAAACCGCTCACCGGCCGAGAGGAGCATCCCTAAACCCACACACAGCTGTGATTTTAACCCGACACATTTTAAACAAAAGGTGAGTTTTGTTTTAATCTTTTGAACGAGCTGGTGTAATGTTTGGATAGGTCAACATCCTTTATAATGATGCTGGAAATACAACAGAAGTACAAATAAGGATGTGCCCTAACTGCTGGTAGCTGGGGCGCATATTGGTGAATAGCTCGGTTTGCTCTTTATGCGTTAGGCTAACGTTACGTTTAATAATCCTGGTCTTGTAATTCGTGATTCATCCAGGCATGTTATGTGAAGTAAAAAGCCTTTAAATGACATATTTGAGCTCACCCAGTCGTGTAACGGAGCTCTCATGGGTGCGGTTTAGCTCACAGAGCAGCGGTTTGTACGACTCTTATATCCCGTCATTGAAGCATCCTTGACAGCCTCTGTGGGGTGAGCCATCCACGGCTATATATAACCAGGCCCGGGTTGATCTTAAGTCACTGATAGTAGTCAAATAGAAACGTCTGTGTCTGATAAACCACGTTTATTTTAATAACAGTATCTGTGTGTGAAAGCTGCGTTCAGTGTGCGTGGGAAATGTCGAGTGTCCTTGATGCTTTACGAGAGAGGAGCCCGCCATGTTAGACAGAGGTTGACTGGTGCTAACTTTACCATCTCCCTGTCAGCTGTATATGAGGAAATGTCTCATGATCCAAGCTTCTAGGCTCATTGTAAGTCAGGTTGTGGCTGTTTAGACATATATTCAACTAAATTAAACCCCGTTTTGTGGATATAAGTGTCGGTGGATATTTTATTGGCTTATTTAAGATGCAGGATGTATGACCGAGCAGTAAAAAGTGCCACATTATTATTATTATTATTATTATTATTATTATTATTATTATTATTATTATTATTATTATTATTATTATTATTATTATTATTTTCCTTTGGTTCACACCGAGGTCATGTTAGGACACTCAAACCGGAGGTGTTGTGCCAAAATTTGCTACCCCATTTAAATTGTTTCCATAGCGACATTATAACCCTGTATTAAACCGCAATACTTGTGTGTTAACCGCGTTACAGTGCAGTGACTGTAAACGCAACACAAAACCAGAGTGAATTAGCTAGTTATTCAGTTAAAATTCGTTTTTTAATGATATAAAAATAAAAAGGGGACTCGTTTTATTTACAGTCTATGGTTTTATCGCAGGAATCACTTGCACCCTTTTTTTTTTTTTTAATTTTTTTATAGCTGGCTTGTGTAAACTAATGTATCAGATAAAGCCGATATTAAATCAATCACCTTGCACGATAAACTTGACACTTTTTCCCTCTGTGGAGTAACCCGAGCTAAACTTGTCGCTACGGGATAGACCTGTGGGTTATATTATAACAGGGGAAGGGGGGGTAAAAGTGTTTTAAGGGTCAGCTGGTGCATTTATTGCCCCGGCTGATTTCCTGATTTCCTTGAAACGACCTCGGCAAGCTGCCAGAGTCACGGGGGGAGAAAGTCAGGACTGGGTTTAAAGGCTGCTGCTGCTTGCTGCTGCAGGTACAGTACAAGATAAAAGTGTTCACCTTAAACGACCTTCACAATATGGCGCCGGTCACACTAGACCAGTCAGTGAACTTCTTGCCTCATCCAAGGTCTATGAATAGAAAAAGTTCTGCGAATACAAGATGCGTATTTATGGATGTAAACCTGCAGCTGATGATGATGAAGTTGCTGTGTTTATATTATGAACTTTAATTCTTAGATTTAATAACAAGATTTTCTGTCTTCTGTCTTCTGTGTTTTTCCCCTGTTTGCTCTGCTTCTCCAGTCGACTATGGGAGACGTTGCCAAAGGAAAGAAGGCTTTCGTCCAGAAGTGTGCCCAGTGCCACACAGTAGAGCAGGGGGGCAAGCACAAGGTCGGCCCCAACCTGTGGGGTCTGTTCGGACGTAAGACCGGCCAGGGAGAAGGCTACTCCTACACAGAAGCCAACAAGAGTAAAGGTGAGTTTGGGTGAATTGACCTTTACCCCACATATGGATGGAGGCATCATTGTTTAAATGGACATTAAAGTTATTTAACTATTTCTGTGTGTTATATGATGCATAGAAACATTTATAGATCGCTACAAGAAGTGGTTAAAGCAGTGTGTGGTCTTCATTTTCAATTAGCTGACTAATCAATTAGTTATCAACTATTGTAATAACTTTTATATTAGAATAAAATAGAATAGAATACAATAGAAAATACTTTATTAATTCCTAGGAGGGAAATTCAGATCGTCCAGCAGCTTACATAACCTAAATAATATGATATAAATGATAAAATGATATTATAGATAGATATATTAGTAATGTTTTGAGTTGCCATTAAGGTTGATAAAGTATTTCTGTGTTAAGGATGCATAGAAACATATCTAAATAGTCACAAAAAGTAGTTAAAGCAGTGTGCTTTTAATTTCCATTTAGCTGACTAGTTATCAAGTTCAAGTATTTTAATAATTGTGTAATAGCCGTGTTTTAAAGCCAAAATGTCACATTTGGTTTGAGTATCTTTACAAATATGATGCATTTTTAAACAAATAAGATAAGATTTTTCAAATTAAAAGCATCGAAAATCCCCCAAAAGTTAAATATTCTTTCTGACCCTACTAATAAATCAATTATCAATGTAGTTTAACTTTCTTTAGTTTGATCAATCTTTTCAGCGCTGTGGAAATGAACAGTTCAGTGCATTGTCGTCTGTTGGTTGAACTTTGGCCACTGATATCTGCTCAGATTCCTCGTATGGCTCTTCCCTGAGTAAATCATCTATCCAGCTCTGATCTCTGATCACCTGTGTGTCCTCAGGTATCGTGTGGAACGAGGACACCTTGATGGAGTACCTGGAGAACCCCAAGAAGTACATTCCTGGAACCAAAATGATCTTCGCCGGCATCAAGAAGAAGGGCGAGCGCCAGGACCTGATCTCATACCTTAAATCTGCCACATCATGAGCGAGCGATTTAAATCGGAATATTTAATGTCATTTTATTTTGTTTATTTTTAGGCTTGCACATGCTAAATATATATATAAATATAGCTTTATGTTTAGTCATTTGTACAGAGGGTTAATTTATGTTTGTCTAGGGTTAGAAAAGTGGCACTTCCTGTGAGCCAGTGACTTCACAGCAAGTGTCACTTCCTCTTTAAGGACAGGGTGCGATCAATCTTTCAAGTGGCCAAACATAAAACTAGTCTGTTTGTTTTTTTTGTTTTTTGTTTTTTGTGAATCTGTATTTCAACTCTAATGAGGAAAAACAAAACTAAACTAATCACATTATTGAAAATCGCTGGCCCATGATAGGTTATCTGACCTGTCACTCATTCTGTTCTCCACGACAACATGCGTCTGGTACTTCCTGCTAGCAGAGCCATCGGCCATCAACCTCATTTTTAAAGGAAATAATAACTGTGTAACACAAGAAGTCGTGTAATAATTGACATCAGAGCGGTACGGAATGGAAATCTGGAGATGTTTGCGTGTGTTTGGTGGTGAAACTGGTGCTCACACTTGATCGATCTGCTCGCAGCTTTTTATGACGGGTGGAGTTTCTGAAGGAGCGGCGGTGAGAAAGTTCAGCTTCTCTCTCGCTCTCTCTCGTTTATCTTCACATATTGAAACCTCCACCGGCCATGAAAGCTCTGTAGATTCAGCAGAGTGAATATTTTTTAGTCCTTTTACAGCTTCGTGTTGTGTTCAAGGACTCAACCTGACAAATCAAGGTTACTGAAGCAGCCCCCTCCCACTTACTGTCTTTACTCCCTACCTGCCACCAGACTCGGCATGTTTTATTTAAAAAAAAAAATAAGGGTAACACATGCAGTTTGCCTCGTTACAGCTAAGAATTGTGGGTACAACTTTCTATCTATCAATGCCTTCAAAAACCACGACCACCATGTTGGCACACAATCACCACCATGCCGAACAACTTATTGTGGAGCTACTGTAACATTTTACAAACAAAAAAACTATGTAGGACAACATCTGGAGTGAAGGAAGGTTAAGTTATTTACCTGGTTTCACAGGCCTGAAGGAATATTTTAACGTTTTAACTTATTTTACTGTAATCTGACTGAATCTGTAAAGTATTGTCGATGGGGTTGCTTGCTGCTGTCGGTGTGTACACACAGCAATATCCTGTATGCACTTATGAGAAGATTATTACACTGTGGTAGCTATTTTGTGGCTGTGGACAGGATGGTTGGAGGATCAATAAAAAGAAATCGTCCAGAAATGTAAAAACACGGCTTCTTGTCTCCTTGTCTTATTTATTTGGTTATTGAGGAAACACTGATGCATCTCTACTTCGTCAAACATAAGACTATCAAAAACGTATAGTGCATTTTTTTGTTATTATTTGATGTTTATCTCATTCTATTGATAAATTATGACCAAATATTTAACAGTTTATTTAATTAAAGCCTAAATAAGTCAGTTTTATAATGATTTCTGCAGCTGTGAAAGTTAAACAGATTAAGGTCAAGGTCAAGGTTTAATACCCAAGGGTAAAATCGTTGTGCAGACAGGAAATGGGGCCGTATGAAACACACACACAAATATGAAGAATATATTAGGACACACTAAAGATAAAACACAAAACGTTACAACGAATAACATAGCAGCAATTCACAGCATTCATCAGTAAAAATGCTCCAAAAAGAGCAATAAAAGATGGTGTGCATATGTTAACCTATAGGCCTAATTCGTTCATTAATGACATTTGGTAATGTTTAATGTTTATATTTAGCACTTTTTAGCCTTAAAAAAATAAGTAAGTAAATGTATCTTCTTTTTAACTTCTTTTTGATCATTTGCTGCTTGTTACAAGAGAACAAACCCATCTGAAGTAGATCAGACCTGCACTGACACCTGTCTGAGTCTGACTCTCTGCCCCTTTGTCCTCAACACATCTTGATTTCATCACTGAGTCCTGACTGAGCTGGACTCTGACCAAACTCTATAGAGCCACACCTGGTCATACATTCGCCACGTTGTTATATAACACGGTCTTTCTAGGAACTGAGCCAGCTGAGGGCAGCTCAGGATCCGGCCTCCTCCTCCTCCTCACACACCGTCACGTTTCCCCTCGCTCAAAGCTCAGCTGACAACAGAGACGTGACAAGGATCTCTGGTCTTCAAACAACCTGCCTGGCTCCGCGAGGCCGAGTTAATTTAGTTATTTTGTGCCGTGAGGCTGTAAAGTCATGTAATTATAGGAGGATTTGGTTTGTGTTAAACAATAATTAAGATAAACAGCTGCTGCTGCTGCTGCTGCTGAGGTTTGTTCATTTCCTTCATGTGTCTACAGTTAGGCTACTCTGCAAGCTGTTCTCATAAGGACACACAATCAACAACATGAAAACCTGCAACTTTCCACCTCTGGTTCATGTTGATGTTGAGTGTGTTTGACTGTAACATTATGAAATGACCACGTGTGTTTACTGGAAAATCAACTGTAACGTTTCATATCAGGTAATGAATGTGTGTGTGGCCCAGATCTGATCTGAAGTGGTGAGCGCTGGACACTGTTAGGAATTCATGCTGATATTTATAGAGCATAACAACACACACACACACACACACACACACACACACACACACACACACACACACACACACACACACACACACACACACACACACACACACAGTCAGCTGTAAATGAGATATAAATAAAACTGACATGTGACCTAAAACAGGATTATTAATGACAAACAGGTGTGTGTGTGTTGATGTGGTTGTGTGTGTGTGTGTGTGTGTGTGTGTCTGTGTTTGGTTAGTGATAATTATGGTGTCCCCATGACTTCTCCACCTGCAACGTCAAACATGGTGTACATTTGGAGAGCAAGAAAAAACAAACAAACACCTGCTTTAATAATGAAAGTGTTTAACACGTGTGTCGCCTGTAGGTGGCAGTAAAGGATAGGATTATAAAAACAGGCACTAAAGAAGTGTTGGGTTAAAGTGTTCCCAGTGTCATAGGTAAACCTCAAGGATGCCATCAGGTTTTATAGCACACACTAAATCCAAATAACATAACATAACACAACACAACATGACAAAACTAAAAATATATAATAATATAATAGTTATGCTTTTGCAAACATTCTCAAAAATCACTTGTTTCTTTAATTTTGCACATGCATTTGAACATGGAAGGTCAATAAAACAAAATATAAATAAGAAAATATAATATAATCCTTTTTTTTTTTTTTTTTTTTTTTTTTATCTTTCTCAACCTCTTCCAACTGGAAGGCAAGAGCAATAGATCACTAACGACCAATCAGCAGATCATTTTTAACTTAAAACTATTGAAAAACACCAGTTGGACATTTAGGCTATAAACATGCTGAAAACAGACAAAATAAAGGTTGAAGTATTAACGAGATATGGTTGTAATAGCACAGTAATCAAACTGCCAATCATCTCAGCTTTTCAAGGGATAGAAAATTTGCTAAATAGCCAAAGTACAGTAGGAACTTTTAACAGAACTTTTCATTATGTACATTTCTTGGAGCTCTCACAGTGCAGCACAGCAGATGAAACCACAATTATATGTTTTCTTGGAAAGTCAGAAGATGACACTGACAGTGTCTGTCTTGTCTCCATTTGCCTATTTTGTCTTCTTTTTTCTATTTGTCCTTGTTTCTATCTGGAGCAACTGTTTATAATTATGTTATTATTCATGCTGTTGTTCTGCTGATGTCACTGTCACTGTTCACCCTGCAACGACACACATAGGCCAAAAACTTGTCTACAGCTCCTTTCCTACTGAAAACATACAGAAACAAGTCTGCAAGAGGACTGAGCTTTATCAAAAGGACAGAGACAAACCAGAATGTAGCATCATACCTTTGTTCTCCTGCAAGGAACCAAATGGTGATGGGCAGGAACAACAGTGTGTAAATAAGTAGCACCAAAACCAAAATGGCCACAATTCGTCGTTTTTCATCAGGAGGGACACTGATGGCTGCAGACAGAGCTTTAATGTTCCCAAACAGGGAGAACATGAACAGAGGGAAGGGAAGGAGGTGGAAAACACCAAGGATAAACAGTGTGACCTCCTGCTCAACCCATGAAATGAGTGAGACCAGAAAGACAAGAGTACCACAGCGGCCAGGTGATGAACAAATTTTGAGCAGGCTACAATGCAGTTTGTAGGAACGTCTTTCAAGCATTAAGGGGAAAACTTCTGTTCCCATACCGGGAGTCGAACCCGGGCCGCCTGGGTGAAAACCAGGAATCCTAACCGCTAGACCATATGGGACATGTTTGTCTACAGTCACATGTAGGCAACCATCCATCAATACAGTGACACCAGACTCTCAACCTCTGCATCAATAGCCTACAGATAAAACAGGTTTAGTTAGGAATCGTTTACAATGACCAGGCAGTGAGGGCTGTGACGACGCCATCTGGTGGTCGTATTAGAGGATAGCAGCGCGTCCCAGCACCAGTAGCCTCAGTAGTGGAGACAGGGAAGAGAAATAATGTAGCATCTACAACATAATGTTAGAGATATTCATGTAATTATTACTATGACAAATATCTATCACTTGATTTTGTAAAATTACAGACCATTACAGAGTTTAATCCCTCCTCCGTCCTTGTAAAACTTGCTCTGTAAGTGACTCAGAGACAGATTCATCTCCTGGGTAGAGATGGAGGTTAAAAAGGTCCTATGATCCATCCAAGTATCATCCTGGATACCAGAGCTCCTCTCTCCTCTGTGCTGTATAAAAGCCGGAGCAGGGCAGTCGGCCTCAGCACACCTGCTGCAGACACCAGAGAGGTAGGTCCGGCTCAGACACACCAACAACCTGGTCATTTGTTTGTTTATCTTAGTTTTATTTAGTCATTTCTGTTTTTCATGTGAATTTTGTGGGTATTAGCTCAGCTGCAGGTGTGGTTTGTGGTCTCTGGGTTGTGTTTACAGCAAACAGTGAGACTGCAGTTGTCCATGTTAGTAAGTCACTATCAGCTATTGCAGCCTTTAGCCCAAACACTCCATCAGAGACTCATCATGGTTTTCTGTGTGACTAAAGCTGGAAACTTGATTTCAAATCGATAAGGTCTTATCAATATGGTTGGGCAGACATGACCACAACTTCTGTTACAACTAAATGACAGGAAGCCAGGAGAATGTTAAAATAACCAATGTGACGTTGTCTTTTGGTCATTGTTGTTGCAAAGACACCACATTGTGCATTACTGATCTTGGTCGACCGCACGGGAGCGTGCCTATGTTCCCACAGCCCTATGTTCCCTCAGCCCTATGTTCCCACTGGTCTCTCTCTACCTATCTGGACTCTATCTATCTGGCCTGTGTAGCCTCTACCTGGTCTTTTTTACTAAACTTAACCAACACCTTTCTTCATTGCCTAAACCCAACCAATGGTGGGACCAAAGGGCTGTGGGAACATAGGGCCTAATTTTCAGTGACAACAAAAGTTAGAAATGTGGGAACAAAAGGCTGAGGGAACATAGGGCTGTGGGAACATATGACCCCAACCGCACTTCCTCTCTTGCAGGATGATGACTATACAGGTCAGCAGAGTGATTCTTCCTCTGATGTTGCTGGGAGCCCCATCCTCCCTTTGGCCCCTGGCTCCTGCAGGTAAATAAGACAAGACAATCAGACGAAAGTTCATATTCATCCTCATCCTCTGAATCTAATTCAGCTGCTTGTGATTTCACACAAAGATCAAGTGATATTTAACCTTTAGTGTCGATAAAACAGGAAAACTACATAAACATTATGCTAAATTGTCATTGACATGGGATACTGCCTATGGGATCCCCATAGAGTTTCAGTGTGTGACATATTTCAACCAAACTGCCAGCTGATCAACCAGACGGTGTCTCTGGAGAAGGAAGGCCGCCCCAAGTGTCACGACGTGGAAACGACAATCTGCAGTGGTCACTGCATCACCAACGTATTCTGGGTATTGGAGTGAAAAGGAAAGGATGGACAGCCAAAGAAAAAATAACAGCAAAACAAAACATAAATGGCTACACATTCTGATAAAGCAATATTTATTGGATATATAATAATATTGAGTTTCAGTTCATTACAATTACACATTATTACAAGTCTTGTTTTTAATTTAGATAAAATGAAAACAGAAATATCAGAGTATCATGAAAAGATGGTAAATTGATAAATGAAATTTTTTTTTAAAGAAAAAGCTATATAAAAAAAGCAGATTATTAATAATTATTCTGTAAATAACAAGCACTGGCAGGTTGAAAATATGTGTTTTCATATGACCTTTTATGAGTTCAACTTCTTTCATTAAACTGGTTTAATATGTTTTGTTAATTCAACCCAATGTGAACAATCAATCAATTAATGGATTAATAGTGAAAAACAATAGCTCTGTGCATATTTAATTTTATCCTGGAAACAATGACGTGTACATGCAGTACCTTCTCTGTGGCTTTATACTGACATTAAGCTTCACTGTTTTAAGAGGAAGTGCTGATATCACGGTTAAATCATCAAGTGGAGTGACACGTCATCTTTAGGGGCCTGTCATATGGTTTCATTTTAAAAGTCTCAATAATTTCCTTTTTTTTTTAGCAGGAATAACACATTTGTAGGGACTATTCCAAATGTGAAGTGTGATCCTCATCATTTTAGTTTTTCTCCAGGACCCTGTCATCACTGTTCAGTAACGTGTACCAGCATGTGTGCACGTACCAGGACGTCTATTACAGAGCGTTTTAACTTCCCGACTGTCCTCCAGTCCTGACGTGAACCCCATCGTCACCTACCCCGTGGCCTTGAGCCTGCAACCGGACTTCTGCATGAATAACATACCTTCCTACTACTAGTCAACACAAGACAGCACGATCAACCATATAGAACCGTCCTGACTTTGAGCATTAACTACCTACAGTAAATAAAGATCATCACAACTACCAGGGCAATATGTTTCTGTTTGTTCTGTGGCTGAATGTGAACCATGTGCCAAAAACAAAAAAAAATGTTTAAGTCTCTCTGGGAAAATGCAGTGTTGGTATCTGTAGCCTACATGTCTTGACTCTGTCTGTGGTTTTTGATCTGAACATGATAAAACATGGTCTAGAGCAGAAGTTAAAACAGTTTCACGCTGATAAAAGCTGCAAAAAAACTCAGTCAGCTGAACTTCTTTCCCCTGAATTTTCCCTTGCTCAATCACAAGCCCTGTCGATTATCTGCAGTAGATTCAATTCAATTCAATTCAATTCAATTCAATTCAATTCAATTCAATTCAATTCAATTCAATTCAATTCAAATTTACTTTATTGGCATGAATGTTACGAGAACTATTTTGCCAAAGCATCAAGAATCAATGAAACAAAACAAATACAACTCATACAATCAAATATATACAAACAAAAACTAAAAAGTATATATACATTTATATACCCTATGCGTATGTGTGCTGATGCTCTCTTATACATTGGGTTATTCACAGATTGGGTGACATTAGGCAGTTGCAACTTGTTATATATAATGAAAAATATATACATACAGTAGTTCATATTAAATAATGATACTGTAATAATAATAATAATAATAAATCTGGTCAATAAATCTTTAAATGTATGTATGTTCTGAGAAATACGTTTTTTTTTTAGAGAGAAACAGGAAGAGACAGGGTTTATCAACATAACGCAATACAGATGTTATCCGTGAGAACATGATTTGGATATTTTGGGGGTTAAACTTTAGAACAGTGGCTAGAAAAATAGACACATGGAAAGTAAATTGGATTTTAACTTGCAGAAACTCTGCAGCAGTTGCACAGTGCCAATCAATGAGGATTTTTATTCTTCATAATTTTTTCTTTCCTGTTCGAGCTCAATGACATCTCTGTCACTGTTCATCCTGCAACAACACACAAAGGTCAAAAACTTGTCTACAACTACTTTCCTACTGAAAACAATCAGAAACAAGTCATTAAGAGGACTGAACAAGATTAAAGTGACATTCACCTTACCGAAAGTATCATTATTCCTTGCTTCTTTTGCAAGTATCCAAATTATGGCAGGCTGGGAAAACAGTGTGTAAATAAGTAGCACCAAAACCAGAATGGCCACAATTCAACGTTTTTCATCAGGAGCGACACTGATGGCTGCAGACAGAGCTTTAATGGTCCCAAACAGGAAGAATGTCAACAGGGGGAAGGGAAGGAGAAAGAAGACACCAAGGATGATTTCAATGGCCTCAGGATGAATTACAAAACTGATGGGTAGAACAAATAGAAGAGGAAGAACCCAGGCCACGACACAGATCATAACAGAGGTCTTGATGTTTCTTCTGAAGCGGTACCACAGCGGCCAGGCGACGACCAAATACCTGTAATACACAGACACACACATCGTCTTTGTGGAGCATCTGAATTATGATGAAATAAAATGTACTGACAGAAAAAGGTTAAACACACACACTAGACTGAGAGCTACCTTTCCAAGGCGATGCACACCATGAAGCAAACGCTGGTCATCAGACTATAAATGTAAATGTAAATTAAGGTTTTCATGATGATGTCATTCCCAGATTTTGCCACATCAACGATCATGGTGCAGAGTTGAATGAGGTCAGAAATGAGAAGGTTGATGATGTAGATCGGAGCCACGTGATCCTTTCTGACCTGCAGGAAAACATTGAGAAGAGTAAACACAGTGGTTGGAAACATGTTGTGAGCTGATGACATGTTTTTATCTTGTTCTGCTGAAAACTGCACTCATGAATTTGTCATTAACACTTCCTCAGTCATGAACTGAGTTCTCACCTGAGAGTAAAGTCCATAGATGGCCACTAGTATCAGTGGGAGGCCGATACTGATGATGATGTACAACACCACGTCCCTGATGAAGAAATCTTCTGTAATGTTGCTGATGATGTCAGTGATTTTGCATTCGGACTCGATGTTTCTGTTATTGTAGCTTTTGTCCACTGAGGTGTTGTTAATGTAGAAATCTCCCATCTTCCTATAAAATCTGTTGTTAAGGAGAATAGCATATTTTTTTGTTTTTAATAATGAGATTTTTTTTTCAGAATTTACATATAACAATTATGCATGTAAGCATATAAAAAACTGAATAAAAACCCAAAATTAAATGTAAGAGAGAAAGTAACAACATATCAACAGATGAAGATGAAGTTTCCCTTTTATAATAGGCTATGATTGACATCAATATTTAATAACCTTACCTTTGAAAGCTTGTGGAAAACAACCTGCATATTTCTCTTGACGGTCTTCTCGTCTGTGTCACTTTGGTCTTGTCTAATGCAACAATTTGCTTTATATATGATGAAGGTGGTTTCATCATCTAATTTCTGCTTCTTCTTTCTCTGCCTCTCAAGAAATAAACAGAGGTGGTTTTTCTCTTTATATTGCTGTGTTCATTGTCGGTGAAAATTTTGTTTATGTATTACCACAACTTTTTTTTTTTTTTTTGGTGGTTTCTTGAACACAACCTGCCGGGTAGGCAGCACCAAACATTTTGGAAAGCATTAGCATGATGAAAACCTTCTCCATGGTGACACACACACACCATAAAGAAAAAGCTGGTCATCAGTCCATACGTGTAAATCAAATTGCTATTGAATGAGGTTAGAAATGAGAGGGTTGATGATGTAGATCGGAGCCATGTGATCATTTCTGACCTGCAGGAAAACATTAAGAGTAAACACAATGGTTGGAAGCATGTTGTGAGCTGCATGTTTCTATCTTGTTGTGCTGAAAACTGCACTCTCAAAACTAGTGTCAAAGGAAGATTTTAGCAGTGTTGTCTCTTCTCACGTGAAATTGAGCAGTGCTGCATGATAAGTCATGAGGGAGGTCCTTAATGATGTTATCTCTGCCTCATCTAATCTTCACCACTGAGGAAGACGGATGTATATTTCTAGTGAATTCATTGCTGGGAGTCACATTCGTATTGTAAGCAATAAACTTCCTATGGACTTTAGGTGCTTTGCTTCTTTGTGTCTGTGTCCCCCTTTGTTGATTTTATTGTAGTTAGAATAAAACATCTTTTTAATGGTGACTTGATGACAAAATACAAATGAGATTTATCTAAGAGAAATGTTTTCAGAGAGGAGTTGTGAGTGAGGAGGTTTGGTGCTCAAAATTTCAATGAATAAAGGTAAACAAGCTGAATGTTATTGAGTTTATTAAAACAATGTTAAAAGAACTTACAACAAATATACAGCTGGAAACTCTTCATAACTGTGTAAAAGTTAAACAATAAAAAAATGACAAAATACAGATGTAAAAATGAAAGATGTGCTTATAATGGCAGAGTCAGTGATCGTGCTGCAGATTATCTCTACATCCATAAAAGAGATGGTAATATAATAATGACGAGCCTTTAATTGACAAAAAGAGAGAAAAAACCTTTGTGTTACAGTGAATATATTGTGAGACATGATGTTGTAAATCATCTCAGAGGACAACAGTATCTGATATGTCTCTATACCTTTCTTCTTCCATTTTTCTTTTTCTCCTTCATTCTCTGCCTATAAGTTAATATCACTCATGCTGATATCACTGTTACTATTCATCCTGCAATGACACACACAGGCCAAAAACTTGTCTACAACCCCTTTCCGACTGAAAAAATACAGAAACAAGTCTGCAAGAGGACTGAGCTTTAGCAAAAGGTCAGAGACAAACCAGAAGGTATTACTAATCTCTTCTGCAAGATACCTAATGATGCTGGGCAGGAACAACATTGCATAAATAAGTAGCACTAAAACCAAAATGGCCACAATTCGTCGTTTTTCATCAGGAGGGACACTGGTGGCTGCAGACAGAGCTTTAATGGTCCCAAACAGGGAGAAGATGAACAGAGGGAGTGGGAGTAGGAAAATAAGTGCATAGGTGATTTGCCTGATATAATAGTTGGTCGCAAAATAGTAAACAAGGCCACAGACTAAAAGAAGTGTCCAGACCACGACACAGACCACAACAGAGGTCTTGATGTTTCTTCTGAAGCGGTACCACAGCGGCCAGGCGATGACCAAATACCTGTAATACACAGACACACAGATCGTCTTTGTGGAGCATCTGAATTATGATGAAATAAAATGATCAGACAGAGAAAAGTTACACACATAGCTACCTTTCCAGGGAAACACACACCATGAAGCAAACACTGGCCATCAGACCATACATGTATGTAAAACTAAGGATTTCTCTGATGATGAAATTCTCAGGTTTTGCCACAAAAACGATCATGGAGCAGAGTTGAATGAGGTCAGAAATGAGGAGGTTGATGATGTAGATCGGAGCCACGTGATCCTTTCTGACCTGCAGGAAAACATTGAGAAGAGTATGATCTGAGCTGATGAGATGGTTTTCTCTTGTTCTGCTTAAAACTGCACTCATATGAATTTGTCATGAAACACATGAACTGAGTTCTCACCAGAGAGTAAAGTCCATAGATGGCCACTAGGGTCAGTGGCAGGCCGATACTGATGATGATGCATGTCACCACTTTCCAGGTGAGGGCTTTCACGGTAATGTCGGTTTCATAGTCGGACTCAATGTTGATGTTATTGTAGCTTTTGTCCACCGAGGAGTTGGTAATGTAGGAATCTTCCATATAAAATCTGCTGTTAGAGAGAAGAGCATGTATTTTAATGTAGACTTCACATTGTTCCGTGATGGTACTAAAGCTGTGAGGTGAATCTGGTCCTGTTAAGTGAAACTGTGAGGTTTGAAGTTTGTGCTGGTGTGTTGAATATCACCGTTGTCTTCTCAGAAGAAAAGCACGAGAAAGGAAAAAAGACACTTACTGTGCATCACTGTCCACCTACAGTCAGTGGTCATCAATAACTTCATAGTTTTGATGAATGAGGTTATAAATAGATTGAGAGAAATAATGTGAAACAAACTTTACCTTTGAAAGCTGGTGGAAAACAACCTGGATATTCCTCTTGACAGTTTTCTTGTCTGTGTCAGTCTGGTCTTGTCTAATGCAACGATTTGTAACTTGTGTCATGAAGGAGATTTGTCATCAGATATACTCCTTATCTCTGCCCCACAGGAAGTAAACTGAGATGTTTTTTCCCTTATTGCTGAGGTAAAAAAAATTGCATTGAAAATATGAATTACCACAGCATGTTTTTGATGGTTCCCTGAACACAACCTGCAAATTAGCAACTCCAAGCATTTTGGAGAACATTAAAGTGATATAAACTTTGCTTTTCCAACTGCGTAATAGTGTATGACATAAATTAACTTTTAATAGACTTAATCTTTACCACTAATGAAGAAGACAGATGTAGTTGTCTAGGGAATTAATTGCTAAGAGTGACATTCTTGTTATAAACTATAAATGTAGAACGTGCAAAAGTTGAGATATCAATAAATATACTGGACACAATACCTCATTTCACTAAGAATATACAGTCTATGAGCACTGCAGCAAGAGCTCCCCCTGCTGGTCTTTGCAGACATGATCAATCAATCACAAGCACCATCCCTGAGAACAGACTCAGCAAGTAGATCAATTCTTTTGGCAGGATGGTCATTTTTAAACTTTATAATGTTTTCAGCTCCATTTGAATGATTTTAACATCTTTCATGGAAATTAAACATTTTAACCTTCTTCACAGGACTTAACCCCTTAATAGTAATGGTCAATGGACGTGCACTTACAATAGGATATAGGTTTTCTGTCTCATAAAAACGTATTTTCCCCACTGTAAGTGACTATACAGCAACAGACCAGTCCCTTGTTATCTGTCAAAAACTTCACAGCTCTGATTTAAAAGGTTATAAATAAAGTGAGGGAAGTAATGTAACATAAACTTTACCTTTGAAAGCTGCTGGATCACAAGTTCCTTTTAGCAGAGTCTGTTGTTTCTCCTCTAAATCCTCACAGTCATTAATGTGTAATTCAGCAATGTAGCATGAAACGTTATGAGGGAGGTTCTTTATGATGTGACCTCTGCTACTGTGGAAAACAGATAGTTATCTATACAAATAGTTATGAAAACTCTGCAGGTTCATGACTTCTCTGCTGACATTAATTTGTTTGTGTCGGTTCACAACTGTGTGACCAGGAAAACCATTTGCTATAGAAGTTGTAGCAGACTGGTGACATTTAACAAAGGTAAACAAGCAGTAGCCTACGTCAAAATAAATATATAACAACAACTGCATCTCTGTCTTTTTATTTGTCTCCCTCCTTCTTTCTCTGTCCACATGGAGCGACTACACAGTAAGTTATAAGACTATAAGACCTATAGGTTGACATCATTCATGCTGATATCTCTGTCACTGTTACTGCCATGGGAAGAGAGCATGATAAAAGGGAGGTACTGAAAGGGATAGTTCACCCAAAATTCAAATTGCACTCATTATCTACTCACCCTCATGTCGACTAAGGGCTGGGAGAAGTTTCAGAGTCCTCCGTGGCTTCTCTGAGTTACAGGGGGTCTCGGCGTAGCAGTGCATGTCCATATAACGGTTGCAAATGGATACTGTGGTGTAACTGTACATTTAGAACTATGTCAGTTCATAGTGATGACGTCACCGGTGCACCGTAGCCTAGGGAACAGGTAGCCAGGGATACGGGCAGTTGTGTACGGGGAGTTACAGACGTTAGGTAAATAAACATTCACGCTATACTTACAGCTGGACTCACGTAGTTATTTAATAACACGACATGGTGTCAGAAGTCCTGTAGTTGGCGTGGAGAGAAGAAGCCCGACGAAAGAAAAAAAAAAGAGGATCGTTTGGTTTTACACCTGCAACGGAAAGAAAGTGAAGGACAGGATGAGCCACGGAGGAGACGCTAACGGTAGCAGCCGGGAGCTAACGGCAGCAGCAACGGCAGCTTCAACGGCAGCACAGAGAGTCGCCGGGGGGCCGTGCGCTACGTTTAATATCCAGCCACCTGAGTCCTTCGACTTTTCAAAGCCGCAAGAGTGGGACAAATGGATCCGGAGGTTTGAAAGATTTCGCCTGGCAAGCAATCTGAACGTAAGCTCCGACGAGAATCAAGTCAACACACTGATATACTGCATGGGGGACGAGGCGGATGACATCCTACGTGGGCTTACTCTACCGGCTGTTGAAAGAGACACTTACAAGGGGGTACGTGATGGATTTCAAAGTTTCTTCGTGGTCAAGAAAAATGTAATCTACGAACGTGCTAAATTCAACATGCGCAAACAGAGAGAAGGAGAGCCAGTGGATTCGTTCGTCACTGCATTATATGCGCTAGCAGAACACTGCAACTATGGGGTGCTACATGACGAGCTAATCAGAGACAGACTCGTCGTTGGACTGTTGGACAAGGGGCTGTCTGAACGCATGCAGCTGGACGCAGAACTCACCTTGGACAAAGCTGTCAGGATGACGCGTCAAAGCGAGGAGGTGAAAAAGCAGTAAGCTTCTCTGCGAGGTGACACCAGAGCACAGGCAAGTGATGCTAAATCTGTGGATAGAGTCAGAGTGCACAGCAAGAATGCTAAAAACAAACCTCAGCATGCTAATAAGCCACACAATGCCCAGTACAGCAAAGGAAAATCATCTTCACAGTCGCAGTGTCAAAAATGTGGCAGTTCTTCATCACACCCACCAAGAGATTGTCCTGCAAAAGAAGTTAAATGTCATGCATGTGGCAGAAAGGGACATTACAGTCGTGTGTGCAGGGCACCAAAATCTGTGCATGAGGTTGAAGAAGAGGAAGAGGATGCTATCTTCCTTGGCAGCATCACAACAGATGGTGATCCCTGGATGGTCAACATCGACATCCATGACAGCAAAGTGACATTCAAAATCGACACAGGTGCCGACGTCACAGTCCTGCCACACACTGTATTCCTGGAGATATATAAGAACAATCCACCAATGCTCCGAAAATCAACAAAGCCACTCCTGGGACCTGGGAGGAGTCCACTTGATGTTGTCGGCGTCGCCAGGCTGCTGTTGAGGAGAGGTGAGAAAGCAGAGATGGAGGATTTATATGTTGTTCGCCATCTGCACACTGCCTTGCTGGGAAGATCCGTGAGCTGTAGGCTGGGGCTGGTTACACGCCTAGACAGTGTCACAATGGAGACATTAAAGCAAACTTACCCAAAACTGTGCAGCGGACTTGGAGAATTGCGCCAGCCATATGCCATAAAGCTGAAACCAGGGGCTCAACCGTTCTCACTCAAAACACCAAGGAGGATCCCATTGCCACTGATGGACAAAGTCAAGCAGGAACTGTCCCGCATGGAAGACCTCGGGGTGATATGCAGAGTCGAGGAGCCGACAGACTGGTGTGCTGGCATTGTGGTGGTGCCCAAGAAGACAGGTGCTGTGCGTATATGTGTTGATCTCACCAAACTGAACGAGTCAGTGCGTCGAGAGAAGTTTATCCTGCCATCAGTGGAGGAAACACTTGGAATGCTGGCTGGAGCCAGAATTTTTAGTAAGCTGGATGCAAATATGGGGTTCTGGCAAATTCCCCTGACAGAAAATTCAGCGAAACTGACAACTTTCATCACACCCTTTGGGCGCTTTTACTTCAAGCGGCTTCCCTTCGGCATAGCATCAGCTCCTGAACACTTTCAGAACAGAATGGTGACAGAGGTCACAGAAGGACTTGAGGGCGTGGTGTGCCACATAGATGATGTGCTGGTCTGGGGTCGTACACAAGAGGAGCATGACGCTCGCCTGCATGCTGTGCTGGAGAAGATCCAAAAGGCAGGCATCACCCTAAACAGCGACAAATGTGACCTGTCAAAGTCAGAGGTGAGCTTCCTAGGTCATGTGGTCTCTGCCAGTGGCATCAGCCCAGACCCAGGCAAGACAGAGGCTGTGAAGAGGATGCAGGAGCCGACGACAGTGAGTGAAGTAAGATCTTTTCTCGGGATGGTAAACCAGCTGGGCAAGTTTATCCCACAGCTGGCTGAGAGAGACAAACCTCTGCGTGATCTCCTGTCGAAAAAGAACTGCTGGATGTGGGGCGTTGAGCAGGCCAAAGCTTTTCAAGATCTGAAGGATGCACTGACGTCACCACCTGTGCTAGCCATGTATGACCCCAACAGAGAATGCAAGGTCTCAGCGGACGCGTCGTCATACGGGCTAGGAGGAGTGCTACTCCAAAAATGGGATGAGGAGTGGAGGCCAATAGCCTACATGTCGCGGTCTCTCACACCAACTGAGCAGAGATACGCACAAGTGGAAAAGGAGGCATTGGGACTGACCTGGGCCTGTGAGAGGTTCCGCAACTTCCTGATTGGGAAACACTTCCAGCTGGAGACGGATCACAAGCCTCTCTTGAGTCTCCTGGGGTCTCAAGCACTGGATGCTCTACCTCCTCGGATCCAACGCTTCAGAATGCGTCTGATGCGCTACTCCTACTCCATTTCTCATATGGCAGGGAAATGTCTGTGGACAGCAGATACACTGTCACGAGCGCCAGTCAAGAGAGGAGAAACACCGGCTGACAAAGAGCTGTTTGAAGACACTAACATCTATGTTGACATGGTAATGGAAAACCTACCTGCGAACACTGCCTACCTGGAAGAGCTGAGAGAGCAGCTGCAGAGGGACAGTGTGTGTGCACGTGTGATGCAGCTGTGTGCAGAAGGATGGCCAGCCCATGGCACCAACGAACCTGCACTCAAGCTGTACTGGAGTGAACGTGCTCTTCTCACAGTCCAGGATGGTCTCCTACTTAAAGGACAAAGACTTGTAATACCCTCAACAATGAGAAATGACGTCCTCGTCAAGCTGCACGAAGGTCATCAGGGCGTGGTCAAGTGTAGAGAGAGGGCGCAACAGTCAGTATGGTGGCCAGGGCTGAGCCAGCAGCTGAACGAGTTGGTTCTTAACTGCAGAGCATGTTGCCAGGAGAGGCAGAACCACAGGGAGCCGCTGATGCCAACACCGTACCCAGGCCGACCATGGCAGAAATGTGGAGCAGATTTGTTCATGCTAGGGAGCAAGACCTACCTGCTAGTGGTGGACTACGCGTCAAGATATGTGGAGATCGCCCTGCTAACCCCCACAAGGTCTAATGATGTAATCCACCACCTGAAGTCAATTTTTGCACGTCACGGGATCTGTGAGACCCTAGTCACTGATAACGGGCCACAGTTCTCAGGAGCAGCCTTTGCAGAGTTTGCAGAGTCCTATGGGTTTCATCATTTGACCAGCAGCCCAAAATACCCCCAGGGAAATGCTGAAGCTGAACGTGCAGTACAGACAGTAAAAGGGCTCCTGAAGAAGTCAGATGACCCCTACCTTGCTCTGCTTTCATACAGGGCAACCCCACTTCAAAATGGATACAGTCCAGCTCAACTTCTCATGGGGAGGAGACTTCGTACCACTGTGCCTATTCTTCCTGCTTTGTTAGATCCTGCTCTTCCTGATGGAGACACTGTACTGCTGAAGGAAAAGGAGAGGAAGATGAAAGATGCACAACGCTACAATCTGCGACACCGTGCACGGAACCTCAACAGACTCACTGCTGGGCAGAACGTGTGGGTCACAGACCAAAGAGCAGCTGGAGCTGTCATCGGAAGCCACACCACACCCCGCTCATATCTGGTGGAGGGACCTCACGGGATCATCAGGCGAAACCGTCGTCATCTCATCACCATGCAGCCCTCCCCGGAGCAGAGCAGCAGTGATGCAGCTGAGCACCTGAGCAGCGGAGGTGTTCCAGACCGACCTTCAAGAGAACAACCTGCAGCAGCACCATTGCAGCAGAACGTTCCAGAAGCACCATCTACTCCTACTCTCAGAACCAGGTCTGGGAGAGCTGTGGTAAGACCGACCCGGTTCGGCTTTTAATTTTTCTCATCACAGACTTTAACAAGACTGAGAGATATTTAAAAAAAAAAAAAGAAAAAAAAATGTGTTTGATTTGAATGTAAATGTCAGTTTAGAGTGAGGACAGACAGAATTTTTATTGTATTGGTAATTTATTGTTACAAGCTAAGGTTAATGGCTGTGTGTCTGTTGTGAGTGTGAATGACTCAGATAGGAGCAGACCTTCCAGCCACAGGGGCAGAATAACCCCCTAAGGTCCTGCTGAATCAATGGCGGTCTACCCATTGATTCTAGAAAGGGGAGATGTGGTGTAACTGTACATTTAGAACTATGTCAGTTCATAGTGATGACGTCACCGGTGCACCGTAGCCTAGGGAACAGGTAGCCAGGGATACGGGCAGTTGTGTACGGGGAGTTACAGACGTTAGGTAAATAAACATTCACGCTATACTTACAGCTGGACTCACGTAGTTATTTAATAACACGACAGATACCACTTTTCTTCGTAACAAAAAGACACACCAAAAAACATCCAAATACCTCCATGCTCGTATGTAATGTCTGTCTTGTATTGAAGCCCCGAAATGCGAAATTGTTCCGAAAAAAATCGAATAAGTTTATATTTCAAGCTTGTTTGTAGCGGAAGCTCCTCTTCCTGGTTCATCCCATTTGGACGGACCAGGAAGAGGAGGGTGAACTATCCCTTTAATGATGTGATCTCTGCCTCATCTAATCTTCACCACTGAGGAAGACAGATGTGGTTTTCTAGTGAATTCATTGCTGGGAGTCACATTCATGTTATAAACTAGAAACTTAATGTGTCTTCCTGTGTTGTTTGTATTGTAGTTAGAATAAAGTTAATTTTTAATGGTGCCAGAATATGAGTGAGACTGATCAAATTTAAAATTGATAAAAGAAAGCCTTACCAAAAAGTTGTATGTTTTTTAGTTTATTAAAAAAAATTATGTTGAAAGAACTTATAACATAAACTACAGCTGTAGTTGGAAACGCTTTATACAGTATGTAAAAGTTAAACAAGCAGAAATCAGACAAAGATGAGAATGAGAGATGTGGTTATACAGTAATGACACAGAGTGATCACGTTGCAGATTATCTCAGCTATTAAAGTGATGACTTGATAATATAATAGTAATTAGCATCAACTTTTAATTGACAAAAAAGAAAACAAAACTTTGTGTTACAGTAAATGCATATAGTGAGACGTGATGTCAGAGGACAGCAGTATCTGATTTGTTCCTCGATTTTTCCTTTTCTCCTTCTTTTACTGGAGTGACTGCTTATGAGTTAATGTCATTCATGCTGATATCTCTGTCACTGTTCATCCTGCAACGACACACAAAGGCCAAAAACTTGTCTACAGCTCCTTTCCTGCTGAAAACATAGAGAAACAAGTCTGCAAGAGGACTGAACCTTAGAAAAAGGTCAGAGGCAATTATCATTTTGCCTTGCTTCTTCTACAAGGAACATAATGCTGATGGGCAGGAACAACAGTGTGTAAATAAGTAACACCAAAACCAAAATGGCCACAATTCGCTGTTTTTCATCAGCAGGGACACTGATGGCTGCAGACAGAGCTTTAATGGTCCCAAACAGGGAGAAGATGAACAGAGGGAGGGGAAGGAGGAAAATAAATGCATAGATGAATCGCTTGAAAAAATTCGTCTGAAGCGGTACCACAGCGGCCAGGCGACGACCAGATACCTGTAATACACAGACACACACATCGTCTTTGTGGAGCATCTGAATTATGATGAAATAACAGAGAAAAGTTACACACACAAAGAATAGACTGATGGCTACCTTTCCAGGGAAACACACATCATGAATCCAACACTGGCCATCAGACTATAACCGTAAATGAAAAAGAACATTTCATCGACGATGAAATTCTGAGGTCTTGCCACATCAACGATCATGGAGCAGAGTTGAATGATGTCAGAAATGAGAAGGTTGATGATGTAGATCGGAGCCACGTGACCATTTCTGACCTGCAGGAAAACATTGAGAAGAGTAAGTGTTTGGAAAGATGTTGTGAGCTGATGACATGTTTTTATCTTGTTCTGCTGAAAACTGCACTCATCAATTTGTCATGAAACTCTTCCTCAGTCATGAACTGAGTTCTCACCAGAGAGTAAAGTTGATAGATGGCCACTAGGGTCAGTGGCAGGCCGATACTGATGATGATGCATGTTACCACATCTTCTGTAATGATGCTGGTGTTGGTGATGTTTCTTCCATTGTCGTACTCCGTACTCAGATTGCTGTTATTGTAGCTTTTGTCCATTGAGGTGTTGTTAATGTAGAAATCTTCCATCTTCCTATAAAATTTGTCGTTATAGAGAAGAGCATGTATTTTTAATGTAGACCTCACATCATTCAGTGATAATACTAAAGCTGTGAGGTGAATGAATCTGGTCCTCGGGTCTATTGAGTCCAGGCCCGCAGCCATTTTGGTGCCCAAGGCGAGATTACTCCCAGGCGCCCCCCCCCCCAACAATGATCAATAATGATTATAATGATAACGTACATGTAGCAGTGTATCTGTATGCCCCCTCTGACCCCGAGATACACAACTTGCACAACAATCAGTAAAATTTCATTGAGTAAATCCTGGGTGAAGACATGAAAAAAATGAGTCTCTCTACAGTCATGAGAATAACCTGTTGTGATGCTTGAAATGGGTATAAGTCTTAGCTTCACAAAAGCAGTGGAATATACTGTCTGAATAAAGGCTAATAGATACTGTAAGTGTGGAAAACAAGTTAAAATGAAATTTTGTTAAATTGCTTTGTGAGCATAAATGTTATCTGTCATTCTATTTTCACCAAATGTCTCAAATGTAAAATAAAAGAAGCTAAATATTGACTTAACATTACATTTCAAACTTCATGAGATGTGTGTAGCCCTAAATGAGAAATTAGCTTTTTTTCTCCAAACAAAATATCAACTAAACAGACAAAAAACACAAAATGTACAATATTTAACCTATATAATGTACCCTCCATGTGTTGTCACTGTGGTGCTGTTTGAGAGGTTAAAAAAATGGTTTGAGAGCTCAGTGGTCTGTATACAGAGCTGGAGCTGTGGCCCTGCTGTCTAAGCAGGCTGAAGTCTCAACTCTCTCTTCTTCTTTTCAATATCTTCCTCATCAAATGAGTCAAAACTTTCAGCCTCTGAAGCACCGTCATCCTCCTCACTGCTTCTCTCTCTCTCCTTTCGATTCTGCGGGTTCGAAGCGCTTCACAGCTGTTCTGTGATTGACAGGTCGTCAAGGGCGGCGTAAAATGACTGAAATATAAACAAAAACATATCGAGACGGTCACGCCAACGAGCTGGCATTTGCGCCGACTTTGAGGATTAATGCAACCAAGTATCCACACATCTAATTAAAAATGTGGCGTTTCTAACAAGAAAACGGCTTGAAAGCATTCCCACTGCAGACAGGTACCTCTGCTGTGTGTGACTGCGGGGAGAGCGGAGGGCATGTACCAATGGGCATGTGGGGGAGAGAGGGGGGGCGACTTAAGTAATGTTGTAACATATTATATTATTACTTTTTAATAGGTATTGCTTTGCATTTAAATTAACGTGGGATTATTTTTTTGTATTAAGAAATAATAGTACCAAGTCAACTAGTTATAAAAAATAGTGAAAGTTACACTTTTTTTTCTTTTCCATTTGTGGCGCTGGCGCCCCTTGGATGGACGGCGCCCTTAGCATTTGCCTATACGGCCTATGCCACGGGCCGGCCCTGATGAGTCAAACTGTGAGGTCATTCCTCAAACCTACAACGAGACCTGTGACTTTTCAAGTCATGGCTTCCAAATCTATGGAGCTCTCTGTCTGTGATCCATCCTGTGATGGCTTCAGGAAACATTTATATTCAGTCAGGCTTTTGGCCAGTCTGACTCAATATCTCCCCTTTAATTTTATTGTTCTTTATTCACATCACTGCTTTATTTTGTTTTTAGGATTTGAATTTGTTTTTCATCTGTCAGAGCTGCTACATAAATACATGTTTTTTTGTTTGTTTGTTTGTTTTTTACTACAACTTCTGTACAGTCTTCAATGTGAGACAAGAGCAGTTTTTAATACCCACTTCAAATTATTCAATGTTAAATGCCGTTCACACAAATATAATACATAATATAATACAGGATACAGCTAAGAGTGATGGAGCATTTTACACCAAACTCAGTTCACTCACAAGAGAGAGAGAGAAAAAAACACATAACTGTACAGCGGGGAAATTTGGTATTTGATCCCCTTCAGATTTTTGCCCTTATCTCACCTAATCAAATGTAAATTAATTTATAACCTTTCTATGATGGTATTGTTTATGGAACTTTTTTGTTGATATTCTGTCTCTCTGTTAAAATAAACTAACCATAAAACTATAGACTCTCCAGGGGATCAAATATTTATTTTCACAACTGTAACTGTGCAGCTACAGTCCAGTCCCATTGTTATGAATAACTTCACAGCTCAGAAAGATATGTAACAGAAACTTTACCTTTGAAGCTGCTGGATCACAACCTGGATGAGTTTCTTTTAGCAGAGTGTGTTGTTTCTCCTCTAAATCCTCACAGTCTAATAATGTGTAATTCAGCAATGTAGCATCATTAGTTATGAGGGAGGTTCTTCATGATGTGACCTCTGCTGATGAGGAAATCAGATGGTTATCTATACAAACAGTTATGAAAACGATGCAGCTACATGACTTCTCTGAACGCTGACATTAATTCGTTTGTGTTAGTTCACTACTGTGTGACCAGGAAATAAGTTGTAAGCAGGATGTTGACATTTAATAAAGGTAAACAAGCAGTTTATTGAGAAACAATGTAGAAAAAAAAACATGTATACAAAAAAAAGTAACCTAACCTGCTTAAAGAGGAAGAGGTGTTTTTTTTTACACCTGGACCTTATTTAGATAGAGAGAGATAGAGAATACTTTATTCATCCCTAGCAGGGAAATTCAAGTTAGTCCAGTAGCTCACACAATGACACAAAAAGATGAACACAAAAAACATTTTAACAAATGTTATATAAAACGATTGCAGCAGGAACAGCTTGATGTAGCAGGACTACCAGATGGAGCAGGACCGCCAGAAGCAGGACCGCCAGGTGGAGCAGGACCGCCAGATGGAGCAGGACTGCCGGAAGCAGGACCGCCAGGTGGAGCAGGACCGCCAGGTGGAGCAGGACCACCAGATGGAGCAGGACCACCAGATGGAGCAGGATTGCCAGAAGCAGGACCGCCAGGTGGAGCAGGACCGCCAGGTGGAGCAGGACCGCCAGGTGGAGCAGGACCGCCAGATGGAGCAGGACCGCCGGAAGCAGGACCGCCGGAAGCAGGACCGCCAGGTGGAGCAGGACCGCCAGATGGAGCAGGACCGCCGGAAGCAGGACCACCAGGTGGAGCAGGACCGCCAGGTGGAGCAGGACCGCCGGAAGCAGGACCGCCGGAAGCAAGACCGCCAGATGGAGCAGGACCGCCGGAAGCAGGACCGCCGGGTGGAGCAGGACCGCCAGGTGGAGCAGGACTGCCAGGTGGAGCAGGACCGCCGGAAGCAGGACCGCCAGGTGGAGCAGGACCGCCGGAAGCAGGACCGCCAGGTGGAGCAGGACCGCCAGGTGGAGCAGGACCGCCGGAAGCAGGACCGCCAGGTGGAGCAGGACCGCCGGAAGCAGGACCGCCGGAAGCAGGACCGCCAGGTGGAGCAGGACCCCCAGGTGGAGCAGGACCCCCAGGTGGAACAGGACCGCTAGGTGGAACAGGACAGCCAGACGGAGCAGGACCGCCAGGTGGAGCAGGATCACCAGATGGAGCAGGACCACCAGATGGAGCAGGACCGCCAGATGGAGCAGGACCGCCAGGTGGAGCAGGACCGCCGGAAGCAGGACCGCCGGAAGCAGGACCGCCGGAAGCAGGACCGCCAGGTGGAGCAGGACCGCCAGGTGGAGCAGGACCGCCAGATGGAGCAGGACCGCCGGAAGCAGGACCGCCAGGTGGAGCAGGACCGCCGGAAGCAGGGCCGCCAGGTGGAGCAGGACCGCCGGAAGCAGGACCGCCAGGTGGAGCAGGACCGCCGCATTTCTATCTCTTCCTCTCTCTCCTTTTTTCCCTGTCTACATGGAGCGACTGCCTATAAGTTGACGTCATTCATGCTGAGATCTCTGTCTGTTCATCCTGCAACAACACACACAGGCCAAAATCTTGTCTACAGCTCTTTTCCTGCTGAACAGGCTACAGAAACAAGTCTGCAAGAGGACTGGACATCATTAAAGTGACAGTCACAAAAAATCATAACCTATAGGTGACTGTACAGCTACAGTTCAGTCCTCTTGTTATGAACTATTAACTTTATACAGTTTTGATGTAACCGGTTATAAGTAATGTAACACAAACTTTACCTTTGAAACTGCTGGATCACAACCTGGATGAGTTGTCTGTTGTTTCTCCTTTAAAGGGATATTCCGGCGTAAGTTTAACCCATGGTCCAACGCACCGTAACACCAAGTTAGACACCCCCTCGGTGGCCGCTGAAACCAGATGTTTGTGCTGCCAGTCGGCCTCGGACGCGTGTTGTCAGTGCCTGGACTCTGTGCTGGGCACGGAAAGTTGCTGCATAGTGTATAACTGGAGCAGAGTGGGTGAGTTGTTTTCGTCTCTTTTCAATAGAAACCAGGCTAAGCTAACAGATGTTTGATGCCTCGTGTCATGTGCTGGGACCCTGGTTGTACTGTTGATGACGTTTGGTGCTGTTCTGAGCATTGTTTGTGGCTTTAAGTGGCTTTTTGATCGGTTGCTAGTGGATCCGTATACTGCACTGTTTGTTATGGTGCGGTCATTGCTAAAGTTGCTACAGCTAGAGAAGCTAGTGGTTAGCAGACTTCATCTCTCGAGGGGGGGTCTAACTCGGTGTTATGGTGCGTTGGACCACCATGGGTTAAATTTACGCCGGAATATCCCTTTAAATCCACACAGTCTGAAAATGTGAAATTGAGCAACACTGCATAGTAAACAGGACCTAAGACTAAAAGAAGTGTCCAGACCACAACACAGACCACAACAGATTTCTCCAGCACTGTTTCCTAATGATGATAGTGCAAGATGGCGGACGGGGAGAATAGAGGTGCTGCTGCTGGTGTGAGTAAAACCTGAAATATACCGAACGGACACAGGGAAGATTATTGTGGAAGATGAACTTCTAAACTTCCTAGCTGTCAAAATGAAAACTTTGAGCCAAGATGACATCGTGGCCATGACAGTAGACCACTTTGGCTCGGAGTGGATTGTGAATTCCACCAAAGTGCTCTTTGAACTCTGCCCAAGCTCCACTCGCAAGCTTGTAGCGCACACGGGGGCGCAAAAAGATGTAAAAAACGTCAAGACGTGTATTAAACTACTCAACGAGGTCGGTGAGGACGCTCCTCGTTTTGTTTCACACTTTCTTGATGAACTACCACCAGTGACTTTTAATAGCCTCGATGTCTCCTGCCTCTTGGGGAAGATCGAGCGGCTAGGAGCAGACGTCCACGCCATGACTCGGGCTTTGTCTATGCAGACAAGCACCTGTAACGACCTGCGCGCTGTGACCGCGGATATAACCCAAAGGCTGGGTGCCATTGAACAGTTTGGTGTAAGCGGAGGGAGATCACCGACTTCCCGAACCACTGAGGAACCCCGGGGCAGCGTGGAGGTCCAGACCAGCGAGGAAGACTCGAGCCGGAGGGTGGAGAGCTCAGCCTCAAGCCGGGATGGACCAAACAACGCAGCAACCGGAGCCCCGCATGCAGCATGGAGTGACGCGACAAACACCCCAAACTGGTCCCGCGTGGTCAAGGTGGGCCACCGACTGAAACATGTTACTGGAGACACCACGACAAAGCCCAAGCCCCAGAGAAAGCCCCCCAGGGAAAAGAAGGCAGGCGGCATTGTTGGAACCAGTGCTGGTGGAAACATTCGGGTAATAAAGACCAGATTGGTGAGTGTCTTTGCGACAAAATTTTCCCCCACTTTAGACCCTGAGACTCTGGTCAGCTACATGAAAGACAAACTTGGCCGTGAGGTAACCTGTCAAAAGTTAGATACTGTGCAGACCCGATTCAGCTCATTTAAAGTAACAGCTGAGTGCACGGAGGTCGCTGAAATGTACGATCCTAATCTTTGGCCAGAAGGTGTGTTTGTGCGGCGCTTCTATGAGGCGCGCAGACCAAATGTGGCTACTGTGGGGTCAGCACCGGCAGGTAGTGTGCCTGTACCGGAGGCTGGGTCATCAGATGCCGTGTAGAAGCCTCAGCCATGGCTATCAGAGTTGTGTCATATAATTCACGAGGCTTGCGCCTGGGACAGAGTGCTGGAGATAGAGCGCGTCGTGTTGTTATTGACCAGCTCCTGGAGAGCACTGACATTCTCTGTTTACAAGAGACTTTTTTAGCCAAACAAGAGTTGGATAAACTGAACTCTGTTCATAATGACTTCCACGGGGCAGGAGAGTCCACAACGGACCTAAGTGCGGGAATAGTGCGGGGAAGAATACCCGGAGGGGTGGCCATCTTGTGGCGCAAAAACTATGACCCACTGATCAGTGTGATCAGCCTTGAGGTGGACTGGTGTGTAGCAATTAAAGTTGTACATAACATGAATGTTTTTATTATTTTAAATGTATACACTCCATATGACTGTCACAAAAATGAGGAGGAATACTTAGATAGATTAGCATTTATAGGCTCATTCATTGAGGAAAGTGCTTATACAAATATATACGTGATGGGGGACATGAATGCTGATGTTGCTGATGACAAGTCTATTTTTGGTCAGCGATTAATACAGTTCTGTCAAGATAATAAACTGGTTCTCTCCAGCAAAATACTCTTGCCTGTAGAAAGCTACACATACGTCAGTGAAGCATGGCATAGTACATCCTGGCTCGATCACATTGTGTGTACAGCCGATGCTCATGACAGTCTGGAGAATGTTGAAATATTGTATGGGCTAGCGACAACAGACCACATTCCCGTCTCCATGATGTTAAATGTTGGAAATTTACCTGTATGTAACAGTATTAATAACTCTGAGCGGAGTGAGAGATTAGACTGGATGAGCCTCACAGACGCTGACCTCACACATTATAGGTCACTGACTGACTATAGCCTTAGTAATATTGATCTACCTGTTGAGGCTATACTATGTGGTAATATTAACTGTAAGAGCCAAAAGCACAATAAGGAGCTGTGTACTATGTATGACACAATTGTGAATTGTCTTGTCAATGACAGTAAATGTTTCCGCCAAAAAAAGGTTAAATATAATATAAGGCCTGGGTGGAATGAATATGTACGTGAATTACATGCAGAAGCCAAAGAAGCTTTCAATAACTGGGTAACATCAGGAAAAGTAAGGCACGGTCCAGAGTGTGAAAGAAAGAAAATAGCAAATGCCAGATTCAAATATGCTGTGCGATTTATAAAAAGAAATGAGGAAGCAATGAGGGCTAATTCAATGGCCAAAAAGCTTCAACAAAATAAGACATATGAATTCTGGAAAGAAGTTAAAGCAATTAATAACAGCAAGATGCCTTTACCATCTAGTATCTCTGGTATCACTGGATCTGAGAATATCGCTGAACTGTGGAGGAAGCATTATTGTGACATCTTTAACTGTGTTAAGAGCGATACTTTTACTGTTGGAGATGTTCCCCATCATGATGGTGTGACTATCAGACCAGATGATGTGTGTTATGCCATAGAGAAATTGTCATTGAATAAAGCATGTGGCCTTGACCAAATAGCAGCAGAACATCTAAAATACGCTAGCAGCAGAGTATCAGTGTTAATTGCTCTGTGTTTCACTGGACTGCTAATGCATGGTGTACTACCAGATTCCATGATGGCTGTAGTCTTAGTTCCTGTCATCAAAGACAAAACTGGAAAGATATCTAGCATAGAAAACTATAGACCCATCGCGCTGGCCAGTGTACTTTCCAAAGTACTGGAACAAGTTCTCCTGGATAGACTCCAACAATATGTAATCACCACAGATAACCAGTTTGGTTTCAAAAGTAAACACAGCACAGACTTGTGCATTTATGCATTGAAAGAGATGGTTAGTGTGTATAGAACAAAAAATAGTACAATGTTTTTTATGTTTCCTGGATGCATCCAAAGCCTTTGACAAAGTCAATCATGGAAAACTGTTTGTCAAATTGCAGGAGCGCGGTGTTCCACCGTACATGATTAGAATATTGCACTATTGGTATGTACATCAAAATATGCATGTTAGATGGGGTACAAGTTTATCTGCACCCTTCCTTGTAACTAATGGTGTGAGACAAGGAGGAATCCTATCACCTGTCCTCTTCAATCTGTATTTGGATGATCTGTCTAGACAGTTGAACCAGTGCAGGACTGGATGTATAGTGGGAGACAGACTCATTAATCACTTGGTTTATGCTGATGACTTGGTCATTATATCGCCCTCTAGTGTTGGGCTACAGCAACTGCTGAGAATCTGTTCTTGTTATAGTATGCAGTTTGATATTGTGTTTAATTCAGCAAAAAGTGTGATTATGATTGTAAAAACAAAGGAGGATAGGAATACACAATTCCCCTCCTTTTTCTTAGCTGGTCAAGCACTTGGTGTTGTGAAAAAAGTTAAATATCTGGGCCACATAATCAGAGAAGATCTATGTGATGATGATGACGTTCAACGTCAGTGTTGTAAACTCTATGCGCAGGCCAATATGCTTAAAAGGAAATTCAATAAGTGTACAGAGGATGTAAAGATAGCCTTGTTTAGATCATATTGTACTACACTGTACACAGCACACTTGTGGTGCAAGTACAGTGCTGCAAAAATGAGAAAACTGTTGGTAGCTTACAATGATGCATTTCGAATATTACTTAGGCGCCCAAGATGGACAAGCGCGAGTCATATGTTTGTATCTTGCAATGTATCTACCTTTCATGCTCTTTTAAGAAATTACATGTACAGGTTCAGGTGTCGACTTAACCAGTCAAGCAATAGCATCATAGTTGCACTAGTTACACACAGTGATACAAAATACTTGTCAGGTCTCTGGAGACACTGGAACAGGTGTCTGTATGTGTTTTAAATTTATGATGGTGTTTTTTATCTTGTATTGTATGTGTTTTTGTATTGTCTCCCCATAATGGACCTGAGTCCGTAATAAAAGATTATCTATCTATCTATAATATATAATATAATACAGGATAAAACTAAGAGTGATGGAGTATTTTACACCAAACTCAGTTCACTTAAAGGGATAGTTCACCCAAAATTCAAATTTCACTCATTATCTACTCACCCTCATGTCAACTAAGAGCTGTGAGAATTTTCAGAGTCCTCCGTTCCTTCTCTGAGTTACGGGGGGGTCCGCGCAGCAGTATTTGTCCATATAATGGTTGTGAATGGACACCACGTTTCTTCGTCCAAAAAGACACACCAAAAAACATCCAAATACCTCCATACTGCTCGTCTGTAATGTCCCTCTTGTATTGAAGCCCCGACATGAGAAATTGTTCCGAAAAAAATTAAATAAGTCTATATTTTAAGCTTGTTTGTATCGGAAGTTCCCAGTGTCTCAGTTCACTGCTCTGCCTGTGTAAGTGCAAATCTCACGTGATTTGCACTGACCGGCGGAACAATTTCTCATGTCGGGGCTTCAATACAAGAGGGACATTACAGACGAGCAGTATGGAGGTATTTGGATGTTTTTTGGTGTGTCTTTTTGGACGAAGAAACGTGGTGTCCATTCACAACCATTATATGGACAAATACTGCTGCGCAGACCCCCCCGTAACTCAGAGAAGGAACGGAAGACTCTGAAAATTCTCACAGCTATTAGTTGACATGAGGGTGAGTAGATAATGAGTGAAATTTGAATTTTGGGTGAACTATCCCTTTAAGACAAGAGAGAGAGAGAAAAAAACACATAACTGTACAGTGTGGAAAATAAGTATTTGATATTGTTGATATTCTGTCTTTCTTTGTTAAAATAAACTAACCATAAAAACTATAGACTATCCAGGGATCAGATATTTATTTTCACAACTGTAAGTGACTGTGCAGCTACAGTCCAGTCCCCTTGTTATGTATAAATAACTTCACAGCTCTGATTTAAAAGGTTATAAATAAAGTGAGGAAAGTAATGTAACACAAACTTCACCTTTGAAAGCTGCTGGATCACAACCTGGATTAGTTTCTTTTAGCAGAGTCTGTTGTTTCTCCTTTAAATCCTCACAGTCTGATAATGTGAAATTGAGCAACACTGCATGATAAGTCATGAGGGAGGTCCTTAATGATGTGATCTCTGCTTCATCTAATCTTCACCACTGAGGAAGTCAGATGTGGTTTTCTATTGCTGCAAGTCACATTCATGTTATAAACTAACTTGCTATATATAAACTGTATTTGTGTCTTGCTTCTCTGTGTCTGTGTCTTCCTGTGTTGTTTTAATGTAGTTTAGTTTATTTCGGTCTTGACATGGCACCTCATTGTACAATAGGAATTAGAGCTCAACATAAATACAGCAGCTACAAGGTCTAAGAAAAAGCACGAGAACAGAAAATCAAAGTAAATAATAAGTAAATAAAGAAAGTGTACATTTAGAAATGTTGTAGGTTAGTTTATTTTGCCTATCCTATCATAAATCAGGTTATATTAAAAACTATGCAATCTTCCTTTTATCAGCAAACAAACAAAGTCAAAAAAGAAGAAAGAGGAGAAAAAAGCTCTTTAGCGTAACAGACACCACAGTTCATTTTATTGTAGTTAGAATAAAACTCATATTTAATGGTGCCATGATGACAAAATATAGTGAGACTGATCAAATTTAAAATTGATAAAAGAAAGCCTTACCAAAAAAGTTGTATGTTTTTTAGTTTATTAATAAAAACAATAATGTTCAAAGAACTTACAACAAAAACTACAGCTCTAGTTGGAAACTCATTATAACTGTGCAAAAGTTAAACAAGCAGAAAACAAAGAAAGATGTAAAAATGAGAGATGTGGTTATAATGGCAGAGTGATCAAGCTACTGATTATATCAGCTATTAAAGTGATGACTTGATAATATAATAATTAGCATCAACTTTTAATTGACAAAAAGAGAAAACAAAACTTTGTGTTAACAGTGACGTGATGTTGAAAGTCAAGTCAGAGGACAACAGTATCTGATTTGTTCCTGTACATTTCTTCCTCCATTTTTCCTTTTCTCCTTCTTTTACTGGACCGACTG
This sequence comes from Trachurus trachurus, assembly GCF_905171665.1. NCBI lineage: Eukaryota > Metazoa > Chordata > Actinopteri > Carangiformes > Carangidae > Trachurus > Trachurus trachurus. The sequence continues at coordinate 7,448,219 of NC_139906.1, forward strand.
CCTGTAAGCTCAAGTTCAAGTAGCTGCTGTCAAGCTGGTATCATTCATGCTGATGTCACTGTCACTATTCATCCTGCAACGACACACACAGGCCAAAAACTTGTCTGCAGCTCCTTTCCTGCTGAAAACATAGAGAAACAAGTCTGCAAGAGGACTGAGCTTCGCCAAACTGTCAGCAACATATGGGAAAGTATCATGAGACTTTGCTTCTTCTACAAGGAACATAATGATGAGTGGCAGGAACAACAGTGTGTAAATAAGTAGCACCAAAACCAAAATGGCCACAATTCGTCGTTTTTCATCAGGAGGGACACTGATGGCTGCAGACAGAGCTTTAATGGTCCCAGACAGGGAGAAGATGAACAGAGGGAGGGGAAGGAGGAAGAAGACACTTATGATGATATGCATGGCCCCATAACGACCAAAACTGAAAGGTAAAACGAAGGGAAGAGGAAGGATCCAGACCACGACACAGACAACAACAGAGGTCTTGATGTTTCTTCTGAAGCGGTACCACAGCGGCCAGGCGATGAGCAAATACCTGTAATACACAGACACACAGGTCGTCTTTGTGGAGCATCTGAATTTTGATGAAATAAAATGTTCAGACAGAGAAAAGCACTGAGTAGACTGATAGCTACCTTTCCAGGGCGATGCACACCATGAAGCAAACACTGGCCATCAGACCATACACGTAAATCAAATTGGAGATGTTTGCGGTCGTGTAATTCTCAGGTTTTGCCACATCAATGATCATGGAGCAAAACTGAATGAGGTCAGAAATGAGAAGGTTGATGATGTAGATCGGAGCCACTTGACCGTTTCTGACCTGCAGGAAAACATTGAGAAGAGTAAACACAGTTTGGAAACATGTTGTGAGCTGATGACATGTTTTCATCTTGTTCTGCTAAGAACTGCACTCGTGAATTTTTCATCAGTCATTCAGTCATGAACTGAGTCCTCACCTGAGTATAAAGTCCATAGATGGCCATCAGGGTCAGTGGCAGGCCGATACTGGTGATGATGCACGTCACTACGTTCACAATGAATAAAACTTTCCCACTGATGTCGGTTTGATTGTACTCGATGTTTCTGTTATTGTAGCTTTTGTCCAGTGAGGAGTTGTTAATGTAGAAATCTTCCATCTTCCTATAAAATCTGTTGTTAGACAGAAGAGCATGTATTTCAATTTAGACTTCACATCGTTCAGCGACAAGACTAAAGTTGTGAGGTGAATCTGGCACTCTGGTCTAATGAGCTGCTGGTGTGTTGAATTATCAGCTTTGTCTTCTCAGTAGAAAATACTTCAGCTATACTCACTGTTGATGTGGTGATACTGGTCATAATGATTATATTATCAAGATAATATATTATTATGGAGAGAGGACTATCAGCATTTTTCCTTTTTTATACTTTATTGCAGGATTGCACAAGTCGTTGTTTCATGTCCCATTACACATGTTTCTTTTTAGCCATTGGAGCGATCCCATAAAATGTATAGGCTATTTTGTCATGAAAAACATTTAAAAAAAATTAAAAAGTTCATGGTGACATAAAAAAAAAAGAAAAAAAAAATATATATATATATATTTTTTTTTTAAAGAAAAGAGACAAAGACAGTAAAATAAAGAAATAAGCATAAAATAAACTAAAATATATCTATATATACATACATACATGTACTCATATATATATATACACTGTAGGCTATGCATGCAGCATTGAGGTTTTCTTACAGGATATTGACTGCGATGATGAATTTAAGTTTCTTGTATCGTTACATTGATTTCCTACCAAATCATCAACACGGTATAACTACAATTGAGTGTTATTTTAATTAATCCAGCATCCAGCACAAAAATCAAGTTGATGATATTAATGATATTAAAGGCAAGATAGAGGAAAAAAGACACTGTAGATTACTGTCCACCTACAGTCAGTGGTCATCAGTAACAGCTTTACTGAATGACATTAGAAACAGATTGAGAAAAATAACGTGACAAGACTTTACCTTTGAAAGCTGGTGGAAAACAACCTGGATAATCCTCTTCACAATTTTCTCGTCTGTGCCAGTCTGGTCTTGCTGCAATTTGCAACTTGTGTCATGAAGGCGATTTGTCATCGAATTTCTGCTTCTTCTTATCTCTGCCTCTCAGGAAGTGAACAGAGATGTTTTCTTTTTTATATTCCGGAGGTCACTTTTGGTTAAAAAAAAAAAAAAAAAAACATTTCCCTGAACACAGCCTGTAAATTGGCAGTTCCAACATTAAAACAATATGTTAAAAAAATAAAAAAAAAGGTTACTGATGTTAAGAGAATGAAGTTGTAAATTTACAAGAATAAAGTCATAATATGAGGAGAATTTAGTGGCAATTTTATGAGAAAAAAGTAGCGACTTCCCCCAAGTCTGACTTGTTCCTTCTGTGGAATAGATGCATTTTCTTGCATATTCTTTTCAAAGTCCTGATACATAGATGAACAGATAGATAGAAGTAAATACACACACAACCAATCTGGCCAGCAGGGAAATAACTAAATAACTAAAATATATAAATAGGCTAAAAATAACAGTGCAATGTCAAAGAGCAAAAGTGCATTAGTGAATCAGTGATTTCGGTGCAGGGAGTGTATGGCCTTTGGGTTAGCTGTTCAAAAGTCTGATGATAATGTGGAGCTACACATATCCACTCTTAGCTTCGAGGTGAGGAAGAGTTCATGGAATCGCTGGTCAAAGTGGGAGGGGGAGCCAGTTCAAGTTCAAATGTGTTTAAGTGCAGATACAGTCCTGGCCTGGTGTGTTTCTTTTAGCAGAAGCTGTTGTTTCTCCTCTGCATTTGCACAGTTTTGATGCAGCAATGTTGCCTAATATGTTATGAAAGAGGTTACTGATAATGTGATCTTTGCTACTAAGGAAGAGAGAGGAGGTGTAGAAATGATTGTGAAAGTAGTTGGGTGCATGACCTCTCAGACTGTATTAACCTTTTTAAATTGGTTCTATTGGTTCATAACTCATTTGCAAAACAAACAAAAGTCTCATGGTGAATAACATCAAACAAACTGCGTGTTGTTTAGTTTATTAAGAAATTATGTAGAAAATTACAGAGAATAAAAAAATATATGGTGTTGATAAGAAGGAAGAAAGAAAAACATACAGAACAGACAAAATACAGATGTAAGAGTTAGAGAGTTGTGGCTATAATGGCAGAGTGATCCTGCTGCTGGTTATCTCAGCTTTTACTAATGTAATGGATACACACATAACCATTAGCAATTTATGTACATGTTTTGAAGCCCTTCATCTCTTTTTGCCTGCATCTCTTCCTCTATTTTTCTTTCTTTACTTATTTCTACCTGGAGTAATAGATGATTATCAATGCTTAAAGCCCCAGTATGGAGCTTTTAACTGGATATCCAAAAGTCTCTGGTTTCTGCTGATGTGTCTCTGTTACCCAGGGGCGGACTGGCCATCTGTACGTTCTGGAGAATACCAGAACGGCCGGTACGGCAGGACGGCCGCCGCCGGCCGCTGCGCAGCCGTCACAGTTTTTTTTTCTCTTGCTTATCATCTACTGTTGTTCCATGTCCAGACCAATAGGTGGCAACAACACGCCTGCAGGCCGCAGGCACATAGATGCGCAAGCTCACTTGTCACTCAACCGTTGACGGTGAGGAGTGAGTGTGAAGTGTAACTCAACTGGTAAAGCACCTAACCTTGTGATCAAAAATCTTGCTCCTGTGTGGGATCGAATCCCTCCATAACCGTCTGAGTTTGGATAATGCATTTTCTTTCCCCATCATTATGATCACTCTGTCAAAGTTAAAGCGTTAACGCGAAATGCTTTTAATGCTTTTACCGCTTCGACTAGCAATTGTTTTTTTTCCCCCAATCGCCTGTTCATTCAGCCTGGGGAGGGAGATGAGAGGGGGAGGGGGGGGAGGGTGGCGCAGTCTTAGTTATAATGTTACAGAAAACCTGCATGTTTTTTCTCCTCATGTTCCTACACTAAAGAACCTGTTCTTCTTATCACCAAACGAGGCTGCTCTCCCTCTGTCAGCTGATTTTTTAATACCATGAATGGAAAGCATAAGAAACGTCCAGATCTGGATGTTCCTTATGCTTTCCATTCATATTGCTGTTATTTCAAGCAATATATATATGTGTGTGTATATGTATATGTATATGTGTGTATGTATATATATATATATATATATATATATATATATATATAATGTGTGGCCTCTCTCTGTCAAAAATGCCAGGGCCTATTTTCTGTCCCAGTCCGCCACTGCTGTTACCTACAACAGCAAATGAGCCCATCAGTGTGAAGATACGCTATTTCTAAGCAGTCTAATTCTATACCTCTGGAAGGCATGGTCGGGTCGGACCACTGACGAAACAATACGAATAGATACATTACTACGCATGCTGCAGATAGCTGCAAAAAAAAAAAAAAAAAGTTTTCAAAGCAAGTCCCGTCTTCTTTCTGATGTTTCCTAGACAAATCTACAAGCGCCGGCCAGATAAACGTCTTCACGACAGTGGGAAATGCAGTCTTCATTCCGGCAAAACACCACCGCTTTCGTCCACAGGGGCCGCTAAAATCAACACTAAATGAAAAGTCTGTACAGGGGCTTTAACAGAGTAATTGCATTAATTTTTTTTTTTTTTAAAGCATACTAAGAGAATGGAACAAAAATTACAGACTATGATTGGAAGATGAAATGAAGGCATCGGAGGATAACATAATTTATTGCTTCTTTTCAAGCCAGGTATGGTTTGGTCAGTTCGTCTTATTTGCCTTTTTTTCCTCCTTCTGTCTCTCTGTCTAACAACCTGTGATCTCTAATTCTGTTGATCTGCTGGTATCAGTGTCACTGTCCATCCTGCAACAACACACTGAGGCCAAAAACTTGTCTGTGGTTCCTTTCCTTAATAAAATATACAAAAATAAATCTGCAAGAGGACTGAGCTTTGTGAAAATAAAAGAGATATAGAGGTCCGGGTTATACCTGAATTTTTTAACAAGGAACACGATGATGCTGGGCAGGAACAACAGTGTATAAATAAGTAGCACCAAAACCTTGTTGGAAATCAAAGTCAGAAGATGACAGTGTCTGTCTTGTCTCCATTTGCCTACATTTCCTCTTCTATTTTCTATCTGACCTTGTTTCTATCAGGAGCAACTGTTTATTATTGTGTCATCATGCTGTTGTTCTGCTGATGTCACTGTCACTGTCAGTGTTCATCCTGCAACGACACACACAGGCCAAAAACTTGTCTGCAGCTCCTTTCCTACTGAAAACATACAGAAACAAGTCTGCAAGAGGACTGGTCCTGAGCAAAAGGATAGAGACAATCGTGAAGGTATCATCATACCTTGTTTCTTCTGCAAGTAACCAAATGATGCTGGGCAGGAACAACAGTGTGTAAATAAGTAGCACCAAAACCAAAATGGCCACAATTCGTCTTTTTTCATCAGGAGGGACACTGATGGCTGCAGACAGAGCTTTAATGGTCCCAAACAGGAAGAATATGAACAGAGGGAGGGGAAGGAGGAGGAAGACAGCATAGATGATTTCCCTGGACTTTTCAGAAAAACTGAAACCGACGACGAGGTTACAGACAAGAATAAAGACCCAGACCACGACAGAGACCACGTCAGATGTCTTGATGGTTCGTCTGAAGCGGTACCACAGCGGCCAGGCGATGACCAGATACCTGTAATACACAGACACACACATCGTCTTTGTGGAGCATCTGAATCATGATGAAATAAAATAGTCAGACAGGAAATAGCTACACACACAGTACACAATAACTTGATATCTACCTTTCCAGGGCGATGCACACCATGAAGCAAATGCTGGTCGTCAGTCCGAAAAAGTAAATCATATCATTGGTTCCTTCATATGCGGAATCTTTATTAATGTATTTATTAGGATTTGCCACTTGAACAGTAAGGCAGCAGAGCTGAATGAGGTCAGAAATGAGAAGGTTGATGATGAATGTAACCTTGAGGATTGTCTAGCACACAGGGGCTTCAATTAAGGAGGCCACAACGGTCAGTGTGGGTCAATCATAACATGCCATTTATTTACAATAAATCAAATTCTAAAATAACACAGTCAATGAAGAACAAGAAGACAGACAGTCATATCACGGCTGGGGGACCAACCACCCACTGCCTAGGACACTGGGAGTAAACTAAATATCACAAAGAAATATAAACCCAACACACTTCAAATAAAGACACCACACTAATAAAATGTGCAACCACAAACCATATCACCATTTAAAGTGAACTCCCAGCATCTCAACCACACCGGTGAATGGAGGACCCCACCAGCCGCAACACTAGAAACAGGAGAGGACAGAATGTTAAAATCCTAAAAACTAAGCAAACTCTAATTTAAAATAATAAAAGACAATAAAATCAATATGACTAAAATATAAAATACTAAACTAAAATAAACGGCAGTCAGTGCTGAGCCTAAAAGCAAAAGAAAGCACTGTTAATTTAAGTTTGTAGGACATAAAAATACGAGGTTTAAATGATGTTTTTGCATACCTCTGTATTTTAAAACAGTCAAGGAAGTCCTACAAACAAATGATAGACCCACAATTAAAATCATTAAAACACAGATACCTCAGGGTGCACGAATGCACCCCTACGTTACCCTAACAATTAAAATACTACCCTGATAAAACAATTCTAAAAAAAACCCAAAAGTCTCTTACCAGAGCAGAGAGTCAACAGCCACAGCCACACAAAGGATTTGGAGAGAGTGACTCCTGGAGTCACACCTGCAATTAATCAGCTCTCCTCAATTCCTGTCTGTCCTCTGATTGGTCTCTGCTCTCTGCTGCTTCTCGTGACCTACTGCTACAATCTGCCCCCATGAACTGAATCGACGTCCCGTCGATGGGCTTCAAAGCCAAGGCCTGTGAAATCCTTGCCAAGGGGCAATAATTTGATTCACTTGGGTTGTGGTTGATCTTGGGAGATGATGGGGGTTTCGGTGCTGTCCGGCCGTGGTCCTACGAGGACGCTGCGATTCCCCTTGTTCTGCACCAGGCCTCTCCACAACATCTGGCTGTGGTGGAGGTGTGTCATCCTGCTCCACCACATCAGTTACACGTCTCTGGGAAAACTCAACAACAAATGGTGGTTGAGAGATGTCATCATAATCATTAACCATTAGTAGATCTTCAGGAAGACCTGGGTCATAATTTATTGGTAAATCAATCTGTTTACCTGCAGCTGGACGTAGCTCTGACCGATGTATTTGTTTCAGGGGTCCCTCTGCCTCCACTGGGCTGATGGTGTACACTGGCCCTCCATTTTGTGGACACCGCACAATCTTGTACGGCACAGAGCTCCAGTGGTCCTGTATCTTATGCCGTCCTCTGTGGCTGTGGTCCCGGCAGTAGACTAGTTGTCCAGGCTGCAAAGTATCCGTTTTAACCTTGTTGTTGTGTTGTTTTGCTCGTCGGTCAGCAGCTACTTGAAGCCGCTGCCTCGCTCCCAGGTAAATGCAGGCCAAGTTGTCCTGATGGTCGGCGGTCCACTCGTCCGCTGTCAGCGACTCCGGCTGTCCTGTGAGACTTAACACACAATCAATAGGCAGCCGTGGTTCTTGTCCAAACATTAACATATGTGGTGAATATCCTGTGGATTGGTGTTTTGTGGTGTTATAAGCAAATATTACTTGAGGCAGGTGCACTGTCCACTGTCTTTTCTTTTCCTGAGGCAGGGTCCGGAGCAGGTCATGCAGGGTCCTGTTAAACCGTTCGCATTGGCCATTACCTTGAGGTCTGTATGGTGTCGTCCTAGTTTTTGTGATGTTGTAAATACGACACAACTCCTGTATTACTTTACCCTCGAAACAACGTCCTTGGTCAGAATGTATTTGGCGAGGGACTCCAAAAACATAGAACCAGTGTTTAACCAAAGCTGCAGCTACTGCTACTGCTGTTTGGTTTCTCGTTGGAATGGCCTGTACATATTTTGAAAACACATCTGTCATGATTAGGATGTTTTCCCGTCCATCAGATGCGGGCTCTAGAACAGTAAAATCTATAGCCAAAATGTCATTAGGCTTAGAGGCTGTCAGGTGGCCCATAAAGCTCCGTGGTTGAGTATGAACATCTTTGGACAATGTACAGCGTTCACAAGCTCTGCAGTATTCCTCTATTGTATTGTTCATACCTGGCCAGTAGCATCTCCTCCTAATGAGATCTGTTGTCCGTTCCACACCTTGGTGGCCATGGTTGTCATGAAGACTGAGGAGGACATCCTCTTGCAGTTTTTGTGGCAATAACAGCTGATTCCAAGTTGGTCCCCCTTCCGGTGACTCCACTTGTCGAAAAAGAATACCATCTTTTTCAATTACCCGGTCCCATTGCTTCAAGAGCTTCAGGAGCATGGGTGATGCCTTCTTCCTCTCATCCTTATTTGGTCGTTGTCGTCTGTCCCAGAAGAAACGAAAGTCCCGGATCAGTGGGTCTTCTGCCTGCAACACAGCAAGGTTAGCTCCAGCCTCCCAGGGAGACACCATTACAGCCTGTGATACACAATTTTGAGATGTCAATACACCATGCTGCTTTTGCACTGCACACCTCAGTTCCTCTGAAAGGGCAGATGTAGGAGCAAGGGTTAGCATATGCTCCAGATTCGCATTTTGCCTGGACAAAGCATCTGCATTTGTGTTTGTTCTTCCTGGTTTGTATTTGATGTCTATGTTGAAGTTTGCCAATTCTGAGGCCCACCTCTGTTCAACTGCTCCCAATTTGGCTGTCTGCAGATGGCTTAGAGGATTGTTATCAGTGTAGACTGTGCATTTTTGGCCCACCAAGTATTCTCTGAATTTTTCTGCAACAGCCCATTTAAGGGCTAAGAATTCCAATTTCATGGAACTGTAATTTTGCATATTTCTTTCAGTTCTTCTCAGACTGCGGCTGGCGAAAGCAATGGGTCGAACTTTGCCCTCCCACTCTTGCGACAGGACTGCCCCCAACCCATCATGGCTAGCATCTACATCCAGGATAAATGGTTTGTTAAAATCAGCATAAGCTAGTACTGGGGCTGTGGTGAGTTTCTGTTTGAGTGTCTGGAAGGCTGCATGACATGTCTCGGTCCAGTGGGGTTTGATTGAATTTTTGACTCTCTTGTCTTTACTAGTCAGTTTTGCAGCCAGGGAGTTTAATGGGGAGGCAATTTGAGAAAAGCCAGAAACAAATCGCCGATAATAGCTGGCAAAGCCAAGGAATGATTTTAGTTCTTTAACAGTCTCTGGGCATTTCCACTGGGCTACTGCAGCGATTTTATCTGGATCAGTGGCGACCCCGTCCTCAGACACCACATGGCCCAGATACTTGACTTGTTTTTGGAAGAAGCAACACTTGCTCAACTTGACCTTTAAGTTCTCTTTTTGCAGACGCTGTAACACCAGCTCCAATCTTTGCAAATGTTGTTCTACAGAGGTTGAAAAGACTACTACATCATCCAAATACAGAAGCAGGGACTGCAAGCTTTGATCTCCAAATATCCTTTCCATTAATCTTTGGAAAGTACTAGGTGCATTACACAACCCAAAAGCCATTCGATTGAATTCAAACAGGCCGAATGGTGTGCAAAAAGCTGTTTTCTGCTTATCTGCTTCAGCTACAGGGACCTGATTGTATCCACTGGCAAGGTCTAGTGTAGAGAACCATTTAGCACCGGTCAGAGCGTCTAATGATTCTTCGATTCTGGGCAATGGATAGGCATCTCTTCGTGTTTTTGCATTGAGTTGCCTGTAGTCTACACACATCCTCAGGGAACCGTCCTTTTTCTGAACTAAAACCAAGGGTGCAGCATAGGGACTGCAACTCTCTCTTATGACTTGAGCCTGTAGTAGCTGTTTAATGTGAGCTTTCACTATTTCAAATTGAGATGGAGGGATACGACGGTAACGTTGTCTAGTCGGAATGTCATCTGTCAGTGGAATGTTATGTTCAATGAGTGTTGTACAGCCCAGGTCACCATCCCCTGTTGAAAATACATCCCTGTACTTTCCAAGCAAATCTTTTGCTTTCAGTTGCTCTTGGTGGCTCAATTTAGACAGATCAACTGACTGTAGATCTAAACCCTGAGAAGGGCTAGCAGAGGCTTGGGAGCACATTACAGTTACTGTGCCTTGAGCATCAGTCTCTTCATTGAACACAATTGTGGAACTATTAGCCTCCACTACATGGACTGAATGCAGCAAACCTAATGGGGTTCGTGGCTGAAGGTAGGCTACTTCACTGTTCACGTTTGTAACTGGAACATAGGCCAGTCCGTCTTTTAGTGTGGCTAGAGCTGTGGACACCAGTAGGCCTGCAGAAATGTGGTTTGCACTATTATCGGGTTCCAACAGGAATGTGAGTGAGTTGTATTGTTTACCTTTTGGACCTGTGGTTGGAATCATCACTGTGGTACCTGCAGGGATCTGGACAGGGTTCTCAGCATGCACTCGTAGTGTACCGAGTCCTTCTTCACTGTGCTCGTTCTCCATCAAATGACACATTTGTAGTGCTTCCCTCCAACCAGGTGCGGCCTGTGTAACCTGAGGGATAGAGAACATGGCGGAACCATATTCCTCATAGAGATCAGTATACAATTGACTTATGATGTTCATTCCCAACAGCCCAGGCACTTTTTCCTTCTGTTTCTGTAATGATGTGAAACTGGGTGGGTCTTCAACAATTAGAACACCACAATCATGAAGAACTCGACCTAAGACAGTGACCTCCACCTCTACATACCCCAAATATGGGATGGCAAGCCCATTGGCAGCAGAGAGGTTTAGCCACTTACAGTTGTTAATTTTAGGCTGGTCTGAATGAAAATGTGACATGAAACAACTCTTTGTTAGTGTGGTAACATTTGAACCAGTGTCCAATAATGAAGGTACATTGATCCCATTCATGGTAAGTTGCACTACGGTGCATGGACCCACCAACTGTTTCAAAAGTTCTGGAGAGACTGGGTTAGGGTCAGACTCAGTTAGATCTGTTACCTGGTGAGAGACAAAAGTTGGCTCCATCACTGGGTGCTCCACTTGCACTGTCTGGACACTTGGGTTGGGATTCGTTCTCAAGGTAGTGGGCATGGCCTGGCGACAATATCGAGCAATATGACCTTGTTTATTGCAACGTAGGCACCTCCGTTCCCCTTTAAATTTGGCTGTGGTCTGCTCAAACATTGACTGCAGAGACTGAAACTGTTGTGTTAAAGAGGAGATTTGAGTCTGTTGATTCTTTATTAGTTCTGTGATGGCCAGAAACTCTGGAGACTGTTTTGACTCTTGCACTGAAGTGGCAGTTGTTATGTTGGCTCGTGTAACATTGCACTGGGAGGAATGGGAATTGCGCCCTCTATCAAAATCCTCACCCCATCTAATGGCTTCTTCTCTGATATCGATCAGTGACATTCTGGGTTTACCTCTCACCACTTCCCTCAGGTGGTGCCGTAGCGTTCCATCCCGGACACGTTCCACAAACTGGTCTCTCAGGGCTACCTCTGAGTTTGGGACTGCATCTGGATTTTTATCAAGAACAGCATCCATTAGTGACATTAATGCATGAGAAAACTGTCTCAGTGACTCCCCCTCCTGCTGTCTACGTTCATAGAACCGTTGCTGCAGTACAACCAAGGGCTTTTTACCACCATACAGTAATTTTAAAATGTCAATGATCTTTTGAGGATCCTCTCTTTCTCTATGTGGCCTGTGCTTGATCTCACTCCGTGGTTCACCTCCCAGATGATCAAGGAGGAAAATAGCTTTTTCTTTGTTAGAGAATCGGCGCCCTTCCAGACAGGCTTCAACTTCCTCCATCCAATCCTCCAAACCAATGCTATCAGGTGAGTCTTGATCACCATAAAACTTTGGGCACCTCCTTTCACGTGGAACATAAACAGTTCTGTCAATTCTGGGGGCAGAAGCAGAGGCACTAGAGGCGTGAGAGTTACTGGCAGCTTGTTTTAAAAGTTCATTTTCAGCCTGGAGTGCTCTGAACTGCTCACGCAGGGCTGCTAATTGATCCTCAGATTCACTCATATTTAAACCACTTTTTACAACCCAAGGAAGAAGTGGGATTACAGCATCTTCTGCGCCTTGGGGTGATGAACCAGCCTTGATGACCCTTTCAGTCTTCTGCACTGACTGCCGTTTAGTATTTTATCATCAAACAAACAAAAAAAGTTAAACTATGACATGTACCACACACTGACCGTTTCTCAATCCTGCCAACAACGCCAAATGTAACCTTGAGGATTGTCTAGCACACAGGGGCTTCAATTAAGGAGGCCACAACGGTCAGTGTGGGTCAATCATAACATGCCATTTATTTACAATAAATCAAATTCTAAAATAACACAGTCAATGAAGAACAAGAAGACAGACAGTCATATCACGGCTGGGGGACCAACCACCCACTGCCTAGGACACTGGGAGTAAACTAAATATCACAAAGAAATATAAACCCAACACACTTCAAATAAAGACACCACACTAATAAAATGTGCAACCACAAACCATATCACCATCTAAAGTGAACTCCCAGCATCTCAACCACACCGGTGAATGGAGGACCCCACCAGCCGCAACACTAGAAACAGGAGAGGACAGAATGTTAAAATCCTAAAAACTAAGCAAACTCTAATTTAAAATAATAAAAGACAATAAAATCAATATGACTAAAATATAAAATACTAAACTAAAATAAACGGCAGTCAGTGCTGAGCCTAAAAGCAAAAGAAAGCACTGTTAATTTAAGTTTGTAGGACATAAAAATACGAGGTTTAAATGATGTTTTTGCATACCTCTGTATTTTAAAACAGTCAAGGAAGTCCTACAAACAAATGATAGACCCACAATTAAAATCATTAAAACACAGATACCTCAGGGTGCACGAATGCACCCCTACGTTACCCTAACAATTAAAATACTACCCTGATAAAACAATTCTAAAAAAACCCAAAAGTTTCTTACCAGAGCAGAGAGTCAACAGCCACAGCCACACAAAGGATTTGGAGAGAGTGACTCCTGGAGTCACACCTGCAATTAATCAGCTCTCCTCAATTCCTGTCTGTCCTCTGATTGGTCTCTGCTCTCTGCTGCTTCTCGTGACCTACTGCTACATGAAGACCGGAGCCACGTGATCATTTTTGGCCTGCAGGAAAGAGTAGACAAAGTACACAGTAAACACATGTTAACTGCCCTGAAAATGATGAGCAGCATGGAGGTATTTGGATGTTTTTTGGTGTGTCTTATTGGACGAAGAAAATTGAGCTCAGTTTGCCACCGTCATACCGTCAACAAGAGACAAAATAGGAAAACTGCCACTGCAGCTTTCCATAACTTTTTGAATGGGAGCACTCAGTTTCTTAAGTTTACCATCTCCTATGACAATTCTTGTATGCATTTTCTTGATATTCTGGTTGTGAAAGTTAATGATAAACTGTGCACAGATTTATATAGGAAACCAACTGACCGCTATACACTACTTCATGCAGACAGTTACCATCCTACAGTACAGTACAGTACGAAGAAAGGTATTCCTTTGGGTCAGTTTAAGCGTGTCCGTATGATTTGTGGCACAGATGAAGATAATCATTCTAAAGACTTGGAGGCAAGGTTTCGACAGCATGGTTACCCTGAACAGTGGATAAACCCAGCCCTTGATAAATTTGGTGGTGTGACTCAGTCTGAATGTTTAACCCAGGAGAAAAAAGACAAGAAACAACTTATTAATTGCTATGTACAGTATTCTCCTCTGGGCCGAGAGTTTGAGAAAGTTGTTAAAGGTGTACAGAAAAAAAAATTGTATTTGAGCCCACTCTGGATCATAAAATTAATGTAATAACTCATCTATCAGACGATGTAGGCCAAACTTTGTGCAAAATGTTATTTTTGAGTAAATCCAGGATGAAAGTGTGTATTTTTTTTTTTGCATTGGATAATGCAGGCGCACAGATTATACGTCAGCCTGTACACGATTCACCAGCCACTGATATTGGACCCCTCCTCCTTGAACCGCCACCTTACCGTGGTGGAGGGGTTTGAGCACCCGAATGATCCTAGGAGCTATGTTGTCCGGGGCTTAATGCCCCTGGTAGGGTCTCCCAAGGCAAACAGGTCCTAGGTGACGAGTCAGACTAAGAGCGGTTCCAAGCCCCTATGAAAAAGAAAACATCGAGGAAGTGTACGTCGCCTGGACTGGCGTTACCGGGGCCCCACCCTGGAGCCAGGCCTGGGGTCGGGGCTCGCAGGCGAGCGTCTGGTGGCCGGGTCTTGGCCCACGGGACCCGGCCGGGCGGAGCCCGAACGAGCGACGTGGGCCCGCCTTTCCGTAGGCTCACCACCCGCGGGAGGGTTCAGAAGGGGCCGGTGCCGTGTGATTTGGGTGGCAGCCGTGGGCGGGGGCCCCGGCGACCCAATCCCCGGACAACGACTCTGGCTTTAGGGACATGGAATGTCACCTCGCTGGGGGGGAAAGAGCCTGAGCTCGTGTGGGAGGCTGAGAGGTATCGGCTAGAGATAGTCGGGCTCACCTCCACGCACAGCCTGGGCTCTGGAACCCAACTCCTTGAGAGAGGTTGGACTCTCTTCCACTCTGGAGTTGCCCATGGTGAGAGGCAGCGAGCTGGTGTGGGCTTGCTCATAGCTCCCCAGCTCAGCCGCCATGTGTTGGAGTTCTCCCCACTTAACGAGAGGGTCGCTTCCCTGCGCCTTCGGGTCGGGGATAGGTCTCTCACTGTCGTTTCGGCCTATGGGCCGAACGGCAGTGCAGAGTACCCGGCCTTCCTGGAGGCCCTGGGAGGGGTGCTGGAAAGTGCCCCAACTGGGGACTCCATCGTTCTGTTGGGGGACTTCAACGCTCACGTGGGCAGCGACAGTGTTACCTGGAGAGGTGTGATTGGGAGGAACGGCCTCCCTGATCTGAACCCGAGTGGTGTTTTGTTATTGGACTTCTGTGCTAGCCACAGTCTGTCCATAACGAACACCATGTTCGAGCATAAGGGTGTCCATCAGTGCACGTGGCACCAGGACACCCTAGGACGGAGGTCAATGATCGACTTTGTAGTCGTGTCATCTGACCTCCGGCCGTATGTCTTGGACACTCGGGTGAAGAGAGGGGCTGAGCTGTCAACTGATCACCACCTGGTGGTGAGTTGGATCCGCTGGCAGGGGAGGAAGCTGGTCAGACCTGGAAGACCCAAGCGTATCGTGAGGGTCTGCTGGGAACGTCTGGCAGAATCCCCTGTCAGGGAGGTCTTCAACTCCCACCTCCGGGAGAGCTTTGACCGGATTCCGAGGGAGGCCGGAGACATTGAGTCTGAATGGACCATGTTCTCCACTTCCATTGTTGACGCGGCCGTCCGGAGCTGTGGCTGTAAGGTCTCCGGTGCCTGTCGCGGTGGCAATCCCCGAACCCGGTGGTGGACCCCGGAAGTAAGGGATGCCGTCAAGCTGAAGAAGGAGTCCTACCGAGCCTGGCTAGCTCGGGGGACCCCCGAGGCAGCTGACGGGTACCGGCAGGCCAAGCGGACAGCAGCTCGGGCGGTCACGGAAGCAAAAACTCGGGTCTGGGAAAAGTTCGGGGAGGCCATGGAGGAGGACTACCGGTCAGCCTCGAGGAAATTCTGGCAAACCATCCGGCGCCTCAGGAGGGGGAAGCAGTGCTCCGCCAACACTGTTTACAGTGGAGGAGGGGAGCTGTTGACCTCGACTGGGGATATCGTCGGTGGAAGGAATACTTCGAGGATCTCCTCAATCCCACTGACACGCCTTCCGTCGAGGAAACAGAGGCTGAGGACTCAGAGGTTGATTCATTCATCACCCAAGCTGAAGTCACTGAGGTAGTCCGGAAGCTCCTCAGTGGCAAGGCATCGGGGGTGGATGAAATCCGCCCTGAGTACCTCAAGTCTCTGGATGTTGCGGGGCTGTCGTGGCTGACACGCCTCTGCAGCATCGCGTGGCAGTCGGGGACAGTGCCTCTGGACTGGCAGACCGGGGTGGTGGTCCCTCTCTTCAAAAAGGGGGACCGAAGGGTGTGTCCCAACTACCGGGGGATCACACTCCTCAGCCTCCCGGGGAAAGTGTATTCCAGGGTGCTGGAGAGGAGAATTCGGCCGATAGGAACAATGCGGTTTTCGTCCTGGCCGTGGAACGCTGGACCAGCTCTACACCCTCCGCAGGGTGCTCAAGGGCGCATGGGAGTTTGCCCAACCAGTCCACATGTGTTTTGTGGACTTGGAGAAGGCTTTCGACCGTGTCCCACGTGGCATCCTGTGGGAGGTGCTCCGAGAGTATGGGGTCGGAGGCCCTCTGCTGAGGGCTGTACGGTCCCTGTACGGTCCCTGTATGACCGGAGCAGGAGCTTGGTTCGCATTGCCGGCAGTAAGTCAGACCTGTTCCCGGTGCGTGTTGGACTCCGGCAGGGCTGCCCTTTGTCACCGGTTCTGTTCATTATTTTTATGGACAGAATTTCTAGGTGCAGCCAAGGGCCGGAGGGGGTACGGTTCGGGAGCCACTTGATTTCATCTCTGCTTTTTGCAGATGATGTGGTCTTGTTGGCTCCCTCGAGCCAGGACCTTCAGCATGCACTGGGGCGGTTTGCAGCCGAGTGTGAAGCAGCTGGGATGAGAATCAGCACCTCTAAGTCCGAGGCCATGGTTCTCGACCGGAAAAAGGTGGCTTTCACCCTCCAGGCCGGGAGAGAGTTCCTGCCTCAGGTGGAGGAGTTTAAGTATCTTGGGGTCTTGTTCACGAGTGAGGGGAGAATGGAGCGCGAGATCGACAGGCGGATCGGTGCGGCGGCCGCAGTAATGCGGTCTTTGTATCGGCCCGTCGTGGTGAAGAAGGAGCTAAGCCGAAAGGCAAAGCTCTCAATTTACCGGTCAATCTACGTTCCCACCCTCACCTATGGTCATGAACTCTGGGTCATGACCGAAAGAACTGGATCCCGGATACAAGCGGCCGAAATGAGTTTCCTCCGCAGGGTGGCGGGGCGCTCCCTTAGAGATAGGGTGAGGAGCTCTGTCACCCGGGAGGAGCTCGGAGTAGAGCCGCTGCTCCTCCACATCGAGAGGAGTCAGCTGAGGTGGCTCGGGCACCTGTATAGGATGCCCCCTGGACGCCTCCCTCGTGAGGTGTTCCGGGCATGTCCCACCGGGAGGAGGCCCCGAGGAAGACCCAGGACACGCTGGAGTGACTATGTCACTCGGCTGGCCTGGGAACGCCTTGGGGTCCCCCCGGAAGAGCTGGAGGAAGTGTCCGGGGAGAGGGAAGTCTGGGCATCCCTGCTCCGACTGCTGCCCCCGCGACCCGATTCCGGATAAGCGGCGGACAATGGATGGATGGATGGAGTATTCTCCTCTGGGCCGAGAGTTTGAGAAAGTTGTTAAAGGTGTACAGAAAAAAAAATTGTATTTGAGCCCACTCTGGATCATAAAATTAATGTAATAACTCAACTATCAGATGATGTAGGCCAAACTTTGTGCAACATTTTATTTTTGAGTAAATCCAGGATGAAAGTGTGTATTTTTTTTTTGCATTGGATAATGCAGGCGCACAGATTATACGTCAACTTGTACACGATTCACCAGCCACTGATATTGGATCCGTCATTCAAACGTCTGAGACACACACACACACACACACACACACACACACACACACACACACACACACACACACACACACACACACACACACACACACACGGAGCTCGGTCTCGCCCCAAGCTTTGAATATCCCACCCGCTCGATAACAACCAATCAAATTTGTTTTCCTTACTCGGGTAAACTCGTGTTGCAGCTCGTGACAACTCGGCGAGACAAACAGGACAAACGGCCATTTCTGTACACCTTTAAGAAAGACTGTATACTAAGCTCTGATCCTGCTCTGACTGAATCATTTACTGACCCACCACGGATTGTCCACAAAAGGCCTCCTAATTTAAAAAAATCTACTTGTCAGATCATACCTGCGTCAGCCCACACCATCCCATTTTCTTACTATGTGCACAGTGTAGTTTCACTTACAAATACCACAAATTTAATCATTCAGTTACTGGGAAATCTTTTCACATTAAAGGTATCATTAGCTGTACCACACCTAACATCATCTATATGGTCAAATATATGTAGGATGTATATAGAATGTAGATAGGAAAATCATTCAGACCTTTAAAAACCAGGATATCAGACCATAGGAGTGAGATTCAGACAAAAGACTTTAGAAATCCTGTTACTCTATTTTTTTTTTTCAGGCGAAACATTGTTTCATTTCATTTCATTTCATTGTTAAAATATATTGGGATTGAACGTGTCCAGTTGCCACCCAGAGGTGGTGACATCAATGCTTTATTACAGGGATAGTTAAAGGGATAGTTCACCCAAAATTCTAATTTCACCCATTTTCTACTCACCCTCATGTCGACTAAGGGTTGGGAGAAGTTTCAGAGCCATCCGTGCCGTTTTGGAGTTACAGCGGGGTTTCTGTGTCAGTGCAAACCTCACACGATTTGCATTGACACCGGCAGAGCAGTGAACTGAAACACTCGGAGCTTCCGCTACAAACAAGCTTAAAATATATACTTATTTAATTTTTTTCAGAACAATTTCTCATGTCGGGGCTTCAATACAAGAGGGACATTGCAGACGAGCAGTATCAAGGTATTTGGATGTTTTTTGGTGTGTCTTTTTGGACGAAGAAAATTGAGCCCCGTTCGCCACCGTCACATGGCAATGCAGCGCTGCACTGACCCCCCCGTAACTCAGAGAAGGCACGGAGGACTCTGAACCTTCTCCCAGCCCTTAGTCGACATGGGGGTGAGTAGATAATGAGTGAAATTACTGCCTAAACCTATCCATGTATGGCCTCAACCAACAGACCAACATCCTCCACAGACTCCAGACTTTACCACATAAGACATTAAGTGAATAAGTAAAAGAAAGAACAAATAGATAAATATCAGTCAAAATGTTCTCACCAGTGAGTAAACTCCATAGATGGCCGCAAGGGTCAAAGGGAAACCTAGACCGATGACAATACTTTGCACCACATACACGATGGCTTCTTTGAAGAGACGATCAGTGTAGCTGGGGTTGATGATATAGTAGTGGATGACGCAGCCATTGTAACTTCTGTTCAGTGATGTGTTGTTGATGTACAAATCTTCCATCTTCCAGTGAAACCTGACATTTGAGGGATCGTTAAGTGGCTCAATATGAACTTGACGTGTCAGAGATCACACTATCTGTTCACACAAATATAGTAAAACTATGATAAAGAAATAATCTTATAGTGATCCAGCATTTTAGCAACAATATCAATTCACTGGTCTTAAGATAGGTGAAAAAACATCAACTACCCGGTAGAGATGACTGTACAGCTTCAGTCCAGCCCCTTGTTATGTATCAAAAACTTAACAGTATTGATTTAAAAGGTTATAGCCTACATAGAGTGAGAGAAGTAACAGAAACTTTACCTTTGAAAGCTGCTGGATCACAACCAGGATTAGTTTCTTTTAGCAGAGTCTGTTGTTTCTCCTCTAAATCCTCACAGTCTAATAATGTGTAATTCAGCAATGTAGCATCATTAGTTATGAGGGAGGTTCTTCATGATGTGACCTCTGAGGAAATCAGATGGTTATCTATACAAACAGTTATGAAAACGATGCAGGTGCATGACTTCTCTGAACTACAACATTAATTTGTTTGTGTTAGTTCACAACTGTGTGACCAGGAAATAAGTTGTAAGCAGGATGTTGACATTTAATAAAGGTAAACAAGCAGTATGTTACTTAGTTTATTGAGAAACAATGTAGAAAAAAAATATGTATGCAAAAAAAGTAGCCTAACCTGCTTAAGTGCATCTCTTTCTCTCTCTCCTTCTTTCTCTGTCTACATGGAGAGACTTCCTATAAGTTGACGTCATTCATGCTGAGATCTCTGTCTGTTCATCCTGCAACAACACACACAGGCCAAAATCTTGTCCACAGCTCTTTTCCTGCTGAACAGGCTACAGAAACAAGTCTGCAAGAGGACTGGACATCATGAAAGTGACAGTCACTTCAGTGAAGGGTTGATTTGGAGAGAGGGGGGCGGGGACTGGTGTGGGACCCGGGAGTGTGTGCCATAGAGAGAGGAAAAAGAGAGCTAAAAGTTAGACTGAGGTCTTTCATTTTGTTATGTTGGCGTTGGCTACGGCCCACAGCAGCCGGTGTTTTGTACTGGAATAAAAGTGAGAAACCAGCACGGTAGTGGTTTATTATCTGGGATGCTACTGCATGAACAGAGGGAAGGGAAGCAGGAAGACGGCAAAAATGATTTCCATGGCCTCAGGATAAACTCCAAAACTGAAGAGTAGAACAAAGACTGGAGGAAGGATCCAGACCACAACAGAGACCACGACAGAGGTCTTGATGTTTCATCTGAAGCAGCCAGGCGAAGACCAAATACCTGTAATACAAGGACACAGATCGTCTTTGTGGAGCATCTGTAGGCGATGTTACTGCCATGGAAATCTTCCATTCTTTATTGTGAAACCTGTTGTTTGAGACTAGAGCAAGTTTTTTCATACCTGACATTGGTCAGTGATGATAATAAAGCAGTAAGGTGATGTTCACAGGATGAATCTTAAAGTGATGGAGCATTTTAGAATAAACCTCCATTCACTATGAGAGAGTTAAAAACATAACCTATAGGTGACTGTACAGCTACAGTTCAGTCCCCTTGTTATGGACTATTCATTTTACAGTTTTGATGTAACCGGTTATATGTAATGTAACAAACTTTACCATTGAAATGTACATGGATCACAACCTGGATGAGTTGTCTGTTGTTTCTCCTTAAAATCCTCACAGTCTAATAATGTGAAATTGAGCAACACTGCGTGATAAGTCATGAGGGAGGTCCTTAATGATGTTGTAATGGTCCCAAACAGGAAGAAGATGAACAGAGGGAGGGGAAGGAGGGGGAAGACACCGAGGATGATTTCCATTGCCTCAGGATAAACTCCAAAACTGATGGGTAGAACAAATAGAAGAGGAAAAACCCAGACCACGACACAGACCACAACAGAGGTCTTGATGTTTCGTCTGAAGCGGTACCACAGCGGCCAGGCGACTCTGAATGAGGTCAGAAATGAGAAGGTTGATGATGTAGATCGGAGCCACTTGACCATTTCTGACCTGCAGGAAAAAATTGAGAAGAGTAAACACAGTGGTTGGAAGCATGTTGTGAGCTGATGACATGTTTTTATCTTGTTCTGCTGAAAACTGCACTTGTGAATTTGTCATCAAACTCTTCCTCAGTCATGAACTGAGTTCTCACCAGAGAGTAAAGTTGATAGATGGCCACTAGTATCAGTGGCAGGCCGATACTGATGACGATGCACAACACCACGTTCCTGATGAATAAAGCTTTCACAATGTTCCTGATGATGTCGGTGATCTTTCTTTTGCCATCTGACTTGATGTTGCTGTTATTGTTGCTTTTGTCCACTGAGGTGTTGTTAATGTAGGAATCTTCCATCTTCCTATAAAACCTGTTGTTTAAGAGTTAATGTAATTAATTAATGTATTTTAATGTAGACTTCACATCATTCAGTGATAATACTAAAGCTGTGAGGTCATCCCAACACACATACAAACACACAGTCGAGCTAAGTTTAAGTTAATGACAAGTTAATGACATCAAAGGAAAGAGAGCGGAAAAAAGACACTAACTGTAGATTACTGTCCACCTACAGTCGGTGGTTGTCAATAACTTTACAGTTTTGATGAATGAGGTTAAAAATAGATACTGTAAGAGAAATAATGTGAAACAAACCTGAAAACTGGTGGAAAACAACCTGGAAATTCTTCTTGACTGTTTTATCGTCTGGTCTTGTCTTATGCACCAGTTTGCAACTTCTGTCAAGAAGGTGGTTTGTCATCGAATATACTTCTTCTTATCTCCGCCTCACAGGAAGTTAACAGAGATGTTTTATATTGTTGAAGTTAAAAAAAGATTGATAGTTTTAATTTGACAGTTCCCTGAACACAACCTGCAAATTGGCAGCTCCAAGCATTTTGGGTAACATTTAAGTAGCTAATATTACAGTAACTTTGCTTTTCCAACTAAAGTGTAATAATGACATACATGAACTTTTACAGTATTAGACAAAAAAAAAAAGTTTTATGTTTTCAGTGAGTAGCCTATTGAGTTAGAAGTCCTGCCTCATCTAATCTTCACCACTAATGAAGACAGACATAGCTTTCTTGTGAATAGAGTGACATTCTTGCTATGAGCTATAAATGCGAAACCTTCAAAATTGAGGCCTCTAAGCACCACAACTAGAGCTCCCCCTATTGGTCTTTGCAAACATGACTAAACATGATTTTATTTCTGGGTTTTTTGTGACAATTTTAATAGTGCTGCTTTTGCCTTTTCGTCTGTCTACTGTACGTGTCGCCCCCCCAATCAGTGATTCCATACCAACAGGTGTGTCATTGCAGGACGAACAGTGACAGACATATCAGCATGAATGATATCAACGTATAGGTAGTTGCTCCATGTAGGCAGAGAAAGACATAGAGAGAGAAACTGTGACAGAAAAATTGTCCAAATTTATATGGCAAGATAAACCTTCAAGAATGAATACATGAAACTTACAGTACAAAAGAAACAGGCATGTTTCAACCTATCAGACTTAAAAATACTACTAAAAATAATACTAAAATAGTACTTAGCAACTCAAAGTTCCTATATATATCATATAGAGCAAAATTTCCCTGAACAAGCGTGGGTTCAATTTTAAATGCACCGGTAAGCCCCAGTAACTTATTATGTAAACTTTTTGACAAAAATGAAAGAACAACATCAGCTAACTTTATCATAAAAAAAATACAATAAAGACCGGGAAAACCATAAAGGAAGTCCTGAAAGAACCCATTTCAGTCCCATCAAACATCAAATTGTGGAATAATGAATTGTACATAACAATTAACAAAAAAAACATTAGATGGACAGAATGGGAAAACAATAACGACAATAAATTATTAAAATTCAACCAATTCACAATCAAAGTATGTAAATACATCTGCATTCATACAGTATAATACTCTTTAATGCAATGTATTGATATGTCATTAAAGAGGTTACTGATGATGTGATCTCTGCTACTGAGGAAGAGGGAGGCAGTGATTTATAGTTCAGTCAGAAAACTCTGAAATGAGAACAAATAATTCATTGAGTGTAAGCATGGCAAGCTGAAACACAGCATAGAGCATGGATGCAGCAGGTTTAGTGTCAGGCTCTGTCTCAGTTATTCGTTCCCTGAATTATCTGCTTTGCCAGACATTACAGGGAATGAAGCAGACCCCCTGCAGGGAATCAGATCATAGAGAGGTGGTGGGTTTGCAAAACTTTGTGGGCAGCAGCAGCAGCAGCAACGCGATATAGCAACAGCAGAGCAGAGCAGAAAAATAGCAGCAGCAGCAGCGGCAGCATAACCAGGGATGAGCAGGTAAACTGGAGGGTTTAAATAACCCTGACTGAACATCTGATCAGGATGGGCGCAGCTTGAATTGTCTGCCTGAACTAGCTTTGCAGGCTATGCATCATAAATGATGACGCATTTTGCAGCAATGCAATATAGCAATATGTCAAGAGGGAGGTCCCACACATGTGATCTCTGCCTCATCTGATCTTCACCATTAAGGATGACAGAAGACACAATTTCTGACATCATTCATGCTGACATCTCTGTCACTGTTCATCCTGCAACGACACACACATGCCAAAAACCTATCTACAGCTCCTTTCTTACTGAAAACATACAGAAACAAGTCTGCAAGAGGACTGAACCTTATCAAAAGGTCAGAGACAAACAGGGTAGTGAAATTCCTCTTTTCTCTTGTAAGTAAACCAATGATGATGGGCAGGAACAACAGTGTGTAAATAAGTAGCACTAAAACCAAAATGGCCACAATTCGTCGTTTTTCATCCGGAGGGACACTGATGGCTGCAGACAGAGCTTTGATGGTCCCAAACAGGGAGAAGATGAACAGAGGGAGGGGGAGGAGGAGGAAGACAGCATAGATGATTTCCCTGGACTTTTCAGAAAAACTGAAATAGACGATGAGGTTACAGACAAGAATAAAGACCCAGACCACGACAGAGGTCTTGATGTTTCTTCTGAAGCGGTACCACAGCGGCCAGGCGATGACCAAATACCTGTGATACACAGACACACACATCGTCTTTGTGGAGCATCTGAATTATGATGAAATAAAATGTTGAAACAAAACTGACAGTAGACTGATAGCTACCTTTCCAGGGCCACACACATCATGAAGCAAACGCTGGCCATCAGACTAAACGTGTAAATAAAATTAAAGATTTTTAAGACAGTGATGTCATTGTTGGGTTTTGCCACCTCAACGATCATGGAGCAGAACTCAATGAGGTCAGAAATGAGAAGGTTGATGATGTAGATCGGAGCCACCTGACCATCTCTGACCTGCAGGAAAACATTGAGAAGAGTAAACACAGTGGTTGGAAACATGTTGTGAGCTGATGACATGTTTTTATCTTTTTCTGCTGAAAACTGCACTCATGTGAATTTGTCATCAGACTCTTCCTGAGTCATGAACTGAGTTCTCACCAGAGAGTAAAGTTGATAAATGGCCACTAGGGTCAGTGGGAGGCCGATACTGGTGATGATGCACATTACCACATCCCTGATGAAGAAAGCTTTCACATTGATGTCGGTTTGATTGTACTTGATGTTGGTGTTATTGTAGCTTTCGTCCACCAAGGAGTTGTTCATGTAGAAATCTGCCATCTTCCTATAAAATGTGTTGTTAGAGAGAAGAGCATGTATTTTAATGTAGACCTCACATCGTTGGGTGATAACACTAAAGCTGTGAGGTGAATCAGGCACTTGGGTCTAGTGAGTAAAACTGAGGTCATCCCACAAACCTAAAATCTTCCGAGTTTGGGCCTTGTGATCACACACACATCATCTCTCCTCCACCCATCCCTCCTCCCATTCCTCCCTAAAAAGGCCATTTAACATCAAATAAAATGTTCTAGTTGCAGTTTGACTGTTTAAAAACATTAAGTCAGGTCATGTTTTCTGTCCAACAACAAAAAATAATTTAATCTCAATTGTTCCTTTAAAAATAATACTGGATTCTGATTCAGAATATTACTTCAATAAATATTATTCACAGTAAATTATCAATATTAATTAGGACATGTAATGATAAAGCAGGTCTACTGTCTATATTAAAGCAGAAGTAAGTGATATATTTGTGTTAATATAAGTCTTAAATAGTTCTATCTTCCGACAGCAATCACTTACATAGAGTGTTTGGACTGAAACACGGGTCTCTCAGTCACTCTGCTCTGCTCTGAGCCGAGGAGAAAACATTTATCGTATCCTACAGTTTTTATCCAATGAGGAGAGAGAACGGCATGCAGGGCTGTGTGTGCAGCCAAGGGACGCCGTGAATGTGGCGACGTAGGGACGAGGACTGTTATGGTGCGTTCAAGGAAACTCGTATTTTTCCGACCGTGAAGTGGTACCAGTTCGATCTGGTACGAGTTCACCGGTCGGAAGTTACGAGTGGCCGTTATAGTGACTTTCACAGGTAAAACAGGTCGGAAAAACACGAGTGGGTTGCCTGGAACGCTACAAAGTCGTAAGTTGTGACTTGAAGCTGTAATTTACGATTTCAAAAGCCTGCCTCGAACGCAGGATTAGCGAAAACGACCGGACCACTTACTTCTGCTTTAAGACTGTAAATGTTTTAAAAACCTCAGTCCATTGAGAAATAAACACAGCCTGTACTCAAAAACTGAGCCTTAAACCTAGACTTGCTGTGACTTTGTGACGTCACAACAAAGCAGTCACCAAGCTCTGCCTACCTAGACGTACCATCCGGTGCTTGCAGGAATTAGTTTCTTTGAGTGTTTATATTGAATATAATGGAGCAGAAACTTCCCATAAATAGGTAACCAAACTGTGATCACCTGAAAACTGAATGAAATTAAAAAGAGATTGTAAAACTAATTCATTACTGAATATAATTGTAGAACAGTTCATTTTCTTTCTGCTATTGATGCAGAATAAATGTACTCTATTTTTCCATGAGAAAGTGTCATTGGCAGAGGAGGTAATTGGATTTGTTATAATACAGAGAGGCAGCACGACTAGAACAACACTGATTCATTCACATCCACAGGCATCAACAAAAATGTAAATAAATACACATGTGATGATGTGATGATTCGGATCATAATTATCAAATTAATTATCAATCAGAGAGAACAACACTATCAACACTGGGTTTTTCCTGTTTCAGGATGTTGATCCTGATGATAACGTTACTAAGGCTATCAGAAACTAATGTAAACTAATTGCATTGATTATCTACCAAAGCCCCAACACAGTACAACTACACTAAAGTATATATATATTTTTTATTAATCCAGCATCCAGCACAAAAAATCAAGTTAATATCAAAAGTAAAAGAGAGGAAAAAGGCACTAACTGTAGATTACTGTCCACCTACAGTCAGTATAGCCATCAATAACTTTACAGTTTTTATGAATGAGGTTATAAATAGATTGAGAAAAAAAATATGGTAAAACAAACTTTACCTTTGAAAGCTGGTGGAAAACAACCTGGATATTCCTCTTGACTGTTTTCTCGTCTGTGTCAGTCTGGTCTTGTCTAATGCAACAATTTGCAACTTGTGTCATGAAGGCGGTTTGTCATCGAATATCTACATCTTCTTATCTCTCTTGAAAAGGGGAGATAATAAATGTACTGGACAGTTGCTAATCTTTGATAGTTTCACTGAGACAAGAGCTCCACTTTCTGGTCTTTGCTGACATGACTAATCAATCACAAGCATCATCTCTCAAAACAGGCTCTACAAGTAGAGCATTGATCAATTCCTTTGGCAGGATGGCATTTTTTATTTTATTTTATTATTTTTTATATTATTCAACCTCTTCCAGCTGAAAGACAAGAGCAATCAATCACAAACATGAAAAATTAATTAAACAAGGAAGCATCACCTTTTTAATATTTACCCTTAAGCTCCTAATTGTTTGTATAGTATATTGTTCCTAATTTATGTTTGTATGTTATGTTATGCTATATGGTTAATAAAATCATTCACCAAATGTGATGACCTTCTACCATTTTTCTTGAGAAATGATTCACTATGCTCTGCTTTATTTAGCAGCATTACGAAATTGATGATTCATTGAAAGTGTTTAGGAAGTGGAGGAGTGTTTTTTTTTTTTTTTTTTTAGCTATTTAGGTTTGAGTCAATGATGATCAACTATGTTATATACATATCTATGGATAATGATTAAATGTCTGAAGAAATCCAATCATTTAATCAACAATGACAATTTAGAAAAGGAAAATCGAATTTATTTGGACAGTATTTTATCGTACACAAAGGTAATTCAATTTGCTTAACAGAAAAGTAAAAGTAAACGCAATGGAATAAAGACATAACAGAACAAAATACAAAACAGATAATATTCAGTTAAATTAGAAGATTTAATGAAGGCCATGGAGGGTAACTGAATTTATTGCTTCGTTGATCAGTTTGTCTTGTTTGCCTCCTTTACTTCCTCTGTTTTTTTTCTTCTGTCTTTGCCTAACAACCTGTGAACATTCATGCTGTTGATCTGCTTGTACAATATCACTGTAACTGTCCATCCTGCAACAACACACGAAAACGCCAAAAACTTGTCTGTGGTTCATTTCCTTAATAAAACACACAGAAATACATCTGCAAGAGGACCAGAGGTCGCTGTTATACCTGACCTTTCTTACAAGGAACCAAATGATGCTGGGCAGGAACAACAGTGTGTAAATAAGTAGCACCAAAACAAAAATGGCCACAATTCAATGTTTTTCATCAGGAGGGACACTGATGGCTGCAGACAGAGCTTTAATGGTCCCAAACAGGGAGAAAATGAACAGAGGGAGGGGAAGGAGGAAAATCAGTAGCCTACTTACGGTAGGTGATGTTTCTGGAATAATAGTCGTGAAACAGTAAACAAGGCCAAATACTAAAAGAGAGATCCAGACCATGACAGAGACCACAGCAGAGGTCTTGATGAATTTTAATTTGTCATGAAATTCTTCCTCAGTCATGTACTGAGTCCTCACCAGAGAGTAAAGTCCATGGATGGCCACTAGGGGCAGGCTGATACTGATGATGATGCACAACACCACATGTGTGGGAGGGTGCTGCTTCTACCTTATCTATATTCATGGTGTTGTAGTCATAGTTGCAGTCATAGTCTATCTTGCCTCTTGCCTCCATTCTTCAGTATGAAACCTGTTGTTTGAGAGAAGAGCAAGTTTCTAATGTCGACCTGACGTTGTTCAGTGATGATACTCAAGCTGTCAACCTCAGTTCACTGGTCTTTAAAGCAGAAGAGACTTTACTGTTAATAATGTTACTGTTTTCATCAGGTTATAAATAAAATGAGATAAATGATGTAACAGAAACTTTACCTTTGAAAGCTGCTGGATCACAACCTGGATGAGTTTCTTTTTGCAGAGTCTGTTGTTTCTCATTTAAATCCACACAGGATTTAAATGAGAAACACATAATGTGTACTTGAGCAACACAGCATGATAAGTCATGAGGGAGGTCCTTAATGATGTGATCTCTGCCTCATCTAATCTTCACCACTGAGGAAGACAGAAGTAGTTTTCTAGTGAAATCATTGCTGGGAGTCACATTCATGTTAAAAACTAGAAACTTGCAATAAAGTGTAGCTGCTTTGCTTCTCTGTGTCTTTGTCTTCCACTGTTGTTTTTATTGTAGTTAGAATAAAGCTGCCCTGATGACAAAATACAAGTAAGATTTGTCTGAGAGAAATGTTGTCAGAAAGGAGTGAGAGGAAAGGTGCTCAAATTTAAAATGAACAAAGACAAACAAGCTGAATGTTGTTTTGTTTATTAATAAACAATGTAGAAAGAACTTACTACAAAAACTACAGTTCTAGTTGGAAACTCTTTATACCTTTGTAAGAGTTTAAGAATCAGACAAAATAGACAAATAAAGACAGAAAAATGATAGATGTGGTTATAATGGCAGAATGAATATGCTTAGTGAGACATTTCTGTCTCAAGTTTTCTCTTTCCTTCTTTCTCTGTCTACATGGAGCGACTGCCTATGAGTTGATATCATTCATGCTGATATCAGTGTCACTGTTCATCCTGCAATGACACACACAGGCCAAGAACTTGTCTGCAGCTCCTTTCCTGCTGAAAACATACAGAAACAAGTCTGCAAGAGGACTGAGCTTTAGCAAAAGTTCAGCAACAAATACGAAGGTAACATGACTCATTCCTTTTCCTGCAAGGAACCTAATGATGCTGGGCAGGAACAACAGTGTGTAAATAAGTAGCACCAAAACCAAAATGGCCACAATTCGTCGTTTTTCATCAGGAGGGACACTGATGGCTGCAGACAGAGCTTTAATGGTCCCAAACAGGAAGAATGTGAACAGAGGGAGGGGAAGGAAAAAGAAAAGACCAAATATAAATGTTAAGGCATAATTAGTAATAAAGATGGGTAGGATAATGATAAGGAAAAGGATAATAGGAAGTATCCAGACCACGACACAGACCACAACAGAGGTCTTGATGTTTCTTCTGAAGCGGTACCACAGCGGCCAGGCGATGACCAAATACCTGTAATACACAGACACACACATCGTCTTTATGGAGTATCTGAATGAAATAATAATAATAATAGTTTTGATTTATATAGCGCCTTTCAAGACACCCAAGGACGCGTAACAATAACATAAAATGTTCAGACAGAGAAAGTTACACACACACTGAGTAGACTGATAGCTACCTTTCCAGGGAAACACACATCATGAATCCAACACTGGCCGTCAGACCATACGTGTGAATTACAACGAAGATTATTTTGATGATGAAATTCTCAGTTTTTGCAACAAACGAGATCATGCAGCAGAACTGAATGAGATCAGAAATGAGAAGGTTGATGATGTAGATCGGAGCCACCTGACCGTCTCTGACCTGCAGGAAAACATTGAGAAGAGT
Source organism: Trachurus trachurus (assembly GCF_905171665.1). NCBI lineage: Eukaryota > Metazoa > Chordata > Actinopteri > Carangiformes > Carangidae > Trachurus > Trachurus trachurus. The sequence continues at coordinate 7,478,363 of NC_139906.1, forward strand.
AAACACAGTGGTTGGAAACATGTTGTGATGTTGTTATCTTGTTCTGCTGAACAAACTGCACTCATATGATTTATTTTAATGTATTTTTTTATTTGATCAAACTATTCCTCAGTCATGAACTGAGTTCTGACCTGAGAGTAAAGTCCATAGATGGCCACCAGGGTCAGTGGGAGGCCGATACTGATGATGATGCACGTTACCACATCGTCAATAAACTGAACTTCTTCATCTCTGATGGGGGTGATGGTGTTGTTTTCATTGTCATACTTGATGTTGTTGTTGTAGCCTTCGTGCAGCGAGATGTTGTTATAGAAATCTTCCATTCTTCAGTGTGAAACCTGTTGTTCGAGAGTAGAACATCTTGATGTTCACTTCATACTGTTCAGTAATGATACTAAAGCTGTGAACTGCTGCTCACACAAATACAGTTGTTTGGATTCACTTCATTCGAGATGGTGGAAATAAAATTTTCTTTTCGTAAACAAAGAAAATACATTCTCCCTCCTCCTTGTGCCATGTGGGCTCAGCAACCTTGTCTTCTACAGTGGCCCTGAGAGCTCAACATACTGTACTGCAGCTTAAAATAACACACACACACAAACACACTACATTTCAGGAAACAACATCACCCAGCTGCTGCATGCACTGCAAAAACTGATAACTGCAAAAACTGTGTGACTTTCTGTGTCCCCAGAAAAACCTCTGTTGTATTGTGAGTTTTTCAGCACATGTGTTGTCAAATTAATGATGTTGTTTTCCAGCTCTTTAGTCTGTTGGTGTGTTTGCATGCTGCAGTGTGTTGAGCCTTCAGGGCCACCGTAATCTTCAACCATCTTGAGTCGTTTCCTCTCTTTTCCCCCATCTTGTTAAAATCTGTCTTGTTGGTTGCAGCGACTGCTCTGAATCAGCCATCTTAATCTTGTGTTGTGATGTGTTTTATGTTTCACAATGGTGAATATTACCAACCTCTACTCCCAAATCCTTCACTACGCACTACTGAAATGATAATTTTGAATTTAAAGTTCACCATTAGTCAAAAGTGTAGTAACATTTGAGGCTGTGTCTATAATGGCTGTACTTTCACTGTTTCAGGATATCCTCCCATGGTAACTGCAATAAAGTAATTTAATAAAAATGTTTAGTATCAATATTACGATAGTCAAACATTGATTTTCTACCAATGTTCCATAAAACTGCAGTACAGTGCAAATTTAAACCCCCTGCAGCATTTTAGCCCAAATCTCAAAAACAGACAAGAGAGAGGAAAAACATAAAAAACAATCCAGGTCCTTTGTCATGTACATATCTTAACAGTTTTTCTGAATTATGTTAGACATAGATTGAGAGAAATAATGCAGCAGAAAGTTTACCTTTGAAAGCTGGTGGAAAATAACCTGGATGTTTATTTCATGATTTCTCGTCAGTCTGGTCACATCTATGCAGTAACTCTGCAATATATGGCACGAAGGAGGTTCTTCATCTAATCTCTGCTTCATCTTATCTCTGCTTCTCACGAAGTGAACACAAGTGTTGTCTTTACACTGCCGAATGTCATTTTTACTATACACCATGTTTTCCTATATACTTATAGTGAAAGTATGCATTAATTTAATTAAACAAATCTATACAAAAGCAGATTTTTAAAAGTGCCCAAATTACAACATTCAAGTGAGAGGAATGTTATCAGAAAGTTGTGGGTAAAGAGCTAAAGGTGTTCAAATTTACAATGAATAAACATTAACAAACAGTATGTTCATAAGAAATAATGTAGAAAGAACTTACAACAATTGGTTAGACATTATGTATAAACAGGAGAAAGTTAAACATGCAGAAAACAGAAAAAGATATAGCTTTATAGCTATTTCTTGAAGCTGTCAGTGCAGCACAGCAGGTGAAGCCACAATTAAACGTCTTGTTTAAAAGTCAGAAGCATCAGTCTCTGTCTTGTCTCATTTGCTTACATTTCCTCTTCCATTTTCTATTTGACCTTGTTTCTAACAATATTTTTTAACAATAATTGTGTTATCATTCATCCTGTTGTTCTGCTGATGTCACTTTCAATGTTCATCCTGCAACGACACACCAAAGCCAACAACTTGTCCACAGCTCCTTTCCTACTGAAAAAATACAGAAACAAGTCTGTAAGAGGACTGAATTTTAGCAAAAGGTCAGAGACAAACCAGAAGATATCATCACTTCTTTCTTCTCCTGCAAGGAACCAAATGATGCTGGGCAGGAACAACAGTGTGTAAATAAGTAGCACCAAAACCAAAATGGCCACAATTCGTCGTTTTTCATCAGGAGGGACACTGATGGCTGCAGACAGAGCTTTAATGGTCCCAGACAGGAAGAATATGAACAGAGGGAAGGGAAGGAGGAAAATAAGTGCATAGGTGATTCGCTTGAAATAATAACTGGTCACGAAATAGAAAACGATGCCAATGACTAGAAGAAGTATCCAGACCACGACACAGACCACCACAGAGGTCTTGATGTTTCGTCTGAAGCGGTACCACAGTGGCCAGGCGACGACCAGATACCTGTAATACACAGACACACACAACGTCTTTGTGGAGCATCTGAATTATGATGAAATAAAATGATCAGACAGAGAAAAGTTACACACACACTGAGTAGACTGATAGCTACCTTTCCAGGGCGATGCACACCATGAAGCAAATGCTGGCCATCAGACCATAAATGTATGTAAAACGAAGGATTTCTCCAATGATGAAATGTTGAGGTTTTGCCACAAAAACGATCATGTAGCAGAGTTGAATGAGATCAGAAATGAGAAGGTTGATGATGTAGATCGGAGCCACGTGATCCTTTCTGACCTGCAGGAAAACATTGAGAGTAAACACAATGGTTGGAAGCATGTTGTGAGCTGATGACATGTTTTTATCTTGTTCTGCTGAAAACTGCACGCATGGATTTGTCATCAAAGTCTTCCTCAGTCATGAACTGAGTTCTCACCAGAGAGTAAAGTTGATAGATGGCCACTAGGGTCAGTGGCAGGCCGATACTGATGATGATGCACAACACCACGTCCCTGATGAATACAAGTTTCATAATGTTGCTGATGTCAGTTTCATCGTTGGACTCGATGTTGCTGTCTTTGTAACTTTTGTCCACTGAGGTGCTGTTGATGTAGAAATCTTCCATCTTCCTTCTGTATAAAATCTGTTGTTAGAGAGAAGAGCATGCATCATTCAGTGATAATGCCCAAGCACATACAGAGCAGGGAGCGGTGGGTGCTGGAGCATCTTCCCCTTTGTCGCTGCCTCTTTTTTTTGTGTGTGTGTATGTGTAAAGGCCTCCCTCTGGCCCTTCAAGAAAAACATTTGACAAATAATAATAATAATAATTTTAGATAAATGAAAGGACCTGACCTTGGTCACATGATCCACCTGACCTCATGAGAATATTTGCTTATTGCATTTTCTGCTGGTGTACAACTGGTGACCTAATGAATAGTTTTTGCAGTGGTATTCGTGCACATTGTGTGTGTGTGTGTGTGTGTGTGTGTGTGTGTGTGCGCGTGCATGTGCACGTGTGTGACTGCGACAACTGTAGCCTATAAGTTAAGTTATAGCCCCCAGCTAACCACACAATGTGCTGCTTGAGGGGAAAAAGTATGTCAGGCTTCTTGTTTGTGAATGTTTCTGTAGGTTATGTCTCTTAGTTACTTTCTTTTGTTATTAATGATAATATAAATAACCCACTCATCCTCTTAATTAGACATCAAGACTTTTATTATATACATATACATATATTGATGTGTGTGTGCGGTGAAAGACTATTGATTAAAATTGTGAGGTCATCCCTCAAACCTACAACAAGACCTGTGGCGACTTTTCAAGTCATGGCTTCCAAATGGAGCTCTCTCCTCATGTGTCTGTGATCCATCCTGTGATGGCTTCAGGAAACATCTGGAAACATTAGTATTCAGTCAGGCCCTTTCTTTATTTTATTTAATGGATCTTTATTTACATCATTGCTTCATTTTAAGTTTTATACATTTATGTGAAGAACTTTGTGATCGTTTTTCATCTGTCAGAGGTGCTACATGAATAAAGGTTTATTTCTACTTTACTTACTCTTCCGCTGTCACCACTGAGTTTCCTTCCTTTTTTTTTTTAGGTATATTATTTTGGGCCTTTAATGGACAGGACAGTTGAGAGAGAGACAGGAAATGGGAGGCAGAGAGGGGGGTGTGGTGGAATGACATGCAGGATAGGATCGCTCAGCGCGGGATTCGAACCGGGGTCGCCTGCAGTGAGGACTATAGCCTCAACTGAGCTAAACATCGCCCCAGTTTCCTTCCTGTTTACTGTCATCTTGTTGCATTTTTTAGTAAGGGCCATATACGCACACACACACGGGCACACGCGCACACACACACATATTTTGATAATATGATAAATATTAATATTGTATTGTATTGTTTCAGCCTAGCACTGATTACCTAACAAGGCCCCAACACTGTACACACGCACACACACACCCATATCTATATACCTGTATATATATATATTTTTTTTTTCATTTCATTGTCAATATTTTAATATGTCATTTTCTGTAGATTCAGAACTGTATATTGTAGATGATGAGATTGTAGATTCACAACTTTAATTTGTCGCCCTTTGATTGATTTGATTTAAATTTGATTTTTAGCTGTTCTGAACAAAGTGTGTTTGGCTTTGAAAAATATGATGCAAAAAGTATGAGAAGTAGTTTTTTGTAAGTGGTGTACTAGTAAGTAAGAAAAGAGGTCATGAATACACACACACACACACACACATGCACACTTATTAATCCAGTATTTTAACCCAAAAATCAAGTTAATGAGATTAACGGCAAGAGAGAAGAAATTGACACTAACCTTCGATTACTTTCCACCCACAGTCAGTGGTCATCAATAATTTTACAGTTTTCATGAATGAGGTTATAAATAGATTGTAAGAAATAATGTGACACAAATTTTACCTTTGAAAGTTGGAGAATGACCTGGATATTTCCCTTGTTGTCTGGATCAATCTGGTCTCGTGTAATGCAACAATTTGCTTTATCATGAAGGTAATCTAATTTCTGCTTCTTCTTCTTCTTCTTCTTCTTCTTCTTCTTCTTCTTCTTCTTCTTCTTCTTCTTCTTCTTCTTCTGTATTTCAGGAAGTGAACAGGGGTGGTTTTTCTCTTCATACTGCTGAGGTCATTTTTAGTAAAAAAAAAAAAAAAAAGAAAGAAAGAAAAAAAAAAGAGAAAAGAAAATCCTTTAAAGCTTCAGTATGTAGTATTGGGGCTAAACTGTGACATCCAGCGTTCAGATTCTAGATTGCAGCGCTCACTCACTCACCTCTCCCGTCTGCAAAGTGACGGTGGCCGCCGAGGAAAAACACGTTTGCAAACTAACCGCTAACTGCTGACAATATCTCTGACCAATTACTTTCGGTTTTTAATCTTTTTCTTTTTTTTTTAACACGTGCAGACTTCCACTTGTGCCTTCAGTCATATTTCACTGCAAAAAGTTACACAGGAGGACTTACAGGATGTGCCAGTTACGCAGTGATCAGAGGACAACGTACTCAGATATACTAGATACGGTACGGTAAGATCAGCTGTAACTACGGAGTTGCCAAAAAAAGAAAAAAAGTTCAACATTGTAAGATGTAGCCTAGCTGCTAATGCTAACTAGCACCCTGAGTGTTTTGTAACGGCAGAAAAAAACAAAAACAACTACGTCGATCATCCTCCGGGGGCACAAGCACAGACACTCAATAGTGCGTTTGAGCCATGTTTGTCCAATTTTGCGCACTGTATTCAAAGATGGCGATGCAACATGACAGCCTGCGGTGGGTGCACCTACCACCTATGTATTTGTTAACAATTTATTCTGAGCTACGAGACGGCTTTCATTTGTATGCGGTTATGATTCGACTTTGTGAAAGCAATATTTGATTTTTGCTAATAAAAAGCCAAATAAGCTACATACTGTCCCTTTAATAAAACACACAGAAATACATCTGCAAGAGGACTGAGCTTTATGAAAAGAAAAGAGAGATACCAGACGTCCCTGTTATACCTGACCAAAAATGGACCAACATGATGATGGGCAGGAACAACAGAGTGTAAATCAGTAGCACCAAAACCAAAATGGCCACAATTCGTCGTTTTTCATCAGGAGGGACACTGATGGCTGCAGACAGAGCTTTAATGGTCCCAGACAGGAAGAATATGAACAGAGGGAGGGGGAGGAGGAAAATACAGTAAGTGCATAGGTGATGTTTCTGGAATAATAGTCGTGAAACAGTAAACAAGGCCAAATACTAAAAGAAAGATCCAGACCATGACAGAGGCCACAGCAGAGGTCTTGATTAATTTTAATTTGAGTTCTCACCAGAGAGTAAAGTCCATCGATGGCCACTAGGGGCAGGCTGATACTGATGATGATGCACAACACCACATGTACTGTAGGGGAGGGTGCTGCTTCTACCTTATCTATATTCATGGTGTTGTAGTCATAGTTGCAGTCATAGTCGATGTTGCCTCTTGCCTCCATTCTTCAGTGTGAAACCTGTTGTTTGAGAGAAGAGCAAGTTTCTAATGTCGCCCTGACATTGTTCAGTGACGATACTCAAGCTGTCAACCTCAGTTCACTGGTCTTTAAAGCAGAAGAGACTTTACCTTTAATAACTTTACTGTTTTCATCTCATAAAATGAGATAAATGATGTAACACAAACTTTACCTTTGAAAGCTGCTGGATCACAACCTGGATGAGTTTCTTTTAGCAGAGTCTGTTGTTTCTCATTTAAATCCACACAGTCTAATAATGTGTACTTGAGCAACACAGCATGATATGTCATGAGGGAGGTCCTTAATGATGTGATCTCTGCCTCATCTAATCTTCACCACTGAGGAAGACAGATTTAGATTTTTAGTGAAATCATTGCTGGGAGTCACATTCATGTTAAAAACTAGAAACTTGTAGCTGCTTTGCTTCTCTGTGTCTTTGTCTTCCACTGTTGTTTTTATCGTAGTTAGAATAAAGCTGCCCTGATGACAAAATACAAGTAAGATTTGTCCGAGAGAAATGTTGTCAGAAAGGAGTGTGAGGAAAGGTGCTCAAATTTAAAATGTACAAAGATAAACAAGCTGAATATTGTTTTGTTTATTAATAAACAATGTAGAAAGAACTTACAACAAAAACTACAGTTCTAGTTGGAAACTCTTTATAACTTTGTAAGAGTTTAAGAATCAGACAAAATAGACAAATAAAGACAGAAAAATGATAGATGTGGTTACAATGGCAGAGTGAATATGCTTAGTGAGACATTCCTCTTTCCTTCTTTCTCTGTCAACATGGAGCGGCTGCCTATAAGTTGATATCATTCATGCTGATATCAGTGTCACTGTTGTTCATCCTGCAACAACACACACAGGCCAAAGACCGGTCCACAGCTCCTTTCCTGCTGAAAACATACAGAAACAAGTCTGCAAGAGGACTGAACCTTAAAGCAGAAGTGAGTGATATATTTGTGTTAATATAAGTCTTAAATAGTTATATCTTCCGACAGCAATCACTTACATAGAGTGTTTGGTCTGAATCACGGGTCTCTCAGTCACTCTGCTCTGCTCTGAGCCGAAGAGAAAACATTTATCGTATCCTACAGTTTTTATCCAATGAGGAGAGAGAACGGCATGCAGGGCTGTGTGTGCAGCCAAGGAACGCCGTGAATGTGGTGACGTAGCGACGAGGACTGTTATGGTGCGTTCAAGGAAACTCGTATTTTTCCGACCGTGAAGTCGTACCAGTTCGATCTGGTACGAGTTCACCGGTCGGAAGTTACGAGTGGCCGTTATAGTGACTTTCACCGGTAAAACAGGTCGGAAAAACACGAGTGGGTTGCCTGGAACGCTACAAAGTCGTAAGTTGTGACTTGAAGCTGTAATTTACGATTTCAAAAGCCTGCCTGGAACGCAGCATTAGCGAAAACGACCGGATCACTCACTTCTGCTTTAACAAAAGTCCAGCAACAAATATGAAGGTAACACGACTCATGTCTCTTTCTGCAAGGAACCAAATGATGCTGGGCAGGAACAACAGTGTGTAAATAAGAAGCACCAAAACCAAAATGGCCACAATTTGTCGTTTTTCATCAGGAGGGACACTGATGGCTGCAGACAGAGCTTTAATGGTCCCAAACAGGGAGAAAATGAACAAAGGGAGGGGGAGGAGGAAGAAGAGACCATAGATAAACATTGAGACATAACTAAAAATGACGGGTAGAAGGATAAAAGGAAGGATCCAGACCACGACACAGACCACAACAGAGGTCTTGATGTTTCGTCTGAAGCGGTACCACAGCGGCCAGGCGATGACCAAATACCTGTAATACACAGACACACACATCGTCTTTGTGGAGCATCTGAATTATGATGAAATAATAATAATAATAGTTTTGATTTATATAGCGCCTTTCAAGACACCCAAGGACGCGTAACAATAACATAAAATGTTCAGACAGAGAAAGTTACACACACACTGAGTAGACTGATAGCTACCTTTCCAGGGAAACACACACCATGAATCCAACACTGGCCATCAGACCATAAATGTAAATTACACCGAAGATTACTTTTATGATGAAATTCTCAGGTTTTGCCACCTCAACGATCATGGAGCAGAGTTGAATGAGATCAGAAATGAGAAGGTTGATGATGTAGATCGGAGCCACCTGACCGTTTCTGACCTGCAGGAAAACATTGAGAAGAGTAAACACAGTGGTTGGAAACATGTTGTGAGCTGATGACATGTTTTTAGCTTGTTCTGCTGAAAACTGCACTCATATGAATCTGTCATCAAACTCTTCCTCAGTCATGAACTGAGTTCTCACCTGAGAGTAAAGTCCATAGATGGCCACTAGGGTCAGTGGGAGGCCGATACTGATGATGATGCATGTTACCACATTGCCAGTAAACTCAAGTTCTTCAAAGTTGTGGTTGATGGAGGTGTTGTAGCCTTTGTGCAGCGAGGTGTTGTTATAGAAATCCTCCATTCTTCAGTGTGAAACCTGTTGTTCGAGAGTAGAACATCTTGATGTTTGTATGTGTGTGTGTGTGCATGTGCGCGTGTGTGACTGCGACACCTGTAGCCTATAAGTTAAGTTATAGCCCCCAGCTAACCACACAGTGTGCTGATTGAGGGGAAAAAGTATGTCAGGCTTCTTGTTTGTGAATGTTTCTGTAGGTTATGTCTCTTAGTTACTTTCTTTTGTTATTAATGATAATATCAATAACCCACTCACCCTCTCAATTAGACACCAAGACTTTCATGTACATACACACATATAAATACATATAGCCTATTGATGTGTGTGTGTGTGACTGCAGTCAGTGGTCATCAATAATTTTACAGTTTTGATAAATGAGGTTATAAATAAATTGTAAGAAATAATGTGACACAAACTTTACCTTTGAAAGTTGGAGGAAAACGACCTGGATATTTCCCTTGTTGTCTGGATCAATCTGGCCTCGTGTAATGCAACAATTTGCTTTATCATGAAGGTAATCTAATTTCTGCTTCTTCTTCGTCGTCGTCTTCTGCATTTCAGGAAGTGAACAGGGGTGGTTTTTCTCTTCATACTGCTGAGGTCATTTTTAGTAAAAAAAAAAAAAAAAAAGAAAGAAAGAAAGAAAGAAAAAAAAGAGAAAAGAAAATCCTTTAAAGCTTCAGTATGTAGTATTGGGCTAAACCGTGACATCCAGTGTTCAGATTCTAGATTGCAGCGCTCACTCACTCACCTCTCCCGTCTGCAAAGTGACGGTGGCCGCCGAGGACAAACACGTTTGCAAACTAACCGCTAACCGCTAACAATATCTCTGAGCAATTACCACCAATTTCTTCTTCTTTTTTTTTAACACATGTGTAGACTTCCACTCGTGCCTTCAGTCATATTTCACTGCAAAAAGTTACACAGGAGGGTTTACACAGGATGTGCCAGTTACGCAGTGCCGTCCCATGAAGGAAGATCAGAGGACAACGTACTCGGACATAGATACGGTATGATCAACTGTAACTACGGCGTTGCTAAAAAAAAAAGGAAAAAGGACGTGGGTCGCTGTGCTCTCCTGCCGGTTCAGCTGCAGCTCCACAGCTGTCAGAGCAGCCTCTGCTGTCCCTCTCTCTTCAGCCTGGTGTTTGGCTGCACTTTGTATAAGAACAGTTCAACATTGTAAGATGTAGCCTAGCTGCTAATGCTAACTAGCACCCTGAGTGTTCTGTAACGGCAGAAAAAAACAAAAACAACTACATCGATCATCCTCCGGGGGCACAAGCACAGACACTCAATAGTGCACTTGAGCCAGGTTTGTCCAATTTTGCGCACTGTATTCAAAGATAGCGATGTAACATGACAGCCTGCGGTGGGTGCACCTACCACCTATGTATTTGTTAACAATTTATTCTGAGCTACGAGACGGCTTTCATTTGTATGCGGTTATGATTCGACTTTGTGAAAGCAATATTTGATTTTTGCTAATAAAAAGCCAAATAAGCTACATACTGTCCCTTTAATAAAACACACAGAAATACATCTGCAAGAGGACTGAGCTTTATGAAAAGAAAAGAGAGATACCAGACGTCCCTGTTATACCTGACCAAAAATGGACCAAAATGATGCTGGGCAGGAACAACAGTGTGTAAATCAGTAGTAACAAAACCAAAATGGCCACAATTCGTCGTTTTTCATCAGGAGGGACACTGATGGCTGCAGACAGAGCTTTAATGGTCCCAAACAGGAAGAACATGAACAGAGGGAGGGGAAGGAGGAGAATACAGTAAGTGCATAGGTGATGTTTCTGGAATAATAGTCGTGAAACAGTAAACAAGGCCAAATACTAAAAGAAAGATTCAGACCATGACAGACACCACAGCAGAGGTCTTGATGAATTTGAATTTGTCATGAAACTCTTCCTCAGTCATGTACTGAGTTCTCACCAGAGAGTAAAGTCCATCAATGGCCACTAGGGGCAGGCTGATACTGATGATGATGCTTCTACCTTATCTATATTCATGGTGTTGTAGTCATAGTCGATGTTGCCTCTTGCCTCCATTCTTCAGTGTGAAACCTGTTGTTTGAGAGAAGAGCAAGTTTCTAATGTCGACCTGCCATTGTTCAGTGATGATACTCAAGCTGTCAACCTCAGTTCACTGGTCTTTAAAGCAGAAGAGACTTTACTGTTAATGACTTTACTGTTTTCATCAGGTTATAAATAAAATGAGATAAATGATGTAACACAAACTTTACCTTTGAAAGCTGCTGGATCACAACCTGGATGAGTTTCTTTTAGCAGAGTCTGTTGTTTCTCATTTAAATCCACACAGTCTGATAATGTGAAATTGAGCAACACTGCATGATATGTCATGAGGGAGGTCCTTAATGATGTGATCTCTGCCTCATCTAATCTTCACCACTGAGGAAGACAGAAGTAGTTTTCTAGTGAAATCATTGCTGGGAGTCACATTCATGTTAAAAACTAGAAACTTGCAATAAAGTGTAGCTGCTTTGCTTCTCTGTGTCTTTGTCTTCCACTGTTGTTTTTATTGTAGTTAGAATAAAGCTGCCCTGATGACAAAATACAAGTAGGATTTGTCTGAGAGAAATGTTGTCAGAAAGGAGTGTGAGGAAAGGTGCTCAAATTTAAAATGAACAAAGACAAACAAGCTGAATATTGTTTCGTTTATTAATAAACAATGTAGAAAGAACTTACTACAAAAACTACAGTTCTAGTTGGAAACTCTTTATAACTTTGTAAGAGAATCAGAAAAATAGACAAATAAAGATAGAAAAATGATAGATGTGGTTATAATGGCAGAATGAATATGCTTAGTGAGACATTCCTCTTTCCTTCTTTCTCTGTCTACATGGAGCAACTTTCTATAAGTTGATATCATTCATGCTGATATCAGTGTCACTGTTCATCCTGCAATGACACACACAGGCCAAGAACTTGTCTGCAGCTCCTTTCCTGCTGAAAACACACAGAAACAAGTCTGCAAGAGGACTGAGCTTTAGCAAAAGTCCAGCAACAAATATGAAGGTAACATGACTCATTCCTTTTCCTGCAAGGATAACAATGATGATGGGCAGGAACAACAGTGTGTAAATAAGTAGCACCAAAACCAAAATGGCCACAATTCGTCGTTTTTCATCAGGAGGGACACTGATGGCTGCAGACAGAGCTTTAATGGTCCCAAACAGGGAGAAGATGAACAGAGGGAGGGGAAGGAAAAAGAAAAGACCAAATATAAATGTTAAGTCATATTTAATAAGGATGGGTAGGATAATGATAAGGAAAAGGATAATAGGAAGTATCCAGACCACGACACAGACCACAACAGAGGTCTTGATGTTTCTTCTGAAGCGGTACCACAGCGGCCAGGCGATGACCAAATACCTGTAATACACAGACACACACATCGTCTTTGTGGAGCATCTGAATTATGTAAGGGATAATGTATAGTTCGGAGGTTGTTATGGAGAAATAAACCCCGACAGGTTGTATGGAACCCCGACGCGAAGCGGAGGGGTTTCATTCAACATGAAGGGGTTTATTTCTCCATAACAACCGACCAACTGTACATTATCCCGCTTATTACACGGTTTACGAGTGAAATAATTAATTTGAAACATAATGTTGATCAAAATACGACTTTCATCGATTTAAAATTGCATTTAACTTAGCGAATCTGCAAGACCGGTCACTTCCGCTGTTTTGCTGAGCCTCCTCCCGTTCGTGCATTTGAAGCCTTTGATAATCAATCAGTGGATCGATGGATTACCATACACGTGTTACGGTGTGTGTATTGTGTGTAGTTTTTTCTGTCACAAACAAGAGATTAACTTTACTGTTACGGTGCGTTTGTGTCGCGGAGCCGCGGTGCCACCGAGACGAGAGGAGAGCTGTGACACCGGGTGAGAGGCTCTGATCAGCAGGTTTGGTTTCCAGCCACGATGTGAAAGGAGCCTCCGCTCTACTTGTAACAGGTTACAAGTCATTTATCTAACATCACTGTTAGGCCGAAGCTGTTTAATGACGGTAAAAATGAAACACAAGGTAAATATCCTGCATAATTTCTCTTTTCTGTGCTGCGCTGATCAGAGCGCCGTCCCTAGCAACGGTCTGTTATACTTGACGACGGTCCGTTATACAGAAATAACAGACCGCAGAACGCAGAGCTGGACCAATCAGAGAGCAGCATTCAATAGAGCCGTGTAATAAGATGAAATAAAATGTTCAGACAGAAAGAAGCTACACACACACTGAGTAGACTGATATCTACCTTTCCAGGGAAACACACATCATGAATCCAACACTGGCCGTCAGACTATATACATAAATTGAATTGAAGATTACTTTGATGATGAAATTCTCAGGTTTTGCCACAAACGAGATCATGGAGCAGAGTTGAATGAGGTCAGAAATGAGAAGGTTGATGATGTAGATCGGAGCCACCTGACCATCTCTGACCTGCAGGAAAACATTGAGAAGAGTAAACACAGTGGTTGGAAACATGTTGTGATGTTGTTATCTTGTTCTGCTGAACAAACTGCACTCATATGATTTATTTTAATGCATTTTTTTATTTGATCAAACTCTTCCTCAGTCATGAACTGAGTTCTCACCTGAGAGTAAAGTCCATAGATGGCCACTAGGGTCAGTGGGAGGCCGATACTGATGATGATGCACGTTACCACATCGTCAATAAACTGAACTTCTTCATCTCTGATGGGGGTGATGGTGTTGTTTTCATTGTCATACTTGATGTTGTTGTTGTAGCCTTCGTGCAGCGAGATGTTGTTATAGAAATCTTCCATTCTTCAGTGTGAAACCTGTTGTTCGAGAGTAGAACATCTTGATGTTCACTTCGTACTGTTCAGTAATGATTACTAACGCTGTGAAGTGCTGCTCACACAAATACAGATGTTTGAATTCACTTCATTTGAGATGGTGGAAATAAAATGTTCTTCTTCCTAAACAAAGAAATTCACATTCTCCCTCCTCCCTGTGCCATGTGGGCTCAGCAACCGTCTTCTACGGTGGCCCTGAGAGCTCAACATACTGTACTCTTAAAATAACACATGCACACAAACACACAACAATTCAGGAAACAACTTCACAGCTGACGATGCATGCACTGCAAAAACTGTTAACAACTGCAAAAACTTCTGTGTCCCCAGAAAAACCTCTGTTGTATTGTGAGTTTTTCAGCACATGTGTTGTCAAATTAATGGTGTTGTTTTCCAGCTCTTTAGTTTGTTTGTGTGTTTGCATGCTGCAGTGTGTTGAGCCCTCAGGGCCACCGTAATCCTTAACCATCTTGAGTCGTTTCCTCTCTTTACCACCATCTTGTGGTTGGTCGCAGCGACTGCTCTGAATCAGCCATCTCAATCTTAATCTAATCTTAATCTAGTCTGCTGATGTGTTTTGTGTTTCATAATGGTGAATATTACCAACCTCTACTCCCAAATCCTTCACTACGCACTACTGAAATGATAATTTTGAATTTAAAGTGAATCATTAGTCAAAAGTATGGTGAAATTTTAGGGCCGTGTCTATATTGGTTATACTTTCACTGTTTCAGGATATCTCCCAATGATAACTGTAACAAAGTATTTTAATAAACATGCTTAGTATCAATATCACAATAGTCAAACATTGATTACCTACCAACGTTACAGACAACTGCAGTAGCTACACTGTAAAATTAAAACAAAACAAAACAAAAAACAGCATATTAGCCCAAATCCCAAAAACATAAGGCAAGAGAGAGGAAAAACAGAAAAAAACAGTCCAGGTCCTGTACTGTATAAATAACTTCACAGTTTGGTAATACTTTACAATAAGGGTCCCTTAATTAACGTTAGTTAGTACATTATTAAGCATTAATACATAAACTAATGTGTTAATTAATGCTGAGTAATAGATAGATAATGATTATTCAACTTTTATTATTAATTAATAATTTATTAAGTAACTTTGAGTAGTAAACATTAATTAACTGCTTACTAATAGGCTACATTAATTAATGTATTTCCTAATCTTAAGTAATACATAATAATGATTGTGAATATATCTGTAAACAGTTAATTAATGCTTAATAATGTACTAACTAACGTTAATTAAGGGACCCTTTCTGAATGATGTTAGACAGATTGAGAGAAATAATGCAGCAAAAAGTTTACCTTTGAAAGCTGGTGGAAAATAACCTGGATGTTTATTTCATGATTTCTCGTCAGTCTGGTCACAACTATGCAGTAACTCTGCAATATATGGCATGAAGGAGGTTCTTCATCTAATCTCTGCTTCATCTTATCTCTGCTTCTCACGAAGTGAACACAAGTGTTGTCTTTACACTGCCGAATGTCATTTTTACTATACACCATGTTTTCCTATATACTTATAGTGAAAATATGCATTAATTTAATTACACAAATCTATACAAAAGCAGATTTTTAAAAGTGCCCAAATTACAACCTTCAAGTGAGAGGAATGTTATCAGAAAGTTGTGGGTAAAGAGCTAAAGGTGTTCAAATTTACAATGAATAAACATTAACAAACAGTATGTTCATAAGAAATAATGTAGAAAGAACTTACAACAATTGGTTAGACATTATTTATAAACAGGAGAAAGTTAAACATGCAGAAAAAAGAAAAAGATATAGCTTTATAGCTATTTCTTGAAGCTGTCACAGTGCAGCACAGCAGGTGAAGCCACAATTAAACGTCTTGTTGAAAAGTCAGAAGCATCAGTCTCTGTCTTGTCTCATTTGCTTACATTTCCTCTTCCATTTTCTATTTGACCTTGTTTCTAACAATATTTTTTAACAATAATTGTGTTATCATTCATCCTGTTGTTCTGCTGATGTCACTTTCAACGTTCATCCTGCAACGACACACCAAAGCCAACAACTTGTCCACAGCTCCTTTCCTACTGAAAAAATACAGAAACAAGTCTGTAAGAGGACTGAATTTTAGCAAAAGGTCAGAGACAAACCAGAAGATATCATCACTTCTTTCTTCTCCTGCAAGGAACCAAATGATGCTGGGCAGGAACAACAGAGTGTAAATAAGTAGCACCAAAACCAAAATGGCCACAATTCGTCGTTTTTCATCAGGAGGGACACTGATGGCTGCAGACAGAGCTTTAATGGTCCCAGACAGGAAGAATATGAACAGAGGGAGGGGAAGGAGGAAAATAAGTGCATAGATGATTCGCCTGAAATAATAACTGGTCATGAAATGGAAAAAAAGGCCAATGATTAAAAGAAGGATCCAGACCACAACACAGATCACAACAGAGGTCTTGATGTTTCGTCTGAAGCGGTACCACAGCGGCCAGGCGACGACCAAATACCTGTAATACACAGACACACAGGTCGTCTTTGTGGAGCATCTGAATTATGATGAAATGAAATGATCAGACAGAGAAAATTTACACACACACTGAGTAGACTGATAGCTACCTTTCCAGGGAAACACACACCATGATGCAAATGCTGGCCATCAGACCATAAATGTATGTAAAATTAAGGATTTCTTCGATGATCAAATTCTCAGGTTTTGCCACATAAACGATCATGCAGCAGAGTTGAATGAGATCAGAAATGAGAAGGTCGATGATGTAGATCGGAGCCACGTGATCCTTTCTGACCTGCAGGAAAACATTGAGAAGAGTAAACACAGTGGTTGGAAACATGTTGTGAGCTGATGACATGTTTTTATCTTGTTCTGCTGAAAACTGCACGCATGGATTTGTCATCAAACTCTTCCTCAGTCATAAACTGAGTTCTCACCAGAGAGTAAAGTTGATAGATGGCCACTAGGGTCAGTGGCAGGCCGATACTGATGATGATGCACAACACCACGTTCCTGATGAATACAAGTTTCATAATGTTGCTGATGTCAGTTTCATCATTGGACTCGATGTTGCTGTTTTTGTCACTTTTGTCCACTGAGGTGCTGTTGATGTAGAAATCTTCCATCTTCCTACAGTATAAAATCTGTTGTTAGAGAGAAGAGCATGCATTTTAATGTAGACCTGACATCGTTCAGTGATAATGCTCAAGCACATGCAGAGCGGGGAGCGGTGGGTGCTGGAGTATCTTCCCCTTTGTCGCTGCCTCTTTTTTTTTTTTTTTTTTTTCTTGCATGTGTGTGAAGGCCTCCCTCTGGCCCTTCAAAAAAAAACATTTGACAAATAATAACAATAATTTTAGATAAATGAAATGACCTTGTGACCTTGTGACCTTGGTCACATGATCCACGTCATGAAAATAATTAGGGCCATGGGGCAAGCGCACCAATAACTATTGTTATTGTGTGGATTTTTTCTGTTTAATTATTTCTCTTCCGGACTATTTTCGGTTCACTACAAATTCGCTACTAGACAAATTACAAATTATATATCAAAACATGTGTCTTGATCGGGATTGGTGTGCTATTACTTTTCTCAACAGTTTATGA
Source organism: Trachurus trachurus (assembly GCF_905171665.1). Classification (NCBI taxonomy): domain Eukaryota; kingdom Metazoa; phylum Chordata; class Actinopteri; order Carangiformes; family Carangidae; genus Trachurus; species Trachurus trachurus. The sequence goes on from NC_139906.1 coordinate 7,495,889, forward strand.
ATTTTTCGCGACGTAAGTTTTGCATTGAAGTCAATGGGACAGGCGAGAAAAAAAAGAGCGAAAAAGAACAATAATTGGAGTTTTACAAACGTCTACTGCTCAGGCATACTTTCACCTAGAGACTTAATTTGAACTTTAAATAGTAGACACAAGTCTTGTGTATTAGTGTATTAATCCATGTTTTGATAGGTATTATAGTTTTTCATCAATCACTGTTCAATGATCATGATCATTTTTGGAGAAATTATGAGATTATAATGGGTGTGTATTGCACGGAATGTTCTTGTCAGAGTGCGTGACATCATCGGTTAGAGTGGGAGAGAGCCCAGAAAAATTCCAGAATTTTTCTCTTTCCACACTCGGCCCGGCCACAATTTACACTCTACACACATGATTTTTTCCAAATTTGTAGACAATCTTGTTATCTCTCTCACTATGTGCTCAAGATATCAGAGAGACTTACAGAATTTACAGAATAAGCCTCTGAGTGCGGCCACGTCTGTCTCTGCTCCTCATTGACTCCAATACAAAGATTTTTTGACAGAAGCAGAATGGACCCCTGTTTTAAAATTGCCAGTGTCTCCAAAATATTTACTGTAGAAACACCAAATCGTACCAAATTTTTCAGGAAGTCCTTACAGCACTGTTGATCTGTGTTTTTTTCTGATAGGAGTTATCGTTTTGTCACAGTAAGCCTAAATGCGAGACCAGTGCAGAGGCAGAAAATCGCTCTTTTTCTTAACGTTTCTGTCTGTCTCAGCCTGGGGGGCCCCTATCGTTATTGGCAACCACCTCAAGTTGCCGTGGTAACCTCTGAGCCTCAGGCCAGAGCTCGTTAACTTCATAAACAATCCACCTAGAGCTCGTTAACATGTTTATAAACAATCCACCTGGAGCCACACACACCAACACATACAGGTAGCTTCATGTGATTACAGTTACACACACACACCAAAACACATAGGTAACATACACATGGCACATATGCGCGCACTCCTCTCCCACACACACAAACACACACACGAAACTTCATGTGATTAAAGAGATACACACACACAGAGACACACACAAACACCAGCACACAGGTGACTTAATGATCATTTGTCTGTCTGATCAGCTTTGTCTTGACCTTAAGATCGTGGGTTTGATTCCCATGTTGACAGAGATGGTATGTGATCCATCCTGTGATGGCTTCAGGAAACATCTGGAAACATTAGTATTCAGCCAGGCCCTTTCTTTATTTTATTTAATGGTTCTTTATTTACATCATTGCTTCATTTGTTTTTTGTTTTGTTTTTTGTACATTTATGTGAATAACTTTGTGATTGTTTTTCATCTGTCAGAGGTGCTACATGAATAAAGGTTTATTTCTACTTTACTTTCTCTTCCGCTGTTACCACTGAGTTTCCTTCCTGTTTTTTTTTTAAGTAGCCTATATTATTTTGGGCCTTTAATGGACAGGACAGTTGAGAGAGAGACAGGAAATGGGGGGCAGAGAGGGGGGTAAATGGAATGACATGCAGGATAGGGCCGCTCGGCGTGGGATTCGAACCGGGGTCGCCTGCAGTGAGGACTATAGCCTCAACACATGGGGCGGGTGCTCTAGTTTAACACTGCCCCAGTTTCCTTCCTGTTTACTGTCATCTTGTTAAAGCTTTCAGCAAGGACCATGTACGCACACACACATGCACGCATGCACGCACGCACACACACACACACACTCACCATAATGAGTTTAATACAATTTTTTGATAATATGATAAATATTAATATTGTATTGTATTGTTTCAGCCTAGCACTGATTACCGAATGTGGCAAGGTGAAGAGGGCCCGGGCGGGGATTGAACCCACACCTCCCGGGTCAGAGTCATGCGCGCTTGCCAGTCACCCAAAGGGACATCCCTTTGGCCAAGTAGCCAGGGCACATGATCAATTGGAGGCATAGTGACAGGAACCGTCAACTGTCACATCTCTCCCCCTCTTTTCACAAGCACGTCCTCGTGCTTCCGCGCAGGCTGCCACACATTAGGAATCCATGGACCCACCCCTAGTGCTACATGGATCCTGCCAACAACGCCAGAATGTGGCAAGGTGAAGAGGGCCCGGGCGGGGATTGAACCCACACCTCCCGGGTAATAGTCATGCGCGCTTGCCAGTCACCCAAAGGGACATCCCTTTGGCCAAGTAGCCAGGGCACATGATCAATTGGAGGCATAGTGACAGGAACCGTCAACTGTCACACTAACAAGGCCCCAACACTGTACACACACACACACACAAACTTTAATTTGTCACTCTATTTTGATTGTGTTTTTAACTGTTCTGAACAAAGTGTGTTTGGCTTTGACAAGTATGAGTAGTAGTTTTTTGTAAGTGGTGTACTAGTAAGTGAGAAAAGAGGTCATGAACACACACATGCACACTTGCTAATCCAGTATTTTAACACAAAAATCAAATTAATGAGATTAAAGGCAAGAGAGAAGAAATTGACACTAACCTTCGATTACTTTCCACCCACAGTCAGTGGTCATCAATAATTTTACAGTTTTTATGAATGAGTTTATAAATAGATTGTAAGAAATAATGTGACACAAACTTTACCTTTGAAAATTGGAGGAAAACAATCTGGATATTTCCCTTGTTGTCTGTATCAATCTGGTCTCGTCTAATGCAACAATTTCCTTTACCATGAAGGTAATCCACTTTCGTCTTCTACTTCTTCTTCTTCTTCTTCTTCTTCTTCTTCTTCTTCTTCTTCTTCTGCATTTCAGGAAGTGAACAGGGGTGGTTCTTCTCTTCATACTGCTGAGTTTATTTAAAGCAACAAAAAAAAGAAGAAAGAAAAAAATCCTTAATATCATAATATTTATTATTATTATTATTTTAGTATTGTTATTATTATTACTACTATTATTATTATTATTATTAGTAATTCGTTTTTTAAAATATATTTTATATTTTTATGTTTCTCTGAACACAACCTGCACATTGTCAGGTAGGCAGCTCCAAGCATCCTGGAGTATGAAGTATAAAAGAAAAAAAAAAAGAAAGAGTTACTGATGATGTGCTCTCTTCTCCTGAGGAAGACAAAGATGGTTTTCTATACAAATGATGATGAACTTTCAAACTGATCTTGCTCTAAACCATAAATGTTGAAACTGTGAAAAGGGGAGATATAAATAAACATACAAGGGCCACAGTGAAGCTGATAGTTTCGCTCAGAGTGAAGCCAAGTGGCAAGAGCTTCCCCTTCTTGTCCCTGCAGACATGACTAATCACACGCATCATCTCTCAAAACAGGCTCAACAAGTAGATTGTCTTGTAATACCTTTTGTAGGACAGTGTTTTTACAAAAAAAATCTTTCTTTGACCATGGAGGTCAAGGTCAAAGCGCCTTCATCAGGTTAAAAAAACAAACAAACAAAAACAATAAAGTTAATCTTGAATCACCATGGCAATCCATTTCAATTCATAGTTATCCCTAACCTAACCCTAACCCTATGTCAGTTTACAGGAAAAAAGAAACAAGCCTTCAAATTGTAACTTTACCTGCACTCTCTATCATATTACTGAATGTGAATAAAACAAAAATAAAAAAGCGACAACGCTAATAAAATCAATCACAAACACAACCGATGAGCAGATCATTTTTAACCTAAAACTAATGAAAAACAATGAATTAATCCCCTTTAATCAATCAATTTTTCTTTTTCCTTTTTTTTTTTTTTTTTTTACGTTGAATTATAATATTTTCCCTAAGATCTCCCTAAGAGTGTTTTTATAACTTTTTTTTTTACCTTATATTTTCCCATTCATTCTCCTATTGCACAGTATAATGACTGTTATACTGTACCCCTTATAACATGACACATGACACATGCATCTCTTCATTCACAGCGATGCTGCTAACAGGCTAACTCCCTGCTCACCTGCATCACTGCGCTCTCTGTCTCTCTGTCTCCGCTTCTCTTGCTCTCTCACCCACTATTCACACACAAGCTACACACAAACATGCTGAGCTGCTGCTGGAAGTAGCTGCTCGCCTCCTGCAACATCGCTCAGTCTCACACTTCTCAAACTTACTATCGTTTAACCAACAATGGCAATTTAGAAAAGGTAAACCAAATTTATTTGTACAGTATTTTATACACAAAGGTCATTCAATGTGTTTAACAGAAAAAATGCATTGAAAAAATAATACATAGTAAAAACAGCATACTAAGAGAATGGGATGAAAACATACAGTAATAGCACAGATTACAAAGAGCAGGATTAGAAGATTATAAATGTAGAATACGTGAATTTATTGCTTCTTTTCAAGCTGGTTATGGTTTGGTCAGTTGGTATTTCCCTCCTTTACTTCCTCTGATTTTTTTCCTCCTTTGTCTAACAACCTGTGATCTCTAATTCTGTTGATCTGCTGGTATCAGTGTCACTGTCCATCCTGCAACAACACACTGAGGCCAAAAACTTGTCTGTGGCTCCTTTCCTTAATAAAATATACAAAAATAAATCTGCAAGAGGACTGAGCTTTATGAAAAGAAAAGAGAGATACCAGAGGTTATACGCAAATCTTTGAACAAGGAACAGAATGATGCTGGGCAGGAACAACAGTGTGTAAATAAGTAACACCAAAACCAAAATGGCCACAATTCGACGTTTTTCAGCAGGAGGGACACTGATGGCTGCAGACAGAGATTTAATGGTCCCAAACAGGAAGAATATGAACAGAGGGAAGGGGAGGACGAGGAAGACAGCAAAGATGATTTCCATGGACTTTATAGAAAAACTGAAACCGATGACGAGGTTAAGGACAAGACTAAAGACCCAGACCACGACAGAGACCACGACAGAGGTCTTGATGTTTCGTCTGAAGCGATACCACAGCGGCCAGGCGACGACCAAATACCTGTGATACACAGACACACACATCGTCTTTGTGGAGCATCTGAATTATGATGAAATAAAATAGTCAGACAGGAAATAGCTACACACAGTACACAGTACACAATAACTTGATATCTACCGTTCCAGGGCGATGCACTCCATGAAGCAAATGCTGGTCGTCAGTCCGAAAAAGTAAATCATATCATTGGTTCCTTCATACATGATATGTTTATTAATGTATTTATTAGGATTTGCCACTTGAACAGTAAGGCAGCAGAGCTGAATGAGGTCAGAGATGAGAAGGTTGATGATGAAGACCGGAGCCACGTGATCATTTTTGGCCTGCAGGAAAACATTGAGAAGAGTAAACACAGTGGTTGGAAAGAAAGGATGAAGGAAAATGTTCTTTTTCTAACCCTAACCGATACCCTTTACTGCCTAGACCTAATCAAGTCGTTTTACCAACATCTTCCACAGACTTTACCACAGACATAAGACATGCAATGAATAAATAAATAAAAGAACAAATATATAAATATAATGTTCTCACCAGTGAGTAAACTCCATAGATGGCTGCAAGGGTCAAAGGGAGACCAAGAACGATGACAATACATTGCACCACATACATGATGACTTCTTTGAAGAAAAGACAAGGGTATCTGGTGATGATGTTTTCGATGATGTCTTCAATGTCGCAGCCATGATAGCTTCTGTTCAGTGATGTGTTGTTGACATGCGAATCTTCCATCTTCCAGTGAACCCAGAAATTTTAAAAAAATGTTAAGTATCTCAATATCATATGTGTTAGAGATCATACTAAACCCGTTAACACAAATATGGTATAATAGCTATAATAAAGAATAAACTTCAAAGTGATCCAACATTTAAGTTACAATCTCAGTTCACTGGTCTCTAAGACAAGAGAGGTGAAAAACTGCCTGGTAGGCCTCCAGTTCACTGAGTAAAATTCATTTATTTAGTTTTTAGGATTTGAACATTTATTTGAAAAACCTTTTATTGTTTTTCATCTGTTAGAGCTGTGATATGAATAAATGTTTATGTTTTTTTACTTTACTTAGACACAGTACAACTTCTGTACAGTCTTCAATGTGAGTCAAGAGCAGGTTTTTTGATACCAACTCAAAGTATTCAATGATAATACTAAACCTGTTAAATGCTGTTCACACAAATACAAAAAAAAAAAAAAAAAAAAAAAACTAGGTACATTTCAGAGAGATGGAGCATTTCAGCACCAAAGTCAGTTCACTTGTCTTCAAGACAAGAGAGAGAGAACAAACTGTACATACCTTCTGGTTTTGTTTGTTGATTTTCTGTCCCTCAAATACTTATTTTCCCAGAGGAAAATAAGTATTTGAGGGACAGAAAATGTAGTGTAGTGACATGGGGACATAAAAAATAGCAGCAACGGAAGAGAAGGTCAGCACAGACTCAGTTTCATGGTTGGCTTATTGCACATTAATTAATTTGTGTTGGTTCATGTGACCTGCAAAACCATTTACTATAGAAGTTGTAAGCAGAATGTTGACATGTAATAAAGGTAAACCAGCAATATGTCACTTAGCCTCTTGAGAAACAATGTAGAAAAAAATAGGTAATTTCTGCTTCCGCTACTGCATTTTAAGAATAGAACAGAGGTGTTTTTTTCTCCTTATACGGTTGAGAGATGTTTACAGTTGAAACACCCTTAATACCTTGCCAGCGCTGCAGGGCTGAGCCACCATTTACTCAGCAAAGCATATTAGCATCCTCTTTGGTTACAGGAAATGTGAAGAGTTTTAGCATCTCCAGTCCAAAGATATCAGCAAAAGTCTTTTTTACTAAGGTAAGAATTTCACTTCACCATGTCCCTTCCCCTCACCTAATCTTTACCACTAATGAAGACAGACATAGTGATTTCATTGCAGAGTGACATTCTTGCTATAAACAATAAATGTTAAAACCCTGAAAAGAGGAGATATCAATAAACATATGGGGCCACAGTGAACCTGATACAGTATTGTGGATCCAATTGAATGAAGCACAGCAACATCTTTACTATGAATTATAATATTTACCCCTCGTTTTATGTTTTTTTTTTAATGTCATAAATGTACTGTTATGTCTGTCTTGTGTCTATATGAAATGCAGGCTTTGATTGTCCAAGGCAAATTTCCCTCTGGGGACAATAAAGTTGATATTCATTGATATTGATTGAGCTCTTTTTAAGTGTTTTCACAACTTATTTTTAACACAGAGAGGCTAAAAACTTTTTTTTTTTTTTACCTTATATATTCCCATTTGTTCTCCCATTGCACTCAGTATTATGACTGTTATACCTATGATAACCCTAACCCATGCATATGAACATACTGTACAAGCTACATGCTGAGCTGCTGCTGGAAGGAGCTGCTCTCCTGCAACATCACTCAGTCTCACACTTCTCAAACTTATAGCAGATCTTGCACAGAGATGATAAATCATTTCTTTTAGTACGTCATTATGTTCTGCTTTATTCAGCAGCATTGTGACACTGATGGTTCATGGAAAGCGAAACAGATACCAAAGAGTGTGGGGATTTTTTTTTATTTAGGTATTTAGGTTTGGGTAATCATTTAATCAACAATGGCAATTGAGAAAAGGAAAAACAAAAAATATGTGTACATTATACAGTATTATGTTACAAAAAAAAGGTAATTCAATGTGCTTTACAGAGAAAATGCATTAACAATATTAGTAAAAGCATATTAAGAGAATGAAAACATAATAGCACATTACATTAAAATAGATAATATCCAGTTAAAGAGCAGGATTAGAAGATTAAATGAAGGCAAGGGAGGATAACTGAATTCATTGCTTCTTTTCAAGCCGGTTATGGTCGTTTTATGTGCCTCTTTCTTTCTCTGTCTACATGGAGCGACTTCCTATTGACATCATTCTGCTGACATCCTGCAATGACAGACACACAGGCTAAAGACTCGTCTACAGCTTAAAGGTCCCATATTATACTGTTTTTCAACCAGTTCACATAGGTCTAAGTGGTCCAACCACACTGTATTGGGCAGGCCAGTGCAGAGACCTTTGGGGGGGGGGGCAGGTGCTTAAAAAAAGCACCTATATTTATTTATTTATATAACAAGAAGCCTGACATACTTTTCCCCCTCAAGCAGCACACTGTCTGTGTGTGTGTGGTTAGCTGTTGGCTATAACTTAAAGGTATGTTGCAGGCACACACACACGCACAGAAAGTTTACTTTGTCAGGTCATCTTACCATACATCTAATAATGTGCACAAATACCACTGCAAAACCTACTAACTGGGCCACGGGTTGTACACCAGAACTCCTGTTTTACAGCAAAAATGCAAGTAGCAATAATTATTTTCATGTTATGGTGTGTCTGACAGGTTTTCGGGGAAGGTGCTCCAGCACCAGCGCCCTTCTGCACGTGCTGGCTCAATATCTCCCCCTTTACTTTTATTACACTTTATTTACATCACTTTAAGTATTTAGGGGCTATTTGTAGATCATACAACCCCACTTCAAAAAAAATGCTACTATCCCTTTAATGACTTAATCTTTACCATGAAGGAAGACAGGTGTAATTTCCTAATGAATTCAATTAATTCATTTGTAGACTACTATAAACACACAACGTGTTTTTAAGAGGTTATGGATGATGTGATCTCTTCTCATGTGGAAAACAGAGATGGTTATCTATACAAATTATTATGAAAACTATGCAGGTGAATGACCTCTTTGTCACATTCTGCCCAGTCTGATCCTGCTTTTGATTCCCATTTCTTGACTCCCACCCCAGCCTGCCCTCTCTGACCGTCGCCTGTCCCTGTACTCTCAGTTAACACACACAAACCCCTCACAAGCTCTGAGCTGAAACGAGAACCTGAGAACCACCATCACCTTCCTGCTGTTTTTCATACAAAATGAATTGTACAAAAAGTAAACAAGTAATATGTTTTTATTTAGAAATTATGAAGAAAAAAATCCAGTTTTTAAACTGTTCATTAGTAACACAAGCAAAGTTAAAATGCAGAAAACAGACAAAACAAAGATGTAAGAATGAGAGAGTTGTTGTTATAATGACATAGTGGTCATGCTGTAATTTATTTCAGTTTATTAAAGTGATATAAACTTTGCTTTCCTGACTAAAGTGTAATAATGATAGACATGAACTTTTAATAGATTAAAAAGAGAAAACTTAATATTTTTAGTGGATATATAGTTAGTAGTATTATTAGTTTTAAATCACATCAGAAGACGACAGTATCTGTTTTGTCTCTACATTTCCTTTTCTATTTTACTTTTTGCCTGCTGTACTTCCGCAGCTTTTCTCTCTCTGCCTGCATCTAACGACTGCATATCACATGTTACCATTCAGACTGTTACTGTGCTGATGTCACTGTCACTGTTCATCCTGCAACGACACACAAAGGCCAAAAACCTGTCTGCAGCTCCTTTCCTACTGAAAACATACAGAAACAAGTCTGCAAGAAGACTGAACCTTACCAAAAGCACAGAGACAAACCGGAACATTGAATCATGTCGATATTCTCCTGCAAGAAACCCAATGATGATGGGCAGGAACAACAGTGTGTAAATAAGTTGCACCAAAACCAAAATGGCCACAATTCGCCGTTTCTCATCAGAAGTTACACTGATGGCTGCAGACAGAGCTTTAATGGTCCCAAACAGGAAGAATATGAACAGAGGGAAGGGAGGGAGGAAGTAAACACCAAGGATGATTCCTGAGACCTGAGACCTCCAGAACATGAGTGAGACCAGAAAGACAAGAGGAAGGATCCAGACTATGACACAGACCACAACAGAGGTCTTGATGTTTCTTCTGAAGCGGTACCACAGCGGCCAGGCGATGACCAAATACCTGCAATACACAGACACACAGATCGTCTTTGTGGAGCATCTGAATTATGATGAAATAAAATGTTCAAACAGAGAAAAGCTACACACACACTGAGAAGACTGATAGCTACCTTTCCAGGGCGATGCACATCATGAACCCAACGCTGGTCATCAGACCATAAATGTAAATGGCCTCATTGGCCAGAAAAAGGGAATTCTCGGGTTTTGCCACCTCAACGATCATGTAGCAGAGTTGAATGAGGTCAGAAATGAGAAGGTTGATGATGTAGATCGGAGCAACATGATTCTTTCTGACCTGCAGGAAAATATTGAGAAGAGTAAACACAGTGGTTGGAAACATGTTGTGAGCTGATGATACGTTTTTATCTTGTTCTGCTGAAAACTGCACTCATATGAATCCGTCATTAAGACTTCAATTAGTTCTCACCTGAGAGTAAACTCCGTAGAAGACCAATAGGATCAGTGGAAAACCGATACTCGTGACAATGTAATACACCACATCTCTGATCAGTACATATTGTTTATAGCTGATTCCTGTGTAATCATAGTTGTAGTCACTGTAATTGTGGCTTTCGTACGCTGAGGTGTTGTTGACGTTGAAATCCTCCATTCTTCAACAGTAAACCTGTTGTTTAAGAGAAGAGCAGGTAATTTATTCTCCACTTTAAAGTATTCAGAGATAAAACTAATGCTGTAAAATGCTGTCTCCAGTTTCAAGGTATTAAAAAAGTGTTTCTAAACCACTAATATTTTCAACCATACCGTTCCTATGCTAGGAAGCATAGGAAGCTGTTTTCCCTTTAGATTATAAATGACTCAAAGACAGAGTTTTAAAGGTAGTACTCCAAGAGCTTTCCCCCCATCAATACACAGGGTTTTCCCTCAGCACCAAAGGTTTAGACAATATACAGTAGTATCTCCAATCAGCTCCTCTTTGCTGCCTGCGTCTGTCAGAGAAATGTTGAATTTTAGTGTCTGTTTGTTTTTAAGAAGAACATCTCTGCTGATCAGCTTTTACAAAACAAATATTGTCCCCAGCTCTGTATCTAGTCTGCAGAACTTCTGTGCCCCTGCTTTGTGTGTGTGAGCGTGTGTGTCTGTACTGTACTGTAGTTGCAAAACCACAATATTGTGAAAATGTGATATTTTTGCTCAAGGTTATTATGAAGTCACAATCATACTGGCCTGTGTCTAGTTCACACAAATACAGTAGTTTCAGCTATAATACATGATACATCTGAGAGCACTCCAGCATTTTAGCACCAATCTCAGTTAGGACAGAGGATGTTGTTATGATGCCATGTAAAACCCTTTGACACAAACTAAACTAAAAATGGGCTATACAAATAAAATTGCCTTGCCTTGCCTTGCCTCTTTAAGACAAGAGGGAAACACATGAGCTAACTGTAGATGACAAGAACTACAGTAGTGTCCAGTCCCAACACCTTTACAGTTATGGTCAGGGAAAGAAAAACAAATTTTACCTTTGAAAGCTGCTGGATCACAAGCCGGGTGAGTTTCTCCTAGCAGAGTCTGTTGTTTCTCCTCTGAATCCTCACAGTCTAATAATGTGTAATTCAGCGAATGTAGCATGATAATGTTATGAAGGAGGTTCTTTATGATGTGTTCTCTACTTCTAAGGAAAACAGAGATGGTTATCTATACAAATGTTTATGAAAACTATGCAGGTGTGTGACTAGTGCGGACACTAATTTGTTTGTGTTGGTTCACAACTGTGTGACCTGCAAAAACCATTTAGTATAAAAGTTGTAAACAGAATGTTGACATTTAAAGGAACTTTATGTAAGAAATGTACAGGAAGTAATCATAAAACCACTCATTATGTCAGCAGAGACGAAGAAATCATGTTAATTTGAAATACTGATCTAACTGACAACAATAGCACAGCCAGAATATTCTTTTAACACATTTTATATGCAGCCTGCAAATCATGTTTATGTTTTGGTTTTGTGTTTTGTGTTTTGCGTTGGTGGCATTTCGGCCTCTGGGTTGCCAATTAAGCTACTACGACTGGGAGAAAAAACGATCTCCAATTGAGATTGTGACATTTTTTTTTGGTCGCTTTCGATTATCGGCTATGGTCATATTTCCTTGACATCACATGGGAGAAATAAGCGGCTTGTCACTCTCCGCTGTCTGATACACCACCTCCTGTCGTGAGCATATAGTTTGAGCTGCAGCAGCTGCAGCTAAAGCCAAAGGGAAGAATTACAAAGTGAAAGTTTGAAAAGAGGGAGAACGGTCAGGTCTCCTTTCTCTGGTCGTTGTAAAACCGGCGGTCAGAAAGTGGAGGAAAGTCCTAATGTGAAAACACAGAGATGTTCATGACGTTTATTCTGCGGAAACGGTTCTCATATGTTTGCTCATGAGAAGAACAGCCTCCTGTAGATGCAGGGTAACAGTGTGTGTGTGTGTGTGTGTGTGTGTGTGTGTGTGTGTGTGTGTGTGTGTGTGTCAGTGCTGTGCAGAATTGAATGAGGTCAGAAATGAGAAGGTTGATGATGTAGATCGGAGCCACCTGACCGTTTCTGACCTGCAGGAAAACATTGAGAAGAGTTAACACAGTTTGGAAACTGATGACATGTTTTTATCTTGTTGTGCTGAAATCTGCACTCATGTGAATTTGTCATCAAACTCATCCTCAGTCATGAACTGAGTTCTCACCTGAGTATAAAGTCCATGGATGGCCACTATAGGGTCAGTGGGAAGCCGATACTGATGATGATGTACGTCACCACATTTTTGATGAATGTTCCGTCTTTCTCGTCTATGATGGAGGTGTGGTTGCCATAAGTGTAGCTGTAGTTAGTGTGAATGCTGAAAGCATTCACACTATTGTTCTTCTGTTCGGCCATTTTCTTTATACTTTTGGCACTTAACTAGTCCTTCATACTTTGTGCTATTTCAACAATTCTCACATCAAAATGTTCAGCCTTTTCGGGACAGGTGTGCTATTACTTTTCTCTTTTCAACTATTCATACTTTTTGCAATATTCAACTATTTCTCTTTCCCCATAGAGAATGCATTGGAACAGTCTTGAAACTCTTCAAATCTTCTTCAACCTCTCTTCTCCACAACTCTGTCTGTAGTCCAGTTGGTAAGGTGGCCGCTTGCCAACCCCAAGGTCACTAGTTCGAATCCAGGCTGAGCACTCTTGTTATGTGATGTTGAATTCTGCTCCCCTCCCCCACCCTCAATTGGTTACAGGTGTTCGTTAAGAGACGCATTAATTGCTTCTGCCACCGTTTGCAGCACATCATCACATTACAATGGCAACATGCTTATGTGTGTGCTCTCTGTGGCGAAGTGGTAGCCAGGCTAGCGCCGCCTACTGGTTCCGGCAAATTTCATTTGCCTCAACAATGTAGTCAGGACACTAGCAATGCGTTTCGGTTTGCTCCGTCCGCTCCCAATCAGCAAACAGACGGGTAAGTGAAGGCGATGACGTTGAACTCAAGCGCTCAAGATTAACCTATGAGCTTAACCGGTGTATAGCACACGTGACCACCAAGCAGCAGTGATTAGTTGAAGCAAATGTAAGCAACCGCCTCCCGGAAGCAAACGAATCCCTATGGCTCGTGTTCAGACGCTATATGAAATGTAATGAAGTAAGCGGCTGATGCATCAGGCTAGCGAAGTGGCAGAGTAAAGGTTTATTGATCATGAGGTCATGGGTTCGATTCCTGCCTCATTCATGTCGTACTTTCTGCTAGAGACTTCATTCAAATTCTGATTTGTAGACAAACTTCTACTGGCTCATTTATAATGCTTTTTTAAGCATCATTGAAAAATCTCACATTCATCAAAGTCTCAACCTCTACTTCATTGGAAGTTTTGGAATGGCCTAGTGGATAAGGTTCCTGCCATCCAACCACAAGGTCACAGGTTCAAATCCCACCTGAACAGTCTTGTTAGTGTGTCAGCCACTTTGAACTTTAACCAATACCACTTGGTCTGGTCACATGATCAAACTTGATAATGCATATGCGCCCCCACCTATTCTCTTTACCTCTTTCAATCTTGGTTTGTGTTAACATGTTTCTTGTTTATACCACTGCACTAAGATTGATTTGCACTGGAACTACAGCTTTGGGCTCGTTAACTTCAGAGTGAGACAGAGTGCAGTTCATCAACAGACAACAGTCTCTGCAACTGTGTGTACACTGTGGCCTAGAGGCAGAGTGAAAGTCTGCTGACCATGAGGTTGTGGGTTCGATACCTACCTTGGTCAACCATTTGAATGGTAATCACTGCTTGCACTATTTGCTAATTCTGCAACAGCGTTCAGCTGCTTTCAGCATTCACACGCATTTCCATCAGGAAATGCTACTTTATCTAGTTGTAACTGATGTTGCTGCCATCGAAATCTTCCATTCTTCAGTATGAAACCTGTTGTTTGAGAGAAGAGCAAGTTTTTTAATGTCGACCTGACGTTGTTCAGTGATGATACCAAAGTTGTGAAGTGCTGTTCAAAGGACAGGATGAGTCGAGTGATGAAGCATTTTAGAATAGACCTCAGTTCGCTGGTCTCTTAAAGCCCCATTATGTAGGATCTGTGGTACTGGCAACTGTCTGATACTGTATCTTTCCCAGAGAAACACAGTAGCCTATGTGAATTTGTTGCCGGTGCCGGTGCCATTGCTGCTACAGACCAGTCCCCTTGTTATGAACTAATAGCTTTACTGTTTTGATGTAACAGGTTATACATAGAGTTTTGATTTAAAATGTTGTAAATAAAGTGAGACAAGTGCTATAACAGAAACTTTACCTTTGAAAGCTGCTGGATCACAACCTGGATGAGTTTCTTTTAGCAGAGTCTGTTGTTTCTCCTCTTCATCCACACAGTCTAATAATGTGTTATTGAGCAACACTGCATGATAAGTCATGAGGGAGGTCCTTAATGATGTGACTCTGCCTCATCTAATCTTCACCACTGAGGAAGACAGATGTGGTTTTCTAGTGAATTCATCGCTGGGAGTCACATTCATTTTATAAACTAGAAACTTGCTATAAACTGTAAGTGCTTTGCTTCTCTGTCTCTGTACTGTATCTTTCTCTGTTGTTTTTATTGTTGTTAGAAAAGATGTGACAACAGTTTTCCAGATAAACAAGGTGTTTGTTATTTAGTTTATTAAGAAAGAATGTAGAAAGAACTTACAACAAAAACTACAGTTGTAGTTGGAAATCCTTTATAACTGTGTAAAAGTTAAACAGGTAGACAAAATAAAGATGTAAACAAGAGAGACAAGGTGGATAATGATCATGCTGCAGATCATTTCAGTTATTGAGTTATATAAACTTTGTTTTTGTGACTTAAGTCTAATAAAGATGTACATAAACTTTTAATAAACAAAAAGAGAAAAGAAAACTTTGTGTTTTTCAGTCAATGTATAGGCCAGTTAGACATTTCTTCCTCCCTTTTTCTCTCTCTCTCTCCTTCTTTCTCTGTCTTCATTGAGCGCCTGCCTATAAGTTGATATCATTCATTCTGATATGTCACTGTTCATCCTGCAACGACACATACAGGCCAAAAACCTGTCCCCAGCTCCTTTCCTACTGAAAACATACAGAAACAAGTCTGCAAGAGGACTGAGATTTAGCAAAAGGACAGAGACAAACCAGAAGAGATTAGGATTTCCTCCTTGTGCAAGGAACCAAATGATAAAAGGCAGGAACAACAGTGTGTAAATAAGTAGCACCAAAACCAAAATGGCCACAATTCGCCGTTTCTCATCAGAAGTTACACTGGTGGCTGCAGACAGAGCTTTAATGGTCCCAAACAGGAAGAATATGAAGAGAGGGAGGGGAAGGAGGAGGAAGACAGCAAAGATGACCCCTGAGACCTCATAATTAGGCCAGAGATGGAATGGGACCAGAAAGACAAGAGGAAGGATCCAGACCACGACACAGACCACGACAGAGGTCTTGATGTTTCTTCTGAAGCGGTACCACAGCGGCCAGGCGATGACCAAATACCTGTAATACACAGACACACACATCGTCTTTGTGGAGCATCTGAATTATGATGAAATAAAATGTTCAGACAGAGAAAAGCTACACACACACTAAGTAGACTGATAGCTACCTTTCCAGGGCGACACACACCATGAAGCAAACGCTGGCCGTCAGACCATAAATGTGAATTGAAAAGAAGATTCCTCTGATGATGAAATTCTGAGCTGTCACATAAACAATCGTGGAGCAGAACTGAATGAGGTCAGAAATGAGAAGGTTGATGATGTAGATCGGAGCCACGTGACCATCTCTGACCTGCAGGAAAACGTTGAGAAGAGTAAACACAGTGGCTGGAAACATGTTGTGAGCTGATGACATGTTTTTATCTTGTTCTGCTGAAAACTGCACTCATATGAATTTGTCATCAAACTCTTCCTCAGTCATGAACTGAGTTCTCACCTGAGAGTAAAGTCCATGGATGGCCACTAGGGTCAGTGGGAGGCCGATACTGATGATGATGCACAACACCATGTCCTTGATGAAGATAAAGTCGATTTCATAGTCAGACTTGATGTTGCTGACATTGTAGCGTTTGTCCACTGAGGTGTTGTTAAAGTTGAAATCTTCCATCATCCTACAAAATGACTAATGCACTGCGAAAACTGATAACACCTGCAAATATACAAATGGTAAATGGTCTGTGATTATATAGTGCTTTACTATACCTGAAAAAACTCTCCACACAACAGAAGTGTTTCTGGGGATATAACAAAGTGACAGATCTGACTACAGGCTCAGTCTAAGCTAAAGGACGTCTTCAATAATGTCTGAATTATCATAATAAACTAAACAAACTCTCTTTATCTTCAAACAACACTAATCTTCAATTTGTGTCCTCAGAAACACTTGTGTTGTGTCACGAGTTTTTCAGCAAGTGTTGGTGATGTTGTTTTCTGGCTCTTTAGTTTTGTTGGTGTGTTTGCATGTTGCAGTTTGCCATAATCGGCAGCCGTCTTGAGTCATTTCCTCTCTTTACCACTATCTTGTTAAAGTCTCTCTGGTTGTTCACAGCGACTGCTCCTGAATCAGCCTAATCCTGACAGCATCTCCACACATGGCTCTAAATTCTTACATCAGATATTCAATGTTTCTCTTTTTCTACACTGTAAATAAAAGTTTTTGAGTATCTGCTGATGTATTGTATGTTTCACAATGGTGAATATTATCATCGCTACATAATCCTTTACCTGTACTCACTATTTAAATGATCATTTTGGTTATTCAGTTAATTATTAGTCGAGACTAAAGTAATATTTTAAGTTTGCATCCATATTGGCTATTCTGTACTTCCACTGTTTCAGGATATTGACCCTGATGACGTTATTTAATAAAATGCTTAAATGAGCTGTCAGGAAGAAATGTATGGCAAGTATAAAATCACTCAATATGTCACCAGAGACTACGTAATAATGTTCATTTTAATAACAGCCATATTCTGTGAGTTAGAGCAATAAAACTGTCAGGGTAAAAAGCTAAATATTCATCTACAACGTACTCAACCTACAGAAACATGAACACATCGTTGATATTTTACTATGACAACAGATGTAGGTGAACTGCTGCTTCATCCCTCTCACTGCAGGTAGTAACTAATGCAGTCTAACATACAGTATTACAGAGAGACATGATGATCATCTTTACTTTGAGACTGTAAGTGAGTCTCGGGGTACCAGAGCCACAAAGCTGGAGAAGGGCAGAGGTTAGCGTGTGGCTATCAACATTGATTCTAGGGGCAAACAACGCGCTGCAGTGTTTTAAATTTGACTGCAGCAACAGTTTTGGCCACAATCTTACATACAACTCCTTTAAGACACTCCTTATAGCCAACATTGATTACATACAAATTTTCACACAACATAACACAATACAACTGCAGTACAGTGTCAGTTTCAATTAATCCAGCATTTTAGCACAAATATCAATAACATAAGGCAAGAGAGACGGAAAAAAAAGAATATCGAACAAAGAATATAACTGTAAGTCATGTTGTTTTACATCAACAGTCCTGTTCCTTTGTTAAAGTTTCTATCAATAAGGTTAGACTGAGAGAAATAATGAAAGCAGAAAGTTTACCTTTGAAAGCTGGTGGAAAACAACTCAGATGTTTATTTCATTGATTTCTGGTCAGTCTGGTCACATCTATGCAGTAACTCAAGCTAAATATGGCATGAAGGAGGTTCCTCATCTAATTTCTGCTTCATCATATTTCTGCTTCTCATGAAGTGAACACAAGTGTTGTCTGCCGGATGTCACTTTAACCATAAAGCACGTGAGTGTTGCATGGCATCTCTGTTCCCATGTTTGCTATACTTCTGTTGAAAAAATGTTTTCATTTCATTCCACAAATCTATACTAAAGCAGATTTTTAATAGTGGTCTGAAGACAACCTGTAAGTGAGATTTCAGGAAGAGATACTGTCAGAAAGGTGTAGTGGGTGAAGAGCTTTCACCATCTGGACTTTTGCTGCCCATGTTGACAGCAACAGTGCCACCTGGAGGGGTGAGGTTGGGTTGAACAGCATCTGGTTGTTGTTGGACTTCTGTGCTAGTCACTGTTTGATAACACACATAGACAAAAAACGGAGAGGCAAATTATAAAATCTACTCTAATCTTCATCACTAATGAAAACAGAATTCATTGCTGAGAGTGACATTCTTGCAATAAACTGTAAATGTTGAACCCTGAAAAGGTGAGATATCAATAAATATATGGGACAAAGTGCTTTGATAGTTTCACTGAGAACTGTGTTATTGATTTAATGATGTGCTGTGGGAGTCTTTGCCACAGACTGATTGCCCGACATCATGGATCTTCTTTTCATCTGTCTTTTAATGAAACTGAGTCTGCTAAACTGAATTGTCCCTCGGAGATACATAAAGTTGTCTGAAATCTGAAATGAAGCACAGAGGCCAGAGCTGCCCCAGTTGGTCTCTGCAGACATGACCTATTTGTGCTGTGACTGTTTCAATCAATCAATGATTAGCTTCTTGATAAAGTCAATCCATCACATAAACTTGTTATAATCTGTACAGTAGGTGCTTTTTGCTTCTCTGTGTCTGTAACAGGTAAAAATAGAAGAACACACAGACACGCTGTAGCTTCCATGTTTCTTTCATGTTAACAACACATTTTCCACTCAGGTGGAACAAGACATAATCAACAACAGGTCGACACTTTGACCTAAGTCAACACACACACACAGAAAAAAAACAAAGCAAAAATGTAAAACAATATCTGCTTTGTGTACTATGTATGTTCTCTGAAATGACTTTTTTCTTTCTTTCTGAGAAACAGGAAGAAATACTGTGGTTATCAATCATTTCCTTGTGTGGTGTGATGCAAGATGTTATCCATGAGAACATGATTTAGACTTACAAGCAGTGGCTTAAAAATGGACACATGACACTAGTTTGGATTTTAACTTGCAGAATTACTGAAGCTGTTGCACAGTGTCAATCAATGAGGATTTTTATTATTCAAAAGTTTTTTCCAAATGTAATGACTAACTTCAACACTATGTTCTGCTTTGTTCACCAACATGATGACAAAAGTGATCCATTCAAACAGTTTGGAAAAAGGTACCAAGGAGTGTGGAGCCTGCTCTACCCACTGCGCCACAGAAACGATAAGACGAACTCACCAAACCATAACCGGCTTGAAAAAAAGCAATAAATTAACTTTTAGGGCCCTAGTTTGCTGGCGCAGCGCAGGTGGCGCAAGGTAGCGCAGCCGGTCTAATGCAAGTTTCGACCAGCGCAGCCGAGCGCAAAGTCAGATTGGGAGATTTGTAGATCGCGCTGCGCTGAGATAGGCGTGGCGGCGCAGCAGGGGGAGGCGTCACAGATTCAGCTTGGTGCAGTGGAAGTTTTGTGCGAAAATGTCTCGCCGAGGTTGCGCTGAAAGCTCGCCACCTCCAACCAGGTCTACTCTCAGCGCAGAGCGGAGCGCAGCAGGTGCAGTGGAAGTTTGGCTGACTGACCTGCAGTGCACACACGTCACCAAGACCTCACAGGCAGATCTCCACAGTTCCAGACACATTTCAATGCAATAAATATCCACAATAACCACTATTTAATGCAACTAATGGAATCAACACGTGAATTTATATCTATATAGATTGTCCCGTCACATCTGACGTCAGATCAAAGCAGAGATCAAAGGCTGTGGCACGCGTAATGGAAACTCCACCTGAATTAACACAGCAGGGACGAACTGGCACTGAAAAGCAGCTGTGGATGTCCCAAAAGCAGGACTGAGGGTGGATGACTGCATGTCGCTGCCGTGTTGAGATACCACTCTGCCCTTGTGATGATCGCTTTATTTATTTATTTACTTATTAATTCATTAGCGCATCAGGCAGCCGTACAGTAATGAAAAACAAAACACAAATCTTCATCTCTCTTAGTCCACCACAGCCTCGGTATCAGATAGTCAGTATATAGCCGTATACTCAGCATCTCTATCACAGAAAAAAAAAGAGAAAAAAAGAGACGGACAGAGAGAGAGAGAGAGAGAGAGAGGAGGACAGAGAGAGAGAGAGAGAGGAGGACAGAGAGAGAGAGAGAGCGTCCTTTACGCTGATTTTATCCGTTACGCATGGTGTTTGTTTATGTTGTATTATACCTCTCATCTTGCTTACAGGGTTTGAATAAATGTGAGTTTCTTTATTAGTTTATTAGTTGTTGTGTCTTACATTGGGCAGGGGTTCTCAGTGTATCAGATCAAACCTGATTAAGGATATTTGTATTATTATTAGTAAACTCATTATTGGTCACTCTGAGCTCGGACCTCCGGGGAAACAGCTGTTTCCTCCGGGGAGAGGTTCGGCCTCTGGCGTCGCTGTCTCCTCCGTCCAGTCCAAGTATAAAATGACAAACTTGCAGCGCGCATCGCCCTCCGCGCAGTTAAAGGTGAGGAGAGGAGCTCATTTGATTGGTGAAGATCTGACTCGGCTGTGTCAAACCCACTCCACGCCTTTCTCTCCTCCTTCTGTCTCCCTCCCGCCCTCTCTCCTCCCTCTTCGCCGTTTGCGCCGGTGGGAGGGACGAGGGGAGGGTTTACGCTGGTCTAAGTCTGACTGCGCGGCCCACGAATCTTGCGAAATGGACCTGGTCCAGCCCCGTTGGCGTGGCGAAGCTGCGCTGCACTTAGACTTCGCTCGGTCAACGAAACTAGGGCCCTTAGTTTTTTAGTGCATGTTTTCTTCTTAGCACATTAAATGACATTTGTGTATGATAAAATACAGTATAAATAAATGTGCTTTTTCCTTTTCTGAAATATGGTTATTGATTGGATTTCTTGAGAAGACATTTGATCGTCAATCATAAATCATCATTTTTGACTCCAACCTTTATAGGCATTTTTTTGCGGCCCATATGCTACAGTCATGCATGGGCAGCCCTCTATGCATGTCATTTCCATCTCTCTGCCTCCCCATTTCCTGTCTCTCTGTACTATTCTATTAAATAAAGGCAAAAAAATGCCCCAAAAATATACTATATAAAAAAAATCTACAAGAGGAGTGAGCTATACAAAAATATAAGAGAGATACCAGAGGTTGTTGTTAGTATGTCTCACCAGAGAGTAAAATCCATAGATCCCCCTAGCGTCAGTGGCAGGCCGATACTGATGATGATGTACGTCACTACATCCCTGATGAATGAACGATTGACAATGTTGCTGTTGATGTCAATTTTGTAGTCGTCGATGTTGCTGTTATTGTAGCTTAGTGAGGAGTTGTTAATGTAGAAATCTTCCATCTTCCTATAAAATCTTATAACTTATGAAAAAGAACATGTATTTAAATTCAGACCTTACATTGTTCAGTTAGAATAAAGCTGTGAGGGTGTGAGTTTTTATTTTATTTCTCTTCATTCACGTCATTGCTTTTTTCTTCTTTTTTTAGTTTTGTAAATTTATGTGAAGCATATTAACTAATTAATTAATTAAAAGAGAGTAACGACACCACCATTGACTCAAGGGGTAAAGGTTTTGTGCCTCGAGTGGCAGGATATGGGTATTGCTAAAGCGCCCAGAAAAGCCATTCACTCCAATGTTGCCGACCTGCTTGTAAATTGATGAAAACGGCTGTGTTTTTGTTTTTAGGTGTCTTGGTCATATCAAATTATACTTATAATTAGTTTATTACAAAATGTAGATTGAAACATTAATGTAGACAACTGTTTTTTTGTTGTTGTTGTTTTTTTACTTGCCTATGTGTTCATGTTTATCTGTAAAGGGTCCTCAATGATGCTATTAACGTGGGTGATCTAGAAATGTCCTTAAATTATTGAAAATACCACACTTGCTCATTCACCAACAATGCAGAGATGTCAGTTCTTGGGCACTTTTGCAATACCCATATTCGTCCATCAGGAGGCGCTTCCATTGGACCAATG
The DNA here is from genome assembly GCF_905171665.1 of Trachurus trachurus. Lineage (NCBI taxonomy): Eukaryota > Metazoa > Chordata > Actinopteri > Carangiformes > Carangidae > Trachurus > Trachurus trachurus. The sequence goes on from NC_139906.1 coordinate 7,518,109, forward strand.
CGTGTCGTTACTCTCTCTTCCAGTGCTCTAGGTTGTCAGTCACTTTACAGTTTTTACACTAAGAATGTAGGTTATACTGTAAATAGATTAAATGTGACACAAACTTTACCTTTGAAAGCTGGTGGAAAACAACCTGCATATTCCTCTTGACTGTTTTCTCTTCTGTGTCGGTCTGATTTTGTCTAATGCAACAGTTTACTTGATATATCATGAAGTCGGTTTCTTCATCTTATTTCTGCTTCTTCTTATCTCTGCTCTCAGGAAGTGAAAAGATGTGTTTTTTCTCTTCATATTGCTGAGGTCATTTTTGTTAAAAAAAAAAAAAAGTAAAAAGAAAAAAGGAGAACATTAACATGATATGCTGTATGAAAAAAAAAGGTTGTGCTCTCTTCTCCTGACGAAAACAAAGATGGTTATCTATACAAATGATGATGAACTTTTGAACTGACGTCTAGTAATAGTGTACATGAACTTTTAAAAGACAAAAACATTTTTAAAAAATGATGTGTTTTCAGTCTTGCCTCACCAGAAATGAAGACAGTCACAGGCGGATAGTGAATTCATTCCTGAGTGTGACATTCTTGCTATGAACTGTATTAAACCCCCAATAAAGGGGAGATACCAATAAATATACAGGACACAGTGCTTCTGTTTCACTGAGAATGAAGCACAGAGGCAAGAGCTCCGCTTTCTGACCTCTGCAGCATGACTTATCAATCACAAGCATCATCTCTCAAAACAGGCAACAAGTAGATTGTATTTTACTTCCTTTGTCAAGTTGGTAGTTTTACATATACTGTAAAAGAAATTTTGACCTTGGCAATCCATTTTTATTTAATCTTAACCTTTTAAATCGGGGGTGTCAAACTCATTTTAGTTCAGGGGCCACATACAGCCCAATTGGTAAGGCTCTGTGCAGCACGAACAAAAACACATGCATGACGGTTCAGAAGCAATTTGGAACAAATTATTAATCCAGCATTTTAGCACAAATATCAAGTTAATTGCATTAAAGGCAAGAGAGAGGAAAATTGAAAAAAGTAAAACATGTGATTACTGTCCATCCACAGTCATCAATAACTTAACCGTTTTTATAAATGAGGTTATAAATAGATTGTAACAAATAATGTGACACAAACTCTGGAACAGAAACGTTGTATTAAAACTGCTGGATCACAACCTGGATAAGTTTCTTTTAGCAGAGTTTGTTGTTTCCTCTCTTCATCCAATCTAATAATGTGAAATTGAGCAACACTGCATGATAAGTCATGAGAGGGGGGGGGTCCTTAATGATCTCTGCTTCATCTAATCTTCACCACTGAGGAAGTCAGACATAGTTTTCTGGTGAATTTGTTGCTGGGAGTCACATTAATGTAATAAACTATAAACATAACTGCAGGTGCTTTGCTTCTCTGTCGTTCTCTCGGTTGTTTTTATTGTAGTTAGATTAAAGCTTTTTTTTTCTTCTTTTTTTTTTAAATGATGCCCCTTGATGACAAAATATTAGTGAGATTTATCAAATTTAAAATGAATTAAGACAAACAAGTCATGTTGTTTAGTTTATTTTTTTTTTCTTTTAAATGAATAATGTAGAAAGAACTTACAACAAACAATTTGAGTTGGAAACCCATTATAATTGTGTAAAAGTTAAACAAGCCAAAAACAGACAAAGGTGTAAAAAAAAAAAGAGTTATAATGGCAGCGTGATCATGCAGACTTGATGATATAATAATAATTTTCATCAACTTTTAATTGACCAAAAGAAAAAACAAAACTTCTCGTTAGACTGAATGCCTATAAGACTGAGTGGATGATTGGTGTAATGGTGTATTATGTTGGTGAAACCTGGTTGGCCTTAGCCCGAGACCCGCTGGTCTTCAGCAGCTCCTTAATATTTGTACTGACTACTGTATGGCATGGGAAATGATTAAATATAATGCCTGTAAGAGTGTTGTTTTAATCAGAACAAAAGAAGACAAATGTCAGAATCTTCCAGATTTTAAATGGTCTAATAATGACCTCTGTACAAGTGATAAGGTTAAGTATCTTGGACATCGGATCACAGATGAAATGACTGATGATGATGGCATTTACAGGCAGTGCCGCAGTATGCACAGGCGAACATCCTGGCACTGAAATTCAGCATGTGTTTTGATGGTGTAAAGCTGACTCCATTTAGAGCCTATTGTACATCACTCTATTCTGCTCAATTGTGGGAAAGGTATTAAAAAAATCAGGCTTCAAGTGGCATACAATGATGCCATGTGAATAAAAATGACCTTGATGGTGCAGTGCAAGTGAGACGTTTGTGGCTGCCAGAGTCAATACCTTTCAGGCAGTGCTACAAATTCATTTGATGATGACGATGTGTTACAGTGAATATATAGTCAGGCATGACATTGCAAATCGCGTCAGAGGACAACAGTATGATTGGTCTCTATACATTTCTTCCTCCGTTTTTCTTTTTCTAATTCTTTTACTGGAGCGACTGCCTATGAGTTGATACCTGACATCTCTGTCACTGTTGTGATGTCTCTGTCACTGTTCATCCTGCAACGACACACACAGGCCAAACATTTGTCTGCAGCTCCTTTCCTGCTGAAAACATACAGAAACAAGTCTGCAATAGGACTGAACTTTGCCAAAGTGTCAGCGACAAGTAAGGAATCATGATTCCTTGCTTCTTCTGCAAGGAGCACAATGATGATGGGCAGGAACAACAGTGTGTAAATAAGTAACACCAAAACCAAAATGGCCACAATTCGCCGTTTTTCATCAGGAGGGACACTGGTGGCTGCAGACAGAGCTTTAATGGTCCCAAACAGGGAGAAGATGCACAGAGGGAAGGGAAGGAGGAGGAAGAGACCAATGAGGATAAGCATGGTGTTAGGATAAACTCCAAAACTGTGGGGTAGAATAAAGAGAAGAGGAAGGATCCAGACCACGACACAGACCACAACAGAGGTCTTGATGGTTCGTCTGAAGCGGTACCACAGTGGCCAGGCGACGACCAGATACCTGTAATACACAGACACACACATCGTCTTTGTGGAGCATCTGAATTATGATGAAATAAAATGTTCAGACAGAACAGACTGATAGCTACCTTTCCAGGGAAACACACACCATGAAGCAAACGCTGGCCATCAGACCATACATATAAATCACACTTGAGATATTGTCATCATCAGGTTTTGCCACACTAATGATCATGGTGCAGAGTTGAATGATGTCAGAAATGAGAAGGTTGATGATGTAGATCGGAGCCACGTGACCATCTCTGACCTGCAGGAAAACATTGAGAAGAGTAAACACAGTGGTTGGAAAAATGTTGTGAGCTGATGACATGTTTTTATCTTGTTCTGCTGAAAACTGCACTCATGAATTTGTCATCAAACTCTTCCTCATATCAGTCATGAACTGAGTTCTCACCAGAGAGTAAAGTTGATAGATGGCCACTAGGGTCAGTGGCAGGACGACACCGATGAAGATGCACGTCACCACTTCCACAATAAATAATGTTCTCACAGTATTGCTGTCGGACTCAATGTTGCTGTTATTGTAGCTTTTGTCCACTGAGGTGTTGTTAATGTAGAAATCTTCCATCTTCCTATAAAATCTGTTGTCAGACAGAAGAACATGTATTTTAATGTAGACCTCACATCGTTCAGTGACAATATATAAAGCCGTGAGGTGAATGTCGTCCTCGAGTCTACTGAGAAAAAACTGTGAGGTTTCTGCTGGTGTGTTGAATATCACCGTCATCTTCTCAGTAGAAAACTGCTGATGCTGTGATTCTGGTCAAAATGATCAAGTTAATTATCGAGAGACTAACACTATCAACATTTGGCATTTTTTATTACAGAATATTGACCGCAATGATGAATTTGATGAGTTTCAGATAGCCTTACACTGACTTCCTACCACGGTACAACTATGCTAGAGTGTCATTTTTATTAATCCAGCATCCAGCACAAAAATCTAATTAATTTCATTAAAGCCATGAGAGAGGCTAAAAGACACTGACTGTAGATTACTGTCCACCTACAGCCAGTGGTAATCAATAACATTACAGATTTGATGAATGAGGTTATAAATAGATTGAGAGAAATAATGTGAAACAAACTTTACCTTTGAAAGCTGGTGGAAAACAACCTGGATATTCCTCTTGACTGTTTTCTCGTCTGTGTCAGTCTGGTCTTGTCTAATGCAACAACTTGCAACTTGTGTCATGAAGCCGATTTGTAATCAAATTTCTGCTTCTCCTTATCTCTGCCTCTCAGGAAGTGAAAAGTGACAGTGTCCTTTACCACATCTACTTTTTGTTTGTTTGTTTGTTTTTTGATGGTTCCCTGAACACAACCTGCAAAGTGACAGCTCCAAGCATTTTGGAGAACATTTAAGTGATATGAACTTTGTTTTGTGTTTTCAGTGCATATCGAGTTATATTGTATGTCTTGCCTCATCTAGCCTCTTCTTCACCACTAATAAATACAATGTAGTTTTCTAGTGAATTAATTGCTGAGAGTGAAATTCTTGCTAAACTATAAATGTTGAACCTTCAAAATTTGAGATATCAATACTTGTAGTGGCAATCTAACTACAAAAAAAGCCACTCTGACAGAATTTGAATACATTTCCAACTCATGATGGTGTGTAAAAAATGGGAATGAGTTTGACACTTTATTAACTTATCTTAAAAAAAAAACACCTACAGTACAAAAGGCTGGGTACCAATAGACTAGCAACCACAGTGCCTCATCACTGACACACCCACATTCATTCACACAAGCACACACAGATCCAAATTGGCTACAACAATATTGGAGACAACCTCATTTCACTAAGAATATACAGTCTATGAGCAGTGCAGCAAGAGCTCCCCCTGCTGGTCTTTGCAGACATGACTAATCAATCACAAGCACCATCCCTCAGAACAGGCTCAGCAAGTAGATCATAGACCAGTTCCTTTGGTAGGTTTTTAAACTTTATGTAATCTTTTCAATTGTGTTCATTCATAATAATGATTAATAATGAATAATGATTTTAACATCTTAAATGGAACTTAAACATTTTAACCTTTTTCACAGGACTTAACCACTTTTTTTTTAAAGTATATTTCTGGGCACGGAAAAACAAAAACATATGTTTGCATTATACAGTATTATGTTACAAAAAAAGGTAATTCAATGTGCTTTACAGAGAAAATGCATTAAAAATATTAGTAAAAGCATATTAAGAGAATGAAACGAAAACATAATAGCACAGATTACATTAAAGTAGATCATATCCAGTTAAAGGGCAGGATTAGAAGATTAAATGAAGGCAAGGGAGGATAACTGAATTCATTGCTTCTTTTCAAGCCAGTTATGGTCGTCTTATGTGCCTCCTTCACTTCCTCTGATCTTTTCCTCCTTCTGTCTCTCTGTCTAACAACCTGTGATCTCTAATTCTGTTGATCTGCTGGTATCAGTGTCACTGTCCATCCTGCAACAACACACTGAGGCCAAAAACTTGTCTGTGGTTCCTTTCCTTAATAAAACATACAGAAATAAATCTGCAAGAGGACTGAGCTTTATGAAAAGATAACAGAGATACTGGAGGTCCGTGTTAGACCTGAATTTTTGAACAAGGAACATCATGATGCTGGGCAGGAACAACACTGTGTAAATAAGTAGCACCAAAACCAAAATGGCCACAATTCTACGTTTTTCAGCAGGAGGGACACTGATGGCTGCAGACAGAGCTTTAATGGTCCCAAACAGGAAGAACATGAACAGAGGGAGGGGGAGGAGGAGGAAGACAGCAAAGATGATTTCCCTGGACTTTTTAGAAACACTGAAATAGACAACAAGGTTAAGGACAAGAGGAAGGATCCAGACCACGACAGAGACCACGACAGAAGTCTTGATGTTTCGTCTGAAGCGGTACCACAGCGGCCAGGCGACGACCAGATACCTGTAATACACAGACACACACATCGTCTTTGGAGCATCTGAATTATGATGAAATAAAATAGTCAGACAGGAAATAGCTACACACATACACACTAAAATGATATCTACCGTTCCAGGGCGATGCACACCATGAAGCCAATGCTGGTCGTCAGTCCGAAAAAGTAAATCATATCATTGGTTCCTTCATACGTGGTATGTTTATTAATGTATTTATTAGGATTTGCCACTTGAACAGTAAGGCAGCAGAGCTGAATGAGGTCAGAGATGAGAAGGTTGATGATGAAGACCGGAGCCACGTGATCATTTTTGGCCTGCAGGAAAACATTGAGCAGAGTAAACACAGTGGCTGGAAAGAAAGGATGAAGGAAAATGTTCTTTTTCTAACCCTAACCGATACCCTTTACTGCCTAGACCTAATCAAGTCGTTTTACCAACATCTTCCACAGACTTTACCACAGACATAAGACATGCAGTGAATAAATAAATAAAATGCACTCAACGCAGCCCGGACCACCTACTACTCTCATCTCATCCACTCTGGCTCCAATAACCCCAAGGCTCTGTTTTCCACCATAAACTCACTCCTCAAACCTCACGACAACACCCCCTCATCGTTTACAACAGAAAAATGCCAGTCCTTCCTTTCACACTTTCAAACAAAAATAGACACCATCTACAGTAACCTCAACGCCCCTGGAATCCCTCCCGTCTCACCACCAGCCTCACCTCCTTCCTCACCACCTGCCACCATCCAGCCCCTGTCACAGTTCTCTCCAATATCCCCAGCACAGTTAATAACTCTCATGACCGGTATAAAAACCTCCACCTGCACCCTGGACCCCATCCCATCCAAACTCATTAAGGACTGCCTCCCTGTCATCTCCCCACTCATCACCAACATCATCAACACCTCCCTCAGTTCTGGTTCTGTTCCTCAAACCCTCAAACTGGCTGCAATCACACCCATCATCAAGAAATCTGGTCTCAACACTGACAACCCAAATAACTTCCGCCCCATCTCCAATCTCCCCTTCCTGTCAAAAATTCTGGAACGTGCTGTAGCCTCTCAACTCAGAACCCACCTCACCTCCAATAATCTCTTTGAATGCTTTCAATCCGGTTTCAGATCAAAACACAGCACCGAAACAGCCCTCCTCAAGATTACCAACGACCTCCTCCTCTCCTCAGACTCCGGACACCTCAACATCCTCATCCTCCTCGACCTCACAGCAGCCTTTGACACAATCAACCACTCCATCCTGCTCTCCCGACTGAAATCCTCAGCTCACATCACTGGCACAGCACTCTCCTGGTTACACTCCTACCTCTCCAACCGACAACAGTTCATCAGCATCAACAACTGCACCTCCACCACCGCTCCTTTGTCACAAGGCGTCCCCCAGGGATCAGTGCTTGGTCCCCTCCTCTTCATCCTCTACATGCTCCCCCTCGGAAAAATCATCCACCATCACGGACTCCAGTTTCACTGCTACGCTGACGACATCCAACTATACATCTCCACCAAAGCCATCACCAACTCCACCCACTCCACACTCAGTAACTGTCTCACCGAAATAAACAAATGGATGCAAAGAAACTATCTCCAACTCAACAGTAACAAATCAGACATCATCATCATCGGTCCCACATCCTGCACCAGAACAACCCAAAACTTCAGCCTCACCTTCAACAACTGCACTCTGTCCCCTTCCCCACACATCCAGAACCTTGGAGTCATCTTCGACAGCCAGCTTAAGTTCGACCACCACATCAACCACATCACCAGAACCGCCTTCTTTCACCTCAAAAACATTGCCCGTGTCCGCCCCGCACTCACCAACTCTGCTGCTGAAACCCTGATTCATGCTTTTATCACATCCAGACTGGACTACTGCAATAGCATCCTTTACGGTTCATCATCCAAACTCCTCAATAAACTGCAATACATCCAGAACTCTGCCGCCCGCCTGCTCACCCACACCCGCTCCCGAGAACACATCACCCCTGTCCTCCAGAAACTGCACTGGCTCCCCATCGCACACCGTATACAATTCAAAATCCTCCTGCTCACCTACAAATCACTTAACAACCTGGCCCCCCCCTACCTCACAGACCTTCTTCACCACTACAACCCCCCCCCGTGCCCTCCGATCCTCAGCAGGAAATCTCCTGACCCTACCCCCCCGGACCAACCACCCTCTGGAATTCACTCCCCCAACCCATCAGAGACTGTACAGACCCCCACACCTTCAAATCACTTTTAAAAACCCACCTTTTTAAACTGGCTTTTAATCCATAAATTAAATTTGTGTATCTTGTTCTTGTATTTTAACTGTGATAATTTACTGCATTGTATTTTAAATTGTGTTTTTATGTAAGCGTCTTTGAGCACTTGGAAAAGCGCGTTACAAATAAAATTTATTATTATTATTATTATTAAAAGAACAAATATATAAATATAATGTTCTCACCATTGAGTAAACTCCATAGATGGCTGCAAGGGTCAAAGGGAGACCAAGACCGATGACAATACATTGCACCACATACTTGATGGCTTCTTTGAAGAGATGACATCTGGTGATGATGTCTTCAATGTCGCAGCCATGATAGCTTCTGTTCAGTGATGTGTTGTTGACATGCAAATCTTCCATCTTCCAGTGAACCCTGAAATTTGAAAAATCGTTAAGTCTCTCAATATCATATGTGTTAGAGATCATACTAAACCCGTTAACACAAATATGGTATAATAAATATAATAAAGAATAAACGTCAGAGTGATCCAACATTTAAGTTACAGGGCCCTAGTTTGGTGGCGCAGCGCAGGTGGCGCAAGGTAGCGCAGCTGGTCTAATGCAAGTTTCGACCAGCGCAGCCGAGCGCAAAGTCAGATTGGGAGATTTGTAGATCGCGCTGCGCTGAGATAGGCGTGGCCGCGCAGCAGGGGGAGGCGTCACAGATTCAGCTTGGTGCAGTGGAAGTTTTGTGCGAAAATGTCCCGCCGAGGTTGCGCTGAAAGCTCGCCACCTCCAACCAGGTCTAATCTCAGCGCAGGGCGAAGCGCAGCAGGTGCAGTGGAAGTTTGGCTGACTGACCTGCAGTGCACACACGTCACCAAGACCTCACAGGCAGATCTCCACAGTTCCAGACACATTTCAATGCAATAAATATCCACAATAACCACTATTTAATGCAACTAATGGAATCAACACGTGAATTTATATCTATATAGATTGTCCCGTCACATCTGACGTCAGATCAAAGCAGAGATCAAAGGCTGTCGGCGCGTAAAGGAAACTCCACCTGAATTAACACAGCAGGGACGAACTGGCACTGAAAAGCAGCTGTGGTGGATGTCCCAAAAGCAGGACTGAGGGTGGATGACTGCATGTCGCTGCCGTGTTGAGATACCACTCTGCCCTTGTGATGATCGCTTTATTTATTTATTTATTTACTTATTAATTCATTAGCGCCAGCGACCAGATCAGGCAGCCGTAATGAAAAACAAAACACAAATCTTCATCTCTCTTAGTCCACCACCACTGCCTCGGTATCAGATAGTCAGTATATAGCCTACTACAGTATACTCAGCATCTCTATCACAGAAAAAAAAGAGAAAAAAAGAGACGGACAGAGAGAGAGAGAGAGAGAGCGCGTCCTTTACGCTGATTTCATCCGTTACGCATGGTGTTTGTTTATGTTGTGATTACACCTCTCATCATCTTGCACAGGGTTTGAATAAATGTGAGTTTCTTTATTAGTTTATTAGTTGTTGTTTCTTATATTGGGCAGGGGTTCTCAGTGTATCAGATCAAACCTGATTAAGGATATTTGTATTATTATTAGTAAACTCATTATTGGTCACTCTGAGCTCGGACCTCCGGGGAAACAGCTGTTTCCTCCGGGGAGAGGTTCGGCCTCTGGCGTCGCTGTTTCCTCCGTCCATGTCCAAGTATAAAATGACAAACTTGCAGCGCGCATCACCCTCCGCGCAGTTAAAGGTGAGGAGAGGAGCTCATTTGATTGGTGAAGATCTGACTCGGCTGTGTCAAACCCACTCCACGCCTTTCTCTCCTCCTCCTGTCTCCCTCCCGCCCTGTCTCCTCCCTCTTCGCCGTTTGCGCCGGTGGGAGGGACGAGGGGAGGGTTTACGCTGGTCTAAGTCTGACTGCGCGGCCCACCAATCTTGCGAAAAGGACCTGGACCACGCCCCGTTGGCGTGGCGAAGCTGCGCTGCACTTAGACTTTGCGCGGTCTACGAGACTAGGGCCCACAATCTCAGTTCACTGGTCTCTAAGACAAGAGAGGTAAAAAAAAAACTGCCTGGTAGGCCTCCATTTAGTTTTTAGGATTTGAACATTTATTTGAAATTTTTTTTATTGTTTTTCATCTGTTAGAGCTGTGATATGAATAAATGTTTATGTTTTAACTTTACTTAGACACAGTACAACTTCTGTACAATCTTTAACGTGAGAGAGCAGGTTTTTTAATACCAACTCAAATGATTGAATGATAATACTAAATCTGTTAAATGCTGTCACACAAATACAAAAAAAAAAAAAAACTAGATACATTTCAGAGAGATGCAGCATTTTAGCACCAAAGTCAGTTCACTTGTCTTCAAGACAAGAGAGAGAGAACAAACTATACAGACCTTCTGGATTTGTTTTCTGATTTTCAGAAAATGTAGTGTAGTGACGGGGACATAAAAAAAAATAGCAGCAACAGAAGAGAAGGTCGGCACAGACTCAGTTTCATGGTTGGCTTATTGCACATTAATTAATTTGTGTTGGTTCATGTGACCTGCAAAATCATTTACTATAGAAGTTGTAAGCAGAATGTTGACATGTAATAAAGGTAAACCAGCAATATGTCACTTAGCCTCTTGAGAAACAATGTAGAAAAAAATATAACAAAGAATAAAAAACAGGAATGATTGAATCCTATTTATAACCTGTATAACTGCATTTCTACCTCTATTTCTCTCCCTCTTTCTCCGTCTACATGGAGCGACTGCCTTTAGGTTGATATCATTCATGCTTTTATCAATTCAATTCAATTCAATTCAATTAGCTTTATTGGCATGAACAGAAACCCGTTGTTGCCAAAGCACTGCACAAACCACTCACAAATACATTTCAATATAACATATATACAGTACATATACACATCTCAATATTCAATAACAAATAAACAATATTCCATAAAACTACACCACAATAGAATCCAGTACAATCAGGTACAACAATGGTGCAAGTCAGGATGCTAAAGAGTCCCTCAGCTTGTGGCAAGCAGACACATACCTGGCTGCCAGAGGAGCTGCTGTCCCTTCTCCTAGCAGGACGGACATTTTCTCCTCTGGTGTTAGTAGGTGGAATCTTTTGATTTTCTTACTTATTTATTTAAAGTGAGAGTCTCTTATTAAAGAGTATTTCTCACAGTGGAGCAGGAAGTGCATCTCTGTCTCTATCTCCCCTGTGGAGCAGTGAGCACATATCCGCTGCTCTCTGCGCAGCCATGTCTGTCGGTGTCGTCCTTTCTCTACAGCTACTGTAGCTGGTGGTCACTCAGCCAGTACTTGGTCAGGATCCGTCTTTGTTTTATGTCTCCAACAGAGTGGAGGTATTCGGCCAATTTATATTCTCTGTTTAGAGTTAAATAACAATTTAGTCTGCTGTGAGTTTTTCTTTTCTTTTCCCAATATTCTAAATATAAATCTTTCGAATTGGAATGTTGATGTTGATTAGTTTAGTTTTGAATGCGTACATTGCCCTACGTGCTTTATCTTTGAGTGCATTTATTGCCAAATTGAAACTTCCTGATGCAGATATAGTCAGACCAAGGAAAGTGTAATGTTTTGTATGTTCAATTAGCCTATTGTTTAGTGTAAAATGATATTTGTTTTCAAGACATCTGGGTTTTTTGAAAGATCATGATTTGGGTTTTCTTGAAGTTAACATCCAAGGCCCAGTTGTGGCAGTATTGTTCCAGGATGGTCAGGTTATGTTGAAGACCGTCACTGGTTGGGGACAACAGAATGAGGTCATCTGCATAGAGCAGGTATCTAATGTCTGTGTCAAAGAGTGTGAGGCCTGGAGCTGCTGAGCGGTCCAACTGGTCTGCCAGTTCATTTATGTACAGGTTGAATAATGTGGGACTCAAACAGCATCCTTGTTTTACACTGCGTCCTTGAGTAAAATATTCTGTTCTTTGATTATTAATTCTCACAGCACATTTGTTGCACATTTAATGCACTGAATGCGGCACTGAAAGACGCTGTGAGCAGAGGAAAACTTTTTTTTTTTTTTTTACTTTTCCTTAAAGGGATAGTTCAACATTTTGGCAAATTGGCCCATTGCCATAATCGCTATAGTCATAGCAGTAGGTTCATTACCTTTAATTGTAGGTGTAAGCTATTTTCAGTACGGCGGAGCGCAGCAGCTGGCTGCTCAGAGCTACGCTATGGAGGCTAATGGAATTTCTTGGTTTCCCTCATTAAACTCATCAAATTCAACATCCCAAAACTCCACAGCGCTTTTGTAGACAAGTTGTGACCTGCACAACCACCACGCTATGAGATAATGACGGAACGATACGAAACGGAGCCGTTTTCGAGGTAAATACAGGGTAAATACGGAGACTGCTTGCTGAAAAACTGTCCCTGAACGCAACGCGCATCAGCGGTTTTGTATGAATTTACCTCGAAAACGGCTCCGTTTCGTATCGTTCCGTCATTATCTCATAGCGTGGTGGTTGTGCAGCTCACAACTTGTCTACAAAAGCGCTGTGGAGTTTTGGGATTTTGTATTTGATGAGTTTGATGAGGGAAACCAAGAAATTCCCTTAGCCTCCATAGCGTAGCTCTGAGCAGCCAGCTGCTGCGCTCCGCTGTACTAAAAATAGCTTACACCTACAATTAAAGGTAACGAACCTACTGCTATGACTATAGCAATTATGGCAATGGGCCAATTTGCCAAAATGTTGAACTATCCCTTTAAAGCTTTATTGAACCTGATGCTGCTGTGTCTGACGTAGCTTTCAGCAAGGACGTCCTTTCGGTTATTTATTTATTTAGTGATCATGGTGTTTGGTGCAGAATAATCAATCAATAAATAAATAAATTACGTCCTTGTCGGAAGCTACGTCAAACCAGCGGGGGGGGGAACACTTCCGCGTTCAAAAAGCTGCTCTGTTTAATCAATATTCTGAAGAAAGATCTGATTATTAGCCATAACGCTGTAACCATCCAAGGAAGACTGTGTAACAATATTATGTGCTTCTGCTGAGTCCAAAAGCCCTGTGTAATATCAACTTTATTTCAAGAAAACACGCTTTGTTTCCAATGTCATATCACGGAGAAGCACTACATTACCCATAATCCTCATATTTATCAGCGACGTGTCTGGTTGAGCTTGCTGTTACCAGCAAATGAAAAAATAAAACAAATTGAGCTTATATTATTTTCTTAGTAACTAAAAGGTCTTAACATCTTTTTTGTTTTCAACATTGAATAAAAAAACGTTGCTATATTGTTAAAATTCAAGTTGGCTTGACTTCTTTCTTTTTTTTCATAATTTTCACCAGCATCTTTCTGGTCCACATCACATCACATTTATTGTAATTTTTAATTCAATGAGTGAAATTTTTTTTTTTATCTTGAGGCCGCCGTTTCCATAGAAACCGACCAAATCACTTGAAACTTCATGGTGAGGCCCTTATCCTTCACCCCAAGACCCAACTCTGTGGGAGCATGGGAAAGCCAAGTGGCCCCCCGGGGCCCCTAGAGCAACGGGACCAAAATATTCAGATAGAGGACTCTCTGATATACAACATATTTATATTTCATGATGATAACTTAAAGCGTGTATGTTTTGTTGAGAAAAAGCAGGAATGGCTGGATTCACTTTGATGTTTGACCCCTGTGACCTTTGACACTTACCAATTGGCTTTATGCACAGCTCCCCTACTTCCTGATCGTACACCAGCTCCTTTAGCTAAAAATTCAGCCTGATAGGCCAAAGCATCTGGAAGCTATTAAAGAATTGCTGTTGAAACATTTCTCCATTAATATGAGGTCAGAGAAAGGAGCATTGCTTTTTGGCTATTTGTGACCCTTCTGAATGTCACAGAGCTCTGAATCTTTGCACACACAATATACTAGACATTCTGGACCACATATTGAAATCTCAGCTTCCCGCATCAAAGTCTTGGTGTTTTAGGCCCCGTCCAGACGAATCCGTTTTTTTCGAATCCGGATAAATACTTTATTGGATTGGCCTCGCGTCCACACGAATCCGGCGTTTTCAGGGGGTGAAAACGGTATTTTTTGAAAACGGGTCCCAGAGTGGGAAAATTTGAAAACGCCTCCCCAGCGTATCCGTCTGGACGGCCAATACGGATTTTTTCAGAAACGATGATGTCATGCCCCCCACCGCTCTACCTGTAACCTGAGACACACACACACACACACCGCTGCAGCAGCAGCTGCACACTGACAGTCTATGCACGTAACAACAACAACGGCCGACTAACGTCGCGTCGCTCAGACGCTGCGGCTGAATCACGTCTGTTTAATCATCACTGATCGTAATATTTACTCTGACACGACTCCCTGTCAACATTTAATCCCATGTTTGAGTTTGAATACAGCGGGGGACTTCTTCTATTGAATTACAGCGGGGACTTCCCGTCTTCTTCAGCTGTCTTAAGTGTTTATGTGTGGCAAGCAGCGCTACAGCGCCACACACACTCCACACACACGCCTGCAGTATGTAGGTACTACAGCGTTTTGGGTCGTTTTCAATGGTTTTCAGGTGATCGTGTGGACGCAGATATTTTTGAAAACGATGCCGTGTTTACGGAGATTTTTTTCAAAACGATTAAGAAAAAGATCAGATTCGGTGAAGCCGCGTATTCGTCTGGACGGGGCCTTATTCAAGGAAACGGGGTCAAAAAGGTCACAGATCAGCGACCTTTGACACTTGTGAAGGTCGCACGGGTTTGAAATTGCACATGGTGGATGGCCTTAGGCCCCGGACAAATACATTAAACTTTCAGCCTTATAACCCCAAGAATGTGGACGTCATTAGACAAAAGGCTTCTAAATCTAGGCTTTGAAGGCCGAGAAACGAGCCTGGACACTCAGCTGACCAGACCTTCTGGAGGTCCGACAGGTCTGAAATTCTACAGAAACTTTGTCCCTAGTGCTCTGAACAAAATCAAATCAAAATCTCAGCTTCCCGCATCAAAGTCTTAGTGATTTATTCAAGGAAACAGGGTCAAAAAGGTTAAATTTAACACTGAATCAGTCGACCTCTGACCCTTGAATTCATAATAATGTTTTTCAGATAAAAAATAAAATTTCACTCATTGAATTAAAAATTACAATAAATGTGATGTGATGTGGACCAGAAAGATGCTGGTGAAAATTATGAAAAAAAAGAAAAAAGTCAAGCCAACTTTTATGCACTTTATTGTTGAATTTTAACAATATAGCACCGTTTTTTTATGAAAACAAAAAAGATGTTAAGACCTTTTAGTTACTAAGAAAATAATTTAAGCTCAATTTGTTTTATTTTTTCATTTGCTGGTAACAGCAAGCTCAACCAGACACGTCGCTGATAAATATGAGGATTATGGGTAATGTAGTGCTTCTCCATGATATGACATTGGAAACAAAGCGTGTTTTCTTGAAATAAAGTTGATATTACACAGGGCTTTTGGACTCAGCAGAAGCACATAATATTGTTACACAGTCTTCCTTGGATGGTTACAGCGTTATGGCTAATAATCAGATCTTTCTTCAGAATATTGATTAAACAGAGCAGCTTTTTGAACGCGGAAGTGGTCTTCACCTGTAGAATCCACAACCCCCTTTGGTCTGACGTAGCTTCCAACACGGACGTAATTTATTTATTTATTGATTGATTATTCTGCCAAACACCATGATCACTAAATAAATAAATAAATAACCGAAAGGATGTCCTTGCCGAAAGCTACATCAGACACAGCAGCATCAGGTTCAATAAAGCTTTAAGGAAAAGTAAAAAAAAAAACGCTCTGAGCGTCACATATCGCCGCGAAGGGGATTGCATTGGAATCAACTGAAAGTCGAGCGCGTCAAAACCTGACGAAAAACGGGCACCTAATGAGTCAGGCATGTGACGATGAGGGACAGTGACCGTTCGTCAGGCTGTTGACGCACTGGGAGTGAGAACGTGTTGGTTATCTCTGTCACTGTTCATCCTGTAACGAAACACACAGGCCAAAAACTTTTCTTCAGCTTAACTGCTAACCACCCCACCCCGTAAATAAATGAAGAAAGATAAATATGAAACATAATGTTGTCATCCATAGACGGAAAGCTGACACAGATGTGTCAGAGATAACACTAAACACAACACAAATATGATACTACACACAAGTTATTCTTATTTTATTGAAACTCGGGGGAAGAAACCAAAACTAAATATAAGTTGAGATGAAAGTACAGCTAAAGTCCAATTCCTATGAATCTGTTTACAGTTTTGCAGTATATGTAGTGAATAATGTGACACTTTTTTTTCCCTTTTAAAGCTGTTCCTTTTAGAGTCTGTAGTGTATAAGTGTTTGATGCAAAAATGTTGCTTCATACGTCATAAAAGTGGTTACTGATAATTTGATTTCTGCCACTATGTCTATGAAAAGACATGGGTGCATGACTTTGATGATACATTTTATAAAGTTACTTTATCAAGAAAGGCAAGAGAGAGGAAAAAAGACAGTAACTGTAGATTACTGTCCACCTACAGTCAGAGCAAATGAGGTTATAAATAGATTAAGACAAATAATGCATATTATTTACCTTTGAAAGCTGGTGGAAAACAACCTGGATTATGCCTCTTGACTGTTTTCTCATCTGTGGCACTCTTGTCTAATGCAACAATTTACTTTAAATGTATGCTTACTGAGAAATAACTGAGAAACAGGAAGGTACTCGGGTCACCAACAATTTCCTTTTGTGGTACAGTATAATAATATATACAGATGTTATCCGTGAGAACATGATTTGGACAAACATTCTAGCAGTGGCTTAAAAACAGACACATGAAAACTAGTTTTGATTTTAACTTGCAGAATTGCTGAAGCAGTATCACAGTGCCAATGAGGATTTTTATTATTCACAAGTTTTGCTTCCCTGCTCAACTTTTCACCATTTTCCTTGACAATTCACCTCATTATGCCACACTATGTACTGCTTTATTCAGCAGCATTATGACACAGATTATTCATGAAAATAGTTTAGAAACAGATACCAAAGAAATTACCAAAAAAATTGCTATTTAGGTTTGAGTCAAAAATGATAATCTGTGTAATATATTCAAGTGGGTGTGGCTGCAGACCTCCACTGTCAGGCAGGAAGTGCACACAAGAAACTTCAAAATAAAATCATGCAGACATTTTTGGAAGAAACGGCTTTGTCATAGATTTATATATTTAATTAAACAACAATGTAACGCGAGTCTGTCAGCAACATTATTGCATTTCATTAACTGTCAAAATGGGGTATAGGCTTTTAAACTCTGTCCATATTAGCGACAAGTTCATAGAAAAATATTTACCTTGTTGATTGGACAGTTTAGCCTCTTCCAGTCTTTGTAAAAAAATAAAAATAAAATAAAAATAAAAAAGCACCTCTCATATTTACCATTGAATAGTTTAACAGTAGGCCTAATGTACCTAAATAAGATCTGATTTATTAAAAAAAGAAAAATGTATTTCAAAACACAAGAAAGCTGATGCATCTGCTCAAAGGCTTATACGTAAACTTTACGTCTTGGACACCATTTTTTACTGGGAAAAAGTTTTTTGTGTGTAATCAATTTTTATTGTCTTTCAGACAACAGAAAACAGTCAAAATACAGATATAAAAAAGAGAGAGTTTTCATGTACATTTTCTTACTTTCACAGTGACACAGTAGGTGAACCCACAATTTGACAGAAATCAAAGCCAGAAGACGACATTGTCTGTCTTTTCTCCATTAACTGGAGCTAATGTTCAATCAATCATGCTGTTGTTCTGCTGATGTCACTGTCACTGTTCATCCTGCAACGACACACAAAGGCCAAAAGCTGGTCCACAGCTCCTTTCCTACAGAAAATATACAGAAACAAGTCTGCAAGAGAACTGAACCTTGGCAAAAGGTTAGCGACAAACCAGAATGTAGCATCACTTCTTTCTTCTCCTACAAGGAAGCAAATGATGCTGGGCAGGAACAACAGTGCGTAAATAAGTAGCACCAAAACCAAAATGGCCACAATTCTGCGTTTTTCATCAGGAGGGACACTGATGGCTGCAGACAGAGCTTTAATGGTCCCAAACAGGAAGAATATGAACAGAGGGAGGGGGAGAAGGAGAAGGGCAGCATAGATGATTTGTCTGTAATCATAACTCTTCGTGAAATAGATAACAAAGCCAAAGACTAGAAAAAAGACCCAGGCCACGACACAGATCACAACAGAGGTCTTGATGTTTCTTCTGAAGCGGTACCACAGCGGCCAGGCGACGACCAGATACCTGTAATACACAGACACACAGATCGTCTTTGTGGAGCATCTGAATTATGATGAAATAAAATGTTCAGACAGAAAAAAGCTACACACACACTGAGTAGACTGATAGCTACCTTTCCAGGGCGACACACGTCATGAAGAAAACGCTGACCATCAGACCAACATAGCAAGTAAAACGAGGGATTTCTCTGATGATGAAATTCTCAGGTTTTGACACAAAAACAATCAGGGAGCAGAGTTGAATGATGTCAGAAATGAGAAGGTTGATGATGTAGATTGGAACCATGTGATCCTTTCTGACCTGCAGGAAACCAGTCCAGTAAACACAGTGGTTGGAAACATGTTGTGAGCTGATAAAATGTTGTTGTTTTTTTAAATGTTGTTCTGCTGAGAACTGCATCTAATTAAATCAAATCTAACTCCTCCTCAGTCATGAATTGAATTCTCACCTGAGAGTAAAGTCCATGGATGGCCACTAGGGTCAGTGGCAGGCAGATACTGATGATGATGCACGTCACCACGTCTCCTGTGGATATACCTTTTCCAGTGTTGTCAGTAGTGTTATTGTAACTTTTGTCCACTGAGATGTTGTTAATGTAGGAATCTTCCATCTTTCTATAAAATCTGTTGTTATAGAGAAGAGCATGTATTTTAATGTAGACTTCATATCGTTCAGTGATAATACTAAAGCTGTGAGGTGAATCTTTTATTTTTTTTCCTCTGTATGTGCACGTCATTGCTTTATTTTTGTTTTGAAGGATTTGCATTTTCATGTGAAACACTTTGTTATCATTTTCCCTCTGTCAGAGGAGCCACATAAATAAATGTTTAGCTACTTTAAACTACGGTACAGTCTTCAACATGAGACAAGCGGGTTTTTTAATAACCACCTCAAAGTAATCAATGATTACACAAAAGCGGATAATAATGCTGTTCACACAAATAGAGACCAGCTATAATCCAGGATCAATCTTATATTTATCCAGCATTTTAGCACCAACCTCAGTTCACTGGTCTTTAAGACAAATGGGGGGAAAAAAACATAAACTGTTGATGACTGTACAGCTACAGTCCAGTCCCCTTGTTACATGTCAATGACTTAACAGTTCTGAAGGTTATGAATAAAGTGACATAAGTGACAGAAACGTTACCTTTGGAAGTTGCTGGATCACAACCTGGATGAGTTTCTTTTAGCAGAGTCTGTGGCTTCTCCTCTCCATCCACACAGTCTAATAATGTGTAATTCAGTTCCTGGTGACATGACATGGTGTCTACCTCTAAGGAAAACAATGTGATTATCCATGCAAATATGTAGGAAAACTGTGTATAGTAAGTTCAATACTTCTTTGTATTGGTTCATAACTGTTTGACTTGCAAAAACAAAACCTTATGCTTTCATCTGCATTTCACTTACATAATATATAACACTATACGAAGCATATATGAAGTAGTCAGACATACACGAAACACATCATGAAACAGACCGTCACCATCAGACAAAAAAAGTCAACGGTTCATCAGGTTGTTCACTTCAACCATCATGTGGAGTAGGATAAGGTTGGAAATAAGAGGCTTGATGAGGAAAACTCTGGTTAAACTAAAAACAACAGTTTTGCAGAGACATGTTCCACATTTATGACATGTTGTCTGACCTTTTTTCTTCTACCTGTGGGGACCATGACTAGCTCTTTGCCATGATAAGCTTGACATTATTCTAAATGGCATCTTAGCTTCTGGTATTACAACACATCAACAGGAGACTGGAGTCTGAACGCAAATACTGA
Source organism: Trachurus trachurus (assembly GCF_905171665.1). NCBI lineage: Eukaryota > Metazoa > Chordata > Actinopteri > Carangiformes > Carangidae > Trachurus > Trachurus trachurus. Next base: position 7,538,399 of record NC_139906.1, read on the forward strand.
TACAGATAATCATAATTGTGCCTCTGTGGCCCCCTACTGTGTATCAAATGCAACTGGTTAAAATAACCATATAATGAATGACCTCAAATTGACCTGGGGCTTTGTCTAAGGTCAAACAATGTCAGGAAAACTCAACACCCACCAGGCTGTTACCGGCATGAACAGTGTGATAATCATTATTACCTTGTCTTAAAAAGTTAGTTAAAGACATCAGTTCATGATCACATGAGAACAGGCTGTGGCTGGCAAATGGAAATTTTATTCAAATTGTCTTAGATTTCGAAAGAACTCAAAAAATAAAAGGCCTATATAATTTTGAGGAAACAGTAAATAATGTTACAGAATTTTTTTTAAGTACTGTAGTTTTAGAAGTGTGTTGCTTACAGATCCAAAAATGGACATACATTTTAAATTTTGTGCACATGGCACAAGGAAGTCATTTTTATGTCAAGGGAGTCATTTTTAGATCAGTTCACTTCCATTTTGTCATTCTCATTCATCTTTAATTGGTCAAACACTGCAGAACTTGCTTGTCCAGATGACTCACCACTAGTGCAGATTTCTTCAGTGGCCTTTTGGTTCATGGCAAGTACATCATCCTGCAACAATGCAGGGAGGCCAGCAGCCTGTCTGCAGTCCCTTTCCTCATGAAAACATACAGAACCAAGTCTGCAAGAGGACTCAACTGGAGGAACGATAAGTACAGGTGTGAATCACGGACCATGTGAGGTAAACATTGGCACGACAGGAAGAGCAGTAGCCTATGTATTTCAGCAGCACCAGGACTAAAGTTGCAACCATTCGCAGTTTTTCTTTAAGATGGACAGAGGTGGCGGCAGACAGGGCTCTGAGGGTCCCAGCGGAGAAGAAGATCAGCAGGGGGAAGGGATGCCCGACAACGTGGCCGACTGCCTGAACAAAACTGGTGGTGGTGAAGCTGAACCGGAGGCCTGGGCCCCAGCTGGGACTTGCACATATGAAATAAAACAAATACATTGACTTCTCTCTCTTAATAGGGAGGAAGATACGAAAAAATGTGCAGGTGAGGCCAGAAACCCGAAAGGCTTATAACATGACCTCATCTTGACCTAACAAATAATTTAAACAAAGTAAAGAAATAATATTAACATATTAACAGAGAAATAACAATAAAAGAAGAAAAAAATGAAGATAAGGGAAGATGATGATAGTAAAAAATAATAGTCGTAGTAATGATAACAACACTAAATAAATAAATGGAAAAAGGTGAGATTAAAAAAAGAAAGCAAAACAAAAAAAACCTGAAATCATTTTGGGCGAACGTGAACTGAACGTATTTCCACTTGATGAACCTTGTTGTGAACGCGTTCATTCTGGCGTTTGTGAACGGCGCTCTCTCACAGTATGACTTTGTTCAGGAGTGTGCCAGATTTCCATAGAGCCTTCTGGGAAAAACCCCAGTTACAACACACTGTAAACAGGCGTTAACATGTCGCTGAAAAACCACCCAATCTGGCAACACCTATCAGCTGTTTGGATCAGTGGCGCATGGAGGAGGCAGAGTGTCTGTATGGAGGAATACTAAAAGATAAACGGGGGTTAGTCCAAGTCGTCCAAGTAATTTGACATATTTGAGAATTTTATAAAATAGTAGTTACTTTTCCTGGTAATTACTTTCATCACGTTGTAACTCAGTTACTTTTTGGAGAAAGTAAAGTAGTAACTATAACTAATACTGGTTAAAACTGCTAAAATAATTGCTTCTGTGGTTTTATATGGGCTGAAGCAATCATTTTGAAAAATAATAGCTTGTAGCAACATATTGGGAATAAAAAGAAAAGAAAAAAGAACTATGAACTAGGTCTGTTTTGTAACTGTGAACTTATTTCAAATTTTTGAATTATGAACTATATGAACTGAACTAGTTCATTTTAAAATATGTGAACTGAACTTTGAACTTTAATCTAGAAAGTGAAATTTCCCAACACTGGTTGTATGCACCATCATGTACAAACCGTCTTCTGCTTTTGTGACGTTCTTGCGTAGCCCAACTTCCTCTTGAGATAATTGATTTCAACAAGTCTTGTGAGAAATTTCTTGTGTTTTAATTTTAAAATTTTAACTCTCAGACTTCAAATTCATTAAGAAAATTAGAGGATTAAGGGTTTTTATGAATCTTACAACTTAAATTATCTATTGCAGTTTTGGTATTAACAAAGTATAAACCCATTTAATTTTATAATTACAGTTGTAGTTATTGTAATGTTTTCACGCTTTCTTATCAGGTTATATAGTTCACAAAATGTCAGTCAACCTTTCACATAACACTGATGACAGTAATTTTGCTGATGAGGACACAATTATTAATCAAATAGAGCCGAGCAAATGTGGTGTCAACATAACGTCTGATATAGGATCCATCATCCACAAAAAGGTCACACTGTTCATGGTGAAAAACACAGACAGAATGAATGAAGTAATCACATGTAACTGATAGAAAATAATATATGTTTATATTTGAATTGACATGCAAAGTATATACATTTACATATAATAATTTGGGAGACATTTTTATCCAACATGATTTGAGAGACAATGCTAAAGCTTCAATGCAGGGGCTTGTAAGTACTTTACTTCTTTCATCTACAGTTAGTGCAAAGAGGTTGAGTACAGATAGTCCAGTAATTTTAAGCCAAAATGGGGGCCAACCTTGAACAAATTGCAACAGAAGCAAACTCAACTGATTTTGTATCCTCAACATGTCCTGAGTGAGGGGAAAAAAGCCCTGAAGAATCCCATTAGGGGAAAGTTTCAAAAAAGACCAATATATAGCGCATGCATATGCCTATTAATTATTTTTCTCACGTGAATAGGGTAAAAAAAAATACATTTAGATATCTCCATGAAAATTACCCAGTTGATTACTTACAATCAGACAAACAAAAAATGTATTACAAGTTTTTTGAAATTGTTTTCTAACATGATAAAATTTGCATACATTTGCATAAATTCTACCGTTTTGACAGCACAGGTATATATGAAGGTGCTGTGGTGGGTGGTACCGGCATGAACATTTTTCTTTTTATGGTCAGAGAATGATCATTGCCAGTCCGCAAATGTAACACCTGGGTATCTCTATAAATTAGTTGGGTGAAGAGGCATTTTTGATACCAAAGTTACAATGTTAAAGATCTGTTAAGACTTGTTAAAAAGAAGAGCCATAATGACAAATTATCTTTTTTATATCACATCTAAAACAACCCCCCCGCCCCCATTCTCTAAACTTGGTTGGTGGGTTGTAACACTTTTGTCCGTCATGCAATAGCACAGGCGTGCCAGAAACTTGTCAACTGGCCCTTTAAACATTAAAACAGACAGAGTCAAGTCCACAAAAACAGTGAACAGAACCAAAAACACGAATGCTACAGATTCAAGGAAATAAATAAAGAGAATTAACGCTGAAATGATCAGCAGAAAGTTATCAACCAGCAACAGAACTAAAACTCCCACAGTTCTTCGTTTTTCCTCAATGGCCACAGAGGTGGCAGCAGGCAGAGCAACAAAGGTCAAAACCACAAAGATGACAGAGAGAAGTATTGGTAGGAGGATGAGGAGCATGACGAGGTAGATGGAAGCTAGGTACATGGCGAGAATAATATAAAACATGAGAACACAAAGAACCCAGGGCGCGACACAGGCCAGAACAGAGGTCAGAGTTCCTCTGATGTAGGTTGGGTGGGCGATGATCATGTACCTGCAGGAAAAGAGGAGAAGGTTATATTCAGGATATCACAGCAGTGCACATTGATGCTGGATACACAGATAAGATACCTTTCCACTGCGATACACATCCTGAAGATGAGACTGATCATCATCCCATAGAGGAAACCAATCATTGTGACTAATATTATATATGCGCCTCCCACTCCAGTGTCTCCAGTCGCCAGCTCCAAGGGGATCAAGGAGCAGATCAGCACCAGATTGGACATGAGGAGGTTTGTCATAAAGAGCACAGAGACACGATGCCTTCGAGGCTGCAGGAAACAAAAAAAGAAAAGAAAACATGTTTCTTATTCACTAGACATCATATAAAAAAAGTTCACCATAAGAATTTCCATTAATGCATAAGTGGACTTGTGTTACATACCGTGCAACACAGGAAACAGAAGACCACGAGAGTTAGGGTAATGCCAGCGATGATGTTTATCCATTGCAAAACCTTCTGGCTCTCGGTGAACAACATTTTATGGCTGGTTTCCTGTGTGATGGAAGAAGCTGTGAGTAAAGGTGTGAATAAAACAATCAACTGAATATTCTAAACCAATTGGGGCAACACAAGTTCGTTATACTGAGATGGCAGGAGATGTGTTTCCAATCCAAGTGTATAACAGTTTATTCCAAAAAACAATTGCAATTTACCCCAAAGGTTGTTGACATTAATCAGCATCGTAGAAAAGAACAGGGCTTCTTCTAGGGCCGGGGCCTTTATGGTTAAAGTCAGGGACGTACATGACTATAGAGGGGCAGGGGCTCAACATCATAAAAGGGCAGTATGTGCGTTTTTTTTTCAGGCCTTCATATCAAAATAAATAAATAAAATTAAAGCAGAAGTAAGCGATCCGTTCGTTTTGGCTAATGCTGCGTTCCAGGCAGGCTTTTGAAACCGTAAATTACAGCTTCATGTCACAACTTACGATTTTGTAGCGTTCCAGGCAACCCACTCGTGTTTTTCTGACCTGTTTTACCTGTGAAAGTCACTATAACGGCCACTCGTAACTTCCGACCCGTGAACTCGTACCAGATCGAACTGGTATGACTTCACAGGTTGGAAAAACACGAGTTACGGGCTGCCTTGAACGCACCATAACAGTCCTCGTCCCTACGTCACCACATTCAGGCGCATCCCTTGGCTGCACACACAGCCCTGCATGCCGTTCTCTCTCCTCATTGGATAAAAACTGTAGGATACGAGAAAAGTTTTCTCCTCGGCTCAGAGCAGAGCAGAGTGACTGAGAGACCCGTGTTTCGGTCCAAACACTCTATGTAAGTGATTGCTGTCGGAAGATATAACTATTTAAGACTTATATTAACACAAATATATCACTTACTTCTGCTTTAAATTAAATTTACTATTACTATTAGAGAAGGCCTGCTCGCCTTCAGGACTGCAGTCAACACGCTGGACCAATTTCCCAACCAAGGCCAATATGGTATTAGGTGCACATTAACATGTCTTGCAGAAAAAAAATCACGTGAGTGAAAGTGCAAAATCTAAAATGTGACATACCAAGAAATGACTACTGTGATTGCTTCTGTGCATGTTTCAGAACAGCAGCAATGTTACAACAGCAATGTCACAATAGACTTATAGTCACAAATGGGCGCTTTTCTGAAACATAATCGTATTTAAGCTCATTGAATACTGTAAGTGTCAGCACCACAAGGAAGTGATGTTGGTGGATGTATAACTCACAAAAGTTTAAGTCGCTCCACTGTCCCGTCTCTCCGCCCCTCAGAGACAGATAAGAGCAGCAGCGGACAGAGAGGCTGCGTTGGGCTCAACACACACACATTATACAGTGTCTAATACAAGGAAATGCTTTTTTTTTTTTTACACCGTTACGCCGTTGTTGTTTTTTAACATCCTCAAGCACAACAGGAATTTATTTACTTGTTAAAAAAACACACACGCAGTACTGAAAGTATAGACAACTGTCACAAAATTACTACAAATTACTAGAAATCTCAAAAAACCATGTTGTTTCTCAGGCAAGTTCTTCAGGAGGGACTGGGAGAGCCGCATCTTCCCTCTTGTTGTTATTAATCCAACAGAAATCTCTACAAACCTGCTCGTTTGTATCCAAATCAGCTGAACGAACGGCAGCGTCCTTCGAGTAGTTGTTTAGTGACTGACAGCAGCTGGCAGCGGCTCCACATGTTTGTGCGTCTCTCCTCCTCCAGTCCGTCACTGACAATAAGTTTGTAGACGAGGCGGAACTTCGCAGAAACTCATGTAATCGTGTGCGTATCAAGAAAACCCACCGGCCGTTAAGATACCCCTCCTCAGAGCGACTTCCTGTTGGTAATTTCACCCTTGAAACATTACTAACGTCAAGCCAGCCCTCACGTTTTGCTGTGCGCGCATATACTATGCATTATGGCAAGAGCGAGAAAGGACTGATTTCCAACATGATCAAATGTCTCCTCAAGAAATTCAATCATTTAATCAACAACGGCAATTTAGAAAAGGAAAAGCAAAAAAATATGTGTATATTATACAGTATTATGTTACACAAAGGTCATTCAATGTGCTTTACAGAGAAAATGCATTAAAAATATTAGTAAAAGCATATAGAGAATGAAAACATAATAGCAGTGTATTGGGAAAATACACTCTTGGAGGTTTTTCCTTACAAGCACAGATTACATTAAAATAGATCATATCCGGTTAAAGGGCAGGATTAGAAGATTAAATGAAGGCAAGGGAGGATAACTGAATTCATTGCTTCTTTTCAAGCCGGTTATGGTCTTATGTGCCTCCTTTACTTCCTCTGATTTTTTCCTCCTTCTGTCTCTCTGCCTAACAACCTGTGGTCATTTATGCTGCTGGTCTGCTGGTATCAGTGTCACTGTCCATCCTGCAACAACACACTGAGGCCAAAAACTTGTCTGTGGCTCCTTTCCTTAATAAAATATACAAAAATAAATCTGCAAGAGGACTGAGCTTTATGAAAAGAAAAGAGAGATACCAGAGGTCCGTGTTATACCTTTCGACAAGGACCAAAATGATGGTGGAGAGAAATTTTGTGAAACAAACTTTACCTTTGAAAGCTGGTGGAAAACAACCTGGATATTCCTCTTGACAGTTTTCTCGTTTGTATCAGTCTGGTCTTGTCTAATGCAACAAAAAAAATTGCAACTTGTGTCATGAAGGCGATTTGTCATGGGATTTCTGCTGCTTCTTATCTCTGCCTCTCAGGAAGAGGTGGGGTTTTTCAAGTCATCAGGTTTAGGCAATAAGAGTTCTTAGTTAGGGTCAGAAAAAGAAAAAATGTATTGCGACATTTTTATTTTTTATTTTTTTATGGTTCCCTGAATGTAGTTTTCTAGTGAATTCAACACGGAGCAGACTGGACTGTACTACACCCGCTACAGAGACCTGTTTGCTGTCCCTCCACTAATCAAAATTTAACTATACACAGTCCCTGTCAAAAAAGGTACAGGATTATACCCTTTAAAAAAAGATTGGATCTCCTGTCTCCTTTCCTTAGTGAAACGTGGCATGAGCCAGAAGTATTTTCTGCCCTAAATTAATCTTGCCCCCCTGACCTTAAAGCAGAAGTAAGCGATATTTTTTGTGTTAATATAAGTCTTAAATAGTTATATCGTCCGACAGCAATCACTTACATAGAGTGTTTGGACCGAAACACAGGTCTTTCAGTCACTCTGCTCTGCTCTGAGCCGAGGAGAAAACATTTATCGTATCCTACAAGTTTTATCCAATGAGGAGAGAGAACGGCATGAAGGGCTGTGTGTGCAGCCAAGGGATGCGCCTGAATGTGGTGACGTAGGGGCGAGGACCAATAGATCCATGACGAGGGCGGGGGCTGCTAACTCCATCCGCTGACAAGATGTTATGGTGCGTTCAAGGCAACCCGTAACTCGTGTTTTTCCGACCTGTGAAGTCATACCAGTTCAATCTGGTACGAGTTCACGGGTCGGAAGTTACGAGTGGCGGTTATACTGTAATGACTTTCACAGGTAAAACAGGTCGGAAAAACATGAGTGGTTTGCCTGGAACGCTACAAAGTCGTAAGTCGTGACTTGAAGCTGTAATTTACGGTTTCAAAAGCCTACCTGGAACGCAGCATTAGCCAAAACGACCGGATTGCTTACTTCTGCTTTAACATTCATGTAGATACCCCCTCATGTCACTCTGCTGCTGAGCTCCTCCACCCACTTGACTGTTCAAATCTGCAGCAACACATTGATGCCCCCACACACTCCAAGGGGCACACGCTTCGGGAGTGGGCTTTCTGCTCTGCTGCCCCCCCCTCTGGAGTGGCCTCCCAGACCACCAGAGGGCACTGCTGTGGACATTACCTAAAAACCCACCTTTTTAAAAGAGCATATCACTGCTGATTTTATGTGTATATGCACAGATTTTAATTTGAAGCACTTTGAGATTTGTTTTATGAAAAGTGCATTAGAGGTAAAAATGTATTATTATTATTAATTTATTATGCTGGGAGTCACATTCATGTTAGAAACTATTAACTTGCTATAAACTGTAGGCGCTTTGCTTCTCTGTGTCTTTGTCTCCCTCTGTTGTTTTTATTGTAGTCATATAAAGCTTAATTAAATTAAATTTTTAGATTTATCTGAGACAAATATTTTCAGAAAGGATTTGTGAGAAATGATGATACCAAAGGTGCTCAAATTGACAATGAACAAATATAAATAAGTTACATATTGTTTTGTTTATCAAAAATAATGTAGAAAGTACTTACAACAAATACTACAGTACTGTTGTAAACTATAATTGTGCAAAAGTTAAACAAGCATAAAACGGACAAATATGTAAAAATGAGAGATGTGGTTATAATGGCAGCGATCATGCTGCAGATTATCTCTCGGCTACTTGATAATATAACAAAGCATCAACTTTTAATAGACATGAAGAGAAAACAAAACTTTGTGTGCTCAGTGAATATGTAGTTAGACATTTCTTCCTCAATTTTTCTATTTCTCCTTCTTTCTCTGTCTACATGGAGTGACTGTCTATAAGTTGATATCATTCATTCTGATATCTCTGTCACTGTTCATCCTGCAACGACACACACAGGCCAAAAACTTGTCTGCAGCTCCTTTCCTGCTGAAAACATAGAGAAACAAGTCTGCAAGAGGACTGAACCTCAGGAAAGTCACTGAAACAGTGAAGGTAAAACGATTCCTTGATGCTTTTGCAAGGAAACCAATGGTGACAGGCAAGAACAACAATGTGTAAATGAGTAGCACCAAAACCAAAATGGCCACAATTCGGCGTTTTTCATCAGGAGGGACACTGATGGCTGCAGACAGAGCTTTAATGGTCCCAAACAGGAAGAATATGAACAGAGGGAAAGGGGGGAGGAGGAGGAGGACAGCATAGATGATTTCCATGGCCTCAAGATGATTTCCAAAACTGAAGGATATAACAAATATTAAGACTAGAATAAAGACCCAGACCATGACAGAGAACACCACAGAGGTCTTGATGTTTCTTCTGAAGTGGTACCACAGCGGCCAGGCGACGACCAAATACCTGTAATAGACAGACACACACATCGTCTTTGTGGAGCATCTGAATTATGATGAAATAAAATGTTCAGACAGAGAAAAGCTACACACAGCTATAGCTACCTTTCCAGGGAAACACACACCATGAAGCAAACGCTGCGGCCATCAGGCTATGTGCATAAATTCCATTGAAGATTGTAATGATTAAATTCTGAGGTTTTGCCACAAACGAGATCATGGAGCAGAGCTGAACGATGTCAGAAATGAGAAGGTTGATGATGTAGATCGGAGCCACGTGATCCTTTCTGACCTGCAGGAAAACATTGAGAAGAGTAAACACAGTGGTTGGAAACTGATGACATGTTTTTATCTTGTTCTGCTGAAAACTGCACTCATATGAATTTGTCATCAAACTCTTCCTCAGTCATGAACTGAGTTCTCACCTGAGAGTAAAGTCCATAGATGGCCACTAGGGTCAGTGGGAGGCCGATACTGATGATGATGCACAACACCACATCAATGAAGTCCTCATATCTTCGAGGCATGTTGCTTTCAAAGTTGTACTCGATATTGCTGTCATTGTAGCTTTCATAGGTGTTATAGAAATCTTCCATTGTTCAGTGTGAAACCTGTTGTTTGACAGTAAAACAAGTTTTTTCTTGATGTTTACTTCATACTGTTCAGTGATGATGCTAAAGCTGTGAACTGCTGCTCACACAGTCGTTTGGATTCACTTCATTTGAGATGGTGGAAATAAAATTATCTTCTTCGTAAACAAAGAAATTCACATTCTCCCTCCTCCTTGTGACGTGTGTTGTCAAATTGATGATTTTGTTTGCATGCTGCAGTGTGTTGAGCCCTCGGGGTCATCGTAATCCGTAGCAACCTGTTGTTTCCTCTCTTTACCACCATCTTGTTAAAATCTGTCTTGTTGGTCGCAGCGACTGCTCTGAATCAGCCATCTTAATCTTGTGAGCATCTCCACTCAATCTTGAGTGTCTGCTGATGTGTTTTATGTTTCACAATGGTGAATATTACCAACCTCTACTTCCAAATCCTAATCACTATTGAAATTCTAATGTTGGTTATAAAGTTAATCATTAGTCAAAAGTATAGTAAAATTTTAGGCTTTGTCTACATTGGCTATATTTTCACTGTTTCAGGATATCCCCACACACACATCCTGTGATAGGTGTAATAAAGTAATTTGATAAAATGTTTAGTATTAATATTACATTAGTTCCTGATAGCTACACATTGATTACCTACCAATTTTCCACACAGTACAACTGTAGTACAGTGTAAAAAAAAAAAAAAAAAAAAATTAAAATTAGCCCAAATCTCAAAAACATGAGGCAAGAGAGAGGAAAAACTGAAAATATCAAACAAAAAATATAACTGTATATTAATTTACATCAACAGTCCAGGTCCATGTATAAATAACTTAACTGTTTTTTTCTGAATTATGTTAGACATAGATTAAGAGAAATAATGCAGCAGAAAGTTTACCTTTGAAAGCTGGTGGAAAATAACCTGGATGTTTATTTCATGATTTCTCATCAGTCTGGTCACATCTATGCAGTAACTCTGCAATATATACCACGAAGGAGGTTCTTCATCTAATCTCTGCTTCATCTCTGCTTCTCACGAAGTGAAGTGTTTCACTTTTTTACTGCCGGATGTAAAACATGTGTGCATGGCATCTCTGTATTCATTTTTTCCTATTACTTTTGTTGAAAATATGCATTACATAATTTAAAAGTGCCCAAATGACAACCTGCAAGTGGGAGAAATGTTATTAGAAAGTTGTGGTGGGTAAAGAGGTTTCCAAAGATGTTCAAATTTACAATTAATAAAGATAAACAGACAGTATGTTCATAGGAAATAACAATGAAGAACTTACAAACAAAAATGCAATTCTGGTTAGACATTATTTATAATCAGGAGAAAGTTGAACCTGCAGAAAACAGAAAAAGATTTAAGTCTGAGAGAGCTGAGGTAATATTAGCACGGTGGCCATGCTGCAGATTATCTCAGCTAATTAAAGTGATATACGTTCTACTTTTCAGTCTAAAGTTCAATAATGATACACATGAACTTTGAACAGAATGTTTAATGTATTTCTTGAAGCTGTCACAGTGCAGCACAGCAGATGAAGCCACAATTAAATGTCTTGTTGAAACGTCAGAAGCATCTTGGACTGATTCCCCGGTATCAACTTGGATTCCCTCAAACCACCTTCATTCATCTCTGCCCCTGTAAACCCAGCAGTCTTCTGTCTGTCTCTTGGTTCTTGTTCTTGTTTTCATACAAAAAATACGTTTACAAAAAGTAAACAAATAATATGTTTTTATTTAGAAATTATGAATAAAGAATTGAAACAAAAAAAATTAACTTTGGTTGGACATTAGTAACAAGAGCAATGTTAAAATGTATAAAACAGACAATATGAAGATGTAAGAATAAGAGAGTTGTTGTTATAATGACAGAGTGGTCATCAATCAATCAAATCAAAATAAACTTTGCTGCTGATTGTCTCAGTTTATTAAAGTGATATAAACTTTGCTTTCCTGACTTAAGTGTAATAATGATATACATGAACTTTTAAAGGGATAGTTCAACATTTTGGCAAATTGGCCCATTGCCATAATCGCTATAGTCATAGCAGTATGTTCGTTACCTTTAATTGTTGGCGTAAACTATTTTTAGAATGGTGGAGCGGAGCCGTGAGCTGCTCAGAGCTACGCTACGGAGGCTCATGGGATTTCTTGGTTTCCCACATCAAACTCATCAAATACACAATCCAACAACTCCAAAACGCTCTGGTGGACAAGTTGTGACCTTCACATTCACCACGCTATGAGATAATGACAGAACGTTGCGAAACTGAGCCGTTTTCGAGGTGAATACAGAGTCTGCTTGCTGAAAAACTGTCCCTGAACGCAACGCGCATCAGCGGTTTTGCATGAATTTACCTGACAAAACAACTCGTAACGTTCTGTTATTATCTCATATTCATTTTGCTGATAAGGACACAATTATTAATCAAATAGAGCCGAGAAAATGTAGTGTCAACATAACGTCTGATATTGGATCCATCGTCCACAAAAAGGTCACACTGTTCATGGTGAAAAAGACAGACAGACTGAAGTAATCACATGTAACTGATAGAAAATAATATATATTTATATTTGAATTGACATGCAAAGTATATACATTTACATGTAATAATTTGGCAGACATTTTTATCCAACATGATTTGAGAGACAATGCTAAAGCTTCAATGCAGGGGCTTGTAAGTACTTTACTTCTTTCATCTACAGTTAGTGCAAAGAGGTTGGGTAAAGAAGATCATCGAAAGTGGATACTAAGTGCTATTAAGACATGTTTTGAGTGTTAGATGTGATGATGATGTGTTCAGTCACTTGTTCCACCATCGGAGAAACCACAGACCAAAACAGTCTGCATCAAAGCCAGAAGACGTTCTTGAGAAACACCCAGTGGCTAACAGTGAGTTTAAGTCTGCATGATTGAGTTCCAGTAGATGGGGTGTGCTCCCACGTACTTGAACTCAAAAAGGTTACTTTGAAGGCAGCTTTAGTGGCTTGAAATTGATTAGGTGGACATGATCTATTTGGACCAGGTAGAACAAGGTAGGCAGTGGTCAAGGTGAGAGACAACCATGGGCTGTACCAACAGCCGTGAGGTAAGGCCTGACCTTTCCGATTTTTATGGTCAGAGAATCGCCAGTCCTCAAACGTAGCACCTGGGTATCTCTAGAAATTAGTTGGGTTAAGAGGCATTTTTGATACAAACGTTAAAATGTTAAAGATTTGTTAAGACTTGTTAAAAAGAAGTGCCATAATGACAAATTATCTTTTTTATATCACATCTAAAACAACCCCGCCGCCCCCATTCTCTAAACTTGGTTGGTTGGTTGTAACACTGTTGTCCGTGATGCAATAGCACATGCGTGCCAGAAACTTGTCAACTGGCCCTTTAAACATTAAAACAGACAGAGTCAAGTCCACAAAAACAGTGAACAGAAAAAAAAGAGTGCTACAGATTCAAAGGAATTAATAAAGGAAATGAAGACTGAAATGATCAGCAGAAAGTTATCAACCAGCAACAGAACTAAAACTCCCACAGTTCTTCGTTTTTCCTCAATGGCCACAGAGGTGGCAGCAGGCAGAGCGACGAAAGTCAAAACCACAAAGATGACAGAGAGAAGTATTGGTAGGAGGATGAGGAGCACGTTGAGGTAGATGGAAGCTAGGTGCATGAAGGCGAAAAAAATATAAAACATGAGAAAACAAAGGACCCACGGCGCAACACAAGCCAGAACAGAGGTCAGAGTTCCTCTGATGTAGGTTGGGTGGGCGATGATCATGTACCTGCAGGAAAACACGAGAAGGTTATAATCAGGGTATGATATCACAGCAGCACATTGATGCTGGATATACAGATAAGATACCTTTCCACTGCGATACACATCCTGAAGATGAGACCGATTATCAACGCAAAGCAGAAACCGGTCATTGAGAATGCTTGTATATACAGGACTCCCATTCCCATGTCTGCAGTTATTAGCGCCAAGGGGATCAAGGAGCAGATCAGCACCAGATTGAAGATGAGGAGGTTTGTGACAAAGAACACAGAGACATGATGCCTTCGAGGCTGCAGGAAACATGAATGAAAAAAGAAAAGAAAACATGTTTCTTATTCACTAGACATCATATAAAAAAAGTTCACCATAAGAATTTCCATTAATGCATAAGTGGACTTGTGTTACATACCGTGCAACACAGGAAACAGAAGACCACGAGAGTTAAGGTAATGCCAGCGATGATGTTTATCCATTGCAAAACCCTCAGGCTCTCGGTGAACAACATTTTATGGCTGGTTTCCTGTGTGATGGAGGAAGCTGTGAGTAAAGGTGTGAATAAAACTATCAACTGAATATTCTAAACCAAGGGCAACACAAGTTCGTTATACTGAGACGGCAGGAGACGTGTTTCCAATCCAAGTGTATAACAGTTTATTCCATAAATACTAAAAAAATAGAACAATTGCAATTTACCCCAAAAAGGTTGTCGCTTCTTCTAGGGCCGGGTCCTTTAAAAAAAATCACGTTGAGTGCAAGTGCAAAGTACAAGCTACACATCTAAAATGTGACAAAACCAAGACATGACTACTGTGACTGCTACTGTGCATGTTTCAGAACAGCAGCAATGTTTACAACAGCATGTATAACTCACAAAAGTTTAAATCGCTCCACTGTCACGTCTCATCCATGTGCATTATTGTGCACACGCAGAGTTATCGATGAGGCAGCATCTTGTGTACTCCCTCTCTCTCCCTCTCTCTCTCTCTCTCTCTGTGAGGGACAGATAAGAGCAGCAGCGGACAGAAAGGCTGCGTTGGCCTCAACACACACACACACACACATACCCGTGTCTATTACAAGGAAATGTTATACTGTTTGTGTGATTGAATGCGTTTTTTCCATAATGTGAAGCACTCTGTGTACGCGTACTATGATGGGTGGGTGCTATATAAATAAAGTTTTACTTAGGCTACTTACTTTTCCTACTTACATGCGTTGGCTACCGTAGGCCTACGCAGCGTAAGGTTGATAACCCTGGCTTTTTTTTTTTACACCGCCGTTGTTTTTATTTTAACATCCCCATGCACAACAGGAATTTATTTAGGCTACTTGTTGAAAAAACACACACGCAGTAGCCTACTGGACGTATAGACAACTGTCACAAAATTACTACAAAACTTAATAGAAATCTTTAAAAAAAACATGTTGTTTCTCAGGCAAGTTCTTCAGGAGAGGTTTTTTTCCCACTTCATGTTTCCTTACGACACCCGCATCTTCCCTCTTGTTGTTATTAGTAATCTCTCTACGAACCTGCTCGTTTGTATCCAAATCAGCTCGGTCTCTGTGAACAAAAAGCAGCGTCCTTCAAGTAGGTGTTTTAGTGACTGACAGCAGCTGGCAGCGGCTCTACATGTTTGTGCCTCTGTCCCCCCAGTCCGTCACTGGCAGTAAGTTAGTAGCCTAGACGAGGCGGAACTTCGCAGGAACTCTTGGGCATAAGAGCAACAACTTGAATGAAACCGCTTAAAATCCCTGGGTGCTCCGCGCCGACTAGTGGTATGTAGCGGTATAGGCAGCTGCTGCAGCCTGGCAGCCTGAGCCTGTGAGCCTGAACTCAGGCAGGGTGAAATAACGCACAGATCTACAGATTGCCACACGCATTTTAAACCAAAGTTTTGCTTTGCGTCAGGTGTTTCTTTGATTTCACTTTGTGCCTTAAAACCGTATAACAAACACCTACTCTTTGATTATCCCACACTACAGCTCAGGGCCGGCTCTAGCCATGTTGGTGCCCTAGGCGAGATTACTCCCAGGCGCCCCCCCAACAATGATCATAACAATAACATAGCAGTGTATCTCTATGTCCCCTCTGACGCTGAGATACACAACATGCACAACAATCAGTAAAATTTAATTGAGTAAATCCTGGGTGAAGACATGAAAAAAAAATAGTCCACAGTCATGATAATAACCTGTTGTGGTGCTTGCAATGGGTATACGAAAGTCTTGACTTCACAAAAGCAGTGGAAGAATTAAGGCCTTGTGAGTATAAATGTTATCTGTCATTCTATTTCACCAAATGTCTCAAATGTGACATAAAAGAAGCTAAATATTGACTTCACATTACATTTCAAACTTCATGAGATGTGTGTAGCCCTATGAGAAACTTGCTTTTTTTTTGTCCAAACAAAATATCAACTAAACAAACAAAATTTACAATATTTAAGGGGTTTTGATTAATCTTACAACTTAAATGATCTATTGTAGTTCTGGTATTAACATATTAGTCTACTTGCCAACAATGAGTACCCGGAAATGTTGAGTACCCCAAAGTTTTATGTTAGAAATATATAGTATGGGTCTCCAGTATTCAGAAACTGCCGGATGCTAACTTATATATATTGGGCAATTAGCACAATTGACATAATTAGCATAAATTAGCATAGTTGCCTATATGGGCAATATTTCAACAAAATTGACTTGGCTGATCTGGGCAATATTGGAGGGGTTTTAAACCGGAAGGGACCAGATTGAAATCCATCAAAATCGGCCCACTGGCGGTTTAAATCTGGTCACTACCGGTTTAGACAGCCATTTTGAATTTTGAAAATATCAGAAATGGATTCAGCATCATCAATAACCCCTAAAACCACTCCAATATTGCCCAGATCAGCCAAGTCAATTTTGCTGAAATATTGCCCATATATGCAATTATGCTAATTTATCTAGACAATATTTCAGCAAAATTGACTTGGCTGATCTGGGCAATATTGGAGTGGTTTTAGGGGTTATTGATGATGCTGAAAACTATGCTAATTATGTCAATTGTGCTAATTGCCCAATATATATAAGTTAGCATCCGGCAGTTTCTGAATACTGGAGACCCATACTATCTATTACTAACATAAAACTTTGGGGTACTCAACATTTTCGGGTTCACAATGGGGCCCTATGGGCTGGCAAGTAGACTATATAAAGTATAAACCCATTTAATTTTATAATTACAGTTGTAGTTATTGTAATGTTTTCATGCTTTCTTATCAGGTTATATGGTTGACAAAATGTCAGTCAACCTTTCACATAACACTGATGACAGTAATTTTGCTGATGAGGACACAATTATTAATCGAATAGAGCCGAGCAAATGTAGTGTCAACATAACGTCTGATATAGGATCCATCATCCACAAAAGGGTCACACTGTTCATGGTGAAAAACACAGACAGAATGAAGTAATCACATGTAACTGATAGAAAACATATGTTTATATTTAAATTGACATGCAAAGTATATACATGTAATAATTTGACAGACATTTTTATCCAACATGACTTGAGAGACAATGCTAAAGCTTCAATGCAGAGCCTTGTGTGTGAGTGTTAGATGTGATGATGATACAGTATGTTCAGTCACTTTTTCCACCATCGGAGAACCACAGACCAAAACAGTCTGCATGATTGAGTTCCAGTAGATGGGGTGTGCTCCCACGTACTTCAACTCAAAAGGTTCAGCTTTAGTGGCTTGAAATTGATTAGGTGGACATGATCTATTTGGACCAGGTAGGACAAGGTAGACAATGGTCAAGGTGAGAGACAACCATGGGCTGTACCAACAGCCGTGCAGCATATTGAGTGAGGTAAGGCCTGGGTAAAATGTTAAGAACTTGTGATAGTTGTTAATGAGAGAATAAAATAAAACAAAAGATTTGTTAAGACTTGTTAAAAGGAAGTCCCATAATGACCCAAATATAAAACAACCCCCCCCCCCCCCCCCCCACCCCATTTTCTAAAATTGGTCTTTTGGTCTTTGACAACCAAGTAATATTTTTACTGTAAGAAAATAGTAACATTCGACAACAAAATTTTCAACAGCAAGGTTTAAATCAGTCTTTTTGGGATTGCCATACGCTATATTCTGTGACACCATGTTTCTGGCTGCTTGGCAGTTTGTCTGCTCCTCTACTACATATCATCATCATCACCTTCAAATTAGCATCAAAGCTGCTGACTTGGGGCACTTTCACACGGCTAGTTTGATTATTTGGTCCACACAAGGCAGTAAAATGGTTACATTGTAGCATACTAACTAGGGTGTGGTCCTCGTTCACACATGCAAATGAACCAAAATTGCGCCTGTTTCTGTATCTGCATATCCCAGGCTCCTGTTATGAGTTTTGATTGATGGCTCTAGTAATGACACGCACATTCAGGTTTCTAGTATTGGTCACAACTGGCTGTTGTGGATATTACAGTTATGTCTTTTTGTGGTTATAAGATTGGCTTGGCTTTTTCATTTTCAGTACCCAACAAACATGCAACTCTCTCTTTCCTTTCCACCTGTCTACATCAGTCACTCATGGAGTGATGCTATGATATGTTGTAACACTGTCCATCATGCAGTAGCACAGGCGTGCCAGAAACTTGTCAACTGGCCCTTTAAACATTAAAACAGACAGAGTCAAGTCCACAAAAACAGTGAACAGAAAAAAAAAGAGTGCTACAGATTCAAAGGAATTAATAAAGGAAATGAAGACTGAAATGATCAGCAGAAAGTAATCAACCAGCAACAGAACCAAAACTCCCACAGTTCTTCGTTTTTCCTCAATGGCCACAGAGGTGGCAGCAGGCAGAGCGACGAAGGTCAAAACCACAAAGATGACGGACAGAAGTGTTGGTAGGGGGATGAAGAGGAAGAAGATGATAACTACTATAACATTACCTGCGTCGTAACTAATAAGAAATATGAGAGAACAAAGAAAACATAGAACCCAGGGCCCAACCCAGGGCCCGACACAGGCCAGAACAGAGGTCAGAGTTCCTCTGATGTAGTCTGGGTGGGCGATGATCATGTACCTGCAGGAAAAGACGAGAAGGTTATATTCATATCACAGCAGCACACTGATGCTGGATACACAGATAAGATACCTTTCCACTGCGATACACATCCTGAAGATGAGACCGATCATCAACGCAAAGTAGAAACCAGTCATTTCTATTAGCCAGCCTCCCATATCCATTTTTTCAGGCATTAGCTCCAAGGGGATCAAGAAGCAGATCAGCACCAGATTGGAGATGAGGAGGTTTGTGACAAAGAGCCCAGAGACATGATGCCTTCGAGGCTGCAGGAAACATTAATGAAAAAAAAAGAAAACACGTTTCTTATGTATATATTTTAAAGATGGGAGGAGGGGGGGGGCACATTTTGGGGTTTATTCTTATAGTTTTTAACTTTGTAATTTTTGTAATATCTAATTTGTAATTTATTTTTTTCTCCTATTTTAAGTTGTTGCATTGTATTATTCTGCTATAATATTCTTTACTTTTGTACACTGGAGCTCTGTGACGAAAGAATTTCCAGCAAGGGATTAATAAAGTATATTCTATTCTATTCTATTCTATTCTATTCTATTCTATTCTATTCTATTATTCACTAGACGTCATATAAATAAAAGTTCACCATAAGAATTTCTATTAATGCATAAGTGGATTAGTGTTACATACCGTGCAACACAGGAAACAGAAGGCCACGAGAGTTAAGGTAATGCCAGTGATGACGTTTATCCATTGCAAAACCTTCTGGCTCTCGGTGAGTCTACCAAACAACATCTTATTACCTGTGTGATGAAGAAGCTGTGAGTGATGTACATCCACCATGTAAGACAATACACAGAAGATCAGACTGCCAAGACTCAATTACTGAAACTGAGTTTGACTGGCCGTATGGGGTGCAAGATGACTGTGGTGAGCAAGTAGGGTGCAGTGGTGCAGGGTGCAGGGAGCAGTGAACTGAGACACTGGGAGCTTCCGCTACAAACAAGGTTAAAATATAGACTTATTTAATTTTTTTTGGAACAATTTCTCATGTCGGGGCTTCAATACAAGAGGGACATTACAGACGAGCACTATATAAATATATATATATATAAGAAACACACAAGCAACAAAAATAAAACAACAATAAAATGCAGTATTTGGACAGTCTCTAAAGTGCAGCAGTCAATCTTAAAGTGCAGTCAGTCAGTGTCAGTGCGGGAGGCATGTGGCAGTCTACAGTATGTGTGAGAGTTCAGTTGCCTGATGGCGCTCGGGTAAAACCTGTTGGTCAGTCTGGAGGTGTGGGACCGTGTTGATCTCTAGCGCCTCCCAGAGCGCAGGGTGGAAACTGTCCTCGATTATGTTTTGTACTCGTTTTGCTGGCATCTCTGGGGTTAAACTAAAGGAACACAACCACGTCAACGGCCAAAACAAAGGGCTCATCGCTACATGAAGATGAAACAAAATGTGACAGAGGCAGTGTGATCCATGACACAGCAAAAAATATAACATCCTTGCCTCATTTTGTCGGCGGTGATCCCTTCTTTTCATCAACACATCAATATACCACACAATCTAACAGTAGCCTATATTTGTTTACATAATAATATAATAGATATTATATAATTTGCCGAATTGTCTTTTAATGGCTCATTATTGCTACGCACTAGGCTACTGGACTTTATCATTTCCTTAAGGAGACCCGCATCTGCCCTCTTGTTAGGAATCTCTACAAACCTGCTCGTTTGTGTCCAAATCAGCTCGGTCGCTGTGAACGAACAGCAGCGTCCTTCAAGTCGTTTTTGCCGGCAGCGGCTCCAGATGCTTGTGTGTCTCTCCTCCGTCACTGACAGTAGACGAGGCGGGCACAGATGACTCATTATTCCATGAAATCGTGTGCGCACAAAGAAAAACCACCGGCCGTAGAGTGGGGACTGGGGAGGGTATGAGATACGGATAAAAATGAATGAACAATATTTAAGAGGCACAGCCAGTGTAGTTACATGATCCCACACTGATTTTGAGTCAATTGATCACATGGCCTGGATGCTATTGAGCTAAAACGCTAATATTTAAATTAATAAACACTAGAAAAAGCATTTCCATAAGGAAAATTGTGTGGATTCCCAAGATAACTTCCTGTGATGAAATATGCATTTGTATCTATAGCCTAGTTGCATCTGGTTCCATGGGACAAAGGTAGCCACATTCATTCATTCATTTCCTATGAAAATTGGAGAAATATTAATTTATTTGATGTCATACAGTGAATAAATCATCCAAACGTAGAGTATGTGTTTAGTAAAAGTTTTTTTTTGTATTGCAAATAGTTCCATTCTTCTTGTCTCACACTGAGCTATTGAGTTTCATTACCAGTGTTGTGTTGTAACCTCTGCACATTGACTCAAGGCGCAAAACAAAACTCCAACTGTTCTCTGATAAATATTACTAAATAACACTCATTAAAATGACTCAAATGACACAGAATAAAGGATGAAAGGACCTTTGACTCAAAGCTGAACTTCTTGTTGGAGACATTTATTTTGTCACATCCCTGATTATATGTAATTGCACCTAAACAATTATATTTCAGAACATACTGTAATCTTACTGATAGAAATATCTGACCTAACAGATTATTGTGGGTTGAGTTCAGTTGAGGAAAATATAGTCTCCTTTACTGTCAGAGTAAACAGCAACGACACAATAGTAGTTTTGAGTGTTTTTTTCTTGCCATCAAATTCTCTTCCCTTTCTTTTGTCATTTTCATGCTCCGTTAACAAAATCTGTAAAAAAAAAAAAAAAAAAAAAAAAAAGGAGCTTGATGATTCTGTAATGATGTGAGGATGCACTTACTGTCTTAAATTTCCATATTAATTTTTATTTTATTTTATTCTCATCCAAAGCCATTTGCAGCTGGTGTAGCTCCTTATTTGTTAAACTGGGCACCATGATGATTGCCAACTTCAATGCAGGGCCTTGTAAGTAGTAGCTATACTTATTCTATATACAGTGCAAAGAGGTCGAGTAAAGACGTTAATCAAAAGTGGATATTAAGTGCTATTAAGGCATGTTTAAGTGTTAGATGTGATGATGATATGTTCAGTCACTTGCTCCACCATCAGGGAACCACAGACCAAAACAATCTGGACTGAGATCGTCTTGTGTGCAAGGATCAAAGCCAGAAGACGTTCTTGATGTGGACTGTGCAGAGTGGAGAGGGAGGCCTTTAACTTCTGCCTATGCCTGGGTCCCTTCTAATGACTGCTATTAGCCTACACCCAAAAAGAAACAGCAGCACAACAGATTTGTATAAAGATTTAACAGCGATGTGATACCCACCGCATCAATAATACAAAATGTATTCACAGTTACAAAAATATACATTAATTTACTTCAGTCACTAAATTTAAAAAGAGTAGAAGGTCAACCTTTCTTCACAGAGTCACTTAATTCAGGTAGGTAACATGATACTGATAAAAATTAATAAACAATATTTAAGAGGCACAGCCAGTGTAGTTACATGATCCCACACTGATTTTGAGTCAATTGATCACATGGCCTGGAAGCTATTGAGCTTGCTAATATTTACATATAAAAATTAATAAAAAAACTAGAAAAAGCATTTCTATAAGGAAAATTGTGGGAATGCTGAAAGCCATTGCTGCCATTGCTTATTTTGCATATCCCAGGTCCCTGTTATATGTTTTGATTGATAACTCCAGTAATGAAAGGCACATTCAGGTTTGTAGTATTGGTCACAACTGGCTGTTGTGGATATTGCAGTTCTGTCTTTTGTAGTATATATTTTTGGGCTTTTGTGTTTAATCGATAGTGTAGCAGTAGAGAGAGAAGGGAATGGGGGGGAAGAGATGGGGGGAATGACATGCAGCAAAGGGCTAAAGGATATAGCCTCTGCACATGGGGCGCATGCTCTACCAACTGAGCTAAATGACGCCCCTAAGTTCTATCTTTTTCTGGTCATGAGATTTGCTTTTTCATTTTCAGTGCCCAACAAACAAGCAACTCTCTCTTTCCACCTGTCTACAGTATGTCCTACATTCACTCATGGATTGATGCTATCATCTGTTGTAACACTGTCCATCATGCAGTAGCACAGGCGTGCCAGAAACTTGTCAACTGGCCCTTTAAACATTAAAACAGACAGAGTCAAGTCCACAAAAACAGTGAACAGAAAAAAAAAGTGTGCTACAGATTCAAGGTAATAAATAAAGAGAATTAACGCTGAAATGATAATCAGAAAGTAATCAACCAGCAACAGAACCAAAACTCCCACAGTTCTTCGTTTTTCCTCAATGGCCACAGAGGTGGCAGCAGGCAGAGCGACGAAGGTCAAAACCACAAAGATGACGGACAGAAGAGTTGTTAGGAGGATGAGGACCGGGATGATGACGAGGTAGATGAAATGTAGGTGCAAAAAAAGATAAAATATGAGAAAACCAAGAACCCAGGGCCCGCCACAGGCCAGAACAGAGGTCAGAGTTCCTCTGATGTAGGTTGGGTGGGCGATGATCATGTACCTGCAAGAAAAAGACGAGACGGTTATAATCAGGGTATGATATCACAGCACAGCATTGATGCTGGATACACATAAGATACCTTTCCACTGCGATACACATCCTGAAGATGAGACTGATCATCAACGCAAAGCAGAAACCAGCCATTGAGAATGCTTGTATATACAAGACTCCCATTCCCATGTCTGCAGTTATTAGCGCCAAGGGGATCAAGGAGCAGATCAGCACCAGATTGGACATGAGGAGGTTTGTGACAAAGAGCACAGAGACATGATGCTTTCGAGGCTGCAGGAAACATTAATGAAAAAAAAAGAAAACATGTTTCTTATTCACTAGACATCATATAAATAAAAGTTCACCATAAGAATTTCCATTAATGTATAGGCTAAGTGTTTACATACCGTGCAACACAGGAAACAGAAGGCCATGAGAGTTAAGGTAATGCCAGCGATGACATTTATCCATTGCAAAACCTTCAGGCTCTCGGTGCGTGTGTCAGACAACAACATCTTATGGCTGGTTTCCTGTGTGATGGAAGAAGCTGTGAGTGATGTACATCCACCATGTAAGACAATACACAGAAGATCAGACTGCCAAGACTCAATTACTGAAACTGAGTTTGACTGGCCGTACCTATGGGGGTGTAAGATGAATGTGGTGAGCAAGTATAGGTACCCAAATAATTTATAGTCTAACTTTAATCAAAAGGTAACCAAAGCCAGCAATGCCACCCCGGGGTTTAACCTGTGTGTGTGTGTGTGTGTGTGTGTGTGGTGGTGGTGGAGGGGGGGGCAACACAAGTTTGTTATAAGGCAGGAGACATGTTTCCAATCTAAGGGCCGGAT
This sequence comes from Trachurus trachurus, assembly GCF_905171665.1. Classification (NCBI taxonomy): domain Eukaryota; kingdom Metazoa; phylum Chordata; class Actinopteri; order Carangiformes; family Carangidae; genus Trachurus; species Trachurus trachurus. Next base: position 7,562,459 of record NC_139906.1, read on the forward strand.
TTACTAAAGGTTTGCGTGTATTAAAACGTGTGCAAACGTGATTGCACGCGCAAACACATGTGGAACCTGATCTACTAACCGGACACACCGAGGATTGCGTCTCTCAAATGGGCAAAATAGCACGTGTGATCCATTTAGCGTGTTTGCCTTGATGAATATGTAAATATGGGCGTTTCTGCCAAAACACGCAAAATACTGGGAGGAGTAGATGCAAATCTATTTATTTAGCGCGTGCAATGTGATTTACCAAACCAGGAAGAGATTGCGGTGGCTGTTTTTGCGTCTTTATCTACCACGTCTGAAAACCATGTACTAACTGATACAACTTTTACAACTCATTTACATATTGCGGTTTGCACGTGTTTTCATTTAGCGGGTTTCTCTTAGTAGATCACCTGTTTTGCGTGCACTAACCAAACACGCAATATTTTAGCGGGCGCAAACAATATAGCGCCCGTTATCTGGGACCTTAGTAAATCCGGCCCTAAGTGTATAACAGTTTATTCCATAAATACTAAAACACTAGAGCAGGGCGTCTTCCAGGGCCGGGGCCTTTATGGTTAAAGTGTGTGAGGAGGAGAGGGAGTGAAGGCATCAACTAAACATGGGAGCACCACAATCCACCTGTAAGACACTGCACACACAACCCAAAGAAAAATAATACAATAAAATAACTAAATTAGGTGGGTGAATAGGAGACCAAAACAAAACAAAATCAATAATTAATCAACAAACACAAATAAATAAAACAAAATAAACCATGCTTTAAACTCCAAATCATAAACAAAAACAGTTTATCTGAAAGATAAAGCACAAAACAAAAAGGGAAACTTTAACCCAGGCTTATGAAAAAGGGGGAGGGGGATCATATCAATTTGAGATCAAAACAAAAGGAGGTTGTAGGCGTTGAGCAGCACTGGGAGACTTTTAAAACTATACACTAATACTTAATCAGCCAGAGGAAAAACTTGTGTCTTTTAAGGCTTCACACCAGGCTCTGCTGCTCTGCTGGGGTTACGCACACTGTATTTAGGTTGTTAGGTGTTGCATATGAACATGAAAGCCAGGGGATGAAAATCTCAGCAGGTCCAAAAATTGCTATGCCGAATACTGAATCTTGAAAAATAACATGCCGAATTGTCTTTTAATGGCTCATTATTGCTACGCAGTACTGGGAGTATAGACAACTGTTACAAAATGAATACAAAATGTAATAGTTAATAGTTTGTTGTTATTAATCCAACAGAAATCTCTACGAACCTGCTCGTTTGTGTCCAAATCAGTCGCTGTGAACCAAGAGCAGCGTCCTTCAAGTAGTTTTTTAGTGACTGGCAGCAGCTGGCAGCGACTTCGGATGTTTGTGTCATTCCTTCCAGTCCGAGGCGGGACTTCGCAGGAACTCATAGACGCACAGATGGCTTTATCATTCCATGAAATTGTGTGTGCACAAAGAAAAACCTCCGGCCGTAGGGTGGGGAGGATGTGAGACGTGTAGAGGCCGAGCTAGAGGGGAGGACCCAGGATCGTGTAGCAGTAGAGAGAGACAGGAAATGGGGAGGCAGAGATGGGGGGAATGACATGCAGCAAAGGGCTAAAGGATATAGCCTCTGCACATGGGGCGCATGCTCTACCAACTGAGCTAAACGACGCCCCTAAGTTCTATCTTTTTCTGGTCATGAGATTTGCTTTTTCATTTTCAGTGCCCAACAAACAAGCAACTCTCTCTTTCCACCTGTCCTACATTCACTCATGGATTGATGCTATCATCTGTTGTAACACTGTCCATCATGCAGTAGCACAGGCGTGCCAGAAACCTGTCAACTGGCCCTTTAAACATTAAAACAGACAGAGTCAAGTCCACAAAAACAGTGAACAGGAAAAAAAAGTGTGCCACAGATTCAAGGGAATAAATAAAGAGACATAACGCTAAAATGATCAGCAGAAAGTAATCAACCAGCAACAGAACTAAAACTCCCACAGTTCTTCGTTTTTCCTCAAGGGCCACAGAGGTGGCAGCAGGCAGAGCGACGAAGGTCAAAACCACAAAGATGACGGACAGAAGAATTGGTAGGAGTAGGAGGATGTAGAAGATGAAATCTAGCAGCGTGGCAAAACAGATATAAGTTATGAGAAAACCAAGGACCCAGGGCCCGACACAGGCCAGAACAGAGGTCAGAGTTCCTCTGATGTAGGTTGGGCGGGTGATGATCATGTACCTGCAGGAAAAGACAAGATGGTTATAATCAGGATATTATTACTGTATAATCACAGCACAGCATTGATGCCCAATATAGAGATAAGATACCTTTCCACTGCGATACATATCCTGAAAATGAGACCAATCATCAGTGCAAAGGAGAGAACCATCACTATAAACAAGCCTCCCATTCCTACTTCTTCAGTCATTAGCTCCGTGGGGACCAAGGAGCAGATCAGCACCAGATTGGAGATGAGGAGGTTTGTGACAAAGAGCACAGAGACATGATGCCTCCGAGGCTGCAGGAAACATGAATGAAAAAAAAAGAAAAACATGTTTCTTATTCACTAGATGTCATATAAGTAAAAGTTCACCATAAGAATTTCCATTAATGCACACATAGACTTGTGTTTACATACCGTGCAACACAGGAAACAGAAGGCCACGAGAGTTAGGATAATGCCAATGATGATGTTCACCCCGTTCAACATCCTCAGGCTCTCGAACGTTTTTAACGACATCTTATGGCTGGTTTCCTGTATGATGGAAGAAGCTGTGAGTAATGTACATCCAACATGTTAAGACAGTGCACACAAGAGGACCAGACTGACAAGACAACTGAGTTTTACTGTGGCTGTATGGGTGTGCAAGGTGAGGGAGGAAGATGATCTGTGACCGTCAGAGGCAGTGTGATCCATGACAGCAAAAATACGTCAGCATACGTTTAAATGGGTAAAATTTAAATTTAAAACGTGGAAGGATGGACAGCGCAACTGCAAAGACAACAGCATGAGTGAACTGTAAACAAAGGGCCAATTAAAGGACCAATTTGGTTTTGAGATTACAGTTTTTTTATTTCAGTGAGTTTTTTCTGTCTATTTTTATTCTTTCTCAAGATCTTATTTTTGTTTGACATTGAAGAGATTTTGTTTGGATTGATTTGATACAAAAATAATTCCATAATGGACAATGTGGTTCATAAGCACCAACACTTGAGTCGCGTTTTTCAATCTTAATTTGTTTACATTTTGAAAAGCGAACTATGCCGAATTGCCTTTTAATAGCTCATTATTGCTACGTAGTACTGGACGTATCTGTTACATAATTACACAAAACTTATAGGCTAACAGTGTCTATTACAAGGAAATGCGTACGGTAGATAACTCTGGCATTTTTTTTACACCGTTACGTTGTTGTTTTTTAACATCCCCATGCACAACAGGAATGTATTTACTTGTTTAAAAAAAACACACACACACACACGCAGTAGCATAGTGAAAGTAGGCCTATAACTGTCACAAAATTACTACAAAACTTAATAGAAATCTTAAAAACCTGTTGATTCTCAGGCAAGTTCTTCAGGAGAGATTTTCTCCTACTTCCTTCCTGTTTCCTTACGAGACCCGCGTCCTCCCTCTTGTTGTTATTAATCCAACCGAAGTCTCTATAAACCTGATCGTTTGTCCTTGTCGCCCAAATCAGCTCGATGGCTGTGAACGAGCAGCGGTCGGTCCCTCCTAGGTACGAATAGTGACGGACAGAGCAGCAGCGGCTCCAGATGACTTCGGTAAAGTTGGGAAATTGTTCACAGATTCGAATATCTGGGATCAATAAGTCTGAGGCGGAACATTGTTCAAACACAAATTATGCCTCTTTCCCATCGTAGTAGTATACGAGCTACAAGATACGAGCTTTGTTTTTTTAATATAAAAACAAGCCGTCCTCTGGGCTGGACGGATAAAGGCCCTTATCTCTACGCCCAGCCAGCAGCCGGACGAGTGGGCAGGGACCGTCTGCAAATTGCAATTCCATAGAAAGACGCTGCAAACATTTTTTTTTATTTATTGCAAATAATAATGAATAACTTCACTGTTATCTAGTATTATGACTCCAAAATCGCTTCACACATCAATGGTCTCCTCATGGTCAAACCACAACAGTTGTTTTGGAAAAATTTAGTTTTTAAAAGTAATTTTGTTGAATTTTATTGCATATAATAATAACTACAGTAGCCTATAATCACTCCACACATCAACGGTCTCCACATGGTCAAACTACAACAGCTGTTTTGGAAAAAATAAGCGTTTCCATAATTTTGATGATTTTTTATTGCAAATAATAATCAAAAACTTCACTGTTAAACAGTATAAAGACTAGTGGTAATGGGCCCTAGGCATGGGTGCTCAATTCCTGCTCTGCTCATGGCTGCCTCTCTGACACTGCCATTAAAACAATCAGATCAAGTTTTGAATATTTCCATAGCCAATGACGAATTTCTGTATATATATTTTTCTTTTACTTGGCTAACTTTAGTGTCATGTTATGATGCTGGGGGGGGGGGGGGTCTGGTGGCTTTTCTAAGAGTAACAGGTAGATCACAGACAGAGCCAGCCAAAGGCGTAAGGCCCCCAAGAGCAGTAAACTTTCTGTGTAACTTCTGTCGATCCCTTGAGAAATGCTTTGTTGTGGTTGCACTTTAAGTTAGGGTTCACACTGGTGTTGCAGTTTGTTAAACCAAAAAGAAATGACGACATGTTTACTGCAAATGCATTGGCTATTGATTTATTTGGTTACTTTTAGTAGGCCCATAATATGACATTTAGAAGAAAAGGAAAAGAGTGACTACGTCTACGAGGCAGCCGACGGCCGTCCTGGACTACCGGCCGTTCTTCTCCAGAACACACAGATGTCCAGTCCGCCCCTGGTAAAGCTACACTTGCATTTCAGCATTTTGTGAGCAGAGGCAATGCTGCTCCGACCTATGAGTATTCTGTGTAAAGCCCCAGTCATGTTTAATGGTCCCATGAAAAACAAGTATGACAATGAGAAGACTTAGTGTGTCGGAGTCATTATACTGTATAACAGTGAAGTTATTGAAGTTATTTGCAGCATCTTTCTTGGAATTGCAATTTGTAGACAGTCTCTGCATACTCATCCGGCTTCCGGCTGTGCATAGATATCAATGTTATCCGTCCAGCTCGTAGTCTCTGCCCAGGGCCAGCCGCTGGCATAAACACTATGCGGTTGTTTACAGTCTGCGACTTTGTTGTAAATTTCAAGACAATACATTTATTGAATATTGAAAAGCCCCCACCTCTGCCAAATGAAAGTTGTCTGTTACTGTCTCACTGGTTTTCAGTTTCAGTTTTCATTTTTTCAGTGTCAAGTTACTGGCAGTGTTTTGGCATGGAGGGGAGGAGCTAGGGAGCTAGGGAGCAGATCAGCACCAGATTGGAGATGAGAAGGTTTGTGACAAATGCTGTCATCTGTAACACTGTCCATCATGCAATAGCACAGGCGTGCCAGAAACCTGTCAACTGGCCCTTTAAACAAACAGAAAAAAATCATCAAGTCCACAAAAACAGTGAACAGAACAATATAGATGCTTGATTCATAATCAGGGGAATTAATCAAAAGAATTAACGCTGGAATGATCAGCAGAAAGTTATCAACCAGCAACAGAACTAAAACTCCCCGAGTTCTTCGTTTTTCCTCAGTGGCCACAGAGATGGCAGCAGGCAGAGCGACGAAGGTCAAAAACACAAACAGGATAGTCAAAACCACGATGATGATGACAATGACAATGATGGACAGAAGTATTAGTACGAGTTGGCCTAAGTAGAAGATGTCTTGCCCCATGGCGAAACAAACATAAAACATGAGAAAACAAAGGACCCAGGGCCCGACACAGGCCAGAACAGAGGTCAGAGTTCCTCTGATGTAGGTTGGGTGGGCGATGATCATGTACCTGCAGGAAAAGACGAGAAGGTTATAATCAGGGTATGATATCACAGCAGCACATTGATGCTGGGTACACAGATAAGATACCTTTCCACTGCGATACACATCCTGAAGATGAGACCGATCATCAACGCAAAGTGGAAACTAATCATTGAGTATTCTATATACAAAGCTTCCATGTCATAGACGTAGGGGATAAAGGAGCAGATCAGCACCAGATTGGAGATGAGGAGGTTTGTGACAAAGAGCACAGAGACATGATGCCTCCGAGGCTGCAGGAAACAAAAAAATGTTTCTCATTCACTAGACGTTTTATAAATAGAAATTCACCATAAGAATTTCCATTAATGCATCAGTGGATTTGTGTTTACATACCGTGAAACACAGGAAACAGAAGGCCACGAGAGTTAGGATAATGCCAGGGATGATGTTTATCCTTTGCAAAACCTTCAGGCCTTCAGTGAGTCTATCATACGACATCTTATGGCTGGTTTCCTGTGTGATGGAAGAAGCTGTGAGTAATGTACATCCACCATGTAAGACAATAGCTACACACAAGAGGACCAGACTGACAAGACAACTGAGTTTTACTGTGGCTGTATGGGTGTGCAAGGTGAGGGAGGAAGATGAACCGTCAGAGGCAGTGTGATCCATGACATGAAGCATGTCAAGCTATAAAGCCAGTTTAAACAGATCCGGGTAAAATTTACATTTGAAATAATACAATACAGTAATTACTACAAAACTGTCAAAAAATAAATCTTAAAAACCTGTTGTTTCTCAGGAGAGATTTTCTCCTACTACTTCCTCCTGTTTCCTTACAAGACCCGCATCTCCCCTCTTGTTGTTATTAATCCAACAGTGTTTGAAGATATCTCACTGCACCTGCTCGTTTGTCCTTGTCGCCAAATCAGCTCGGTGGATGTGAACGAACAGCAGCGTCCTTCCCAAGTAGCAGCTGGCAGCGGCTCCAGATGTTTGTGCGTCTCTCCTCCCAGTCCGTCACTGACAGTACTGTAAGTAGACGAGGTGGGACTTTGCAGCAATTCATCGATGCATGGATGTCTTAATCCTTCGTGAACTCAGTGTGGGCACAAAGAATAACCACCGGCCTCACCCTCCTCAGAGCGACTTCCTGTTGATACCATCACCCTCAATTATGGAGCAATTTGGTCTTTTTCTCTTTCACTCCACTTATTCATCCATCCATCGTACTGTAAATAACATTCATACTGCAGCTGACTCAGATGAGATGTACCCGTAATGATCATAGCTCATCATTTGTTCATAATTCTCAGTGTAGTTTCCACGTTAGACTTGTAGTACGCTGAATATTGGACCACGACTGGCCTTTAAATTATTTGTGGTGTCACAAATCATCAGGGGCAGGAAACACTAGAGTCTCTCCATCATACAATGTTATGATCACATATATTAGGACTGTAAACATTTTGTGTGGAGAACTGCAGTAGCATATTGGGATAAAGTGTAATTTATCACCCCTTTACAACAAATTATATCCTAAAAGGCAAAGTTTGACCTCATCTGTTTTACGTGAAAAGATCAAATACTCAGTCTGTTCATCTCACTTCAATTATTTTTATTTCTGTGAAATGAGATTGTCAAGCAGACATGATGACAAAAACTACTCTGGTATTCTGGTACAAAAAACTTGAATTGATGGTTGCAATTTACATTTAAAAAAATAAAAAATAAAAAGAAGAAAAAAGATTTGTGTATTCTTATCGATATAATATTACCACACAAAATATACTGCAGTATTGTGCTACTATGCACTTATACATCAGTCTGTACACTCAACTGCAGGAACAAGAGAAACACATTTTGAATGTAAACTTTGAAGGGAATTGAATGTATTGTATTTTAACTTCATTAAACTCTGAAGGGAATGTTATTTAACAAAAAAAAAAAGACCCGCATCTTAAAGCAGAAGTGAGTGATCCGGTCGTTTTCGCTAATGCTGCGTTCCAGGCAGGCTTTTGAAACCGTAAATTACAGCTTCAAGTCACAACTTACGACTTTGTAGCGTTTCAGGCAACCCACTCGTGTTTTTCCGACCTGTTTTACCGGTGAAAGTCACTATAACGGCCACTCGTAACTTCCGACCGGTGAACTCGTACCAGATCGAACTGGTACCACTTCACGGTCGGAAAAATACGAGTTTCATTGAACGCACCATAACAGTCCTCGTCGCTACGTCACCACATTCACGGCGTTCCTTGGCTGCACACACAGCCCTGCATGCCGTTCTCTCTCCTCATTGGATAAAAACTGTAGGATACGATAAATGTTTTCTCTTCGGCTCAGAGCAGAGCAGAGGGACTGAGAGACCCGTGTTTCAGTCCAAACACTCTATGTAAGTGATTGCTGTCGGAAGATATAACTATTTAAGACTTATATTAACACAAATATATCACTCACTTCTGCTTTAAGACGCAGTGAGAGGAGAGACTTTTCAGTCTGAGAGTCTGTGCGCTGTCCATGGTGCTGAACAGGCTGACATACAGTACTGTAGGAGGGGGACCTGTTGGTGCACAGTCTGTATCGTGTGCAAGGTTTCTTAGGTGTTTATACCTGCTCTCCCCCAATGAGTCAACTTAAACCCGTTGGCAGTTGTATAAGTAAATAAACCAAAAACAAAGTTTCATTTTCTTATTATTTTTGTGGGGAAAAAAAAAATTCACCTTTCCACAAATGGCAGAGAATGTATGTTATGTTTGTAGCAGGTAAAAGCTTTTACATCTGAGGGAAATGTATTACGTTTGTTGGGATTATGACTTTAAATCCTCATTTTTTTTAATCACATTATGGTTTATAAGTTATTGGGAGTGGTGACACAGTTTTAGGGTTCTGTATTGACATTTTGATGTCGCTTAGTGTTTTTCAACACTTTGATGTCAGCATCGGATCTGAACCTTCTTGATTCTCACACGGAGGTTTTACGTTGTTGTTGTTTTCAGTGCTGCCGAAATCTGCTGAAATGCCTGTCGGTATCGGAGTCAGTGGTCGGACTTTAACTTCGAACACATCCCACTGCTCAGATATTAATCCCTTGTTGAAGAGCAGAGCAGCCAGGTAGGAGACTAGCAAAATGGTGGCAAACACCACCAGCATACAAATGGTCCGGATGGGGGAATACTGAACGTAAACACCGTCTTCAAAGGTGCATCCTGGGAAGTGGATGGCAGGTGGAAGCCCTAGCAATGGCTCGCCACACAAGAGCCTTAAAAAAAGCCCAACCAGGAAACCCACAGTGGCACCGTAACCATTGGAGACGGTGAAGAAGAGCACACAGACCAGCTGTGGAAACATCATAATGTAGGCAATTTCTCCACCCAGGACCCAGAACGCCATAACACCAGTGTGGAGGAAGGTGAGCGACGTACCAGCCAGGCCAAACACAACCACGGCGATTCGAATCACCCACCGGATCTCGTTCTCCGACGCCTACAATCACACAGAAGATCATTAGGAAAAGCAGCAGACAAATAAATGATAGTTCTTGAAATAAAATTCAACAAAAGCTTCATCCCATCTGCCATAGCTAACTAAATAAGACAATGAAAAGAACATAACCATGGGGAATGTACATGTAAATGTGGGGTGTGGGGTCTTATGTTTTATGTTTTTTATGTCCCTATGTATTTGTGGTGTATGAAATGTGGGAATGTGTGTCAATGAATGTAATTTTGCACTTCTCGAGGCCGTCTGTACGCAATGGTGAAAACTATGTTCCTTGTAAAGGACAAATAAATTAATCTATCTATCTATCTGCTCCACCACGCCAACCTCACCTCAGTCCTCAGGTTCTTCTTGTAGATATTCGAGGAGAAGATGGAGGCTGCCGACAGCAGGGCGGAGTCAGTGGACGACATCACCGCGGCCGCCACAGCTCCGATGCCGATGACGGAGATGTAAGGCGGGGTCAGGTGGTGCAGGGAGAGGGGTAGGATCAAACCTGTCTGACCCCGTTCAAACGGAGGCGGAGAACCATAAGAGGTCAGGTTCCAGTCTAGGGAAAGAGGAAAGGACAGGATTTAACAATGTAATCCATCCATCCATTGTCCGCCGCATTATCCGGAGTCGGGGCAGCAGTCGGAGCAGGGATCCCCAGACTTCCCTCTCCCCGGACACTTCCTCCAGCTCTTCCGGGGGGACCCCAAGGCGTTCCCAGGCCAGCGTGTCCTGGGTCTTCCTCGGGGCCTCCTCCCGGTGGGACATGCCCGGAACACCTCACGAGGGAGGCGTCCAGGGGGCATCCTATACAGGTGCCCGAGCCACCTCAGCTGGCTCCTCTCGATGTGGAGGAGCAGCGGCTCTACTCCGAGCTCCTCCCGGGTGACAGAGCTCCTCACCCTATCTCTAAGGGAGCGCCCCGCCACCCTGCGGAGGAAACTCATTTCGGCCGCTTGTATCCGGGATCCTGTTCTTTCGGTCATGACCCAGAGTTCATGACCATAGGTCAAGGTGGGAACGTAGATCGACCGGTAAATCAAGAGCTTTGCCTTTCGGCTCAGCTCCTTCTTCACCACGACGGACCGATACAATGACCGCATTACTGCGGCCGCCGCACCGATCCGCCTGTCGATCTCGCGCTCCATTCTCCCCTCACTCGTGAACAAGACCCCAAGATACTTAAACTCCTCCACCTGAGGCAGGAACTCTCCCCCGACCTGGAGGGTGCAAGCCACCTTTTTCTGGTCGAGAACCATGGCCTCGGACTTAGAGGTGCTGATTCTCATCCCAGCTGCTTCACACTCGGCCGCAAACCGCCCCAGTGCATGCTGCAGGTCCTGGCTCGAGGGAGCCAACAAGACCACATCATCTGCAAAAAGCAGAGATGAAATCAAGTGGCTCCCGAACCGTACCCCCTCCGGCCCTTGGCTGCACCTAGAAATTCTGTCCATAAAAATAATGAACAGAACCGGTGACAAAGGGCAGCCCTGCCGGAGTGGAACACGCACCGGGAACAGGTCTGACTTACTGCCGGCAATGCGAACCAAGCTCCTGCTCCGGTCGTACAGGGACCGTACACATGTGGACTGGTTGTGGACTGGTTGGGCAAACTCCCATGCGCCCTCGAGCACCCTGCGGAGGGTGTAGAGCTGGTCCAGTGTTCCACGGCCAGGATGAAAACCGCATTGTTCCTCCTGAATCCGAGGTTCGACTATCGGCCGAATTCTCCTCTCCAGCACCCTGGAATAGACTTTCCCCGGGAGGCTGAGGAGTGTGATCCCCCGGCAGTTGGAACACACCCTCCGGTCCCCCTTTTTGAAGAGAGGGACCACCACCCCGGTCTGCCAGTCCAGAGGCACTGTCCCCGACTGCCTCGCGATGCTGCAGAAGGGTGTCAGCCAATGTAATCCATAAATAAAAACTACAATTTGCCTCCTGAGTCGTTTAATATGAACCATTCGTGTGTCATAGTTGCTGTGTAAAGTATTGAGTCCAAGTGTTGCTGAGATATCATCACATCCTCTTTTAGTGACTAATTGGTACAGAATATAGAGACTGCTACACTCTGTAATACTTGCACAAAAAAAAATCTTTTAATTGTTTTAAACAGCTTTAAACTGTTTGCCTGAAGAAGGCCACAGCACCGAAACGTTGCCACCATTAAAACAGTCTCTATATTCTGCACTTTTGCAAACCTACCTGTCTATCAAATAGATGTTTTTAAGTGACTAATTGGTGCAATGATGAAAATCAAGTTTAAATTTCAGGTTGAAACCTTTTTGTTAAGGTTTTTGTTGTGACTTGTTCACCTGTCGATGCAGCTGCAGCCCCGATCAGCACGGGGGGAATCCCAAATGTGGGGATGAGAAAAGCAGCAGCGTAACATCTCAGCTTGGCTGTGGCTGAAGAGGTGGCAGACAGCGTCCTCTGGTGGAAGTCCTGAAAACCCAGGTCACCTATACTCTGGGAGAAGGAGGAGGCAAAGATGCATAAAGTTTTAATATTAAGACAAATGAAGTTAAGTGAAGTCTAATCCCATGCTGTAGTTATTCATCAGAAACAAAGGCAATAATGCTTTGTTCTTTTACTAAAGTTGTTTCATTGTCTGAACATCACAGGAGGTCATTTGTATCCATAACATTTTTTTTTTAATTTCCTAATACTGGCAGTAAGACTGAACCAGAGCCAAAGTGAAACATCCCCAGAAAAATGTCAGTTTTTAATGAAACATTGAATTTTATGTGGAGTCTGAGTTTATGTTATGAATCAGGATCCAGGGTCACGACTTTACCAGGAGTAAGAAGATGTCGATCCACCTCCAGGCCGTGTCTGCAGTAAGAGAGCCCACCCACGGAGCCTGGAAGGTGCGATTGAAGGACGTGGTGGTGATGTCGACGGACGCCGGATTCATGAGGACGAACGGGACGCACAACCACTGGGGAGAAAAACAGAGAGAATTAGAGTTTATGTTTTCTCATTTTTTCTGAATGCTCAACACACTGCAGCTTAAAAAAAAACACATGCAAAGACACCGACATACAAATTCAGAAAACATCTTATATTTGACTACACTTATCCTGCAAAAAAAAACAACAAAAAAAACAGGTGACCCTTCACACTGTATCATTCTCTTATCAGAGTCAAGGCAAGCATGGTCCATCACTTTGCTCAGCAAACAAGTTTTGCATGTTGTGGCATGGCAGCGTTTTGCACAGCTGACAGTGCTGCTAGTTGTGCAGTAAACAAGGATTGTATCGTACAAAAATAAATATAAAAAAAACAATCCACCGTTATCTGCTGTGAATCCAAACCATCCGAGGTGCGGTTGCCTCACTTACCGAGGTGATAAAAATGAGAATGAGCTGTATGATGTCAGTGTAGGCCACGGAGTAGAGGCCTCCCAGCAGAGTGTAGGTGATGGCCACGGCGGCAGAGATCCAGATACACACAGCATACGACAAATCCAGGATCACACTCATGGTTACACCTAATGGCACACACACATGCAGTTACCATGCACACTCAAAAAAACTAACAAAAAAATACAGTAAAACGGTGCATGCAGATTCCCACTCAAGCAAAATGAGAAAAAGACATTAACATCATGAATCATGTGTAGAGATGTGATGCATTTATGTCGAAGGGCATCAGTATAAAAAAGGAAATACCTGTATAAGGCTACTAATGAGTAAGTTCCTTCTGCAACCAGCAAATTCTCAGAAAAGCAGAGAGCATCTTAGCCTCCCCGAGCCATGTCCTTGCGGGTGAATTCGCTCTGTTGCCTTCAGGGCGCCGTTATGCCCTTCCTATGTGTAGAACGAACCGCTTCTCTAAATCATTCGTCCCCTCTGCACTCAGACTTTTAAATTCCTCATAGGGTTTCTCTATTTTAATTTTTTTATTTTTTATACTATACCCATTTCAAGCTCCGTGTTGTTGTTGTCTGATGTGTGTTGTACTGATTATGTATTTATTGTCTGTTTATTGTGGGCCATGTAGGCCATACAAACCACGACAACCTGCTGCTCAAAATGAATTGCCCCCTGTGGGATTAATAAAGTTGTTTTGGATTTGAATTGAATGATAGTATGAAATACTTCACATGATATACTTTGAATGATCATAAGAGACGTGTGGGAATCTGAGACGGTAACAACAAACCCAGCCATCCTGAGTTTCACAGGCAAACACGGAGTGAAATTTAAAAAGGTAAACGACACCATGCAGACAGACACATACGATACGTTGATACAAATCAAGAGTCGAGCCCTTTTAAATTCTTACCCAAACTGATCAGTGTCGATGTCACCCAAATTATTTCTGACATCAGCGGGGCCACCGACAGGAGTGCGCTCAGTCCATTTCCGTACTTGATCTGGAAGGGGTCCATCATGGTGACGTACCTCCTGTCTCTCATCGGCTTGGCAAAGAAAAGACCGCCTTCAAATGAAAGGAGAGAAGAGAGGAGAACTGTAATTCAGATTCTGCGGCTCCATCCACAAGTTAAATCTGACGCTGAGATCAGAGTCTCACCGATGGTGAAGGCCAAGGTCGCGGCCAACGGCATCACAGCCCAGATCAGTCCCAGCTTCGGATCGTACACGGTCTCCGCTGTGCCGATGATGAAGGTCCCTCCGACCCAGGTAGCTGCATGGTGCACAATTTTGTAACTAGTTAGAAATTTTGTCACTGAAAACAGGAGAAGTCTCACAACCTCACAACATAAACCATAGTCATTGTTGCATGTTCACTGCACAAGGGGCTGACTAGTAGCTCCCGTCAGTGACATCTGCACTTCCAGGGCTGACACAAACACTGTTGACTTGACACAATCTCAACAACAAGAAAATAAATTGAAAATTCAATGGAGTAAGAAATATGTAATGTGTAATAATTTATTAGAGGAATTTATTTGTGGGTTGAACTGTTCTGGTAGTGTTGTGTGATGTATAATGTATTCTTTGCAGCTAATAATAATATTTCAGACTAGACTGTTTGCTGTATGTGTATATGATGACATGTTACAGTGATCTGTAACAGCGATGAATGTAAATATGTACTACGTTTCTTTTTAAAACTGCATTGAGGACCCCAGGAAGAATAGCTAATGTCATGACATCGGCTAATGGGGATCCTACAAATAAACAAGTCACGCTGGTATTACGCTGTGGATTACATATAGTGGAGTAGATAACAGAAAAATCATCGTGCAAATTATGATACAAGCATGAAATTTGGTTTGGTTGTTCTCTAGGGCCTATTGATGAAATCTGTCCGATTGGACATGTGAAAATCCAAGATGCCGGCCATTTTTCAAGATGGCTGCCAAATTAGCCTCCTGAAGTTCCTTTTTTTCAAAGAAATGTGTGTAGTTGACTAATTTGTGAAAGTGACACATTGTATTGTATTTAGACACATAGATGACATTATTAATGGAAAAGGAGAAAAAAAGATTTACAGTATATATAACTTCATTGGAAAAGTAACGAAAAAGGACACCAATGACTGTGTAACTTCACACTAAACACAGAAGTTCCTCTAGCTGCTTCTGGTTACATATGCAGCTGCAGAGTGCTGTGCAAGGAAGCCCTGATTTGAAGCTATTGAACAATATTTAATTTATTCAAAATAAACTGGTCTTTCCTGTAGGATTTATTTTAGGCTACAAGCCTGTTTCTCAGCATATTAACTATAATGACAACATAACAAAGCACTGACAAACAAAGCACTGACAAATAAGACCAATGTGAACATTCATATCGAACTCTGTAACACACTCATGACACAAGCCACACATGCTCTCCCTGTGTGATGGCCTGGGTAGTGGACAGTCTGAGGTTTCAGGTTGAAGTTTAGAATAATGAAATGCACCAAGAGACTGTGCTAGGTCTCTGCTGGACGTCTTCGTCTGTACGTTCAGCTGTAGTAGAGGAAAACTCGGCTCGTGCTCCAGTCATTAAAAAAACAAAACAAAACCCTGGTTTAGTGACCGAGGCTAAAATGTGGAAGGACGCTGTACTACTGGTCCTGCTGCATACCTGACGCTCTTATTTCTTTAATTGGGAAATCCACAGCCAAAGTAGCGCTACATTCAGCCAAGCCTGAGACCAACATACAATACGTAACACTCAGTACGTTTTTACATGACACTTGAGAAAACCGAATTATTGCCTTATCCGACTATAACTGGACAACTGAGTTCATGTAAACACGTTAGTCCAACTAATATCGGTTTTTCTCCGATTCAGACACCCAGATAATGCGATTGGAATTGGACTTTCTTCGGCATGTATACACCTTAATCAGAGTTTAACTGGACAACGTATGTGCTCATGCTCCACACCCCCCGCACTGGTGTAAGACCCCGGAATAGAAACATCCAAGACAGCCGGTGGCAGAAGCTGTTGTTGTAGCGTTACAGCGTTCTTGTCTGCCCCTGGAAATCACCATGACCACGAGCGTGCACCTGATCTGCACAATAACACGCACATTACGTACGAGATGAACAAAGCTGTTCAGCTGTAGTAGAGGAAAACTCGGCTCGTGCTCCAGTCATTAAAAAAAAAAAAAAAAAAAAAAACTCTATGTATGCGGAAGGACGCTGTACCACTGGTCCTGCTGCATACCTGACCCAGTGTGGCACACCTGGTGCTCTTATTTTTTTAACTGGAATAGTTCCACAGGCAACGTAGTGGTACATTCAGCCGAGCCTAAGACCAACATACAACGTAACAGTGTGGCATTGTTGCCTTCTCTTTTCACCGACAGCCCCATCCCCCCTTGTTTGCATGACAAATAACACTAGAGCATAATTGCAGCCTGCGTGTAACAAAATCGCGATTGATCATATTGCAATATAATTGCAAATGAAATTAATCATTGAGCCCTTTGTGCAGGTGACACTTCACTCATCTTTTGTTTTAATGTTTACAGTTCTTTTTTTCTCATGTCGTGCCCCCCCTTAAAAACTCTGGCGCCCCCCAAGGGGAGGCGCACCCCACAGTTTGAAAAACACTGTTTTACGAAATTAATTTTTTGGGCGCTACCCTGTATAAAATCACAAAATCCAACTCAACAGACTTGAAAATATAGGAATTGACACCAAGATCAATAAAATAAAATAAAAACTACACACGTTAATATAAAAATGGTGATTTATGAGGCTAATTTAGCAGCCATCTTGAAAAATTGCCGCCATCTTGGATTTTCAAATGTCCAATCAGACAAATTTGATCAGAAGCAGAACAAATACACCAAATTTCACGCTTGTATCATAATTTGCACAATTCCACTCAAATTGTGCTTTTATCTGCTCCACTAATATGTCTGCAATGTTAGGGTGAAAATTGTCTTAACATTGAATGTTTGCCTTTTACTAACTGAAGTTGATATTGTGCCTTACTGATTAATAAATAAAACAGAATACCAATGTTTTACTGACTGATGAAATAAAGCTGAACCTGTGTCTCTACACTGGAGACTGCAAAGCTGCACACAGTTACCTCATCACCAGAACTAACACTGAACATATATTCTCCACTTTGACAGTACTGATCAACAATGAATATATCTCACTGATGATTGTTTTATTAGACTGAGCACTTACTCATTTTACCCAATTAAACAAGTTAATCCTGCGTGGTGTGAAACATTTGCCTTTATTTACCTGTTTATGCGTTCACTTTAAGTAGTAGTAAAGTTTAGTCTCATGTTTTAACTAACCTATCGTGTCTTATATTTTTGACTAACCCCCTGAGTTTAAAGCAAACCATATAGATTTGTGTTCAGCTTAATTCATAATGCAATGAATACCAGTAACCTGTTTGATCATTCAGAGGTAAACTGAGGGCACACAGAGCCACAGTGAAAGCAAAACATCTCCAAGGCCGAAGGGAGGAGAGGATGAGAGGCCTGTGGCCTGCTGAATGAAGCATTGTGAGGAAGAGTTTTAAAGCAGATATCAGCTTCACGGCCGTTTCGGCTAATGCTGCGTTCAAGGCAGGCTTTTGAAACCGTAAGTTACAGCTTCAAGTCACAACTACGACTTGGTAGCGTTCCAGGTAACCCGTAGCTCGTGTTTTTACCATCCTGTTGTCTGTGAAAGTTCCCTATAACGGCCACTCGTAACTTCCGACCCGTGAACTCGTACCAGATCGAACTGGTATGACTTCACAGGAAGGAAAAACACAAAGTACGAGTTTCTTTGAACGCACCATGAGTTAGCAGCCCCCGCCCTTGTCAGGCATCAATTGGTCCTCGTGCTACGTCACCACATTCACGCGCATCCCTTGGCTGCACACACAGCCCTTCATGCCGTTCTCTCTCCTCATTGGATAACACTTGTATCCCACAAGGAAAATTTTCTCCTCGGGTTACAGCAGAGCAGAGTGACGGAGAGACTCGTGTTTAGGCTGAAATACTTCATGTAAGTGATTGCTGACGGAAAATAGGACTATTTAGGACTTATATTAACAAAAACATTCCACTGATATCTGCTTTAATGGTCTGTATTATCTGCCCTGACCCCTCACACACCTGGGTGGAAAGTTATGTCAGTGTAGGGAGGGCTTTGTTGTGTTTCAGGCCCAGAGGTTTGTGTGCTGGGAAGATGGGACCAACATGTGCCAGCCAGAGGGCACCAACAAAGGGAGGGCTAAGTTTAAACCACAGCCACTCCCCACCTGTTATTGACCAATAAGGATTAATTACACACACATAGTGCGAATTTATTAAAATTAATGTAACGCCTTTGTTTTAGGCAGAGGACAGAGAATTCTCGCTCTCTTGGGATGGTGGTTGCAGCTAACTGCTTGCAGACTGCGATTTCCTGAACAGGAGAGTTTCTTGTATCTGATTCCTTTGATGATCCAATTTAATAATAAAGAGTTAACCGGAACGTTGTTGTTTGTCCTCTCTTGGAATAAACGAACACGCAATGTCAGTTTTCCTGTTTTTTCATCCTGACAGCAACTTCTTTAAGTTTTAATCTAAACTACTTGTGAATCTTTGGTTTAAAGTCACTTCAAATAAACGCTAATAAACCACTTTCTGAATACCGCCTGGTGGACAGCACCACCCCACGAAGAAGCACTAGATTAAAGGCATCTCAGCTCCCCTGTCCTGAATCCTGCATTTATTTTTACAGACATATTAAATCTTTTGAAAGCCGACTTAAAGAATTTAATTTCGAAGAATTATTTACGATATGGTTGTCGAACGGTTTTTATCGTCTAAATGTGTCCGGTCATCCCCATGCACACAGTTTTATTCAGACACACAAATAATCTATTAACACAGTCACCTCATGCAAATTTAATCATCTACTATATCAAAACCTTCCAGTGATGCATGTAAAGTGACAGGCTCCGGCCCGGCGGGCTGCAGCTGCTGCACTGCAGCACAGACACAGACTCACCAGTTGTAGTGAAGATGCCGACCACCAAGCTGATTTTCCTGTTCCCCAGCAGGGCCATTTCCTCATGGCTTGCCTGCGTCCTGTTTTCATCCTTTCTGGATTTAAAAGAAGCCCAGATGCCGATCACGAGCACCAGCAGGTAGAAAATGATGGTGACTATCAGTCCCGGGACGTTGAGAGCCATGCTGAGTGTCCAAGAGCAGCGCGGTGCAGACAGCAGCCAGGCTGCATGCACACTCCCTTTATGACTCACTCAACCTGAAAAAAAGAAAAAAAAAACAGCTGACCAAGTGTCTCTGTAGCGAGGGAGGAGACAGGGGGGGAAAAAAGACTGAAGAATGAAGCGCAGCTCTTCCAGGACAACTGTTAATGTTAAAAAATAATGATTTGAAAGAAATAATTAATGTGTTAATTGTCAACACTCAATAGAATAAATGTTAGAAAATAAGGCAAATCTATGGAGGATGGTGTTGACCTGGTATAGTGAGACGATGATTCATTTAAAAATTTTAAATATAAATTAACAAACTTCAACATGATGAAATGTCTAGATAACCATGTGCTATTAATATTAACATCTGCTTTATATGTAATGCAGTAATAACTGTTGTAGGGTAGACAAAAAAAAAACTACCTCAAATTCAATGAGGGCAGCTGCCAGAGGAGACAGACAGTGACTTACCATTTCTTGTTGGTCGTGTGGATCCATAAGATGTTGCACTGGCCTGAGGTGGCACCTGACCTGCCTATGAAAACACATACAATTGCACTATAGGACAAAGATATTCTCTTTTTTATTATTATATAAGTGTCTTTTCAGAATTTTTGCATTCACACACTGAAATATTTTGATTACTTTGAGAACATACTGTCGGTAAACATTTTTGAGAACATGAGGGTTTACGCTTGTGGCCCACTAGGTGGCACAACAACCCCAAATAAACATAAAAACAGTAAGGATGCAAGAGGAGGAACAATGAATTATGATACCAGCAGATGTGCTGATGGGTGGTTGTGTGACTCACTCAGCTCAGACAGTGATGTAACTTCCCATGCTGAAATCCAGGAAGTATTTTGCGAAGCACATGCTGTATCGATGATGTATGCCGGGTTGTTTCCATTGAGATGTGGTTTGTGATTTGGTGCGCCATTCGAAATCTATGAAGACATCGAAAGGCAAATGAGGTCCAATGCAAACAAAACCAAATGAGTATTTCCCCAAGTTACAGAAGCACATTCACTGTCCACTTTCTTACAGCCATTGTAATTTCTAACAGTTAAGGGTAAATCTCAGAAAAATAACAATAGCCTATAGGCCCGTCATATTTACTGACATCATGGAAAGTAGTTGTATTCAGGCTGTTAAAAAAAAAAATCATATGAGACTCCACCTTGTCTGGATCGGGGCCTGCCTCTCTTTTCCCTCCACACTAGACAAAAGAAACTCACTGGCCTATCCTCTTACCTTGCTACATTTAATTGTGGATGCATTGTAAGTGAGTTAAGTTTAAATGTCCTGATTGATTGCTCTTATTTGCTTTATATGGAAATTATCTTTTATTTTATTTTTTGTACAGGAAATCATCCACCATCTTTTGTTCACCCATAGTTTCCTAACATTGTTGGGCTACCAAATAACTCACTGAACTGATTGCTGGATCCAGTGTTTTAATTGTGCACACTACTATACATGTATGGTCAGTAAGCCAGTACCAACACAACCAAATCCATGATAGTTTTTTCACAGACTCTACACAAACTACTGTTATCGTTTTAATAATTTCCTTGTTTATTTCTTAGCAGAGCAAATTAAGATTTAAGAAGTTTTGCCCTTGAGCGAACCAACAATTTAATGAAAAAGTTCTTCGTGAAGTCGCATCTTAACGGGCAGTTCCCCATCTTACAGTAACATCAGTAGCCTAGCCTCAGTGCTTTGACTCACCACTGGTGACTCCACACTGACCACTGTGAGTCACCAGTGGTGACCACTGACCACCACAGGTCAGAGTCAGAGGTCACCACTAGTGACCTGCTGGTGATCTGCTGGTGTCTCAGCGCTCGGGGCTCAGACTCACCATTGGTGACTCAACACTGACAAGTTGCAACTAACGATTATTTTGGTTGCCGACTAATTTATTGATTATTTTTTCGATTAGTCGTTTAGTCATGATTATTTTCATCATACCTTGCAACGTTTAATTGTGGATGCATTAGTTAAGTGAGTTAAGTCATCACTTACCAGTGTGTCACCAGTAGATATCCTCATCTTTCCAACAGGTTTTCAAACTAAAAGCCAGGTGGATCTGGGTTCCCTGCGTTTCTTCCGTGTTTATAGCGACATTGGCGCGCATTCGGCCGTCTGCCCGTCTGTGCGCAGGTCATAAAGGAAGTCAGGTGAGCGCTGCTCTGCTTCTGACCTGCGCAGTGCGCGCACCACGTTTCCTGGTCAGCTGATGTCCTGCACTGTGTGTTACAGATGGTGTTATGTTACAGGTATGAACTGTTACTGCGTTACTTTTATAATCCTGCTCCTCAGGTGATTCTGATCTGAGTGGTTGCACGAGTCTTACGACACGCCATGAACAGGCCTGTTTTCGGACACTGTTGAGTAGGCTACCTTCACCAGCTTATTATAGGCCTAGACGTAAAGTCTGATAGGGGGGCGGGGGCGTAGCCGGGAGACTCACCTGTGCAGGTTATAGCTTATTTCAACTTTATTTATCATTCATTTACAAAACATACATAGTAGTAGTGCAGAAATCATATAAACAACAGGGTAAACATTACATTAATAACTGAAAAACAAATAAATGATCGGCTACATACAGTAAAAAAAAATTAAAAAACTATGCAGGTTATAGCGAGGGGCTCCTGCTTCTACTGGTGCTATCACGTATGATTTGCAGTGCAACAATGCAATATGTGTGGTCAAACAGGTGTGCAGTTACAGCCAGGTTCCAGCAGAGGGTGTTAGCGCGTTTAGTTTACTGTTAGTTGTTATTCGCCCCCCCTCCTTTTGTGAACTGCACATTTTGCCTATTATTGCAATAAAGGTTGTTGTTATTTGTAAATGTGCCTTTATGGGTTATTGGACGGCTCTGACTTAGTGGAAGTAGATTCCAGTCACATTGAATAAATAAATATCAGATCAATCCTGCAATACACCTGCAGGTTTCATCTTATGATGAATAGCCTACTCAGAGACAGAGGAAGCCACTTGAGGGCGTGGGCAACACTGTCTGTAGCCTATAAACTCACTCCAGGATGAAAAACTATCAGTATGAAGTGGAGCCATGGGAGCACTGTGTGGTCCTCGCCTGCAGGAGATGAAGATACTAATCTTTCCACTGTGCCTTACATGTGAGTTCAAGCTTCAACTTTTTTATATAAAGTTAATTTAGAAGCGGTTCATTTGCATCGGAAACTTTTTTCATCAGTGAAAGCTGCAGACCGAGCAGCAGCGAGGCGGGAGGCTGCTGCCTCCAGCGAAGTATACAGACAGAGGCTGATGAAGCGAAACATGACAGAGATGGGAGATCGGGCGGCGTTGACTTCTGTTTGTTTTATTATGATTGATGAGACTTGTCCAGACGTGTTCCTTGCACCAGTAATGTCTTAATGTGTGCAACGATACATTCGATATACGTACAAATGTGTCTATAAAAAGACTGAGGGTATAGAGCCATAGGTATACTGTATGGGTACAGACTATGGGGTAGAGCAGGGCTATTCAATTGGCCACATCCGGCCCCGACCCAATGTCCGAGTGGCCCGGCTCGTGCCCCCCCCCCCCCCCCCCCCCCCAACCAATAATTTAATTTTAACGCAACTAAATACTTGCAATGGAATCATAACAGTAACTTGAAGGATAGCTACTTTTCAAAGAAATAATCCGTAATCAAATACTTTCCCAGAGTCATTTGCCCCAAATGGCTTTATGCTCCTTGTTTTTCACCAATCAAAATATGTTAGAAAAGAAATCTTTGTTCATCTTTAGGCCTAATTTTAAGACTAGGCTACATTTAGTGATTTACATAACCCCCTGCTGTAAACCTCAGTGGAAACTCAGACAGTAGGCCTCAGGAAACTTTTAGTTCCTAAAAAAAACTCAAATTCAAAGCATTAACAGCTACACCTTTACTAGCCTACTACTATCACTAGGTAGGCTACTACTTTTATTTTCTTATTCTCTTTTTTCTGGCTGTGTAGATTTGTTTTTAATAGCTAATGCTGGGTTTTAAAAATGCCCCTCATTTGTCATTACCTTCTTGACCGCTGAAAATGTCCGGCCCAGCTTAAGGTCTCGGTTTTAAAATCTGGCCCCACTGAATTTGTAATTGAATAGCCCTGGGGTAGAGCCTACGTGAAATCCCCGGGACCCCCTCCCCTCTCCACTTCTGCAGAACTCTGCAGGAAGGGCGCGTCTTCTTCTAAGTCACAGTTTTGGCATTTTCTTACCCGTGTTGCAATGACCATATGGGCGATTCTTCAACTAGGTGCACTTTTAGCCATGTGAACTTGAAAAAACTGACCTAACACAGTCTCATAAGTTAAAATAGTTTGTCTAGTTTTAAGATCTGTAAGAGGACAAACTTAGATTACAAGGCAAATTGTTAATTTTGTACATTTTTTCTGATCTGCGATGAACAAATGTCATTTCCACCACATCTCAATATACAACTGTTATTTAATTATAAATAACTTATACCACTCTAAAACTATCTGAGACCCTTTTTGTAACTATGTTTTACCATTTTTTCCATAATACACAATAATCATACATTTATGAATTAAATAAATTCAATCTCTTAAGGACCAACTGCTGAATTGTACACCTGCTACATCTGGAATTTAATATTGCTTGGGTAGGGGCTTTTTAGAAAATAAATAACTTGAATTATTATGTAAAGTGGATCATGACCTTTTAAATTGTGGAGATTTTTTGTATGTGTGTTGAGAACTTTTACAATAATTTTTAAAAATGTCTGTGGTGGTGGAAATGACAGGGTGTTGTGGAAATGACAACAAATGAACGTGAATATATAGAAACAGTAGACATTTATTTGAACATTTCTTAAACTGTCATTAAACAAAACCATCCCTGGTTGTAGTGTAGTCTAAAAGCCAATATCTAAGTTCCATCAAATAATAGATGACAAAAATGTATTTAGCCCCTATAGGCCTGTGACCTTTCTGCTGCTGTCTTACGTGGCATCTTAAAAATATATAAATAAATGGAATATAACATATAATTATATTATTAATGTTGATTAATGTTAATTTAATATGTAATATTAAAAAATAACTACTCTCACAATCCATATCACTTGGACTTTAAGCATAAATGTCATTTCCACCACACTACTTTCTTTTCCACCACAGAGGATAATGTGGTGGAAATGATGGTGGTGGAAATGACATTTCTACAGTATTTTGTGAAAAAATGCAGACTAGCTTAACTGATTAGCTTTGAATTGATACTTAGGATTTCATGTATGCAAAATACACTTATTCAACTAAAAAAAAAAACTTAAAAAAAACACCTATGAAGGTATAACATGTTTGGAAATGACGTGCAATAAATATACTGATCGAGCAACATTTATCTTAATTTTTCTTCAATAGTTGTTGATGAAATTGAAAATTCCCTCCATGTCCAACATGTGCTCTGATGTCAGTGAACATTGCCATAGAAACCATTCATACAATCTCTCAGAGAATTTTTTTAAGGGGACATTACTGTGCTGTGGTGGAAATGACCGTGATACTGTGCGACAGCTATATTTTGGATAAAAAATAATATTGATGGCTGTCTTACATTAAACACTATAATGTGTTTTAGTTATTTTACTGATAATTAATTCAGGCACATTAGTAGTTTTCAAATAAATCACATTTCTAAACATTATTTTCACTGTTGAAGTTTAAAAGTCTGGGTGCGCGACAAGGGTAAAACAGTGATTTTGACACTTGTAAGAATGTTGAAAAGTATGAAAAAATTATAATAGAAAGGTGGTACATTTTTTCTAAGGTGGTTTTATTGTTAGTTTGACAAAGAAAGTGGAAATTATACAATATGATGTGTATTTTTTAAAATATGACCAAAGAACATAAAAGTGCCCGTAGTCTAAGAATCACCCATATATGTTCTGCCAGCTTTCAGTTTGACCAATACGTGGTAGGTGGGGTATTATGTTGGGGAAAGGGGCATATAAAGAGCATAATGAGCCAGGTGTAGAGGGGGGTAAAGCAAAAAGTTTTCTGACCGTGATTGAAAGTGTTTTGCACGTGATGAATGTAATGGTGATGTAGAAGAACAGTTGTGCCTTACCTGTGCTAAATGAGCTGTTTGTGTTGATAAATTATATGCAAAAGACAATTCTGAGGCATGGATATTGGTTTCGTGGACCTGCGTCCATAGAGTTTATCCTCATCTGCACACTCAAGGAACTTAAATGTACACAGTTTATTGGTTAAAAGACTAGATTAAAAGACTGTAGGCTACACTAATTAGTTTAGACAAGACTAAAAGAATAAACTCCAGTGAAGAACATAGTGAACACATTTTTTCATTTTAATTTTTATTTCATTTTCAATTCATACATTATTGACAAAAAATAATGATAGATTATAATTCACACATTCCATGCATGGGAAGGAGCAGGATGAGAAAAACTAACTAAAACTTCTTGTAAAGTGCCTTTTTACTGGCACGTGTTACTGAACTTATATTAATGAGCCTTGGAAAACAAAGAGCCACATGAGGTGCATATAGTTAAGCCGGCATGGACCCATCATCACATAATTGTTCCCCAGCGGGACACGATAGGTATTTTAACCACCAGCGAGGTGTGACTTATTGGATTGAAAGTTTACAAATCAAAGTTATTGTAGCCGTGGCAGAGTGTGAAGGATGTTGAATTCCCCACAGCTTTCAGTGACAGCTGTGATGTAATGACTCCTCCGCCCTCTACCAATAGTAAAATCAGTGTTGTGCAATAATAACTTTGATTAACTCCACATTACTGAAGGCTACATTAGTGTTTGTTTTAGAGGACACGGGGAATGTGTCTTTAAGTGCACTTGAAAAGGCTTTGTTTCTTTGTTTCTTTGTTTTTACATTGTCAGATGGGCCAATTAATGAAGTGCTTAGTGGAAATGCCTGTCAACTATGTTAATTATCTGTCACTCACAGGGCGACACGGGGAGTCCTGTTCTTTAAATATCTGTATCAGGAAGGCTACAGGAAATGTTTTGACTATTATCATCATGTATTTGTTTTTTTTCCATCCTCAGTGGCCCTTGTGAGGCTTTCCACTGCACAGGATGACTTTGCATGCAACGTCACTCAGGCTTGGGGGCTGACGACATACAGGGTCCCAGATTTTAAACAGAGCCGGTGTGAATATTCGTGGTCTAACGCCTCGGTAAGTTAGAGAAGCAAGAAGAAATTCACTGTTTCCAAGTTTTGTTTTGCTTTTTCCGTGTCAAGATGCATCTTGATAAGATAAACCTGTTTTTAACACATAGAATATGTCAAGTATCTGTCAGTGGTGTATCAATGTGAAGGTCACTAAAGTTGCTTTATTTTGTCTTCAACATGCTGACTGTAGAACTTTCCACTGGCAAACGGCGGGCCGAGAACCGACCCCAGGGTGGTGAGCAAGAATGATACGACTCTCATCACCCGTGAGTGCGTAGAGAAGATTACGTACCGGCGCAGCTGCGTCTCTGAGGTAAAAAAGCAAACAGAGCAACATGTAAAACTGGCACTGAGCATTATAGAGCTGATGAAACACAACTAAAAATACTTTTAATCTGCTATAATTGATCAGTGATCCTGCTCTGTTCTCTGCACAGGGAGGAGAGCGCCGTAAGGCAACCTGTGAGAGTGAGTACTGTCAAAGTTTGCTTCAAGACTGACTTAAAGTGATTAGTTTACAGTGTTCTCCTATGAATATCTCCTTTTTACAGACAACTGCACTGACACCATTGGCCCACCTCCACCTGATGGTAGGGATAAGTTATATTCATATTAGATGTTTTTAAATGGTTCTCGAGGAGTTTGTGAATGTTTGTTTGTGATACAGATATGAACTGAGCGAAAGCATGAATGAAGGTGCGAATGACGCCTGCCTCTTCAGTCTCTCATGTTTTCATACTGTTATGAGGTTATGTACGTAATGCACCACTGCTTCCTGTTGACTGAGTGTGGCTGTGACAGTTTTGACTAAAACAACCACAGTTTTGACAACTGTGGTTGTTTTAGTCAAAACTGTCACAGCCACGCTCTACAGTAGTTCTTGACATAAACCTTTAGTTGTATCAGCATTTTTTTTTACAGTTCATCTCAAATGGTTTTACACGGCAGACATAACAACATACTCTGTCCCCACATCGACTGAGGAAAAACTCCCAAGAAAACCATTAACAGGGGGAAAAAAGGGGAGAATCCTCACCCAGGACGGGCAGACGTGCAATAGATGCTGTGTGCAGAAGAGAAAACAGGTTACTACATGGAATGTGGAAAGGACATATAGAAAATGGGATAAGTTAATGGTAATATTCGTGGGCAGGCTGGTTCATAAACTGGAAGGAAGGGGTGGTTTCGGATCAGAGGAAAGTAGATGATGCAAGAGGCAGCTGGGACAGAGGCATGGAGCTCTGCAACTAGATAAGTCCTGCAGAAGCAGAACAAAAAGGAAGCCAGGGAATAATAACATGAAGTGTTGGAAGTAATGAGTCACCCTTCACCCCGCAGAAGAAGATCTGAGGTCACTGCCCTACATGCTGCTCTGCTGCCAGAGTGTGAAGCGGTGAATGAGGGTTAAGTGTTTGTGATACTTGCAACAGAAGTGCGCTTTGTTCTCTTGTTTATTAAATGAACTATTGACCCTTCTGCTCTCTTGACAAAATAACTCCACCCAGTCTGGACTGGTGTTGCCATCGCTGTACCACTGGTGGTGGTGGGGCTGATGTTGGGAGGGCTTGTCCTGTGCTGCAGGAGGTGCAGACGTCCAGCTTCCAGGTAGTTAACAGTCTTAATACATGAAATCACACTAACTGGACTCAGAGTTTTTTTCATAAACTTTCTTCTTCTTTTTTTTTGTTAGAAAAGCTCCAGCATAAATCCAGACTCTGCTTCACTGCTGTGAGGTTTCAGAGCGACCCAATGAAACACTGCCGACGTGGAGGAACACTGCATAGCAAAGAGAGACTGGGCCACAGAGGTGCATCTACTGTACTGTAACATATGGCATGGATGCACCAAACTGAGCCATCTCATAGCGTTTGTCATTTCAAATGAAAACTGTCTGTTGCCGATTGGTGGATGATGACTCAGGGCACGAGATCCAGATGGGCTGGAGCCTATAGACCTGCAGGTATCAGCCGAGTTTCTTCCATTGTCGAGGTCTTGAGGGTTGGCAGCTAATAAGACATAAAATGCAAATATGGAGCAATAAATTAAATGTGTATTCATTTAAGATGTTGAAATAACTGCTAAAACTGCTAATAAAATCTTTTTTTTTTTTTTTTTTTTTTTCAAAGGAGGTTAAATCGAAAGCAACTGGACTTAGTTGTTTGTCTAGGAAGACGTTTCACCTCTCATCCAAGAGGCTTCATCAGTTCATGTACGCAGCTAACCAGGCTGGGACTGGTCCAACTATCTGGTGTGGAGACTCACTATTTAACCTCTTGTGTGGGCGTTTCACAAGGGTGATGATGTCACTGGTTCCCTTTTGTGCTCCAAGTGCCAACGACAGTCGTTGGAGTGACAGTCGTTGGTGGGAAGTTGGTTTCGACTTCGTTAGTGCCCTATTGTGTTCTAACGACAGTCATTGGAGTCACTTGCCACTTGTGAACAGTGGTTGTTCTTTGAGGCTAGATGGTTGAGTCTCCTGGGAAGGGATGAAAGGGCAGCATTGTAAATTGGAGACAGGTGGTGTCTCAGACCTCCTCCCCTGTTGAGGGTTGGTTTTTCTACTTTTACAAAAATGGCTTCTTTAACTCCTCTTTCAAACCATCTGTCCTCTCTGTCTAGGATTTGGACATTGCTGTCCTCAAAGGAGTGGGCTTTCTCCTTGAGATGTAAATGAACAGCAGAGTCCAGTCCTGAGGAGTTTGCTCTCCTGTGTTGGGCCATGCGTTTATGCAGTGGTTGTTTTGTTTCTCCAATGTAGAGGTCTTTGCATTCCTCGTTGCATTGGACTGCATACACCAGATTGCTTTTGTGGGTGTGTGGTGTTCTGTCCTTGGGATGTACCAGTCTCTGTCTGAGTGTGTTGCTGGGTTTGAAATACACAGGGATACGGTGTTTGTTAAAGATCCTCCTGAGTTTTTCTGATACTCCAGACACATATGGAATGACTATGTTTTTTCTCTTGTTTTGTCTTTCTTTCTCAACCACTTTGCTGGTTTTCTTTCTGGAAGCAGCTGCAGTTTTCACAAAGGTCCAGTTAGGGTAACCACAAGTTGTGAGGGCGCCTCTCAGGTGCTTGTGTTCTGCCCCTTGGGCCTGTGAGCTGGTGGGCACGTTATCAGCTCTGTGTTGCAAAGTTCTGATAACACCAAGCTTATGTTCCAGAGGATGGTGAGAGTCGAAAAGTAGATATTGGTCTGTATGTGTGGGTTTTCTGTATACCCCAATGTGGAGGCTCCTGTCCTTTTTCATATGGACGTCACACACGACACTAACGAAGTCGAAACCAACTTCCCACCAACGACTGTCACTCCAACGACTGTCGTTGGCACTTGGAGCACAAAAGGGAACCAGTGACATCATCACCCTTGTGAAACGCCCACACAAGAGGTTAAATAGTGAGTCTCCACACCAGATAGTTGGACCAGTCCCAGCCTGGTTAGCTGCGTACATGAACTGATGAAGCCTCTTGGATGAGAGGTGAAACGTCTTCCTAGACAAACAACTAAGTCCAGTTGCTTTCGATTTAACCTCCTTTGAAATACTATGACCTGGACAAATGAGAATATGCACCGGCTGCTAATAAAATCAATTCTTACAAGCTGACTGGGATAAACCACCTAAAGCTGTTGACTCACTGATAATAGCATGATGTCTTGCAGACTAGCAAGAGGCATTTAATCAGATCAGAAAATCTGACATGTAAACATTTGAATCATGCTTACTTGCAGAAGTTGCATTACCCAGTTCTAGCTCAGAATAGGCTTTGCATGAGTGTGAAAAAACTCCCTCCCCTTGAGCTCCTGGAAGAGTACATGTTAGTGTACAATTGCTATGTGCCTTATGACTAATCATGTAGCCTATTCAATGTTTCACTTCCTTATTGTAAAAAATAAAATAAAAAAAGAACATGACAATCTGGTTTTATTGTCTGATTTCCTTTCAGCCAATGGAACATGGCAAGTAGTGTGTTTGGAGGTGGGGGGGCTGACATGTGAAAGTGCAGGTCAAATATTTTATTTATTTATTTTATTTTTTTAACCACTCAAAAAAGGATCATGACTGGCGCTACAGTCTGGTGGAGTCACTCACCTTCATGCAGCACAGCGAATCATAGCAAACATGCTGCATCAGAAGTGTGTCCCAGTGCCCGTAATCGCACGAAAAAGATGTGGGGCCCTCACCAAGATGCCTGACCTCCCGCAGCCTCCTTACAGCACCCAGCTGCACGAAGAGAAAATCTCTAGCAAAAGAACAAACGTAGGCTAACAGATAGAAGAGGATAACAGATAGACAGATAAAGTAGGCTAGCAGTGTCTCCAGTAGAGGGGGCTGTTCAGCCAGAGCTCAGCCCTGTGAATAATTTATTTATTTATAACTGCACATTTTGCCTATTACTGCAAAGTAATCGGAACACAATAACCTCTTATAGGTTTTATTGAGCGGCTCTGACTCTGTGGCAGTAAGCTCCTTTCACATAGGCTGAAAACCAGGAATTGTTAAAATAACGAAAGAGAGAGAGAGAGAGAGTTCACGCATTTGAAAGTAGATTAGACTAAATTAAGTGCTCAAATCCTCAATCTGCAGTAGCCTATAGCCTACCTGCAGATAGAGCATATCTGCCTGTCCATCGCGCTGCATGCCTGCGCTGCGCCTCCCCGGATGCGGGCGGGGCGTGTGCTTCCCGGTGAAAAGACAGAAGACAAACTTCTCTCACTGTGAACTGACTGTATGAGAGTGGACATCGTCGCATGCAGTCCTAGATGAAGACCCTCGTCTTTCCTCCGTACTTCCCATGTGAGTCCAAGCTTAAACTTTTTTTTCTGTAGCTACTAGATACTATACTATAAAGTTAATTTAGCAGCGGTTCATTTGCATCGGAAACTTTTTTCCATCAGTGAAAGATGCAGATTCAGCAGCAGCGATTACATCCCGACGCACCTGCAGGCAGCAGGGATACATGACAGAGATGGAAAATCGGGCATTAATGCGACTTTTGTGAATGTTTATGCGTATTTTCATTGGTGAGACATGTCCAGACATGTTCCTGCACTGGTAATGTCGTCGCATCTGCAAAACACAAGAAAACTAAATTCAGTTTGGTCGGTTCGTATCAGTTGATACATGCAAACTTGTCTTAGAATAAACACTTGGACCGACCAATATGAATGAATTAATGAATTCCCGGGATTCCCCCAACCCTCCAGCAGAAGTGGAAATGGGGTGTGACTGCAGTGTGCCACTCTGTGAGCTACACAGGATGACAAAGAGTCTTTGACACATGATCAATAGAAAAACAATCAGATGAAAGTATTGTGGGTTTTGCTTGGTTTTTTTTTTTTTTTTCTTATCTTATCTAGTGTAGCTGACACTGTGGTATTGGGAGATTTCAAAGTTGGAAAGATCAACTACAGCAAAGAACAAAGTGAACACAGGCAATGCCTTCTTGTAAATGAGGTGGGTTTTTACTTATTGGCACATGGCCACTGAACTTGAAGAACACAGAGAGGTGCAAAGGTTAGTTAAGTTGGGCCCTTAGGTATTCTTAGCATGAGAGAGATAATGCAACATGATGTGAGATTGTGCTGTAGATAAAGGTGCTGTGTCATCTTATTTTGATTTTAATCTATTTTATCTTAATGACTCACTGTGTTGAAAGTGTGTGCTCTCTGTGTTCTCCAAGTTCAGTGTGCATCTGCCAGCCATTAAGTAAAAAGGCACTTGTTGAAAAAAGACATTCTGTGTGTTCAGCTTGATCTGACTAGAGTTTAATGTCCCACACACAGTGTTATCTGAGTTATCTAGATGACACGTGCAGCTTGCAAGAGAAAAAAACAAACAATGCATAACATTTACTACTTGATCATTGCTCATTTTTTGCCAACTAGACTTAAGGTCAGTCACAGACAGTGCAGGTTTTATTGTCAGGTCTGAAATAACAGAAGGGCTATTGAATAATCTGTCCTCCTCAGTGTGTCTCGGGTGTTTACACAGTGAGACAGAGGTTAAGTTTTTCTTGTGGGAAACGCCTGTGAACTTGTGTAAATTGTCCGTGACTCGCAGCCGGGCAACACTGGAATGAGGAGTCCTGGAAGACTAAATGCTCTGACTATTACTATTACTACTATATGATCATGTTTGGGTTTTTTTTCTTGTTCTTTTTCATCCTCAGTGGCCCTTCTGGTTCTGGGGCTTTCTACGGGACATGGCTTGCAATGCACCGTCACTCAGGCTGGGGGGCTGACGACTTACAGGGTCCCAGACTTTCAACACAGCCAGTGTGAATGTTCGTGGTCCAACGCCACGGTAAGTTAGAGAAGCAAGAAGAAATTCAGTGTTTCCAAGTTTTTGTTTTGCTTTTTCCGTGTCAGGATGCATCTTGATAAAATAAACCTGTTTTTAACACATAGAACATGTCACGTATAGGTACGTTAATCTGTCAGTGGTGTATCCATGTGAAGGTCGCTAAAGTTGCTTTGTTTTGTCTTCAACATGCTGACTTCAGGACTTTCCGCTGGCAAACGGCGGGCCGAGAATCGACCCCAGGGTGGTGAACAAGAATGACACAACCCTGATCACCAGTGAGTGCATAAAGAAGATTTTGTACGAACGCATCTGCATCTCTGAGGTAAAAAAAAAAAGCAAACACAGCAACATGTAAAACTGTCTGAACAGAGGCACTGAGCTTTAGAGCTAATCTACTGAGCTCCACATAACTGATCAATGATCCTGCGCTGTTCTTTCCACAGAAAATAGACCGTAAGGCAACCTGCGAGAGTGAGTATCTGTAAAAGTTTGCTTCAAGACTGACTTCAAGTGATTTATTTTACACACAGACAGTGCTCTAAAGTGTAAATATCTCCTTTTTTACAGCCAACTGCACTGACACCCCTGGCCCACCGCCACCTAATGGTAGGGATACGTTGTATTTACTGTATAGACAGATATTTTATATATTGAATGGTTCTGGAGAAGTTTGTGAATGTGTCTTTGTGAGACGGATATAAACTGAGCGAAGGCATGAATGAAAGTGTGAAAGACATGGTTCAGTCTCTCATGTTTTTTTTCCTCATCGTCTTGTGGTTATGGTATCTTGCACCGCTGCTTCATGCTCATTGACTGAGCGTGATTGCAAAACAGTTCACATTCATAAAAAAAACATTGTCTGATGAGTAGGACAGGAAGTCTGCTAAAGCAAAGCAAAGACTATTTTATGAGTCTCTCTTCAACGCCTGCTCCACCCAGATGAACATCTGTAAACACTGTAGACTGGTATTCAAGTGTTGTTTTAGCCCACTTATTTATTAGACTTGTACTAATTTCAATGTAATACTACATTACTACTTTTAATGCCAAAGATAATAATAATGATAATAATAATAATAATCAGCTCTGACTTCACACTTGTGTAACACATGCAACAGACGTGTGCTCTGTTCAATTCAATCAAATGGCATGAACAGAACTGTGTTGTTGCCAAAAAGAATTTTACAAAATATCTACATACATACATTACAATATTACAATTCATATTTAGTACATTACAATACAATTTTACACAATTAGATATAAATCTATGCATTTGGGATGTTATAGTGAGTCCCTCAGGCTGTGGCAGGCAGATTTAGCTGCCAGAGGAGCTGCTGTCCCTTCACCTAACAGAACTGGCACTTTCTCCTCTGGGGTCAACATGTGAAATGTTCTTATTTTCTTCACTATTTCCCTGAAGTGAGAGGTTTTTATCGGAGAATACTTGTCACAGTAGAGGAGGAAGTGCAACTCTGTCTCTCTATCTCTCCTGTGGAGCAGTGACCACATACATACACACTGCTCTCTGGGCAGCCATGTTTGTCTCCGTCTTCCTGTTTCTATTGCTAGTTGGTGGTCACTCAGCCTGTATTTGGTCAGGATCCATCTGTGCTTCATGTCTCTGACAGAGTGGAGATATTCAGCCAATTTATATTCTCTGTTCAGAGTCAAATAACAATTTAGTCTACTTTGAGTTTTTGTTTCATTTTCCCAATGTTGTAAATAGATATCTTTTGATCAATTGACGATGACTTTTATGTTTCTGTTCTCTGTTCATTATTTTAAGGAACTATTGACCCTTCTGCTCTCTTGACAGAAAAACTCCACCTCGTCTGGATTGGTGTTGGTGTTGGTGTTGGTGTAGCCCTACTACTTGTGGTTATGGTGGCGTTGATCCTGCGCTACCGCTGCAGAGGTCCAGCTTCGAGGTACTAAATAATCTCATTACATAAAATCACAACAATTTGAGTCATTTAGAGTGTTTTTAAAACTTTTGTTGTTGTTGTTGTTAGAAGAAGAACCCCAGCAGAAAACCAAGACCCTGCTAACCTTGACCAACTGCTGTGAGGATTGAGAGCGACCAATGACCAATGCACCTCCAACGAGGAGGAATCCTGGATCTAAGATTAGTTCCTCAGCTTTTAATCTGCTTCTGCATTTTATCATTTTACTTTCCCTCTTGCGTCGTATTAGCAGCGGCGTGGCTTTATTATCGCCTTCTCTCTCTTCTCTCGGACTGACTCTAAATTGCCCGTACATGTCGGCCCGTTGTTTTCAATCAGATCATAAAAATCTGTGGATGCGAAAGTACAAAACATGTTTACATGTAATACTCGAAGTCTAGCGCAGCGTCGCCGTTGCATGAATTTAAATAACTGAGTTCCTGAAACAGAAAAGTGAAACAGAAAAACAGTGACAGTGTAAAAGGGAAAAATCGGAAATGTGACTAATCATAATGCCATGCTCCAAATACAACTGTCGTTTCCTTTTTCAGATCAAATTTTATTTTTAAATTTGTTGTGTACATCGAGCTAAAACTAATATAGTCTAATGGGACTGTCCTGTAAAGTATGATGTCGATTTAACTGTTTGATCAGATCTTTAACCTTCCCTCACTGATAGATTGACTTGAATGAGCGCTGCAGATGCTGCAGGGGTTAATGTACGTACTATGTCAGGTGAGATGGTGAACATTTCTCTGACATACAACAAGCAAAGACGTTTTAGGTTGTTTTCACAGAGCTTAACATTGTTGCATTTGTCACTTGTTTCGTTTCTCCTTTCACACTGCCAGTCCTGCACGAAACTTTCTAAATGAGGTCATACTGTAGTTGAAAAGGGCGCTCGTAGATGGGAAAAATTTGCAGGGGAAATCCCTCCCTTCTGACCTCGCGAAACAAACGGCAAGCATAGATCACCATGTTAAATTAGCTGTTTGTTTGTTTTTTAACTTATCAAATAATCGTGGCTCAGCAAGCCTTTTAATATGACCATCAGGTCAGGCAGCGAGGCAGAGGGCATTTTACTCTCACAATGAGAATATGAAAAGAAAACAGCACCGGAGGAAAATACGATTGATGACGGACTATGAGGTGTTTGTGTTGCTAACGTTACAGACGCACTGTGTGTAGATGCACAGTGTATTGCGATACTTTCTACATTTGGTCCTGTGAACAAACGAAGCAGACCATCCCAGGAAACGAACCCTGGTCTGTTTAACGTGGACGAAACAACTCTTAGAAATAAGACGCTCCACTGTCTCAACAACACATAACGTTAGCAAACGCCCACGCTAACTAATTTTCGTAGTGCCAGATATGACTGTTAGCTATCATATGAACAGCTGATTTTCCGCTAGCGACAACGTTTATGAATCCACACACACGTCCACAACACAAGGTGGGAGTATATATCATATCATTGGCACAGCTTGTAAAGAGCCAGCTTGTCATTGTAGAGTATTTTTGATACTATTTTGAAGAACATTATAGCTAAAGGCTCCAGTGGGTTACGGCTAACAAAGCTAACAGCATCGTACCTCACATCTAAATCATCAGCAGTAGCCCATATAGCTCAGGTGTTGCTGTAAAACTCAGCATTTCTTTACACGTTATTTTTTACCATTAGCAAACAACTCTGTACTGTTGCAACATTTTTGCAATATTACGTACATTCATTCATTAGCTGCGTTGAAACTGGACTTTATGGTTCAGCTGTGTATCAGTGGTGAGCCAGTCAGACTATGCAGTCAGAGCTGAGGGATTCGGTGAACAAATCTTCTCAGCACACCTCAGCTGGTTCTAAGGATTTAAGTACAGTATGGTAGCTACATTTAATAACCACTTTATCGTGTTTTGTTTTTACTACCTTTGTTGCTAAGTTTTTACTAAAATTCCACTGTGCAGAGAATAAAATATTGATATTATATTATAACATATACTATCTATTCTAAATATAGTAATGAATTTATGAATATAAATATTCACTATAAATAATAAATATAGCACTATACAGGAAGTGTGATTAGTGAAGAGAAAGAAACAAAACAACAAGAAACAATTGTCGATGGCAAGGAATCAGTGTGATACATAATCATTTTTAGTGAGGGGGGTTGGGTCTTTTTTTTTAAAGAATGAATCATATCATGTATCTGCCTTATGATTAATCATGTTACATTTTACTCCATGTTCTACTTTGACTTTGTAACTTGCTTTGCAATTAAAAACAATCAAAAAACATGAAAATCTGGTGATATGGTCTGATCTCTTTTCAACCAACAGGAGCAGAGTCAGATGCTTCATGTCTTTATTGTCTCAAGTGGATTTTGCTTTCATTTTTGCAGACAGAATATGTCAACAATGCAACATAAAAAGAACACACCCTAAACACAAAACTAACACACAAATTGCTACTTTCTGCTTTTTAAGAGTTTGTTTCTTTTGTTGAGAGGCAGCATGGTGAAAAACATAAGGGGGGGAAATAGATTCAATAATGCTGCTGGCGGCACAGGAGAAGAAGGTGCACAGCCATTGACGGCTGCAGAGCAAACACTGAGGAAGTGATGATGACTCATGGGGGGGGTTTCTACTGGGAACAATCAGTAACTCTGCTGTTCATGTATGTGAACACATTTTGCAACAAGACGAGCAGACACATGCAGCTGTGCACAGATAATCTTTAAATGTGTTAAAATAGGATAAATGGTGAGGAGCCCTGTAATAATAGTTAAAGCAGAAGTGAGTGATCCGGTCGTTTTCGCTAATGCTGCGTTCCAGGCAGGCTTTTGAAATCGTAAATTACAGCTTCAAGTCACAACTTACGACTTTGTAGCGTTCCAGGCAACCCACTCGCGTTTTTCCGACCTGTTTTACCGGTGAAAGTCACTATAACGGCCACTCGTAACTTCCGACCGGTGAACTCGTACCAGATCGAACTGGTACCACTTCACGGTCGGAAAAATACGAGTTTCCTTGAACGCACCATAACAGTCCTCGTCGCTACGTCACCACATTCACGGTGTTCCTTGGCTGCACACACAGCCCTGCATGCCGTTCTCTCTCCTCATTGGATAAAAACTGTAGGATACGATAAATGTTTTCTCTTCGGCTCAGAGCAGAGCAGAGGGACTGAGAGACCCGTGTTTCGGTCCAAACACTCTATGTAAGTGATTGCTGTCGGAAGATATAACTATTTAAGACTTATATTAACACAAATATATCACTCACTTCTGCTTTAAGTAGAAAAGGAAGAAAGGTGGAGACTGCCCGTTCAGTGAGTAATCCCCTATGAAAACATGACATCACCTTTCACATGAGCGTAGGGGCAGGAAGTTGTTGAGGAATGTCAAGCATGTTGAGACAATATTTGCATAACCCACAGACACAGTAACATTATAAACAGCCGTTCGCTGCACAGTTTGTTAAAGCAGTACATGTTAAGTTTCCAAACTGCAGACGATCATACGTTAGACTTAGTACCTGTTTAATGTACCTTCAGTGTGTGGGAACTGATGTTAATAAAGCAGGCTGCGGCCAAGTTGGCACGCTCTTGTTGTGTCACCCTTCCTTCCTCTCTTCCTGTAGTAGCTACTTCACAGAGCAACTATAATGTCACAGCAGAACTTTCTCATCTGTAGGAACAAAGTTGCAAAGGGACTTTCTGTCCCTGTCTGACCCTGATGACTTCACATGAACTTTAGACTAGTTGGTAAAACAGGAAGCATGCATAAAATGCTGACACAGTAACATTATAAGCAGCAGCAGGAGACGTCTGCGCAGTTTATATAGTAGATAAATAGTGCATAGGTTACCTGACCATGTTTCCAGACTGGAAACAAAGAGTCAAGTCCAAATAGCCCAGTTTAAGGAACAAATTCTTCAGATGCCACAGCAACATTCAGAGATTTCTATTAGTGGGATTCAGATTCTAGACCCGCTCCTATAAGTTGCTGTATGCCATATACTGTACACTGTGCAAAATGTAATTGCCCAGATATTTCTGTCACCCTAAAAGTAAGATGAAACCTGGACAGGACGTGCTTCAGTGGGACTTTGTAAGATGTCATATCAAAAAATATCCAGATGTGAATTGCTGTTTTGCAAGAACTTAATAAGTGCATTCACTCTTACGCAGGATGTGGTTTTGGCACAGTCAGGTTGATCTGGAAACTCCTGCATGTGGCTCAACTCCAGCTGAATAGAAATTCCAATCATGTATGGTAATATGATATCCTGTTCATTTCTCACAGCCAGCCTTGTGCCTCGAGTTTTCACCACAGATATGGTTTTACAGTGTCTTGTGTTTCCACTGCTTCAGTGTAAACCAGAAGACCACATATATAATCCACCTGCAGCCGTAGTAACACACGGCCTATCAGTCACAGATTGTGATTAATCCACCTGCAGCCGTAACACTGATCAGTCACGTGGGAGAACATTTTCTATTAAGTGTCTATTTTTGTATAGTTGTGCATGTTTGTGAGCCACCTGTGCTGTGCTCAGCCACACCCTGGACAACACGAAAGTCCCCTTCACACAAACCAGTTCCCGTTATTAACCATTGTTTTCTCGCTCTCCTTTTTTTCCCCCACCACCACACTGTATAATCATCAAACCATATTTGGAAATTTCTTCTCCTCTGCCCTTCTTCACTTAGATGCAAAACACATATAAATGATCACACACATACACATACATTGCACTAACTTAACAAGATAACGGTACTTAGGCACCTCATCATTGTATTTTATGTTATTGTCTGTTGAATAGATTCTCATTGCCTGTTACTGTCTATTGATACTTATGCCTTGTGTTCCCCATGTTACTGTTTTGTCACACTATTTCACAAAATGAATTAATTAAATTTAATTTAATTAAAAAACTGAATTTGGACTTGAACTTGGTTTCTTATGTGTCTATTTTTGTAGTTGTGCATGTTTGTGAGCCACCTGTGCTGAGCCACACCCTGGACAACACGAAATTCCTGTGAACATAAACCAGTTCCCATTATTAACTCCTTTTTTTCCCCCCATCACCACACTGCACATCATCAAACCATATTTGGAAATTTCTGCTCCTCTGCCCCTCACCTAGATGCAAAATACATATAAATGATCACACACATACACATACATTGCACTTTTTTCTCGATCTCATGTTCATCCAGACTCCTTCACCTTGTACCTACTGTTGTCACCACAGTGCTTCCTTGGAACATGATGTTGTCTCGTGCCTTGTGAGATTTGATCAAAAACAAGACCATATATGAATATCCTGCATGCAGCAGGAAGACATATTGTGTAACATCACTATACGTAGGCTACTTTACACCACTATGACTCACTCACTTAAAGGTCACACTGCAACATTATCAGGTCATTAGGTGTTTATGTCCTGAAGCCGTGTTTTATTAAGTGTTTAAATTTCCTCAAGTCACAAAAAGATAACATATCAGCTGTTCACTGAAGATCAAAACATTTGATGAGCTGATTAAATGTAATGCATTATTTTACATCCAATGGGCTTTATGCACAGCTCCACTACTTACTGACCATTGTTGTGAGGTCAGACACACCTGGATTAATCAGTTGGTCCAATAATGTAAGAAAGGAAATAAAGGAGCTGGCTTATTTCAGGAAGTAGTGGAGCTGTGCATAAAGCCCATTAAAAGTTAAAATTATCTCTCCATTATGCCAACAGTTTCCACTTTACCATTTACAATACATTAACAGTTAACAAGTAAATCTGAACTTGTGTAATACAGAGTGGTCAGACACTGTTGTGCTGAGTAATGACAAGTTTAGTGTTGATAAACGTTCTGGATGCCGATGATGAGGTCATATCTTCCATCGTTCTGCTCAGACACTGTGTGTACATAATGATCATATGATGTACAAGAAGAGTTGGATTTCCAGTAATTTGGGTGGAAGTGACCTGTAGTAACCCCGCCACTCTGAACCGATGCAGCTGCAGCAGACATTCATGTTTCATACAGAGGGGATGTGAACACAGTAGTATGCTGCTGAATCAGTGTGATCTTGCTTTTATCTGCCTCTGGGGAATCCCATTGGTCCATGAGCAAAAGAAAATGTGGTGGAAGAAGGGAGGAGGAGGGAGGAGGAGGGAGGAGGGGTAGATAGTGTGTGATATGTGCACACATCTAGTTTAGTAAAGCCATGGTAACAGGACACAAACACACTCTGCTACCCTGTGATCCTCCACGTTCACGTCTTGTTGTGTGTGTGTGTGTGTGTGTGTGTGTGTGTGTGTGTGTGTGTGTGTGTGTGTGTGTGTGTGTGTGTGTGTGTGTGTGTGTGTGTGTGTGTGTGTGTGTGTGTGTGTGTGTCTGGCGAGGAAGTGAGAGTCAACACACTCACACAATGCGTGGGTGGTGAGGTCGGAGTTTGTTATTTTTGACTCCGCTATTCCCTCCTTTTGTTTTCTGACTTTCTTTTATTAGGAGGATTCAAGGTTAATCAAACTTCTTCCTTCACCGTGCGCTGTGGTTTTGCGCTGCGACTCCACCTGAGCCTGTTTCAGGAGGCTGCGACATATCGGTGGTGGGCGGCTGTAGAGAAAGAGAGAGAAGGGGGTTGGGGGGGGTAGATGGGCAGAGAAAGTTAAGCAGCACCAGTCCTGCTCCTCCCTCCTTCTCCCTCTTTCTCTAAAGCCTCTCATTTACTGTGAAGACACCACCCACATCAACCCACATCACTTTGCTCACTTTTGTGGTCGTATGTTTTAGATAAAACAAACTGTCACTCTCAGTCTCTCTCTGTCACCCTCCATTTATAATAAGTGGTCCATGAGTTTCTGTTAATCTCTGCCTGCGATGATTTGTGCATCTGTGTGTGTGTGTGTGTGTGTGTGTGTGTGTGTGTGTGTGTGTGTGTGTGTGTGTGTGTGTGTGTGTGTGTGTGTGTGTGTGTGTGTGTGTGTGTGTGTGTGTGTGTGTGTGTGTGTGTGTGTCCATGCCCCACTTCATATAAAAGGTGCAGGGTTCAAAGAAATCAGGTACCTGTGCATGTATCCGTGTCTCAGTGTGTGTGTGTGTGTGTGTGTGTGTGTGTGTGTGTGTGTGTGTCCATATGTGTTGATGTATTTGTGTCTTTTGTGCGAAACTGCACTTGTTTTTGGACGCATTTAAAATATTTTTACCACCAGAAGAGGTCAGAACAGAGTCACAGTCTTTGTGTTTTAAGTTAACACACAAGTCATTTAGTGTCACTGCTCGTTATTCCCACGTTATATTTAATAGTTTTATAGTTATTATAAAATATTATTATAGTTCAGTAGTTTGTGGGGTCCACATAAGAAAACCCAATCACATATCATTAAAAGTAGGATCACATCACATGACAGCAGACAAGACAAGTCAAAAACTCAAGATAAAACTGTGTTGTTCCTGTAATGTACACTGCATCCAAAAAAAAGTCGTGGAACTAATTCATGTGGTTGCAAATTTACCTATCCTGCACTGACGTTGTGTCAGTGTGTGTGTGTTTTTTTTTCTTTTTTTTTTTTCTTTTTTTTTTACATGTGTAGGCTAATGTATTAGAACAGTAAATACCAAAATCATCAACACTATAATAATCTCAAATAGAAAGCTAACGTGTAGAGAAACAAAACAGTTCTCTA
The DNA here is from genome assembly GCF_905171665.1 of Trachurus trachurus. Classification (NCBI taxonomy): domain Eukaryota; kingdom Metazoa; phylum Chordata; class Actinopteri; order Carangiformes; family Carangidae; genus Trachurus; species Trachurus trachurus. The sequence continues at coordinate 7,604,653 of NC_139906.1, forward strand.
TAGATACCTAGAAATCCAAGTGTTATGAGTGTTTTCACACATTTTGTGAAATGAAAACAGAACATACCCACACATTCTCTCACACACACAAACAGAAGATTGGGTAAGTGTATACCTACTGTATTAAGCCCACGTACCATATAAGCCCACAAAAAAAAACTATGTCACCATTTTTGCTGGTTCATTTGCTGGTTTAATAATCTCAAGTAGCAAGCTGACGTGTAGAGAAACAAAGCAGTTATCTAGATACCAAGAAAAAGATACCTATAAGTGTTATGAGTGTTTTCACACATTAGTTAAGTGAAAACAGAACATACCCACACATTCACAGACACACATACATGTACACACGCGCACGCACACACACGTGCACGCTCTATGGGGTGAAATCGATGTCAAAACAACTGGAAAGACGCGCAGCGACGTGTGTGTGCGCACGCATGGTTACTTTGTTACGCGTGCGTGCGTTGTTACGCGCAGGTTGTATTTCACGCGTGACTATGGCGAGTGGATTGTGCCAAATCAAGGATTACCAGGAGAAGGAGAAGGAGCAACCTCCCCTCCCGTCACCGTCAGAACGTGTGGATTTTTGAATGGGAGTGGATGGGACAGCAGATGAGAGACCGGCGGCGACGTCACGGCGAGTGCACTGAAGGAACGTGTGACGGCGGCGTATGTTAGAATTACCAACAAATTTACGCCTGCTCTGGATGTCTGAACTAAGTACGTCGTCACCACAGATGTGTGAAACTCACGTGTGAAACTCACGTTGTCACCACAGACGTGTCGTCACTACTACGCCGTCGTCAGTAGCCTACATAATTATAATTATAACAAAAGGGCCTGGACTCGATTTAATAATTAATTAATCGAAATTAATCACATATTTGACCTGAGAACAGTGAGAATAGAAATGGTCTTTCCTGCCAGTAGCCTACACTGTCACTATTATGATGATTAGCCTACTGTATTTAATAGCCTACTTAAATCACAGCATAAAGTGATTTGTCCCTGTGTGATGTCCAGGGACAGGCCAGGACAGTCTGAAGACAGAAAGCTCTAAGGTTGAAGTCCTGGACAAGTGTGTGTCTTGACCACATGTCAGCTGATCAGCTGCAGCAGTGGAAACTCCGCTCTTCTCAGCTCCACCGTGACCAGCGCTTCTTTTTTAATGAAGCTCCGCAGCGACCGGCTAAAGACTGGAGGATATAGGCTACTGTAACCCCCCTCTGGTCAGACAGAGCTTCTTTAGATCAAGTATCATTTGAACCACGAGCCTTCTCATCTCCCCTACAGTAGCGCACAGCGTCTCCCAGACCATCGTAGCTTACTGTAAATTCTCAAAAAGAAGAGAGAAAAAAAGGCGAGTCTGGAGATGCCGGTTGCACTGGGTCAGGTCTGTCTCCAGGTTTGAGCAAATAAAAGCCGGTCTCTGTTAGAAGCTGGGTCTGTTTTCTACAAGTTCTAGTGAATGAACAAAACCTCTCAAAGTGCTTAATTCCTGCTACAGTTCTTAAAGACCTGATGGTCCGATCTGATCCGTTATTGCGGCCAGACTCACGTGCATTAATTCTCGTCCATTCTCGAATTAATTATGATTAGATATTATTTCCCATCTTTGCTGAGCTGATTTGTTTTAAATTAAATAGCTAAAAGCGTCCCATATAGATGCCTGTCTATTAACATACTGTGATGTGACTGTAGATATAAACTACAGGTCCACAACCTGGAGATGCCCCAATGAGCCCCCCCTCTGTTTTTTTTTTTTTCCACAAATCGCACACTTATTATAATTACAATTCTCATGGGAACACAAACTTATCTGACAGCTCATTTCTTTCTCTGCTCCCCCTCACTCACCCCCACACACACAGGACTGTGTCTTCCTCACACTCACCCCGGCCCCTCAGTTTCTCATCCAACCTGCCCAGTCAGTCAGAAATCATAGAACTTAAACATCATAACAAGAACATTATTGATTACAAGCTCTGTCACCAAGAAAGAAGGGGACTGAACGAGGCTGCTCTCTCTCTCTGACAGCTTGCCCATATGCTCCGCCTGGCTCCATCTAGTCGCCGAATTAAGAATTTGGATTTGCGATAATGCTCCTTTAACTCTTATGCTGTCATGTGTAAATCTAGCTATTGTACTGAAACGTGAGCTGGGATGTCTGAATTGTCTGTTGTTCAATAAAGTTGGAAGAAAAAAAAGTAGCCTACATCGATCCCCTCATCGTCACTTTCCCCAATTTACAGTAATTGAGTGAATTCCAGTCAATATTGGATTCACTTTTTGTTTTTCTTAGGCCTAAGCTGTGTTTTATATGCACTGACGGTGCTTTGTGCAGCTTAGGCAGTAGTAGCTACTTTTTACAAACTGCAGGTGTGTGTGTGTGTGTGTGTGTGTGTGTGTGTGTGTGTGGTGGTGGGGAGGAGAGGGGGGGCGGCGGCGTAGGTGAGGCGACGGGGTATGGTGAGGCGGCGTATGGTGAGGCGACGTAGTTCAGACGTCAGTTCCACATCCTTTGGCTGGGTAACCGTGGCACAATCCACTCGCCATAAATATGACACGATTGTACCGGCATACACGCACGCACGCACACACGCACGCACGCACGCACACACACACACACACACACAGACACACTTGATTTCACCTCAGCATACTAGCTCTAGCATGTAGCTAGCATGCTGAAATCATTACCCAATACCATCAGTTGAACGTTGTTTTACCGGAAGTTTCAAATCATGTGCCTTTTGTAAAAGAGATTAAAAAAGAAAAAAAAAACAATGTCAGCGAGTAATGGAGAAGTTGTTGTAACACTGGCTGGTTTGTGAGTCAGAACATTTTTTCAGCTCGAATTACATATCACCAAGATACGAGAAATCACCCGCTGCCCGCTGGTAACTTGTGCAACAAACTGCAGCAGAGACTATATTTTTTGAGACAACTGAGGCTGTATGGTGCAGATCATGCTCATTTTCTACAAAGCAGAATCACAGCCTAGTTTGCATGTACTAGGCTACTGTAGGCCTGCAACTGAAAAACAGATTGGCTAACATGCACAACACAGCAATGAAGATAATTGGCATAAAAAAATTATGGAACAAGCAACAAAAATCTCCTCAGACTCCACTCAACCAATGTCCTCAGAATATAATTTGTTGCAGCTTATAAACTGTTGAATAATGGTAAAAACTAGCGCAATAGAGCATTGGCAATGAACACACACTTGACAATTGTGTATTGAATTGAATTGTGTAGGCTAATGTCTCTGTATGTCAATGTGTTGTCATTGTTAAATGTATTTTATGTGATTGTATGTCTGTTTTTATGTGATTACTGATGTAGCTTGATGCCCAAGACAAATTTCACTAAGGGGAAAATAAAGTTTACCATGACCCTGAACACTAGATTTGCTTTTTATTGACATTACATTAACAAATAGGTCTGGTCTAAACTAAACGCTAAACAAAGCCACCTGCTGAGCCACAGAGCAGAAACATCTGGAGCTGACCACAGAGTCACAGCACACACATACACACAGGAACAAATGGGAAGTATCAGAGGCAAACTGGAGTTTCCCCCACAGTGAAAAATCTGTCCTGGCCTCACGTCTCCCTCCCTGCTGTCTGTTAATCATCTGCAGATTCTGCGACTACCGATCGCCTCAGACTGCAAAACCAATCAGTGGCCGATAGTAAAGCAGTGACCTGCTCCCTAACCTTCTCAGAGACACTCACCGCTGCTAGGGATGCCGCTCTGATCAGAGGAGCACAGAGGAGAAGGACCATGCAGGATATTTACCTTATATTTCATTTTTACCTTCATGCAGCTTTGGACTAGTTGTGATGTTAGATACATGACTTTACAGGGGGAGTGGAGGCTCCTTCCACATTGTGGCTGAAAACCAAACCTGCGTGATCAGAGTCTCTGACCCGGTGTCACAGCTCTTGTCTCGGTGGCACCACGAGTCCACGACACAAACACACCCTGTAAACTGAGACTGACGGCGTGTGAAAAAAACAGTGCCAGTGTGACTCACTCTGGGAATCAAGACCTGCTGCAGCGGTGGAGGTGGAGGAGATGGCGATGTTATCTCATAAACATCGTGTTAGTTATTGTAGCCTAATAGTTCCTGGGTTTCAACCTACATTTTCATAGTGGACATACTGTATTAACCAAGAGCTGAGTGAGGGAAGTTCCCCTGTGTCAAAAACCTTTTCTCCCCATGTGTGTGTGAGAGTGCGTGAGCGAGAGTGTGTGTGTGTTGGTTTCTGTTTAGCTGACAGGCAATGCACCCGAGACTCTTCAGGGGAAGATAGTGGTCATTGTTGAGCTCATTGTGGACCGGCACAAAAAAATAGTCCCATTGGACTGTGACTTGGCCCCGCTCTATTCACTGGGCCGGGCCAAGTCAAAGGACCAAGTCAAGGTCCATAGAGGATAATGCCATGATATGATTAATATGAATATAGTCCCCCCCCCCCCCCCCCCCCCCCACACACACACACACACACAAATATCTTATATCTTAGCTATTCATAATAATGTTTAATGTAGTTAAATGTCTCTCTCTCTCTCACACACACACACCACACACAAACACATAGGTAGCCTACCTGCAAACCAAAAATGACGATGAACTAAACCCCTATCGGGGGGGGGGGGGGGGGGGCTGGAATATTATGATTTTAAGAGGGAAATTAAGCATTCTGGTGTACTCTAGAAGAATATAATGGGAAAAGACAACATTTTCAGATAAAAAAAAGAGCACATTTGGTAGGCCACTGACTTAGGCTCCTATCCTTGTAATGGCAAGAATGGCTGGACTGTATGGAGCTGGTCTAGTGGGGAGCTGTGGCTGGTGAGAAAAATACCTGGACCAGCCAGTTTCCTCTGCTTCACCATGAGCCTCTTTCAGACCACACCACACTGTTCCACCACTTCTGCCCTGTTCTCATTCGTGTGATGGCTGTGGTGGTGGTGGTCTACGGGCCAGTCTGCTCTTCAATAGCTGTAGCAATAGCTGTAGTATTACTAGTGGCGGTATCTTCGAATTTTCTCTTTAACGTTTTATGTTTCTTTCATGTGAAACGCTGAGTGTATGTCACATGACTCCCAGTATTTTACTGTAGCACCTGCCTCTTTCTGGGCTACTTGTCTGTTCTTTTGAGCTCCAAGATGTGCATGGATCTGTATCGGCTCCTAAATGTGAGTTCTCAACAGGCCGAGCCGATCAAACCAATCGAAAGCACGTTCCGGCCAAAAATGAATGCTCGTGAGTCGGGCCGCGTCGGGTCTGGGCTTCAGAATCCGTGTCTCAGGCTGCATCTGGTTTTAATCAATACATCACATCACACACAAGCTCAACCATAGATCCCTGCAAGCATAACTAAATGACCATGAGTGGTTTTTCTAATAAGGGTCAACAGGTCACAGACAGCCAAGTTTGGCTGTGATGGTGATAAAAGTCAGCGATGAATGATGTTACAACACTGGTTGTGAGTCACATTAGGCACATTTTGGCCAAATGTGATGTCACTGCTGACTGATATTTCAGCTCAAATTACATATCACCAAGATGGGACTAAGAAAATACTAGATTTGCTATAGATATGATATTATAGCCTTCATTTGTGCCGAGTGGAGCGGTGTCACATCGTTAAATCGTTAAAAAATAAAGAAAAAACACCAAACTGTGCATACCACATGAATTGGTTTATGTCATGACATTGTGATGATGATGATGATGATGATGATGATGATGATGATGATGATGATGATGATGATGATTTCCGTTTCCATTTTCAATTTATTTATTGTTCAGGAGGACAGTGTAGGCTACAATGTTCAGCATCCCTTTATAAGGAATGTGGTTGTACCCGATTGCAGCCAGGGCTGGTTTACGTTGGTAGTCCCCTTGCCAGATGTTGTAATAAAAATAAAAAATAAAAAAAACACAGTAGTAATAATAATAATACAATCACAGTACAATGTAATGCAAGGCTATAGGTAGTAGTCCATTAATATATGTGCATGTTTTTGTTAATTAGGTTACTTATGCATGTCCAGTCCAAATGAAATGTATTTTCTTTAGTTATGTGTCAGGGTGCTCTCATCAGAATAAGTCTGTGATGTTTGTGTTGGAGTGACGATGCCGTCTGGACGACGAGGAAACATGAAGCAGATAAAACTAAAGTTCATTCCAGGTCCTTTCAACAACATAGGGGATGTGAACAGTCTGTGCTCTGCTTTTGCTCCTGTCACACAAACAGGGAATCCCCTCACGAGCAACTGAGTAACAGTGAAGATGAAATATGTAAGGTGTGTCATGTGTGTGGCTGTGTAGTTTTGTAAACCTGCATGGCAACTTTCTCGCTCTCTCTCTCTCTCTCTCTCTCTCTCTCTAATCTCTATAATTCATTACTCTACTGGTTGCCATTAATTCTCTTTCTCTTACTTTTATTCCCTAGTTATTTGCACTTATTGTATAATAATATCTCTCTCCCCCCTGTGTGTGGTTTGGATTCCCCCCGGAGTTTGGATTGGGAAAAACTCGGTGTAAAACTTGCAGGACTGCATCTGGGCTCAGCTGGTTTCAGTTGCCTTGTTTGAACTATTACAATAACTAACACGATGTTTATTTCCATTCATTTAAAGACTAAATTAAATCCTCAAATACCAGAGCATGGATCATACGCTATGAGATAACGTCGCCCTCCATCGCCTTGTCTCCTCCTCCACCTCCTCCTCCTCCGATGCAGGTCATGTGATTCCCGGAGAGTAACTTGGCACTTGTTTGTTCACCCGCCGTCTCTCTCTCGACAGTGTTAAGAAGCGGAGCTGTTGAAGACAGAGACAAGTGCGGCGGACGCATGCAAGAGTGGTTCCAAATGTTTCCCTTGTGCCTCGCAGGTGAGTTCAAGCTTCAACTTTTTTACTGCATGAAGTTAATTTAGCAGCGGTTCATTCGCACCGAAACTTGTTTCATTAGTGAGAGATGCAGAAGCAGAGCAGCGCGGAGGGGGGAGGCTGCAGCCTCCAGCGAAGGATGCACAGAGGGATGAAGGGATAAAGACACGGATGGGAAACTTCTACATAGGCGTTAATGTGACTTTAATGAATGTTTATTACGCTTAATGATGACACGTGATGACACATTTCTGTCATGTTCCTGCTCCGGTCATGTAGGTAGTCATGCCTGCAACAAGAAAACTAAATCCTCTTTACTGTACGTCGGTCCTTTGTCAGTCGTTATATAGTAAATACTAGTTTATGGAGCTACGACTGAGAAATATTTCGGCTGACCTATATGATTGAATAAATGAAGGAATTCCCGGAAACCCCGCCCTTTCATCCCCACTCCTACTGTACAGAAGCACTTCAGGAGTCACAGGATGACAAAGAGTCTTTGACACACGAGCAATAGAAAAACGATCAGGTGAGTGTAGCCTATTGTGGTTTTTGTTTTTCTTGCAAGCTGCAGACTCATAGACTAGACTCTATGTTGATGGTTCTTTGTATTAAATGAGTGTGCTCTCTGCCAGCAAAAAGGCACTTCACTAAGAAAAAGACATTCTGTGTTTCCACTGGAGCTTGCAAGAACAAACAAACAATCCATAACATGCATTTGATCTTTTTTCTATTGCTCATTTTAATGCCAACTAGACATACTTTAAGGTCAGGCTGTGATTCAGAGCGTGTGCCTTTCCCACAGTTCAGGTTTCTGCAGAAGAAAAGGGGGTTCTGAGAATTTCATATAGTCTAGTCTAAGTAATAGGCTGTATACCAAATAGTTTCACATAGAAATGGAATGAAAGTTGTTGCACAACATTAATTTGACTAGGTAGCTGTGGCAGAGTGTGACAGCTGTGGTGTCATGATTAACTCAGTATTACTGAAGAATACTTATCAGTGTTTGTTTAGAGCAGTGGTTCTCAACCTTTTTTGTACCAGCGCCCCCCTGACCATACCATGATCCTCTGACCGCCCCCCCCCCCCCCCCCCCCCCCCCAAAAAAAAAAAAAACAATGTTACAAAATTTCGCTTTAAACTTGTTTTCTACACTTAACTGTTACTTTATTCCTATTTCACTGCTTTTGTGAAGCTAAGACTCTGGTAAACATATTTCAAGCACCAAAACAGTTTGTCCTCATGACGAAGGTGTGTTTTCACAAGGGATTTGAACATTTTCGAAAAGCGGACTTCAAATTTCCAGCATTTGACCTAAATTATTTATTTTTTACAGTTCTCTAGAACAAAAACAGCCCATAATGATGGTAATGATGACGGAGCTGTCCATGGTTACTTAACCAAAAGTCTCTTGACATATCAAACAAAGAAAACTATGGACTATGGAAGTTTTAATGCTCAAAATACAAACAATATCATGACGTGAACCCTATGTTGCGGTTAAAAAAATAATAATAATAAAAAGATTGTTGATTTGGTGCTAGAATGTCCTATTGTGCGTGCAAAATTATTTTGAGGATGCCCTCAAATCACTTATTTTGGGCACTAACTGGGGACCGAAAAGTTGGTTAACTGAATTTCAGAAACATTATCTTGGCTAACAATGTGGAACAATAAAGTGGATGTATTTCAAAAAACTTATTTCACCACTCCATATATTGATTTTTCAGCTTCATTGTAAACAAATGCACATGGCCAGGGACTGCTAGCAAAACAGCAGAAAAGCTTCTTTTTTTTTACGCCAAGCACGGACTGATGCAGGCAAGGTGCGCGTGTGTGCGTCAGGGCGGAAGAGACCACATCCATCAGAAAGGAGGGGGGTTGTGATTTTTGGAAAAAGGCAATGATGTATTTTTAAGATGGACTATGACATTATTTGTAATACATTTCACTCAGTATGACCACTGATCATAGCTAGATGGTAAAATAATAAGTAAGGTAAAGTAAGTAAAAAAAAAAAAAAAAAAAATCATCCCTCAAATCTGAGGGGGCACCTGCCCCCTCGGTTTCTATTGACATGACGCCGCTGGTAATTTACGGGCTTCCCTCTTCAAACGGGGTGTTTGTGCAAGACGCTATATCTAAAGACCCAACATGCACGCTGTAACTATTAAGGTGGGGGCCAAAAATCACCTTAGATCGGCAGGAAAACCCTGTCGGGTAAAGTCGGGCGGACATGTGCGTGTGCTTCACCTGTAAAGACGGCGCCGCTAAAAAAAAAAAAAAAAAGACGGCTCGGGTCACCTGCTCCTCGCAGGGACGAGCAGTCATAGGAGCTCTGCTATTCCTCTTTCTTCAGCCTGTAGCCTACGCTAATGTTTGGCTGTACTTGGTATAAAAAATCCATCTAACTTCATTCAGTAGCCTATGGTTAAACTATACAAAGACGTGTGTGTGTGTGTGTGTGTGTGTGTGTGTGTGTGTGTGTGTGTGTCATTTAAGTCAGACCGTCTGAAGCAGCGCTCCTGTAGTGCGCACTATGGTTGGTTTGAACGTGTGCGGGAATTTCCCGCATTATGAGTGTTATATTTGCGGGTTAAATCAGTTGAAAAGTAGGTTATTTATGTCGGTTATTTGCACTTAAAAAGTTGAAAAAGTAGAGCTCAAATGAACTTTGTAGGAGCCATGTTGTGGCGCCCCCCATTTTTGCCTGAGCGCCCCCCTCTCAGCCCTCACGCTCCCAGCGCCCCCCACAAAGTTCAGAACGCCCCCTGGGGGGCGGTACCGCCCCCGTTGAGAAACCCTAGTTTAGAGTATAAGGGGAATGTAATGTCTTTGAGTGCACTTGAAAAGGAATTTATCTGTCCTCAATGTTTAGTGTTTAGTGGAGACGCCTGTCAACTTGTGTGAATTGTCTGTGACTCACAGGGCAACACTGGAATCAGGAGTCCTGTTATTCAACACCTGCATCAAGAAGACAATGGGCCTCATTCACGAACCGTTCTTAAGAACAAATTTGTTCTTAAGTCCTACTTACGAAGTTTTTACGAAGATTGTGGCATTCATGAATGTTTTCTTATCCAGAATTTGTTCTTAACTAAGAACAAAATCTACGAACAGTCAGGAGTATACTTACGCACTTTTAGGTGCTGAGACTTCTGCAAAAATAACCGATTATAGCGTTTTCTTTTGTTCTGCAGTTGTATGATATTATATGATTTGAATAAGAATTATTTTCTTATCTTTTATGATGTTTTTAATAATCATATATAGGCTATTAATAATAATAATTGACAAATCATTGCAGTCTCTTAAAAAACATTATAGACACTTAATTCATAGCAGTTGTTTTTTTTTCTCTTTTTTTTTGGGGGGGGGGGCATACAGCTGCCGATATGATTTTTTTTTTCCTAATTGCGGGCTGCAACAGTGCACTTACTGTAAGTGTTCACACTACACACAACTGTTTTTTTTTCATATGTGATAATATGATGATATTTATGATGGCACACGTGAGAGTGTGGTCCCTCTGATAACAACCGAAGAGCTGCCTGCATCCACTAGTGACGCTACTAAATATAGCCTAAATATAAAAATATAAACTAAATATTAGCTTTTTGTTTGTTTCTTTGTTTCATTCCTGCCGCAGTAGCGCCACTTTTACTACTTAAGTTCTTTTTACGTTTGGAGTCTGGTGCTCCCTCCCAGATTTTAATTTGCGCACAACTTTCTTTCTCACTTCACCTTCTCTGCTCAGTGCCTGTGGGTTCTGTTTGCACACGGCCCTGCAGTCTCATGCCCTTTTATGGGCATTGGTGGGGCTGTTACCTATGCTAATCCTATGTTAATTAGACTCACCTGGCACACGCCCTCAACTTACGAGGAGATGGCATAAGAACACAGCTGCCAACAATTCTGAGGCTTACGAACGCGTTGATGAATCTGACGTAGGGTTTTCTTAAGGAACTTCTTAAGAACAACTTAAGAAAGAATCTAAGAAGGTTCTTAAGAAGATATTGGTGAATGAGGCCCAATGTTCTGACTATCATGATCGTGTTTTTCTTTTTCTTTTTCCCATTCTCAGTGGTCCTTGTGGGGCTTTCTACCGGACAAGATGACTTTGAGTGCAACGTCACTCAGGCTGGAGGGCTGACGACTTACAGGATCCCAGATTTTAAACAGAGCCAGTGTGACTTTTCATGGTCGAACCACTCTGTAAGTTAGAGAAGCAAGAAGAAATTAAGTGTTTCCAAGTTTTGTTTTGCTTTTTCCGTGTCAAGATGCATCTTGATAAGATAAACCTGTTTTTAACACACAGAATATGTCACGTATAGGTACGTTAATCTGTCAGTGGTGTATCCATGTGAAGGTCACTAAAGTTGCTTTGTTTTGTCTTCAACATACTGACTTCAGGACTTTCCACTGGCAAACAGCGGACCAAAAACCGACGGCAGGGTGGTGAGCAAGAATGAAACAACTCTGGTCACTCGTGAGTGCGTAGAGAAGATTATGTACCGGCGCAGCTGCATCTCTGAGGTAAAAAGCAAACACAGCAACATGTAAAACTGTCTGAACAGAGGCACTGGGCTTTAGAGCTAATGAAATACAACTCAAAATACTTTTAATCTGCTATAATTGATCAATGATCCTGCTCTGTTCTCTGCACAGGGAGGAGAACGCCCTAAGGCAACCTGTGAGAGTGAGTATCTGTAAAAGTTTGCTTCAAGACTGACTTCAAGTGATTTATTTTACACACAGTGATCTGAAGTATGAATATCTCCTTTTTACAGCCAACTGCACTGACAGCCCTGTACAGTCTCCACATGGTAGGGATATGTTATATCATATTATCGTTTGTTAATGTTTATTTGTGAGACCGATATGAATTTAGTGAATGAAAGTGTGACTGATTCATGTCTGTTCAGTCTCTCGTGTTTTTATCTGATCATGTTATGATGAATCAACTTCCTGTTGTTGACTGAGCCTGGGTGCTTGAAAGTTGACCAGGTACAACCACAGAAATTGTTCCTTATTCACATTCGTAAAAAAAAAACATGTCTTAACTTCGTGCTCCACACAGCTGAACATCTGCGATCACATCTGTAAACACTGTACTTATCTTCAAGTGTTGTTTTAGCCTACTTATTTATTTGACTTATCCCTAACCCAGTTTGAATGTAATACTACTACTACTAATGATAATTATTATTATTAATGTAATAATCAGCTCTGACTTCACACTCACTTGCCCTCACCCCGTGCTGCTCTGCTTTCAGGATGTGGTTGAATGAAGGTTAAGTGTTTGTGACACACACACCCGACGTGTGCTGCTCTGTTCTCTGTTTATTTTAAGGAACTATTGACCCTTCTGCTCTCTTGACAGAAAAACCCCCCGCAGTCTGGCCTGGTGTTGCCATAGCCGTACCACTAGCGGTGGCGGTGGTGGTGTTGATGGTGGGCGGGTTTATCCTGTATTACAAGCGCAGAGGTCGAGGTTCCAGGTATTAAATATAACCTCATTACATACAATCACAACAATTTGAGTCATCCAGAGTGTTTTTTCTTTAACATGTTTGTTGTTGTGTTTGTTGTTAGAAGAAGAGCAGAAAACCCAGACCGTGCTAACTCTGTCCACGTGCTGTGAGGACTCAGAGCGACCAAACGCAGCACCTGCATCCTGGATCCTGGGTCTAAGATTAGTTCCTTTGCTGTTGCTTTAAATCTGCCTCTATATTTCAGCATTTGACTTTCTCTCTCGCATTGTTTCAGCAGCTGTGTGCCTTTTATATTATCATGTTATCTCAAGGTTGATTGGTGACTAGATGTCAGCCCTGTGTTTTAATGAGATCATAAAAGTCAGTCAATGTAAACATACAAAACATGTAAAACTCAAGGTTTAGCTCGGCGTCACCGTTGTATGAATTTAAATAACTGAGTTCCTGAAACAGGAAACTGTAACTAAAAAACAGTGACAGTGTAAAAGTAAAACAGAAATGAGGGAGAATTATGAAATACCATTCTCCAAAAGCAACTGTTGTTTCCTTTTGCAGTTTAAATTTTATTTTTAAATGTGTTGTATCCCTGTGTACATCGAGCTAAAGCTAATCTAATGCGACTGATCTGTAAAGAATGATGTTGATTTTAACTGTTTGATCAGGTCTTTAACCTTCCCTCACTGATAGATTGAGTTGAATGAGCTCTGCGGTTGCAGCAGCGGTTACGTCAGAGAGGTGGTGCACATTTTTCTGACAAGTAGGCTACATAAAGGCTCCAGTGTCTTAGCAGGACTAACATATAGCTAACAGCATGCACCTATACCGACACACTGTAGGCTACATCACATCTACAGTAAATCACCAGCACTCACTGCATGTTTCATTAAAGCTCAGGTGCCGCTGTAAAACGCTTCTGTTGACATAATCTTTTTGCCATTAGTTGCAACATTACTAAACATTCATTCATCAAACTGAGTTCCCGAAACAGGAATGTTAAACGTCACTCAGTTACAAACGGTTCAGCTGTGTATCAGTAGTGAGTCAGTCAGACTACACAGCCAGAGCTGAGGGATTTGGTGAACAGAATCTTCTCAGCACACCTCAGCAGGTTTTTTTTTTTTTGGACTAGTGATGAGACTAGGCGAAACGTCTTCCCAGACAAATACAAGTCCAGTTGCTTACGATTCAATTTGCCCAGAAAAGAACGATGACCTGGATGAATGAGAATATCCATAGACACTCAGCAGGTTATGGATTTAAGAAGCTCATTTAATAATCACTTCATCATGTGTTGTTTTTACTCTATAACGGCTTAAAGCAGAAGTGAGTGATCCGGTCGTTTTCGCTAATGCTGCGTTCCAGGCAGGCTTTTGAAATCGTAAATTACAGCTTCAAGTCACAACTTACGACTTTGTAGCGTTCCAGGCAACCCACTCGTGTTTTTCCGACCTGTTTTACCGGTGAAAGTCACTATAACGGCCACTCGTAACTTCCGACCCGTGAACTCGTACCAGATCGAACTGGTACCACTTCACGGTCGGAAAAATACGAGTTTCCTTGAACGCACCATAACAGTCCTCGTCCCTACGTCGCCACATTCACGGCGTTCCTTGGCTGCACACACAGCCCTGCATGCCGTTCTCTCTCCTCATTGGATAAAAACTGTAGGATACGATAAATGTTTTCTCTTCGGCTCAGAGCAGAGCAGAGGGACTGACAGACCCGTGTTTCAGTCCAAACACTCTATGTAAGTGATTGCTGTCGGAAGATATAACTATTTAAGACTTATATTAACACAAATATATCACTCACTTCTGCTTTAAGTTTTAAATTGCTTTCTTTTTGCTAAAAGTTCCACTCTGCAGAGAAATAAAAGTTATATTATATATTATATCATAATATATTAAATTATATTATAGTGTCACGTATAGTACATAAATATAGTATAACATGTAATCATGAATTTATAAATATAATTATTCAATATAAACAGCACTATAAATTGTCACTGGTAATAAATTGATATGGTAAAGAGTCCTTTTCAGTGAGGGGGGGGTTTGGTATGTTTATTTGTTTGTTTGTTTTACATCTGCCTTATGAGTAATCATGTTACATTTTTATTTCTCACCCTGTAATATTCCACTTTTTCCTTTCGCTTTGCAATAAAAAAATTTTTTTTAAAAACATGAATCTCTGGTGAAACGTCCGATTTCCTTTGAACCAACAGCAGCAGCTAGAGCCCTGACAGCTAGCTTGACAACCACACTTCCCAGAACTAATGTCGGACTAGTAGCAGAATGATGGGGATTGGTCAATTAAGCACTTTTTTTTTCTCAACACAAAGTGACTCAAGACCAAAATCAAATACAACACAAAATGTTTTAATTAACATTTAAATTACAGATAGAACCAGTTAGATAGTCTGGGGGTCAGGTTGTAGGCCCCGACAATGGTGACCATTTTGATCAAAAGTCCTCTTGTGTGTGGGGGGAGCCGACAAAGTGGAATGTGACTAAAATTGAGTTAATTAACCAACAATTAACCAAAGAAGTGAGCTGACTGAGAGCACATAGCATAACAAAGCAGTGTGGCTACAGATCATTGATCACACAAGATTTCTGGCTTGGGGGACGAGATTCTAGTGTAAATCTTTGTGTGTGGTGTGCTCACAGTGTCTCACTCATGGATTTATTATAATACATCCATGGTCTCACTTTACCCCGCAGCATTTGTCTCACAACCCCCATTTTAGAAAAAACGACCTCTCTTAGAAATTTTCAGCCAGCATCATCACATGGTTTTATGTGTTGGTAGTTCATCATCATGTATCATATAAGTTTTTCTACCTGAATCAATTTGCTTTGGCACAACAGTTGATTAAATTGACACCAAGAAAATTTACTTTTACATGCAAAAATTATATTTTTGTGACTGCCCAGAGCAGAAGCAGAGCACAGACTGTTTACATCCCCTATGCTGTGAAATGACCTGGAATGAACTTTAGTTTTATCTGCTTCATGTTTCCTCATCGTCCAGATGGCATCGTCACTCCAACACAAACATCACAGACTTATTCTGATGAGAGCACCCTGACACATAACTAAAGAAAATAAATTTCATTTTGACTGGACATGCATAAGTAACCTAATTAACATAAACATGCATATTAATGGTCTACTACCTATAGCCTTGCATTACATTGTAGGGGAGAGTGGGGTAATGTGAGACACCGGGTAATGTGAGACACCCCCTGTATCTACAGTAGGAAACGGAACACATACTGTATTTGGTCATCTGACCCCCCCCCCCCCCCCTCTCTCTCTGTGTGGTTTGGATTCCCCCCGGAGTTTGGATTGGGAAAAAACTCGGTGTAAAACTTGCAGGACTGCATCTGGGCTCAGCTGGTTTCAGTTTAACACTGTAACATGATGAGCCTTGTTTGAACTATTACAATAACTAACACGATGTTTCTCAAATACCAGAGCATGGAGCATACGCTATGGGATAACGTCGCCCTCCATCGCCTTGTCTCCTCCTCCACCTCCTCATCCTCCGATGTGAACATGCATAAAATTTATGAAAGCAGAATTTATGGCACAGCTGGTACACAGCTGTGTGATTCCCGGAGAGTAATTTGGCACTTGTTTGTTCACCCGCCGTCCCTCTCTCTCAGTAAGAAGCGGAGCTGTTGAAGACAGAGACAAGTGTGGCGGACGCATGCAAGAGTGGTTCCAAATGTTTCCCTTGTGCCTCGCAGGTGAGTTCAAGCTTCAACTTTTTTTTACTGCATGAAGTTAATTTAGCAGCGGTTCATTCGCACCGAAACTTGTTTCATTAGTGAGAGATGCAGAAGCAGAGCAGCGCGGAGGGGGGAGGCTGCAGCCTCCAGCGAAGGATGCAGAGAGGGATGAAGGGATAAAGACACGGATGGGAAACTTCTACATCTAGGCGTTAATGTGACTTTAATGAATGTTTATTACGCTTAATGATGACACATGATGACACATGTCTGTCATGTTCCTGCTCCGGTCATGTATAGTCATGCCTGCAACAAGAAAACTAAATCCGCTTTACGTCGGTCCTTTATCAGTCGTTATATAGTAAATACTAGTTTATGGAGCTACGACTGAGAAATATTTCGGCTGACCTATATGATTGAATAAATGAAGGAATTCCCGGAAACCCCGCCCTTTCATCCCCACTCCTACTGTACAGAAGCACTTCAGGAGTCACAGGATGACAAAGAGTCTTTGACACACGAGCAATAGAAAAACGATCAGGTGAAAGTAGCCTATTGTGGTTTTTGTTTTTCTTGCAAGCTGCAGACTCATAGACTGGACTCTATGTTTATGGTTCTTTGTATTAAATGAGTGTGCTCTCTGCGTGCAAAAAGGCACTTCACTAAGAAAAAGACATTCTGTGTTTCCACTGGAGTTTATTGTCTCAAACATCACACACAGTGTCCGAACTAGATATGGGTGACACCTGCAGCTTGCAAGAACAAACAAACAATCCATAACATGTATTTGATCTTTTTTCTATTGCTCATTTTAATGCCAACTAGACATACTAAAGTTTAAGGTCAGGCTGTGATTCAGAGCGTGCGCCTTTCCCACAGTTCAGGTTTCTGCAGAAGAAAAGGGGGTTCTGAGAATTTCATATAGTCTAGTCTAAGTAATAGGCTGTATACCAAATAGTTTCACATAGAAATGGAATGAAAGTTGTTGCACAACATTAATTTGACTAGGTAGCTGTGGCAGAGTGTGAAGGAGACAGAAGCTCTGTGACAGCTGTGGTGTAATGATTAACTCAGTATTACTGAAGAATACTTATCAGTGTTTGTTTAAGGGGAATGTAATGTCTTTGAGTGCACTTGAAAAGGAATTTATCTGTCCTCAATGTTTAGTGTTTAGTGGAGACGCCTGTGAACTTGTGTGAATTATCTGAGACTCACAGGGCAACACTGGAATCAGGAGTCCTGTTATTCAAAACCTGCATCAAGAAGACTAATGTTCTGACTATCATGATCGTGTTTTTTTTTTTCTTTTTCCCATCCTCAGTGGTCCTTGTGGGGCTTTCTACTGGGCAAGATGACTTTGAGTGCAACGTCATTCAGGCTGGAGGGCTGACGACTTACAGGATCCCAGATTTTAAACAGAGCCAGTGTGACTTTTCATGGACGAACCACTCTGTAAGTTAGAGAAGCAAGAAGAAATTCAGTGTTTCCAAGTTTTGTTTTGCTTTTTCCGTGTCAAGATGCATCTTGATAAGATAAACCTGTTTTTAACACACAGAATATGTCACGTATAGGTACGTTAATCTGTCAGTGGTGTATCCATGTGAAGGTCACTAAAGTTGCTTTGTTTTGTCTTCAACATACTGACTTCAGGACTTTCCACTGGCAAACAGCGGACCAAAAACCGACGGCAGGGTGGTGAGCAAGAATGAAACAACTCTGGTCACTCGTGAGTGCGTAGAGAAGATTATGTACCGGCGCGGCTGCTTCTCTGAGGTAAAAAGCAAACACAGCAACATGTAAAACTGTCTGAACAGAGGCACTGAGCTTTAGAGCTAATGAAATACAACTCAAAATACTTTTAATCTGCTATAATTGATCAATGATCCTGCTCTGTTCTCTGCACAGGGAGGAGAACGCCCTAAGGCAACCTGTGAGAGTGAGTATCTGTAAAAGTTTGCTTCAAGACTGACTTCAAGTGATTTATTTTACACACAGTGATCTGAAGTATGAATATCTCCTTTTTACAGCCAACTGCACTGACAGCCTTGTCCAGTCTCCACATGGTAGGGATATGTTATATCATATTATCGTTTGTTAATGTTTATTTGTGAGACCGATATGAATTTAGTGAATGAAAGTGTGACTGATTCATGTCTGTTCAGTCTCTCGTGTTTTTATCTGATCATGTTATGATGAATCAACTTCCTGTTGTTGACTGAGCCTGGGTGCTTGAAAGTTGACCAGGTACAACCACAGAAATTGTTCCTTATTCACATTCGTAAAAAAAAAAAAAAAAAAAAAAAAAAACATGTCTTAACTTCGTGCTCCACACAGCTGAACATCTGCGATCACATCTGTAAACACTGTACTTATCTTAAAGTGTTGTTTTAGCCTACTTATTTATTTGACTTATCCCTAACCCAGTTTTAATGTAATACTACTAGCCTACTACTAATGATAATAATTATTATTAATGTAATAATTAGCTCTGACTTCACACTCACTTGCCCTCACCCCGTGCTGCTCTGCTTTCAGAATGTGGTTGAATGAAGGTTAAGTGTTTGTGACACACACACCCGACGTGTGCTGCTCTGTTCTCTCTTTATTTTAAGGAACTATTGACCCTTCTGCTCTCTTGACAGAAAAACCCCACGCAGTCTGGCCTGGTGTTGCCATAGCCGTGCCACTGGTGGCGGTGGTGGTGGTGGTGTTGATGGTGGGCGGGTTTATCCTGTATTACAAGCGCAGAGGTCGAGGTTCCAGGTATTAAATATAACCTCATTACATACAATCACAACAATTTGAGTCATCCAGAGTGCTTTTTCTTTAACATGTGTGTTGTTGTTGTGTTTGTTGTTAGAGCTCCAGCAGGAACCCGAGACCGTGCTAACTCTGTCCACGTCCTGTGAGGACTCAGAGCGACCAAACGCAGCGCCTGGATCCTGGATCTAAGATTAGTTCCTCTGCTGTGGCTTAAAATCTGCTTCTACATTCCAGCATTTTACTTTCTCTCTCGCATTGTTTCAGCAGCTGTGTGCCTTTATTATCATGTTATCTCAAGGTTGATTGGTGACTAGATGCCGGCGTGTGTTTTAATGAGATCATAAAAGTCAGTCAATGTAAACATACGAAACATGTAAACCTCAAGGTTTAGCTCGGCGTCACCGTTGTATGAATTTAAATAACTGCCTGAAACAGGAAACTGAAACAAAAAAACAGTGACAGTGTAAAAGTAAAACAGAAATGAGGGAGAAATATGAAATGCCATTCTCCAAAAGCAACTGTTGTTTCCTTTTGCAGTTTAAATTTTATTTTTAAATTTGTTGTATCCATGTGTACATCGAGCTAAAGCTAATCTAATCTAATGCGACTGATCTGTAAAGAATGATGTTGATTTTTGTGTTGTTTGTTTAACCTTCCCTCACTGATAGATTGAGTTGAATGAGCTCTGCAGTTGCAGCAGCGGTTACGTCAGAGAAGTGGTGCACATTTTTCTGACAAGTACATTACAACTAAAGGCTCCAGTGTCTTAGCAGGACTAACATATAGCTAACAGCATGCACCTATACCGACACACTGTAGGCTACATCACATCTAAATCACCAGCACTCACTGCATGTTTCATTAAAGCTCAGGTGCCGCTGTAAAACGCTTCTGTTGACATAATTTTTTTGCCGTTAGTTGCAACATTACTAAACATTCATTCATCAGCAGTGTAGAAACTGAGTTCCCGAAACAGGAATGTTAAACGTCACTCAGTTACAAACGGTTCAGCTGTGTATCAGTAGTGAGTCAGTCAGACTACACAGCCAGAGCTGAGGGATTTGGTGAACAGAATCTTCTCAGCACACCTCAGCAGGTTTTTTTTTTTTGGACCAGTGAGACTTGTTGTGTACGATGATGACGAAGCCCTTAGGATAAGAGGCGAAACGTCTTCCCAGACAAATACAAGTCCAGTTGCCTATGATTCAATTTGCCCAGAAAAGATGAATGAGAATATCCATAGACACTCAGCAGGTTATGGATTTAAGAAGCTCATTTAATAATCACTTCATCATGTGTTGTTTTTACTCTATAACGGCTTAAGTTTTAAATTGCTTTCTTTTTGCTAAAAGTTCCACTCTGCAGAGAAATAAAAGTTATATTATATATTATATCATAATTATATTATAGTGTCACGTATAGTACATAAATATAGTATAACATGTAATCATGAATTTATAAATATAATTATTCAATATAAACAGCACTATAAATTGCCACTGGTAATAAATTGATATGGTAAAGAGTCCTTTTCAGTGAGGGGGGGGTTTGGTTTGTTTACAGTTAAGGTCAAAATTATTAGCCCCCATGCAACTTTTTAACATTTCCCTAAAATAATGCCCAATGTTAGCAATATTCATAAAATTTTATTTAGTAAATCATTCATCAATGATATGACCCCATTTTGGTACACTTTGGAATGTGAAATAAATATTCAAGATTTATTTATGAACAATTTGGTAAAAATTGAGATGGTCAAAATTATTAGCCCTCTATGGGATTTTTTGCTTGCTTTTTCTGCTAACTCGGTTTGAAACCACACCTGAGCAGTCAAAAAACACAAGATTTCCAAAACTTTGGAGCGCAAAATAATCAGAGATGTCAACAAGAAACCCTGGACCTCTGCAAAGACGATTGTTGCTGAACTGGCTTCATCTGGACATGATGTTTCATGCAAGACTGTTGTGAGGGCTCTTCATCGTGGTGCATGCCCAAACAGCTCATGTGTAGTTTCATCAGACCAAAGCACAGACTTCCAAAACTCACCCTAATGTTTCAAATTGTCTCTGGCAAAGTTCAGTCCGACTTTGATGTGCTGCCGTGAGAGCAAAGGGGTTTTTCTTGGACGATGACCATTAAGTCCACCACGATGAAGATCCCTCACAACAGTCTTGCATGAAACATCATGTCCAGATGAAGCCAGTTCAGCAACAATCGTCTTTGCAGAGCTCCAGGGTTTCTTGTTGACATCTGATTATTTTGCGCTCCAAAGTTTTGGAAATCTTGTGTTTTTTGACTGCTCAGGTGTGGTTTCAAACCGAGTTAGCAGAAAAAGCAAGCAAAAAATCCCATAGAGGGCTAATAATTTTGACCATCTCAATTTTTACCAAATTGTTCATAAATAAATCTTGAATATTTATTTCACATTCCAAAGTGTACCAAAATGGGGTCATATCATTGATGAATGATTTACTAAATAAAATTTTATGAATATTGCTAACATTGGGCATTATTTTAGGGAAATGTTAAAAAGTTGCATGGGGGCTAATAATTTTGATCTTAACTGTATTTGTTTGTTTGTTTGTTTGTTTTACATCTGCCTCATGAGTAATCATGTTACATTTTTATTTCTCACCCTGTAATATTCCACTTCTTCCTTTCGCTTTGCAATAAAAAAAACAAAAAAAAAACATGAATCTCTGGTGAAAACGTCCGATTTCCTTTGAACCAACAGTAGCAATCGAGCAAACCTTACTGGTTTGCAAGGTGACAAATGGGGGATTTCTTCTCAAAACAAACAGTACCACTGTTGTTCTGGTATGTGAACACATTGTGCAACACGACAAGAGCAGACACATGAATGTGTGCACATTATGTTTAAATGTGCTCATCAGGTTCACAGAACATCTGTAACATCCCAGTGAAAGTGAAATTAATAACTTTGTGCGAGCGCACAACTTCTTTCAGTGGTGACTGACTGTTGTTACGCCCCGGGCTAGGGGAACAGGGGCACAACATAAATGATGCAGAGAACGAGAGAAAAGCTGTAATTTATTATACACAGCTTTTACTCAAGAAAGAGTATTGTACAATGAGGTGGACACAGTCAAAACAGAATAAAACAGAAAACAAAATGAAGCATCTCTTCGGGGTGAACCAAGGCCAAAATAAGAAACAAAAGGAACTGTCTTCTCAACCAGTCACTAACTTGCCCTGGGAGGAAAAAATAAATAACAAATAAAACTACAATGCTCATGCCTAACTCACTAACTAACAAAAACAGGAGAAAAAGGGGAATCAAGAGAAATAGTTACACCCCTACTGCTTCCAAACAACTACTGTAACAAAAGAGATAATGGTAAAAAGGAATAGTATACCAGAAGTATCTCACAGTACCAATAGTGAACACTCACACACCGAGCTTTAGAGCTGATGAAACACAACTCAAAATACTTTTAATTTGCTATAACTGATCAATGATCCTGCTCTCTTCACTCCACAGAGAAGACCACATGTAACAACCTGTGAGAGTGAGTATCTGTAAAAGTTTGCTTCAAGACTGACTTCAAGTGATTTATTTTACACACAGTGATCTGATCTCACCCTGTAATATTCCACTTCTTCCTTTCGCTTTGCAATAAAAAACAAAACAAAAAAAAACATGAAACTCTGGTGAAAACGTCCAATTTCCTTTGAACCAACAGTAGCAATCGAGCAAACCTTACTGGTTTGCAAGGTGACAAATGGGGGATTTCTACTGAGAACAACCAGTACCACTGTTGTTCTGGTATGTGAACACATTGAGCAACAAAGACAAGAGCAGACACATGCATGTGTGCACACATGTTTAAATGTGCTCATCAGGTTCATAGAACATCTGCAACATCCCAGAAGACATTTTTTATCGGATAAAGATAAAGGATAGGATAAAGTTACACATGAACTGAGCAAGTGGTAAGAACTGAACTGAGGAAGGGTGAAGAGCTTTTATGGAGCTGGATTTTTTTTTGCAAAGCTGGATTTTTTTTGTTATTTTAAAATGAAAGTGAATGTAGTTCAGTAGAGTAGGAAACACAAAACTGCAGCGTAGTTAGATGAGTCATTTCCAAAGAAAACTTGACCTCACATGAGCTTGAACCGAGCTAAACAGGAAGTGTAAGACGGTGTGACTGCACAGTAATATACGCAGTAAATGTTTATACCTTTTTCATGACAAAAGTCTCCAAAATCCTGCATGTGCTCCGTGAACTCACTCTGTGACTTAACTCCAGCTGAACAGGGGCTCTGAATAGGAATTTCAATCATTTAATATGATATCCTGCTAATTTCTCACAGTCAAATTATCAACATACCCTCCGAGACATTGATCTTCAACTCTGAGGAGTTTTCACAGCAGTTATTGTCCCCACAGCTTCAATATAAACAGTCTATATCTAATCATTTAACCTACCCGCAGCCAGGAAGGCATGAGACACTGTGGTGTTTCAACTGCTAAGTGGCACAAAACAGAAAGTAAGAAGACAAATTTAGACTGTGCAGGAAAGACAAAGGGTACAAGCATCCATGGCAACACACTTGATATTTGTCAAAACATTGTAATTCATCCACCGGCCTCAATCATTCCCAGAGGCTGTGATGAAATTGCTGAATCATTGTCCAAGACTTCACAAACAGTGTGAAGAGTGTGTAGGACAAAAATATGTGTTCTTGCCTAATTGTGCATGTTTTTGTGCCACCTGCAACCACACCCTGGACAGCAGAAAATCCCCCTTCATACACACAGAGCAGTTCTCTAACTGTTGCTCCCATCAGTTTGTATTCCTACTTATTTTCTAGGTATTCACACGTCTGACTGCACAACTAGCGCTCATTTCTGCAGGATGTTGCTCGATCCCATGTTCATCCACACTCCTTCACCTTGTACCTACATTACTGTCATCACCACAGTGCTTCCTATGATGTTTCACAATGTTATGATGAATTGAGAATTCCCCATCTCTCAGTGTGTCGACGCCTTGTCAGATGAGATCAAAAACAGGTTGTGTATAAGACCATGTATGGATATGCATGTTTTTGTATGATTATGTGAACATGACAAGCATGAGAAGAGCTTGTAACACCAAAGGTCAAAGGTCGAAGGTTTCTTTATTTGTCTCCTGTGAGAAAAGTGTGTCTCAGATCGAGGGGAATTCTGCACATACGCAAAAGACATAAGACCATATAGAAAAACATGTAGAAGGTCACAATGAAAACATGTAGGCTAATAATAATAATAATAATAATTCATTTATTTTGTATAGTGCTTTTACAGTGACCCAAAGACGCTTTACAGATACAGTAAAATACATACATAGCTATGGCACAAAAAAAAAAAAAAAAAAAAAAAAAAAACCTTAAGGGTAGGAGAGGTTAAATGCTTGGGTGAAAAGGAAAGTCTTCAGTCGGGATTTGAAGAGGGGAAGTACGGAAGCCGAGAACAGCCAGGTCCGTATACATTTTTTTTATTACCGTTTTCTCGTGATAACGACTTATTATTTCGTTATCTCGAGATAACAAAGAACGTTTTCTCGTGATCACTAATTAATTTATGGTAAAATGTGTTGACATGGTTGCATAGCAGCAGGAGGCTACTGTTCAGCTCGAGCATGGGGCAGTTAACTTTTCTACTCTAGCCTACTCACTGGTGTGATTATTGTCCACACACCAGCTGTCAACAATAACTTACCAGTAAGTTACACTGAACGTTACGTCACTGTGCTGGGTTTATTTAAGGGGCTACCGGCCGGTGGTCCCATCTGTCCTGTTTCAGCTAAGCTAACGTTAGCTAACGTTACTGGCTGCTGCTGTCAGAAATCACAACCTTATCTCGAACCATCAGACACCTGTTGCCTGCGACCACTGACATGTAGGCTAATGTTAATTTGGCAAGACAGCAGTGTTCATATGGTGTTCATGAGCTTTATCTGAGCAGCAACTAGCTAACATTACCTTAGCTGAAGCTGCCATAACGCAGTCAACTCTCATGTGTTTATGCTAACCTTTAGCTCCTTAAATAAACCCAGCTCAGTAAACAAACTAACTTACCGGTACTTCATTGTTGACAGCTCCTTAGAGCAGACTAACGTTAGTGGCAGCTCTTGAAGCTGAAATCAGGATGATGTGATCACATTAATCAGCTCACTGATTTGAGTTCTACACATGGTTTTGGGCAATTATCCCACAAAAAACATCTCTTCTGTTAGGTTAGATCTGTAGATGTGTAGTGTTTCCAACAGACTCGCTTTAGTAGCCTCCTGCTACGAACATACAGCGGCTAACCAGCTGCTACCATGGATGTATTATATTAACCCTGTAAGCAGAAGCGATTGCACCGGGGAAACATGTTGCTAGACAACCATGTCAACGACACATTCTATGATTATTTCGTTATCACGGTCTTTGTTATCTCGAGATAACGAAATAATAAGTCGTTATCTCGAGATAACGAAATAAATTAATT
Organism: Trachurus trachurus; assembly: GCF_905171665.1. Classification (NCBI taxonomy): domain Eukaryota; kingdom Metazoa; phylum Chordata; class Actinopteri; order Carangiformes; family Carangidae; genus Trachurus; species Trachurus trachurus. Next base: position 7,630,064 of record NC_139906.1, read on the forward strand.
CGTTATCACGAGAAAACTGACTTTGTTATCTCGAGATAATGAAATAATAAGTCGTTATCACGAGATAACGATAATAAAAAAAATATTATGGACGTGGCCGTTCTCGGCTTCCATAGGGAAGTGATGGAGAGTCTCTGATGGGCTGGGGAAGGGAGTTCCCCAGAGTTAACAGGAGGTTGTAGGCTATTTAAAGAGGAGCTAAACAGAATTATTCCCGTGGCTATGCTACATTTTTAACTTAACTAAAAAGGCCTGGAATAATTGTGATGGTTAACGACATGATTAGCAGAACAGAGGAAAAGCGACCAGACGAGCATAGTTCCTCTTTAAAGTGCAATATTCATACTGAACCATAAAAAATAAACAAACAAAAAAACTGCACCATCATGCAGTACTATACTACTATGACTCACATGCTTGGTTAATGTGTCACACAATTATCAGTAGCTCAGAGCAGCTGTTTATTTAGGCTACTGCTGCCAAGTTTATTCTTGCGCAGTTGTTAAGGTAATCTATCAGAGACTGTTTTGATAAATATGCTGGATATCGTCTCGTATAGAGACCACGTTTTACCCTGGTGCCGCCCAGCCACTGTGCATCAGGACCACGTGATTTACAGGAAGAGTTTGATTTACAGGAATTCATTATCACACCATCAGAATAAGTCTGTGATGTTTGTGTGGTAGTGACGATGCCAAGGAAACATGAAGCAGCTCAAACTAAAGGTCATTTCACAGAAAGCAGTCTGCTGTATGTAAACTGTCTGCTGCTGATTTGGTGCACCAAAACAGTGAATCCCATCATGAGCAACAGAGTAACAGTGAAAAGTATGTAAGGTGTGTCATGTGTGTGATACGCGTTGGTTGCCATTAATTCTCTTTCTCTTACTTTTATTCCCTAGTTATTTGCACTTAGGTTATTGTATTTTTATTTAAATTACATCTATCTATGTATCTATGTATCTATGTATCTATCTATCTATCTATCTATCTATCTATCTATCTATCTATCTATCTATCTATCTATCTATCTATCTATCTATCTATCTATCTATCTAAGATTAGTTCCTCTGCTGTTGCTTTAAATCTGCCTCTACATTTCAGCATTTGACTTTCTCTCTCGCGTTGTTTCAGCAGCTGTGTGACTTTATTATCATGTTATATCAAGGTTGATTGGTGATTAGATGCCGGCGTGTTTTAATCAGATCATAAAAATCAGTCAATGTAAACATACGAAACATGTAAAACTCAAGGTTTAGCTCGCCGTCACCGTTGTATGAATTTAAATAACTGAGTTCCTGAAACAGGAAACTGAAACTAAAAAACAGTGACAGTGTAAAAGTAAAACACAAATGAGGGAGAAATATGAAATGTGACTAGTCATAATAAATCACCAGCACTCACTGCATATTCCATTACGTAAACCTCAGGTGTCACTGTAAAACGCTTCTGTAGACATTATATATTACATCATAATATATTAAATTAGATTATAGTGTCACATACATAAATGTAGTATCATGAATTTATAAATATAATTATTTAATAAACAGCACTATACAGGAAGTTGAAACAATTGTCGCAGTGGCTCAGGCAGTAGAGCCAGTAGAGTTGGAATCCCGCTCTCTCCCAGTCTCTGTCGTAGTGTCCTTGGGCAAGACACCTTACCCACCTTGCCTCGTGTGAATGCGTATGAATGATCATGGTGTGTAGGAAAGACAAAGGGCACAAGCATCCATGGCAACACACTTGATATTTGTCAAAACATTGTAATTCATCCACCGGCCTCAATCATTTCCAGAGGCTGTGATGAATCATTGTCCAAGACTTCAAAGACAGTGTGAAGAGTGTGTGGGACAAAAATGTGTGTTCTGTTCCTAATTGTGCATGTTTTTGTGCCACCTGCAACCACACCCTTCACACACACACAGAGCAGTTCTCTAACCGTTGTTCCCATCAGTTTGTATTTATTTATTTTCTAGGTATTCACACAGGGGTTCATTTCTGGAGCCTGTTGTTCCATCCCATGTTCACCCACACTCCCCTACTTCACTGTTGTCACCACAGCTTCCTTTGAGGTTTCACAATGTTATGATGAATTGAGAATTCCCCATCTCTCAGTGTGTCGACGCCTTGTCAGATGAGATCAAAAACAGGTTGTGTATAAGACCATGTATGGATGCATGTTTTTGTATGATTATGTGAACATGACAAGCATGAGAAGAGCTTGTAACACCAAAGGTCAAAGGTCGAAGGTTTCTTTATTTGTTTCCTGTGGGAAAATTGTGCCTCAGGTCGAGGGGAATTCTGCACATACGCAAAATACATAACATAAAGCCATATAGAAAAACATGTGAAAGTCACAAAACAAGTAATAGGAATTAACAGGAGGTTGCAGCTATATGTATATGAAATACAATATTCATACTGAGCCAAAAAAAAAAAACACAAACAAAACGCACCACTATGACTCACCAATGTGTCAGGGTTATAGACTAGTTCACACAAAGTTCACACATTATCAGTAGCATCAGCAGCTTTTTGTTTACTGCTGCCACGTTTAGTTTAGTTTAGTTTTGTTTATTGAAACAGGACAGTGTACAATACCATTAGTCAACTGAAAAAAAACAATGAAAGATGGTTGTACCAGATTTAAAGCAGATATCAGTGGAATGTTTTTGTTAATATAAGTCCTAAATAGTCCTATTTTCCGTCAGCAATCACTTACATGAAGTATTTCAGCCTAAACACGAGTCTCTCCGTCACTCTGCTCTGCTGTAACCCGAGGAGAAAATTTTCCTTGTGGGATACAAGTGTTATCCAATGAGGAGAGAGAACGGCATGAAGGGCTGTGTGTGCAGCCAAGGGATGCGCGTGAATGTGGTGACGTAGCACGAGGACCAATTGATGCCTGACAAGGGCGGGGGCTGCTAACTCATGGTGCGTTCAAAGAAACTCGTACTTTGTGTTTTTCCTTCCTGTGAAGTCATACCAGTTCGATCTGGTACGAGTTCACGGGTCGGAAGTTACGAGTGGCCGTTATAGGGAACTTTCACAGACAACAGGATGGTAAAAACACGAGCTACGGGTTACCTGGAACGCTACCAAGTCGTAGTTGTGACTTGAAGCTGTAACTTACGGTTTCAAAAGCCTGCCTTGAACGCAGCATTAGCCGAAACGGCCGTGAAGCTGATATCTGCTTTAACCCTCGGGCTAATTCTAAATCTGTAATCCCGACACTCACAATACAAAACACAATAAAATACCGATTGCAAAGAACACAACACAACAAAGCCCAGTTGTTAAGGTACTCAGAGACTGTTTTGATAACCATGCTGGATATCTTGATCAGGCCGCGCCTTCCCCTCGTGCCGCCCAGCCGCTGTGTGTTACGTAGGACCTGATTTACCAGAAGAGATTGATTTCCAGTAATTCATCATCAATCACATCATATCAGAATATGTCTGTGCTGTTTGTGTGGAAGTGACGATGCCGTCTGGACGACGAGGAAACATGAAGCAGGTAAAACTAAAGGTCATTCCAGGTCATTTCACAGCATAGGGGATGTAAACAGTCTGCTGCTGAATCAGTTTAGCTACTCTGCTTCCGCTCCTGTCACACAGGGAATCCCGTCACAAGCAACTGAGTAATATGTGTGTCATGTGTGTGGCAACTTTATCTCTCTCTCTAATCTCTATCTATTCTAATCTCTATCTATCTATCTATCTATCTATCTATCTATCTATCTATCTATCTATCTATCTATCTATCTATCTATCTATCTATCTATCTATCTATCTATCTATCTATCTATCTATCTATCGATCTATCTATCGATCTATCTATCTATCTAGTAAGTAATTGGGGAAGTCATCTTTCACACCATGCACACAGTTTTTGCATGGGTGCTTCAGGAGTTGTCGCTTTTTGTTACTGTATTTTTGACTCTGACTGACGATTTCCTCTCTTTGTTTATGACTTCCTTTCTTAGGACTCAAGGCGAATTACTGTAATCTTCTTTCTTTCTTTCTTTCTTTCTTTCTTTCTTTCTTTCTACATTTCTACATTTCTACATTTCTCCATGCTGTGCTTTGGTGACTCCACGTGAACCTTATTGTTTGTATTGGGAGACTGTAAGATGTTGGTGGTGGCACTTTGTGGTAACTGTAGAGAAATAATAAGAAGAAGGAGGGGTAGATGGGTGTAGATAGAGAGAGATCCTCCAACCTCAATATTTCTCTAAAAGCCTCATTTACTATAAAGACACCACCCTCCCCACTCTGCTCTCTGAGAGTAGAGAGTAGATGCAATATAACTGTCACTCTCTTTTTCTCTGCAATCCTGCAATTATAATAAATGCACTCTCTGTTTTTTTCTCTGTATGTGTGTGTGAGAGATGACTGGGTTTTAGAAGTATCATATCAATGAATGAATGAATCAAAAGTAAAACTATACATTTTTGGTTTACTGTAAGAAAACAGATTATAACCACCACAAGATGTCAGCACAGCTTCACAGTTGTTCTGCTTCTGTGTAACACACAGATCATAGGCTATTACTGCATGGTTTTCCTACTTTATATTTACAGTAATAGTTTAATAGTTTATTTGGATTCCTGTTAGCTACCAGATCAGCAGCAGTTACTCCTCCCGGGGTCCACACAAGAAAAGCACACAACAGCACACAAGACGGTCAAAAGCTCAAAATAAAATTGCTTTGTTCTTGTAAAATACATAGCGTCAAAACAAGACGTGAAACTAATGTGGAGAGAGTTCATGTGGTCACAAACTCTCTACTCCGGTCCTTAAGTTTGTTTTTTATGTAATGTTATTACTGTAACAGCTGACATAGAGAAACAAAAACGGTTCCATGTAAACAGTGACACACACACACCACACACATTCCTTAGGAATGGGTCATCTAATCGTCATCGTTCATCGACTCGCATGTTTTCACTGTGATGCCTTTCACTGGTAGTTACGTAGCTTACAGCGGTAGGCTACAAGAACTTTTTACATTTTACATTTAGACTCACAGCTTACTACTACTACTACTACTACTACAGTACATACTGCATTTACTGTATATAAAGACTTGCTATATTTACAGTATGGTACTTACTGCAGCATTTTGCAGCAAGTGAGAAGCACTATACATTACAGTAATATGGGTTAATGCAGTATATCTCATGTTTACTGTACATTACTGTGATTTTACTCTGCACCACAAGACAACCTCACAGAGGTGAAAGAGGAAGCCATTTGTGCAATGGTGACTGCAAACAATGACATGAGGTTGAGAGAGATACAAAGGATAACAATATCTTTGGGAATATTGAATCCGTTTCAATTGTTACAATTGATGCTGATGATTATGTACTGCAATATTGTTTAAAGTTGTGCACAGTTCTACCCAAAGGGTGTTTCTTACTGTATGTTTGTTGTAAATTGATGACTGTGGTGTATTTTTCTTTTATTTATATGAGCATTTTCAGATAGTGTCACTAAGATCTGACTTTGTTGCATTACAGTAACTGTTTAGCTGAGATGCCTGATGGAAATGCTGGCTGTATTACGTAAGAGTTTTGAACATGTGACCTTTTGACCACTGCTTCTTCGCAATGGAAAAAAAACATGTAAGACTTTAAGCTTTATAAGAGTGAACTGTCATAATGAAAACATGGGTTAGGGTTAGGGTTAGGGTTAGGACTTCTCATTTTGACACTGACAGTTTCATTATGATAAATAATTACAGTATATTTTTGAGGGATGAATGATCCATTGTGAGCAAGTGACAGGCTTTTGCAGGTTACTACAGTAATTGTTTTGAGAAATGCATGGAGAAATGAAATGGAGAGGGAAGTCACATGTCATATGTCAGATTTCCCATCAACATGCTAACTCTTTTGCAATTTCTGCAAAATTTCCTGAAAGAAATCCTTTCCCAATACCACACAATTGACAGTTGAATGTGTTTTTATAACTGGAATTTTCAAATCATGTCCTCATTTGCAAATTTAAAATAGTCAGCAAGGAATGAAGAAGTTGCTGCAAAACTGGGTTTGTGACTGCCAAGTGTGACGTCACTGCTGCTGACTGATGTTCAGCTTGAATTAAATATAAGATACGACGACAGGGAAATGACTAGATTTGTTTTTTATTAAAATGAAAGTGACAAACAGGTCTAAACTTCCCACTGAGTAATAAAATAAATGAATAAGACAACAGAGGCAGAAGTACAGAGGCACACACACACACACAGAGGTACCAAGGGGGAAGTACCGGGGACAAACCGGGACACAGTGGAGTTTCCCGTGCACAAACAATTTTGCACAAATGTAAAAGTTTGAAACACTGATAAATGTCTTCTGATTGACACTCATGCTGTCACAGTGAAGTGCAACACCTCACACCTCTCCTCCTCCTCCCTGCTGCCCGTCAATCTCCTGCAGACTGCTGCGATTATCCGCCATCACTTCACCTCAGGCTGCAAAACCAATTAGTGGCCGATAGTAAAGCAGTGGCAGGCTCCCATGAGATACCGCTTATGTTTTTATACCTATAGTAAAAAAAAAACTCCTACCTTTATTGGTGTTTTTAAAATGCTCTTTTCTGGCCTCCTGTTGAAGTACTTTAATATTTACCCACTACATTTTCATATTTGTGAACATATTAGCATAACAAATACTTTCTGCCAGCTCTCTAAATAAAGATGAAACCAAATAATAATAACAACGACGGCCCTTGTGAAACAGTTTGTTTGCTTTATCTGCATCCATTTGCATCCGAAATGTGCTTTATTGTTTCTTAATGAGACAGAACGTGTGTTTGTGTGTGTGTGTGTGTGTGTGTATTTGCATTTGGCTGACGGGATGAGATTCACTGCCACGAGTGTTTTAATTGAACAAAACCCCCAACACAGGCAGAAACAAAGGAAACAACACCGTCCTCTAATGTCTCTGTCTGAATGGTCTCATCAAGAGTTCCCACTCGTCTTATTGAGAGAGGAGCTGGTGATTAAAAGCCGATCTATGTCTCTGCTCAGTGGGAACATTTCAGCTACAAAGAGCTGAGCGAGGGTGGTGGAGTGGTTCACCTGCATCAATAACTCTTTTTCTTTCTTCCCCATGTGTGTGTTTGTGTGTGTGTGTGTGTGTGTGAGTTGGTTTCTGTTTGACTGACAGGCAGAGCAGCTGAGACGCTTCAGGGGAAGATAGACGACGCTCATCGCTGTGAGATAAGGAGGCCTGGAGGTCACTCTGAAGTGTCTGCGAATAAATCACATCAGCTCGGACAATGAGGCCGCCGTATTATTTTGATAGCTCTGGACTTATGGGTGGTGATAAGGTGTGTTATTATGGTGTGTGATAATAATAATGTGGCAAGAAAGAGGTCAGAGGTCAGGCTCGGCTGAAAGGACTCAGTAAAATGACACTATAACCCGGGTCATAATGAGCTACTGGAGGGTTAGATCAATACATTTTTTAAATAAACTCATGTCTGGCAAATAATTAATATCTGTGACTATGAAATCCATATAAATGCACATTAGTTGTACAAACTTTGATCCTGAATTTGAATTTGAATTTGGTTTAGTCACTACAAGTGGATACTGTCCTGCAAGACTGGATATAGTTTCAGGAAAACTGTGTTTATTTTGTGCAAATCATTTACCAAGATGCTCAGTATCAATGCATTTGCAAGTTGCATCAAATGAAAACTTGGTAACACTTTATAATGAGTACACACTATTAAGCATTAGTTAAGCATTAATAAACAGTGAATTCTTAATTTATAAAGCATTAATACTTGTTAGTATGTAGTTTATAAATAGTTAGTGCTTATCAATGATGAGTAAAACATTTTTAACTGTGTTTACAAACTACATACAGTACTAATGAGTATTCATGTGTTATAAATGATGAATGCAGTATTTAACTAATGCTTAATAGTGTGTAAAGTGTTACCAAAAACTTACATACTGATTAAAGCAGAAGTGAGTGATCCGGTCGTTTTGGCTAATGCTGCGTTCCAGGCAGGCTTTTGAAACCGTAAATTACAGCTTCAAGTCACGACTTACGACTTTGTAGCGTTCCAGGCAACCCACTCGTGTTTTTTTCCGACCTGTTTTACCTGTGAAAGTCACTATAACGGCCACTCGTAACTTCCGACCCGTGAACTCGTACCAGTTCGATCTGGTACGACTTCACAGGTCGGAAAAACACGAGTTACGGGCTGCCTTGAACGCACCATAACGTCTTGTCAGCCGATGGAGTTAGCAGCCCCCGCCCTCGTCATGGATCTATTGGTCCTCGTCCCTACATCGCCACATTCATGCGCATCCCTTGGCTGCACACACAGCCCTTCATGCCGTTCTCTCTCTTCATTGGATAAAACTTGTAGGATACGAGAAAAGTTTTCTCCTCGGCTCAGAGCAGAGCAGAGTGACTGACAGACCCGTGTTTCGGTCCAAACACTCTATGTAAGTGATTGCTGTCGGAAGATATAACTATTTAAGACTTATATTAACACAAAAATATTGCTTACTTCTGCTTTAAGCATTAATAAATGCTGCTGTCACGAACGAATTTCCCCTTGGGGATGAAATAAAGTATAATCTAATCTAATCTAATCTAATCTAAACAGTGAATTCTTAATTTATAACGCATTAATACTCATTAGTATGCAGTTTATAAATAGGTAGTGCTTATCAATGTAAGCATTACCACTACCACTACCACTACCACTAAGCACTAATGAGTAAAACATTTTTATCTGTGTTTACATACATACTAATGAGTATTCATGTGTTATAAATGATGAATGAAGTACTTAATGCTTAACTAACGCTTTAATGCTTGACTAACGCTTAATAGTGTGTACATATTATAAAGTGTTGCCGAAAACGTACATATATACTGATTTCATACTTTATAATATGTGGTCATGGTTATATTTCCTAGACATTTGCTGTTGCATAAACATGATTTCAGAGAGACAGGCTTGTGTGCTTCTTATATTTAGTTTAGCATATGCATGTTTCTACATATTGAAAGACACCTTCCTGTGTTACTATCAGTAAACCACATCTCAAACAGCTGCAACCGCCACAAACCCCACTCTATCTGTCTTCACGGTGGAACTTCAGCAAAAAAAAAAAAAAAAAAAAAAAGTTTCCCAGTGACCCATCCTTTTCATGCTTCTGTCATGATGATGGTAAATGAAGGCTGGCTGAACGTTTACCGGCAATCATCTTAAAAAAAAAAAAAAAAAAAAAAAGAGAGATAATATCAGTCCTGCTGATTCTCCATCGTCGTCAAGCTGAGATTCTGTTACTTCTTCAGAAACACAACTGATTTACCACAACCCACACAGTGCACGGCCTCAAGTTCAACAGCGCCATCCCGTGTCTATAAGCTGAACATCTATTTGATGGTTTTTACTGTAAACTGTTTGTTTTCCTCATGTGCATCAGTGCCGGGTCCCATTCGACACTTGGTTCATGTCATATTGACTTTAATCTTAGGGACATACTGTATTAACATAGAGTCACTCTGTTTAAAGGACACTTGAACCCACACTGATGCTGCAGTGAAGTGAGCCAACACATCAGAAAGGCTGAACTCACAACAAGCTGACACAAGTGTTTTTGCAGATGTGCGTGTGTTTGTGTCCCATTTCATGTAAATTGTGCATTTACAGGAACGCATCGACCTTTTGAGGAACTACAAGTGCACTGTGCATGTGTGTGAAGCACAGGAAGTGGGTTTGACTGACTGATTTACCCTCATAAAAGCCCCTGGTCAGGTGAACCTTGGAGGTGGTGTGTAGTTTTGCACATGCAGCTGAAACAAATTTCACAGTTTATCTGGTGCTGAACGTCACATCATTGCTCACTTTTATAAAACAATGTCATCTGTTCCCACAGATAAACGCACGCATGCACGCACAAACACATTCCTTAAGAAATACGAAATAATGATTCATCTGACCTTTGTTAATTGTCACCATGGAGATGAAAACATCCCATGCCAATGTACCAATGTACTGCATGAACAACCTCACCTGTGAGTCAGGTGATTTAAAGAGAATCACCAAGTTGAATCAGCAGCACCAGTAAACATCTCTGTGGTGAACCCACAACAGAAAAGAAGAAGCGGACAGACAGCGAGAGAGAGAGAGGGAGGGAGAGGTCAGAGTTGTCAGGGGAAACAAAGGGAAGAAAGAACAAACAAACTTCTCTCCGTTCACCTTTACTGTCTGTCTCTCTTCCTTCCCATCACAGCTCTTTCTTGTGAAATCATGATAAAAAAAAAAGGGGGGGGGGGGAGACGCCAACGCTCGCTCAAAGCTGCCAGGAATATATTCAGCTTTTCAGCGACGTCTCAACCGGAGTTCCTCTTTAGTGTTTCCTCTGAAGGCTAAAAGACTTCAGGTCAGAATATCAAACATTTCTTCTCCTTCTTCTTTTTCTTCTGTAGTAGCTATCACACTTCTCATTTCCCTGTTTTGTGAGCAGCTAACAAATGTCAACAGGATGTGAAATCACTGTAATTATAACTTATTACAACAGCAGTGTGTGCGTTTTGTTGTCTGGATGGATCAAGATGCAACAGCAGCTGATTCAGCAGGAGGTGTCTGAGCTTAGAGAGAGACCTTGTGCTTACATTGTGATTAAATGTAAATAAATACATTTGTTCCGGAAGTCACTGTTCATTTTTATGTATTAAACCAAAGCACAACTTGCCTCTGAAAAAAAGGAGCTGCCAAATTAGAGATTAGTAACTCTTCTAGATTAAACTTCATGCACATATTTCTCTATTCAGAATACATATTTGTCAAACTCTTTGAACTTTAATCAAATTTTAAAAGGTTTATAAACAAAAGATGGCTGCATTTCTCTGTCTTGTTACTAAAAACAACAGTGAGAACAACCGATTCATATTTCTGACTGTGAAATCCAAATTAATGCAAATTAGCTGTGCAAACTTTGATCCAGAACTTGTAATACTTGAAGTTTGACAATGGTTTAGTCCCTATAAGTGGATTCAGGCCTGTTAGACAGCGTATTTTTCAGCAATCAATGCATTTGCAACTTGCACAATATAAAAACTGGTGTTTATCCTGATTACGTTTATAGAAAATATGGTGACAATCATATTTCCTGTGCATTTTCTGCTGCATAAACATAATTTCAAGGAGACAGACTTGTAGAGACAGTGTAGGTTATATTCAGTTTAGCATATGGATTATTTTATCTAACAAGTTTTTATAAGTAACATAAAAGAAAATACGCTGGAATCAAGGCTGTATTTATGCATGTTTCTACATAAACCTTCAAATTAAGTTACCTCTGTAAATGTAAATGAGCGTTGCTTGGTGTGTACATCAGTCGACACAAACAGCTCTGTATCCGTCTTCACGGTGGGTTACAGACGAGCTTCACCGAAGAGGAAACATTGTGTTTCCGCAGAGCCTCCCTAACACAACATTAATCCAAACTAATAAGCTGTTCACGCACTAATATCCCCAGTGGAGGAAAAGCTCTCAGCTGATTAATGGCTTTAATGGGATGCTGCTGTTTTAACTTGCCGACGTCTTTATGAGAGGTGAGACAGAAACAGATGGAAAATCACAATTGGTTGCAAAGAAAGACGAGCAAGGCATCAATTTATCCCCATCAATTACACTGATTTATTTTCATTTATAGCCTCTCATGCCTGTGTGCGTTTAGTTTATTAACGCTGCTACAAACAATCAGAGGAAATAAGATGTGCATGCATTGAAAAAGACAGGTACAGTTGCTTCCAAGTAAGTGTGTGGGAAATGTGTATTGTGGCTTTGCATCCCGTGGCTCCATACAGTACATGCAGAGGAGTGTTCGATATTTTTAGACTGAATGACAGTGTGACACATTCTGGCTGCTGGCCACAGGTGAACATTCAAACGCGAGGCAGAGATATGACTGTAATTTAAATCGTAGCAGGACATGAAAAGGTTGATGTAAAAGGGGGTTTCACACTGAGACGGATGGAAGAAAGAAAAAAAACACACAGCTCAGGCTACAATCAAGACACGCTGATGGAGGCGGTAAGGACGAAGGCTGTCGTTTGGTCTGAACCTCGTGACACCAACCGGCGTTCGTTCGTCTTCTCCTGGCAGCAGAAACAACTCTCTCCTCCTCTCCAAAGAGAGGCCGTGCATCAACACAACACGATCCTGTTCACAGTGCCAAGCATTTCACACACAGAGAGAGAAGGTCAAAAAGTGGAAAGTTAGATTGTTATATTATAAAGGAAACATGCTCTTCCACTGCTGTTGATGGATTCACTCTGGTGGACGGACGACCCTGACCTCAGCGACCTCACAGTGATGGGAGTGGTGTTCAGGACCTGGTCTAATAGTCCTCCAGGGATCCTGATTGATCACTGACAACTAACACTTACAACTCATACACAGGAACGTTACAAACTCAGCTTATGAAGACACACATCTGGCTTCTTATATTACATTTCTGCTCTGTAAATTGATTTGCATCAGCATTAAAGGATAATTAACATTTTTTTTTACAATCTGGACCTTATTTCTAGCATAAAATACCATCATTTAGCTTCTCACCCAGATAACTTTGGTGTCATTATGAGTCGTTCCGACGAAATTAGATCCAGCGGAGAGCCGCGTATATCCGTATAATGCGAGAACACGGGGCGCGTAATGCAGCCTTTAAATAACACATTATCAGGGTATCCGCGGATCCTTAAAAAGTCTTAAATTCATGTATCTAAAATTAAGGCCTTAAAAAGTATTAAATTTATCAGAAATTTCTAATATGGTCTTAAATACAGTACTCGATGGTCTTAAATTCATGGATTAAAGTTCTCCGTCGCCACGACGGATTTCCGTCAGTGGGAAAAATGAGGGGGGGGGGACGGCTACACGTGTTTTTGTTGTGGTTTACTTTTTTTTTCCCGTGCATGCCCGCGGTGCACCGCTGCACGGACATGCCCCCCCCCCCCCCCCCCCCCCCCCCCCCCCCCCCCCCCCCATCCCCCATAGCAGAAGAAACGGGTCCTTGAATGGCAGGTCCAGACCCCTAGATTTAAAATGAGATTTGTTTTTGCTGTCCACTGAGTTCAGTTTAAGTTTCATTCACTCCAGCCATTCTTGCCTGGTTGCCTTACAATGATAGGAACCTCAGTCAGTACTCAATCTGCTTTTTTTTTTTTTCTTCTTTTTTTTCGGTCTTAAATTTCATTCAAGGTGGCATTAAAAAGGTCTTAAAAAGTCTTAAATTTGACTTGCTGAAACCTGCAGATACCCTGATTATCCGCCGCGAAACTCGTTCATTTCACCAATATTTTGTTATGATACACTAGTGCTATTCCCCTCCGAGCCCGTGGTGGCATGTTATCAACATCCGTGGTCTGTAGGTTAACCTACTAACCTCTGACCCGAACGATGTCATCTCTGACCGCTGCCCGGCTCATTCTGATAATAATCATTCCGCTTCTGCATTCGGGTCCATTTTTAGCACAACTTTAGTAAGTCCAGGCTGCAGAGAGGAAGCCTGTGGAAGCTCATTTTGTTCTGACAAGTCAGAAACACGCAGAAACGAACCGTAGCATTAGCGGTAGCAACAAGCCGCGCAGGGCAGCGGTCAGAGATGACATCATCCAGGTCCGAGGAACCTACAGACGCTGGATGTTGATAACAAGCCACCACGGGCTCGGAGGGGAACAGCACTAGCGTATCATAACAAAATATTGGTGAAATGAACGAGTTTCGCGGCGGATAATGTGTTATTTAGAGGCTGTGTTGCATGTCTCGTGTTCTTGCATTATACGGATATACGCGGCTCTCGGTTGGATCTAATTTCGTCAGAACGACTTGTAATGACACCAAAGTTATCCGGGTGAGTAAAATGATCGTATTTTATGCTAGAAATAAGAAATAAGGTCCAGATTGTAAGAAATGGTAATTATCCTTTAAATCCAGACACATAACCCAATGGTGCCAATTTAATGGTCCTTTTGCTTCTATCCTCTCTGCAACTGTGTAGTCCAATGCTTATGTCCAAGAGGCTACAGAAGACACAATCAAAATGTTGGGTCCTAAACAGCAGAGGATCTTAAAACCTTATTGAAGTGGGAGACGATTAAGGAGACGTCAACTTCTGGACCTGGTTCCTGTCAGTTTTTGTTTGTTTATGCTGATCATACAGAAATTTGGATTAAAATGTGATTGTGGTGGCGAGAGCAAGAGTGTGGACATCTAAACCTTGAGAATCAGAGTCACCAAGGTAGAAATGATCCATCCCGGCTGACAGGATACAGATGTGTGGTCATGTGTTTCCATCTGGTGCAAATCAGTGTGTGAATATTTAATCCTTTTGATATAGGTGTGTGAAAATGCGGATGACTATCCAGCGCTTGTTGTATGTCATGTGGGAGATTTCTTACCCCTCTCTCCTGAGCTATTGATCACAACTGTACTTTAAAGCACCGATATAATGGGTCACTGGACTGATGCTGTCAGTTCAACCACGCTCACGGGAGAGATTGACAGATATGCACCTGCTCTTAGTTGATTTTCCTCACTGGTGCAGTTTACAACGGTGATTAAAGTTAATGAAAAAGGGGATCGGAGCAATTAGCAGCGAGCAATTTGCATCGGTTTGTCTTAGCAGCTGAGCATCAGTGCAGATCGACACCTCTTCCACGCAGTGGTGGACAGTAACAGAGTAAATTTACTTGAGTACTGTAGGCCTACTTAAATACATATCCAGAGGATTTGTACTTTACTTGAGTATTAGATTTCTTTGGTACTTATTACTCTTACTTGAATACACTTCCAAGACAAATATTTTTTACTTTTTTTAATTTCTAGGAAGGCTGAAAAGTACTCGTTACTTTCAGGTCTGCTCTTTTTTTTTCTTCTAAAATACTATTGGACACAAGCTGTGTTTGTCAAAGAAGGAAACCCTAACCCCTAAAAGCAGCACATCAGTGCAGGTGGTTTCAAAGTGAGTTAATTCTCAGAAACAAGAGTTAGAAGGTCCTTAAATTCATTTTCAGAGGAGGTAAACTGTTCTTCTGTTGTTTCAGATGAGATGAAACAAGATCTACGTCATCTAATCTGAGGGAAACAGTATTATATCCTAGGAAAACTCTCACACATGCTTGTATCATATGTTTCTGAATGTATGACTCTCAACCTGTGTTTCCCATCAGGGATCTGTGATGTGTTTGATCAGAGGGATGTGTGAGGAGGATGAAAAGATGCGAGGAAGCACTGCAGTCAGTTCAAACACCGCCGGCCTCTGACTGACGGCCTCAGCTGCCAAATCTATTGATCTGCTGATCGGTTCTGAGAGGCAGAAGTGAGCCACACAGGCTAGCAGCGGCCTTCAGGGGATTGAACCCTCTGTCTCACTGTAGCCTATACTGTAAAACTCAACTCTCTCTGCACATTAGAAATAAAAAAAACTGAAACAACTAATTGGCATTCACTGGAACTTGTCGAACAGATCTGTGTTGACGCTTCGGTTATATTTTCTGCGGGTGTGTTTCAACATAATTGCAATTGACTCGGAGAGATAACTACGCTCATTTCCGCTCGTATCTGCTTTAATTTGTTGCTAATTGTGGCGCTCTGTTTGGACGGCGGCGCTCTGCTCTGAAATGCTCGCCTGCTACTCGTCAGGCTGCTCAGATTCATTTGTAGTCGGAGCAGCAAAGCGACACAGTCATTGCTTCAGCAGCTGGTGCAGACATGCTCGGGAAAATGGGAAAGCGCTGATTTGATCCTCCCACTAATTGTGAATACATTTTTTATATTTGACAAAGATTGTTTGGCACAGAACAAAAAGAGTGGCTGTTATTGAAACATATGCTGTTGTGTTTTTTTTTTTACTGTCCCAGCCTCCGAGGGCTTTTAATTGGAGCCGTGTGCACCACTTTTTTTTCTCTTCTCGATTTCACTTCATATTAATCCTCAGGAGATACTGACTGAAACAACGGTCTCACCACAAACTGTAGACACTTAGTCATATTTATACTTGACTTGTGTATAAAGAAGATTGATGACAAAATGTCTCATGGAAAGTTTTGTAGCAGGTAGTCTGACTGATTTAATGTGGAAAAATACTGTAAGTGTGACGCCTCCTTGCTTAACTATCTCTGTTTAATCATCTCAGCTTTGTCATGTGGTTTCAGATGTGCACATCAGCAACAATAATGTAAATTCTTTGAGGTTCATAACAGGTTCAGCTTTCAGGACTCGCCATTGCACTCTTTACACACTTGCTGGTTTTTCTTCCCTTCACACTCGGAGGTTACAGCACTGGTATATTATTCTAATATATAAAGCTATTTTAGGCAAACTTCCTTCATACCTCTGCTCAAAGTTTACCGCTGTTCAAATCACACATGATCTTAGATCTAATAGTTGGTTGCGATTTAAGGTTCCCTTAATGAGGACGGAGTTAGGGATGAGGACCCTCTCCTACTTTGGGCCTTGGGCTTGGAATGACCTGCAAGTCAGGATGAGGATGGGATCTCTCATCCCTCTTTCCGGCTTTAAAAAATCTCTCTCTGAACTATTAGTCACCAGTTGCACCTGTGACTCTTAGCTTTCAAATTGTGTTGCACTTTTAGGGTCTCTTTTATTGTATTTACTATCATTGTCTTTTTTGCTACCTTGCTTTTGCTATGTATGTAAATGTATGATTGATTGTTTTGTAATGTTGCTCCTTCTGACCAGGACATCCTTGGAAAAGAGATTGTTGAATCTCAATGGATCCTTCCTGGATAAATAAAGATTAAATAAAATAAAATAATTCAGAATCAGGAGTCATCATTGATTTGCAACCTTTAACCTTTGTCTTGTGTCAGCTTTCTGCTACCATCTCTTGTGTTAGGGTGAGGGTCAGTTTTGAGTCAGTTTTAAATCAGCTGTAAAAACTTTTTTTCCCATCCAGTTTATTTTTTATTTCTCTTAGTTACATTGTTAGTCTTCCTTATCCATGGAAATATAATTTTTAATATTTTTTGGTATGGGCCCCTGCACACTTTTTGTCAGCTTCAATTTAACCTCCTCTGCTGCCATCTCTTGTTGTGTTAGAGTTAGTTTTGACCCGAGTCTTACTGTAAATCAGCTGTAAAACACACTAAAAACAATTATTTATCAACCCATCTGTTTCTCATCTCTTGGTTACATTATGATTTCAGTTTTCAACTCTAATTGTTATAACCAGGTCAAAATTGACCCTAACAACACAAATGTCACAATTTTAACCAGAGCATTTTGTTTTATTTTATTTTGTTTAAATAGAGGTTCCTGTCAGTCAAAAAGCCTTGATGCAATAAACAAATGTGGTACTTTTATGTATTAAAGACCTAAGAACGGGTCACTGCGAGTCACGACCCTAACACAAGAGGAAAGTTAAATGAAAAGTGGCTGCAGTGTGTCTGAGCTGTGACGGAGACAGCAGAGGAACAAAGTTCGAGGTGCCGGCTGCTGCCGAGGCCGACAAATCAAAAGTCAGATCATGACACTTCTGTTTACATGGAGTCAATGGATGGAAGATTACCCATGAGCCTCTGGGACCGCGCCACGGCATGCAGGCGGCGTCCGTGGATTTGACAAAGTGGGAAGCTCTCGGTCTGTAGCCCCTTGGGAGCAGGACGCTGCGACGGACTGAATGCTGAGTGAGATTCACAGAGTCAAACACACCTCAACACTTCACCCACTGATGGCTGAGCAGCTGCTGGTGTGTTAGTATCACATCACACCGACAAGTGCATGTAGAGGCGCTGCAGCACATTGCTCCACCTACACACTGAGCACAAAACCACAGATAAACTTGTTTAACCACAGGTTGTTGTTTTTTAAATACAATATCAACAAACAAGCCACAGAAACTAAATGAAAAAACTGAGTGTAAGGTTTAACCCATTTACTTAATTCCTCTGCTATGTCCATTTGTTTCCTGTGGTTCACTTTATTTAAAGTAAAATTATCCACAAAGGAAACTGACCTCAAATCACCACAGATACTTTTGTCACATTGTTTATGGCATTTTAATGACATGACGTGATTTGGTTTCTACTAACGGAAGCTGAGTAAATGTGAAAGTCACAGACAAAGTGGATGTTATGTGGGGAATTACTAACTTAGGTGACACTGGAATTTGCATTGAAAGTTATATTTTGCATATTTGTACTCTTTCAAAGCTGGAAAGAAATTATAAAGGTACTGTAGTAGTTCAACATTTTGTTGTAGGCTATATTTGGGAGGATGATGAGGTTTTGTTAAACCTGTCCTGAAATGGCTGTCAGTGAGTGATTCAATGTTTGAAATTGATTTCAGGGAAGAGAAAATTTTGATGTAAAAGATATTCAGATAATAACTTTTTAAAGCATTAAATAAACAGTGACCGCAGGGATACAGGATTAAAGGGACTACGAGGAGTTTCAGAAAGTGAAGTGTTTTCACACTACATTTCCCATGAGACTCTGTGCATGGTGAAATTCTTGGACCGGCGCGAGACGGACGAAAGCGAAAACATTTGCCAAGAATGTTTTCATTCATCAAGAACGAAAGTCGGGGGTTAGAAGACGATCAGATACCGTCGTAGTTCAGACCATAAACGATGCCAACTAGCGTCCAGGAAACCGAAACTAGGAAATGCTGGGCGAGTCGACCACTAAATAATAATATCAAAATAACTATAAAGACAAAACGGTATATTTATCGAAAATGGACCCATTAACAAGTGGGTAACGTAGATTCATCCACATTTTGTTACGCTCCTCTCGCCCATGTGTATCTGTTTACAACGAAGCCGGCGAAAAATCAATAAATGGAGCGGTGGATAACGTTACATAACATATACGATGTTACGGCGCGTGTGTTTGTGTAGTCTTAACTGTCATGAAGGTACAGTACTACACTGATGTTGCAAGGTTGGTTTTCAGCCGTGAGACGCCAGGTGGAAGACAGAGATCCTCCATTGTCACTCGTAACAAGTCACAAGTCATGTTGTTAATGATCACAATTACTCTGGAGCTTTTTAATGAAGGTAAAAATGTAGCATAGCCATGGGAGAAATCCTGCTTAGTTCATCTTTAAAGTAGTTATACATCAACATCTTGGTTAATTATTCAGCACTTCAACTTAATACTAATATGCCACCACAGCCACATTACAGTATTAGACTATTAGCATGTTAAAGCAGAAGTAAGTGATATATTTGTGTTAATATAAGTCTTAAATAATTCTTCCGACAGCAATCACTTACATAGAGTGTTTGGACCGAAACACGGGTCTGTCAGTCACTCTGCTCTGCTCTGAGCCGAGGAGAAAACATTTATCGTATCCTACAGTTTTTATCCAATGAGGAGAGAGAACGGCATGCAGGGCTGTGTGTGCAGCCAAGGGACGCCGTGAATGTGGTGACGTAGGGACGAGGACTGTTATGGTGCGTTCAAGGAAACTCGTAACTCGTGTTTTTCCGACCTGTGAAGTCATACCAGTTCAATCTGGTACGAGTTCACGGGTCGGAAGTTACGAGTGGCCGTTATAGTGACTTTCACAGGTAAAACAGGTCGGAAAAACACGAGTGGGTTGCCTGGAACGCTACAAAATCGTAAGTTGTGACTTGAAGCTGTAATTTACGGTTTCAAAAGCCTGCCTGGAACGCAGCATTAGCCAAAACGACCGGATCGCTTACTTCTGCTTTAACATTTACTGTTTACCATCTGTGGACAGTATTGGACAGGCTTAACTTTTGATCAGATAGTATTGATCTCCTTTAATGCCAGTTCATCCAGTGGTCGTCAGGTTAGGTATTTCTCTCTGGGCCGGTCAGACACCGACGCTGACGTTGACATCCGGCTCTGTGTGTGTGTGTGCTCCACTCCTGAGTTTGTTTGGGAGTTTGGAGAGATGACTCAGCTTCAGCAGCAGTTTCCCCTCAGAGCCCATCTATCTGCCCAGAAAGAGTCAAAAAGGAAATGACAGCACTTCTTGAAAATGTCTAACTTTGAAAGTCACTCACATGTACTCATCATCTCGTCTGTCATGTATTAGTATTTTTAAAAAAAACTTTCAAACAAGTAAATGCAGTGGTGCTTGTAAAGTAGCTCAAATATGTCCTGAGGCAACCCTGGTAACCTGACTCCTCATCTGCAGCAGACACATTTTCAAACAAAATGAATTTAGAGATGCCCTACCAAAAAAAAAAAGAAGAAGAAACAAATAGAACAATTGAAGCTTTTGGACCAAAAACATAACCTCCTTGGAGGAAGTAATAACTGTTCAGTGTGAAAATGGCTTTATGTGATTTTCTTTTTGGTCGTTGCAGCCAAAGAAAGAAAAAAAAAACAGGAGATATCTGAAAATGTGCTGATGTTCTGTGAACGGAGGTGATTGCTCCTCCATCCTTTATCCCCCTGTGTCCGGACACACTGATTAACAAACATGACTCAAAACTGATTTCTGAAAGCAAAATAAAACTCTTGCTTCTCATTTCAAATGTCTGAAAGTCTCTTTTGTTTTTTTGTTTTTTTTTAACCAGAATGAAAAATCTCACTTGTCTCTGTAGCTGTGATGGTGGATGTGTCTGCAGCTGCCATCTTTTAGCTGGGCAGGAATTGATTTCCACTAATTTGGATGTTAGTGTGACCGCAGTAGGAATTATGATGCCTGTAATTAGTTTGTTAAAGGGATAGTTCAACATTTTGGAAAATTGGCCCATTGCCATAATCACTATAGTCGGACTATAGAACGGCGGAGCAGAGCTGCTCAGAGCTACGCTACGGAGGCTAATGGGATTTCTTGGTTTCCCTCATGAAACTCATCAAATACACAATCCAACAACTTCAAAACGCTCTGGTGGACAAGTTGTGACCTGCACATTCACCACGCTATGAGATAATAACAGAATTTACCTCTAAAACCACTCTGTCTGGTAACGTTCTGTTATTATCTCATAGCGTGGTGAATGTGCAGCTCACAACTTGTCCACCAGAGCGTTTTGGAGTTGTTGGATTGTGTATTTGATGAGTTTGATGAGGGAAACCAAGAAATCCCATGAGCCTCCGTAGCGTAGCTCTGGACAGCTCACGGCTCTGCTCCGCCGTTCTAAAAATAGCTTGCACCAACAATTAAAGGTAACAAACCTACTGGTATGACTATAGAGATTATGGCAATGAGCCAATTTGCCAAAATGTATCCCTTGAAGTTGCAGCCTCATACTTAAAATGAATGTTTTCCCTCATTGATTTGCACTAAATAACCCATAACAAAAATGAAAATTTAATTTTAGACATCAAATTGTAGATGTTTTGCCATGACACTTGAAACTTACTCCAATCACATTGAGTAACGTCTTAAAGAGGATCCAGAGACTTACAGTAGGAGGCATTTGAGCTCAGACAATGAACTTCCTTTTCAAAGACACAGGTACGTTTTTTCCCCCAGCAGTGTTATAAAATCTTTGCTGAGTGTGAGTTTCCTGTGTCGTATGTCTGAATCCCGTTTTCTTTAGCTTTTTTTTTTTTAACAGTAACCTGTTAGCTGATAAAAGCGCCCTCAGTGGAAGCCCACCAGTCGTCTCCCTCTGATCTGCACCACTTTTATGTTCACATCAAGCTGTCGTGATGTTATGGAAACCCCTGCGGAGCTCTGAGCTGTAAAGAGAAATTGAAGTAAAGAAGAATAAAAATAAAATAAACGGACACACACATCCTTGTTTTAGTATACGTCTGTGTGGACCCATCACATAAACCCTAACCCTCCATAAACCTCAACTCAAAAGTCTAAACACTCAAGAAGTCATTTAAAGGCTCAACATTTTTTATTTTTGGTCATCAAAAAGCTGTCGGACCCCATAAGTATAATTTGGATGCTGGTTTTCAGATCTCACAAATGTAGTAAAACAACCCCACGCAGAGTTGTTGATATAACTGGATAAGACACAAACAGATGGCACAAGGCTAATAAAGACTCCCATCTCATGCTGAGCGCTGCAGAACACAGTTAGTAAATCTTACCGCCGTCTTCTCTGGACTCTGAGGAACTGGCTGACATCATGTGGTGGCGCTTTGATCTCACCGGTTCATTGAGCTTCTTCTACCTCGGCTCCGCCACTGTTTCACCCTCTTTAATCAGAACCACTGGAGACTCTGTGTAGGTGTGCACAGCTTTCATTTGTTCAATCAAAGTTGAACTTGCCGGTAATGATGATGCAAGTTAGTTTACCAGCAGCACATACTGTAACATCTCCTGCTAAACTTTCCCCCCCACCTTCATTTACTGTATTGAATACACAATCGGCCAATTGGAAACAAGTTTTCTTGGTGATCTAATGCAGATACAGCAGACTTCAGGTAAAGCACCTAGCAAGTTTGGATGTCATGGGTCCAGGTGGGTCTTGGTGCATGGCTGAGGGTGGCGACTGCTTTTTTGTGACATCACAAAGTTACAGAAGTCCTGACAGCTCATTTTAAGGCTCAGTTTTTAAATACAGGCTTGGCTGTATTGTCTGTCTACTATGACACTTTCACAGTAGCCTATTAATAATGAACCTAGGCCTGCTTTATTGTCAAAGAAGACAGAAACCTACCTGTATATTATAAGGGACCTTTAAAAAGAAAGTGAAATTGAATGTATTTCATTGGGAACCAAATGATGGAAAAAGCATATTTTGAAGCTGCATTGATCATTTTGGCCACTGGGAGGCCAGAAAATGCCAAAACAACTTAAATCACACACACACATAAAACTGTCATCATAATAACATTATCAAAGTTTGAAGTAGATTTCTTTTTCACAGCTCTGCACCAAGAACATCTGCTTACTAAAAACATCTGTAGGTGTGAGATCAATGAGACCAAAATAATGGACCTACTGTGAGAGGTAAATAATTTGCTTGTCATGGTTCATCAATGTGAGCACCTGGTTTCAAGCTACGTGCAGAGGCTAAAGGGTTAGCATTAGCTGTCACACGTGTCAACCTTTCTGTTAAAGCAGAGGAGGAGGAGGAGGAGGAGGAGGAAGATGAGGGTGTTTGACTGACGCACTTACTGTAGGGTAAAGTTTTCCTTTTAAAGGCGCTGAAATTGTATAAATTGCCGCTCCTCAGACGGACACCTTCCACTTATCCTACATGATGGTTAAGTGTCCACATCGGAGCATCACACACAGGGAAACTCTGGGGCTATTTTCCCCCCTCAGACCTCAGACGTCAATAAAGACTCAGAGAAAATGTTCTTTCTCTTGATTTTCTGAAATCTGTCACTGTCCTGCAGGGTTCAAGGCTCTGGAAAACAGCAATCCATCACTGCCTCTGCTCTCTGGACACTCTGCTCTGACCTTGAGCCAAAAACAGCATTACTGATGTATTACAGCAACTGAGACTGAATAATTACACAGGAGAGCAGAGGACCTTTAGCTCGGCGTCCGGCTCGTTCGTAGATGGCTATAAATATGGATAGAGAGCTGTGATTTGCTGTGAACGCGCTGCTAAACTGATTATTCGCAGTGAAAAGCATCATGTGGGTGGTGATTGTGATGTAGGTGTTCGAGTGGCTTCCATGTAGACCCCCCACCCCCCTCTATCTGTTTTTAATGGCTCTACTGTAGGTGCAGCTACTGTATAAACTAGGAGTAATGAAAACAGCGTGGTGTTCTTATGAAACTATGTGAAAGAGGAGAGGTAATTCACAAACATTTGGTTTGTCACATGTGAAGAGGAGAGAATTATTCATGTGGGAGTTGCTAAAATACCAAAATGTTTCAAGTGCATCATTTTCAGTTTGCAAGAATAGTGTGGTACTTCAATTCACAACTTTTCCACATTAAAATGACACACCTATGTTATATATTTTGTTATATAAGATGCTGTTGAGCCCCCGTAGACTAAATGTTGTAAAATGTTTCCAGCTATTTTAATTATGGTAATGCTCCATGACGCCCTCTTCCTTATGCAGACTGGTCAGCATTGTGGTCATCAGCCAGAGGCAACTAATTAACTTTTCTTTTTTCTTGTTTCTTTAGCTATTTTCACTTAAAATCATCTAATTTTCCTTTCTTCTTTTTCATTAACATAGAAAAGACAAACATTATAAAGCTCAGTTTCCAACCACTGGAGACCTTTACTGCTGAATCAATTAGTTTTTTTTTCTTCTTTTAGTTAAATTGTTTTATAAATTTACCAGTCTTAATCCTCTGGTCTGTTTGTTAAGGAGTGGAGGAAACCTCTGGATAATTTGGCTGCTGTTAAAAACCGGATGAATGTCTGGTTATTACAGAAATAAAAAAAAGTTAAACTCTCAGTTTCCATCTACTAGGGTTTGTTATTTGTTTGTTTCAGTCAGGTATAATATTCAACTTCTGTGTGTTACATCACTTGGTTCGTAGAAACACAGCAGGCCAACATGTTTAAAAAAAGAAATCAAGTGTAACGTGTGTTAATACACAATAACCAGCAGAGACAGTTATTACTACAGTGAAATCTGCTCGGTAGGGAAACCAAACCGCAGTTATCAAACTAGCTGCTGGGAGCTGTCTAAAGAAATAAATGTAGGAAACTCATCTCAGCTCATATAGATCCATTTGCGAATGCATTATACACTTTTTTTTTTTAAACTTAACTCCATCTTTAATTCATTACGTCTTGCTGGGTTCATACAGTACATTGTCCTCCTGCAGAGTGTTTCATTACTCGGGTCAGGACTTGACATGAACATGTCTTCAGATCCCGCTGCATCTCTCAAAAGTGATTTTGCATCTTTAAATACACTTTCGCAGTTCAATAATGTAAGGAAATATACGACTGTTCTTAGATGTCATTCTGATGCTGGTGTGTAAATTATCAAACATGGAGGAAAAAGGCACATTTCCTGTTATGTTTGATCTTTGCATTCAAGGTTTTAACATAGATTTTTCTCTTATTTTTAAACAGTGCAAGAACTGATCTCTTCCCACACATACTGGCCTTGGAAAAATATAAAACAATAGACATGCAAACAAAGACACAGCCCAACGGCTGAAGGCAAGCAGCTGGATAGGAAAGTAGTAGGTGATGCCACTGACTTTGGACATTGGGGTTTTAATCCCAGTCAGCGCTCTACGGCCCAATGGCTAGCATGTTCCCTGGGTCAACAGAGGAAGAAGAGTTTATTATTGGGCTCGGCCGACTGGCAGCTTATAGGCCGATGTCTGGCTTCCTTTGGGTTTGGTCTGGGTCGTGTCTCTTCTTGCAACATGACTCTGGCTCTGCATGTTAAAGAGCTGCCTGGAGAGACAACGGCCAAGCTGGTGGATGGATGGGGAGTCCCATCTCTGAAGGAGACAACGGCGGAGGGCTCGATAACATCCAGCTGGATAGATCAGTGGAATGGCATTGACTGTGGATTGGGAAGTCCCAGTCATGACTAGTATGTTACAAATGCGAGAGATACTGTATAGCAAAAAGAAGAGGTATGCTGGGCCCCTATAGTCCCCCAGAAAGCCGGACACAGTGTGGCCTTGGTTCAGTGGGCAGATGAGGAGAGAGAATGGGGAAACAGAGTAAACAACCATCCTGGTTTTTGACACTAAAGAAGCTGATAAACACCACAAACATCCTGGATGTTATAATCATTTCATTCAAAACACCTGTGAACTTAGAGGTTAGTTTTTATTGAGTGAGATTCAGTTGAAAACTCAAATCACGTAGAGTTACCTCGAAGCATTGGGCCTGTGGCACAAATGAAAATGTAGTCGTTTAGAAAAATGAATAAAGTAACATTTATAAAATAAATTTACTGCAGTGAGAAAAGACAAATAATATGAAAAATTGCTGTGGAAAAATATTATTTTAATGTGGCCTCAATGGGAGGCTAGATGAAAACAGCACAGAGATGGACTCAGTGTCATCTTCAGAGAGTCTGTGATTAATGGTTGTCCTCTAGAATTGTTATTATGGCATTGCAGATTAGCCCCAACATCCTCTGGGTGTGTTCATTCTTCATCAGACAGGCTCAGTATTATCTCAATTTAAGGCGACCGAGCATCAAGTATCGTCAGTGAAACTGCATTAACCTCCTAAATATTCCCAGCAGGCCCGTGGCAGTCTGGGACCATTTAAACCGCAGTTCTCTCAAAGGGGCCACTTGAATTAACCCTCAATCAGAATGAGTCATTTTAAAAGCATTATGGTTTGAGGAAAAGCAGAATCCCAACAAACCGTGTCTAAATGCAGGAGCTGCAGTTGCATCTCAGTCTGCCTTGACTTTAGGTGAGAAAACAAGCAAATGCATCTGTTTAGAAAATGCAGATGTTCAGATATAAACTTTTTTTTAGTAACAGCTGCTTGTGCAGGTGGTTGTTTGATATTATTCTAAATTAAACCATACATTTGCAATATTAAGATTTCATATAAAGGTAGGCTACATTATCTGTTAACAGGTGGATCTATGTCATTTGGATTTTAATAACTCAATAGGCTGAAATTCCATTGTCAGATTTTTCCTTTAATGGATGTACTGAATGAAATTTCCCTTGTAAAAGGAGCTATGGGCTTTTTGTAAGTTTTGTTATGTAGCTGAGGCTGCCATTAAAGCAGAAGTAAGCGGAATGTTTGTGTTAATATGAGTCTTAAATAGTTATATCTTCCGACAGCAATCACTTACTATATAGAGTGTTTGGTCTGAAACACGGGTCTGTCAGTCACTCTGCTCTGCTGTAAGCCGAGGAGAAAACTTTCCTTGTATCCTACAACCTTTATCCAATGAGGAGAGAGAATGGCATAAAGGGGCGGTCCTCTCTGTGTGTGCAGCCAAGGGGGCAGTTGCATAGACTGAGGACGATGCGCGTGCATGTTGTGACGTAGGGACGAGGGCGGGGACTGCTAACTCCATCGGCTGACAGGAAGTTAGCCAAAACGACCGGATAGCTTACTTCTGCTTTAACAGCTGTTTATCAGTCTAGAACAGTGGTTTTCAAAGTGGGGGCCAGGGGGCCGCCAGGGGTTCGTAGGGAAAATTGGAGGGAAGATGAGAACAAATGCAAATAACAAAATAAAATCGAATTATTGTATTTTGGGCATTATTATAAAATCTCATTCATGATAATATACAGTAACATATTGAAACCTTATTTGCCACGCTCATCTTTCCAATTGCCTGCCAGACAAATTATCATTCATGACATCATGACCATTAACTGTTTCAAAACGCAGTGGGTTTGCAAAGGGGGTCCCCGACCAGAAGCTAAGGAAAAGCTAAGAGGAAAAGTTTGGGAACCCCTGGTGTAGAAGATAAGATTGGTGATCACCGTCCTAGAGCAGCGGGGATCGGGTTGGCCCCATGAGGATGATGTAGACTGGGTTCGGACTGAGCACATAGGCTTTCACACCGGCCTTCGCACCACCAGCCCCATCCTCCCCCAAGAGGGTTGAGAACCGTGTGGCCTGGCAAGGCCCGCATGAGTGGGCTTTTACACCGGACCCATCCCCCCAGAGAGCGGTGAGGAACACATGGCCTGGGGCTCGGCCCGTGCACACGTCTTCGTACATTGATTCCTCTATTTACAGTAATATGAGGTTTAGGTGTCAGAATAACCCGTGCATGTGATTTTTCCCACCACCACCTTCATGCCCCCATCGATGCAAGACGACGGAGAAAACAGAGGTTGGAGCCAGAGCTGACAGTCATGCTGTGCTCAGTGGCTTGGTGTAGGAGGTTAACGATCACAGCGTGGCTCTCTCACTCGGTATAAAGTTGCAGGAAAAAGAAAAAAAAAAACAAGTCTGCAGCAATGACAGCTATAAAAACTGCAAAAAGGACCAAGTGTTCCTGTGATTCTGGTGTCGTGTGGCGAGCCTCACTACCACTGTGTCTTTTTCCCGTCAACATCAGCACAGCAGCCACACAAAACAAGAAAAAAAAAGTTGTCATGAGCTAAATTTGACTCAGCGGGAGTTTGGCTGCAGCCGTCCAACCTGTGGCCCGTAGCTACGCCGCTGACCCCTGACGACGACTGTCCTGTCACTGTGAAAAACAGAGGCGGTCCGCATGCTGTCAGCCGGGCTTTTTAACAGCACCGGCCGGCTGACACCTGGCGGGGCGGCAGAATCTTGACTGTGACACCGACAGCGCAAGAAAAGTCTTTTAACATCAATAAATATCACATTCATATTCTGGATGCATTTGCCTGTGTGATTATGATGGATGCTCAGGTGAGACAGAGCCAGAGGTCTGTGCTGCCGTCGTTCATGTGACTCTAATCGGATCTTAAATCTTTAATCAGATACCAGGACGCTTGTTAATTGCTCACACCACATAGTCGAGTGTTTGTAAGGGATCCAAATATCACAAAAGCTCCTCTTTCTTTCTTTTTTACTCCTTAGATTTCAGCTCCACCATTCAGTCAACAACCCACCAACCTCTCACCACCATAACTTTTAAATCTTTGCAAGAACAGTATAATTTGCAGTGCAACATCTTCACCTTTCATCACATTTATCAGATGCAAAGCTTGTGTGTTTATTGCTGAAGTTCAATGTCTACACTGGCTTTTAACTAAATGTGAGATTTATCTTCAGGCCTTACCTTAAAATAATAATAATAACCATAAAAATTGAAAATAAAATAGTTAAAAAGAACAACATGGGTCCATTCACGGTTTGTTCTCAGGCTTTGTGATGTGCATGTCTACTAACTTTAATGTGGTCTTCTAAATGCCCTTTTAAAAACATTTATTTAACCAGAATATGTTTGTGCATTAATGTCTACATTTTGTTTTTGCAGAAAGGTCACAGCCAACGAGCCTCGCTGTCCCTCTGTGGGTAGTTCAGGTGCCACTCTGTTGTGACCTCGGAGTAAATTGAACTTTAAATCTTCAGTCCTGCAGCAGGGTTCTTGACTATCGTCCCATGTCCTGAGACCGACCTGGGCCAAAAAGTCTTTAAAACCTTTTCTCCTCTCTGTGAGGTGACTTTGCTAACCACTACTCCACTGTCTGCGTTGCCTGCATTTGTTGGCTCTAATTAAACGTAAACATTAGTTAACATTGCTACGTCTGTGCTCCTTTTCACCCCTGCACCTCAGAGAGTCTGTTCACGTCCGTCTCATTGCCTCATAACAAGAACAAGAACAATTTCTCAGAACAAATGGCTTCCACATTTTTGGTGTCACTTTTCCCATTATAATCTAACTTTAATAACATTATTTATGATGGCGCGCCGTCACATAATCCAGGATTTGTTGGGGGGAACATTATATTTCATAAAACTGTCTCCGCTTCAGATAAGAGAAGTGAGGATGATCTTGACTTATGATCCGAATTGTTTTCCTCTCCTGGAGCCGCAGCGTGTGTCTTTACAACCAAGTCCTCTTGTCGTTCTCCCTAATGAGGTGTTATTAGATGCACGGATGCATCCCCCTTTTGTAAATAATACCTGCTGACAACCAGCCAGCTGCTGTCATCTGGATCGTCACAGTCCTGTGCATGCGTGTGTGTGTGTGTGTGTGTGTGAGAGAGAGAGAGAAGGAAGGGTTGATGGGCCATCACGTATCAAAGCTGTGTCTGTGTGTTATCGCTGCAGCTCGGAGAGAGGCTAGGTGGGCCCTGTGACAGGAATTAGCTTGACATCTCCAGCACCTGAATGCATCACAAAGCAGCAGACGGAGAAGTTATCTCCCGTCGGCAGACAGATGCATATTAATATCCATCAGAAATGCCACCCGGCGAAGAAAAGAACCGTCCACCAGCAACTTTTAAAGTGCCAAATGTTCACTGATGTAAACACACGGTGATTAAATTTGTCATTTCGGCTTCACGTTACAGATAAATAGTCGAGTCAGCCATTAGGTTTCTAAACATCAAATGATGTTGCTTCTGCCATGAGTTAAACGGTGTTCACCTCCGCTCCACACAGACCGGAGGCTGTCGGAGTGAGAGATGAAACATTATGTATAATGGAAGAGAAAACAGAATAAAAATGCATGATTCAATAACAATAATTCAGCTGAAAGGAAAGATAAAACCACTCGAGACGAAAAAAAAAAGATCAATCATTTTATTTTCACTGAACAGAAGTGTGTTTGTTACTAAAATATCTGTACAAATTAAACTCTAACAGCAGATCGCTCAAACCTGTTGACATTACAGTAAAACTCAAGGATTGTATAGATCAATGTGTCAGAGGAGAAACAGAACTGACTCCTCTCAACGCTGTTCAGTGAACAGTCCACACTGTGTGAAGCTGCTCCGACAGAAGCTGATCCATTATAGCACTAGTTTGTTGAATTGTTGATTCTTTCTCAATCTTTGCAACTTCTGACTTGCTTGCTTTACTTCTCTGGTCTTTCAGTCACATTAAAATGTCAATGGTGGAAACAAAAAGTTTGGAAATAATACTTTGCCGACCACAGTAACTGCATCTGTCTCATTACCAAACCAGAAACCAAACCAAACATACAAAGGAAAATAAATAAAGATACAAAAATCTCAAATGAGAAATGTTCAGTGTGAATAGACATCTAGAAACATTCCTGCAATTCATTCAATTGGCGCAAAGCTTTTAAAAAAGGAACAAAAACAAACAACAAATGAACAAAAACTCATAAAGTAAGGGCAAACATTCATTATCTGTGTCTTTTAACTTTCACACCAACTCCATGAAAAATACATTGCTCACTTAACAGGCTGGGATGTCTCAACAGA
Organism: Trachurus trachurus; assembly: GCF_905171665.1. NCBI lineage: Eukaryota > Metazoa > Chordata > Actinopteri > Carangiformes > Carangidae > Trachurus > Trachurus trachurus. The sequence goes on from NC_139906.1 coordinate 7,660,776, forward strand.
ACAGAAAATTGACCCATTGGTTGATATAAAGTCATAATTTTTTAGATTTACATCGTCGGGTATTTACAATTATTCTACTGACAGGATCCACGCGTTATAAATTAAACACTTTGATTTTGTGCATCTATGTACAGTCTTTACAAAAATACAACCACAGGAACAAAAACAGAACCAAAAAAAAAAAAGCCAAAAGAAGAAACAACGAGTGTGTCTGAGTCTTCTGTTCGTATCTTCCCGCCTTGTTGAGCTCTTGCTGCTGCTCGGGCTCAGTTTTTCTTTTTTCTTTTTTTTTTTTGGTGTAAAGCACTGAGTCTCGACAAGGCATCGCTGTCTCTCTGTCTCCATCTCCGTCTCCTCAGCTCCGACACCTCGGGGGTCGGCAGTGGGTCAAACCGCCGCCCGCCTAAATAAAATATTCCTTCTGACTCTCGCTGGGACCGTTGTGGGAGCTGCTCTGGCTGCTGAACGGCAGCTCGGGGCTGTCTGCGGGTTTCACTGTTTTTATTTCCCGGCTGCGACACATCCCTGTCCTCCTGTAGAGGAACCGGCCCGTTACGGCTAACGCAGACACAGTCACAAAGATCACCACGGCTATCACACCTGGGGAGCAGAGAAACAGCAGAGGTTTAGATCTACAGTACGTGAGGGGAAGTCCACTTTAAAGGGATAGTTCACCCAAAATTGAAAGTTTCAGAGTCCTCCGTGGCTTCTCTGAGTTACAGGGGGTCTCGGCGTAGCAGTGCATGTCCATATAACGGTTGCAAATGGATACCAACTGTCTTCGTAACAAAAAGACACACCAAAAAACATCCAAATACCTCCATGCTGCTCGTATAATGTCCGTCTTGTATTGAAGCCCCGAAATGCGAAATTGTCCCGAAATTTTTTTAATAAGTCTATATTTCAAGCTTGTTTTGTAGCGGAAGCTTCTCAAAGCTCCTCTTCCCGGTTCCCGGTTCGTCCAAATTTGACGGACCAGGAAGAGGAGCTTCCGCTACAAACAGGTATTTGGATGTTTTTTGGTGTGTCTTTTTGTTACGAAGAAAAGTGGTATCCATTTGCAACCGTTATATTGACATGCACTGCTACGCCGAGACCCCCTGTAACTCAGAGAAGCCACGGAGGACTCTGAAACTTCTCCCAGCCCTTAGTCGACATGAGGGTGAGTAGATAAAGATTGCAATTTGAATCTTGAGTGAACTTTCCCTTTAAATACAATGGATCAGTGAAAAAGTACCAACCTCTCTTTTGACACTTGTATTGCTTTCCTACTTTTATTTTTTACACTGACCAACAGATAAAAGAGTCTTTCTGCACAAAAAACACTACAACACTCAGTAAATATATAAAAAAAACCAATACAATTGATTGCATAAGTGTTTACTTGTCCAAATCAATATTCAGTGGAGGTGGGCTTGACAGTAATTACAGCCCTGAGTCTGTGTATTAAGGTAAATATCAGCTTCACACATCTGGACACTTTTCAAGCTTTTTCCACCTTCTTCTTTACAAAACTAATCAAAGTCTGTAATTGCTGGTAAATGGATACTCTTATATCGACTGCAGCAGAACGACTCTGTACGTTTAATTTAGCTTCAAGTTAAAAAAAAAAAGAAAAAGAAAAAAGTTTCAGTTGGAGATATTCGGCTGCAGGGCGCAAACATAACACTGATTAGTTAATTGTGTTGTTGTTTAGAAACGGAAGTAAAGGATGGTGTTTTTCAAAATAAAAGCCTTTACGTAAATCGTTTGTTTGGTTTAAGCCCCAACATCATCAGCCTTTGTGTTTTTTTGTTTTCCAGAGAAATTTAAGTGCAGAAATGATCACTCATAGCCCACAAAAGAAGAGTCATATTACTTTGAAAAAAAAAAAAATCCTATTTCGATGCGTTTTAATTTCAACTGTCTGGATATTTTAGGCTCCAGGTAGCAGATGACAAATCTCTGACTTTCTAATAAGCCTTGTTTTTATAATGGGATGGAGTAGAACTGGAAAAAAAACTGAATTAGAGACAAAACAGTATGAAATAAAACTCCTGCTTAAAACAAAAACAACTGATAAGAAGCCAAACAGGCACGAGAAATCTTTTGATTGCTTTTGCTCCATCATTAGCAACTCATTTCCTTCAGGCTCCCGGGGCAATTTCAGCTATTAGAAGTTCTCTGCACCAATATTGGCCAATAAAAAGATGGGCACTCATTATACGTGGAGTATAAAGTCATTTTAATTCTAATTAGTTGATGTTTTACTTTGAGTGCCCAGACAAAGTGATGTAGTCTCAGGCTTTCATTTCACTCAGCCTGTAATTCAGTGTCATGTCCTCTGCAGAGGTGTGAGAGCAATAAAATAAATCAGAGTCTTCCAGCGTCATAAAATCTTGAACATCGCATCGCCAGTTGTTTGCTTTATGGACGATTTCTGTCCCATGATTGACGATAATGGTGCGGTGACGGCGAGACATGTTGCTGTTACAGTACCTCCAATTAGAGCTGAGTCACTCCTGATGGCGTTGACCAAAGGCTGACCCGTTCCCACGGATCCAGCTTGGCCTGCAGCACCGAGAGAGGGAGGGAAAGAGAGAGAGAGGGAAAATAGGCAAGAGAGATAAGAAGACACATGTACACGGGGGAATAAAAAGAGTGATGCGAAACAAATAGAAGAAATGAAGTCAAACAGAAGAGAATAAAAGAAAGAAAGAGCCGAGCGGGGAGGTCATCAGTGACATGACAAATAGAAATGGAAGAACTGCAGAGAGAGACGCTCGGTGCAGGAAATGTGGAGGGAAGCAGGAATCATCATATAGAGTCGTGCCATCAGTCAGAGCAGATAAGGCATATTGGAAACAATAGTGCAGTTCACTATTATCTGCATGACTGACCACAAAAGGGAAAAGACACGGTCAATTGCTTCATCTAGTGGCCGTTAACCCAGAGTTGTTACATCGTGATGAGCCCAGAGGTTCGATCACAGAGCAGAGAGCTGGACATCACTGTGTACGATAACCCTCAATAATAGTTATTCATTTTAGCCTCTCCTGAGAAAATGGCTGCTCTAATAGCAGCCTTACCCCTGCAATGTGGACCTGAGTAAAGAAACATTATAAGGGTTTGTTCTTCACTTTCTTAAATCAGAAAATCCAACTTTATTTTTCAAATTCTCCAAACAAGCCGAGTGTGCGATGTCTGTACTGTTTTTATTTGTGTGTGTGTGTGTGTATATGCAAATATAAACTACAATAACAACGAAGCTATTGTGCAGATTTTTCTAAAGAGTTAACTGAGTGTTTAAGCCTGTGGGTGAGAGTTTCCCAGCAGCAGCAGCAGCTGACTGACATTTGAGAGGCAGAGTGGTTATGAGACTTTGTAGCAACGATACTGACAGAAGGTCGCACAGTATAAACTATGAATGTTAAGAGAAATGTTTTATCCCCTCTACAACGAGACGATGTATTGTGCAGAGAAAGAGGAAGCTGGTATGCTCGGCTTAAAATGTAAAAGACAAACTTTCCCCTCTGACCTGATTGGTGATGTGTGGTTTCTGGTGCAGAGGGATTGGCTGAAGTGGAGCCGCACACGGACTGGACCAGGGGGCCGGTGATGACGACGGGGCTGGTGTCCGGGTGGAGCAGAGCTGCTTTCAGAGGGCTGATGGAGTTAAAGAGGACCGAGGACAGGCAGCCTGTGAAGCCCAGAGAGGCGAGCCGAGCCAGGTCCGGATCCAGCTCGCCAGAGTCTGGAGAGAACAGAGGAGAGAGGTGTTGTTAAAGGGATAATTCAACATTTTGGCAAATTGGCCCATCGCCATAATCCCTATAGTTTTAGGAGTAGGTTTGTTACCTTTAATTGTCGGTGCAAGCTATTTTTAGAACGGTGGAGCAGAGCCGTGAGCTGCTCAGAGCTACGCTACAGAGGCTCATGTGATTTCTTGGTTTCCCTCATCAAACTCATCAAATACACAATCCAACAACACCAAAACGCTCTGGTGGACAAGTTGTGACCTGTACATTCACCACGCTATGAGATAATAACAGAACATTACGAGACAGAGTTGTTTTCGAGGCAAATGCAGAGACTGCTTGCTGGAAAAACTGCCCCCGACGGGAACGCGCACCAGTGGTTTTGCATGAATTTACCTCTAAAACAACTCCGTCTCATAACGTTCTGTTATTATCTCATAGCGTGGTGAATGTGCAGGTCACAACTTGTCCACCAGAGCGTTTTGGAGTTGTTGGATTGTGTATTTGATGAGTTTGATGAGGGAAACCAAGAAATCACATGAGCCTCTGTAGCGTAGCTCTGAGCAGCTCGCGCCTCTGCTCCGCCGTTCTAAAAACAGCTTGCACTGACAATTAAAGGTAACGAACCTACTCCTAAAACTAATGGGATTAGGCATGGGGCCAATTTGCCAAAATGTTGAACTATCCCCTTAAGAAGTAGGAATACAAATCATTTGCACAAATAAAGGTAACAAACCTACTCCTAAAACTATAGGGATTATTGCAATGGGCCAAATTGCTAAAATGTTGAACTATCCCTTAAGATATAAGAAGAAGACTATAAGAAGTAGGTATAAAAATCATTTGGATGGTCACTTTCCCTGGTTATAACGTTTCCCATGAAACTCTGTCTAACTGGGTCTGATTTTGTGGGTAAATCAAAACCTGCTGACGAGGAAGTGTGTGACTTTTTATAGTGGTTTTGCTGCACTTGGGTCAGGAAGTCCCACAGCCTCTCATCTTATTAACAACCTATTTCTTTGTCCGTCTCCGAGGACTCAAGAAGAACATAACTGGGTCATGACAAAGCAAGTTACAGCGCTGACGTGTCTCTGTTACACGTCTGATCTGTTTAACAGTTGCACCACAGAGACAGAAGACAGAGCAGAGCAGATGTGTTCTGGTATGCTGTTTTTTTTAAGGCTGAGAAACTCCCAGGTTTCAGCTGAAGTTCAGTTCATGCAATTGCTAAATCATCACTATCTGATTTGTTTCTTGCTTTTTTATCCTTCGAACAGTCTGAGCCTTGTTTCTGTCCATATTTGACCAAACTTCATTGTTCAATACTGTGACACGCCCTATTGAAAGCACTATAGCATTGTGTACTGCACTGCCACAGCTGCCCAGAGCAGATAATATTGAATGCCATGGAGGCAACCACAACCTCCCACGAGGTATAGCGTGCTCTGTTCGGAGAGTTGTTGTGCACGAACAACAGAGAGGAAACCTTCGTGTTGGCAGCATCAGCAGCAGGGAATTATTGACACATTAGATTGTGTGGTAAACACAACACAACAGTATACAATATGCTTTTATATAATGAACAGTGAGCTTAATGTGGAGCTGAATGCGTCCGTGCAGAGCCCTAAAAGTCTGGTGCAGGTGAGGCCCAGTAACACCTGCTGGAGGCTGTGTCTTTAATATTGATAAAGTAGCTTCATAAATCTCTAACTGTGTGTTATTAAGCTGCTTTGTCAAGAGGTCTGACAGTGCTAATGGTGCTCAACCACCGTTGCAGGCTTTAATTCCAGTCCTGTTGTTTGCATCATGATGATTATCATTGTAGGGTATGTTTACATCCCACCGATGCAGTCGATGTATAATCAGACCTGTTGCTGAGCAGCTGGTCTTTCTATTTCCAGGTGTCTCATTTAATGGCATACCTATGTTTATGTGTAATTTCTTATAATGAATCAGGGATGTGTTGAACGATCATTTTAGCATGTTATTAAGAGTGTTTGTGTCTGAACTGTGGTGACTTTAATAATGTAATGTGCTGAGAGAGTATTTCAGTCTCTGTTTTCTACCTGCTCCATCCTACATGACATTAATACCATTAATACCCTCCTCCAGCGTCATGAGGTAAAGTTTCCAGCGCCTCGTAGAAAATCTCTGCAGCTTTAAAGGCCTCTCCTCTGGGTTTTTGTAGCCGTCACTCACCGTGCACTCTGCCGAGAACCAGCGACCTGATGCCATTGAATTCTACATCGGATGTCAGGTTGAAGTCCTCTTTGGTGTTCTGATCAATCTGAAATGAAAAAAAAAAAAAATCACCAGTAGAAGGAATATAAACTTCACCCAACTAAAAATATTAGTAGCTAACACGGCAAAGGACCTTATTATTACAAATACAATGTAAAAGGAAAAGGATGCAATAGACCAGTGATTCCCAAGCACGTTACTGGTGGAAACATTTATTCATTTATTCCAAAGTGATAAGTAAATATTGCCAGTCATTTCATAAGCCTGCTAAGATGGTACTGTACTTGCGTGCCACAACTCATGTGGATACACATGCTGCCAAGGCTACGCCAAACATTGATAAAGGAGTCAAACATCCAGTTACTGTTGCTGCGGACTTAGGGGAGAGGGTTCAGGGGAGCTGAACGTGACATGTTATGAACGTTACAAGAGTTTGACAGGACAAAGACCGGTTGACTTTTATCTATTATGTATTTTATTTTGAAGGCAGACAGATTCTTATTTATTTTTTATGTGCAATTTGAGAACAAAAATGAAGGAGGATTATGATTTAAAATACAATAGATTGTAAGCGTAAAATGCCGTTGTACAAATTAAAGAGAGAAATTCTAATTGTTTAAATTTCATAATGAGTTGTGTTATGTTTTATATGACCACTTCTTCTGGAGAACACATTCTGCATGAGTGAGGGTGTTACTCATGGTATGACAAATAGGCTCCAGAAGTACACAAGACAGAAATTCAGTAGACTAAGATAACAGAAATCCTGGAGATTGCACAACCACGACAGAATCAGGATTGGTTGAATGTTTGAATGTTTAGTCACCGGTGCTGTAATGTTTGTGTTGTTTTGTTTTGTCAAGTCATGGATGGAGTGATGAATTGAGTTATGACTTTGTTCCTTGGAAAGTGAGTCAGAGCAACAGCTATGTTTCATCAGTGTGGGTAAAACTTATGTTTGAACAAACATCATGACTTTGAAAACAGTTGCCCCAAGGTTACACTTAAACTTACGGGAAACCCAACTGAGCCGGCAGAGGGAGTGCTGTTCTGAACAAATGAGGGAAAAAAAAACATGGAGAGTTTTGACTGCAGCTCCCACTTTATTATCTGCGATTCCTGCAGCTCGTCCCTGTCGTCTCCCTGTTGCTTCTCCTGCTGGTTATTGAAGTCGACTCACAAAGTGGCTGCTGAGAGCACGGGCCCGACTTGTGCTTTAAATACAGGAGAGTAGTGCAATCGTTTATGTGTATGTGTGTGTGTGTGTGTGTATTACCTGCACAGAGACAGCATCTGCTATTCTGCTGATAGAAACAGCGTGTAGCTGTCCATTGGAGAGGTTTCTCACTTTGCTCCTCAGGATTTCTGCATCTTTGCCGCTGTCCAGTTTGTATCGTACCTCCAACTTGTCTGAGCGCACGAAAAAACAAACAAAAAACAGATCAATCAAGAGAACTGCATCAGGGACAAATGATGCTGTTTGGCAAACAGACGTGTATTAAAGTGGCAATGAGTCGCCGGGAAAGTATTCTTTTCTTTTTTTTTTTAGAATATCAAAGTGCTTAGTCCTGGTTGTTTGTTGCAGTGTTCGCATATTTATTGTATTAAAATCATATTATCGTCTCCACAGTGATTAATCTAGGAAAATAAACAAAATCCATGCTTGACAAATGAGTTTTTACTAATGACAATTTATCATTTTCCACCACAAGTTACTTCAGTTCATGTAAGCCTAATGAGCCCTTGATTATGAAAACAACTCGGTGGGGGAAATGTGAACATGACAGTATTTGTTATCCAGAAAACCTGCAGCAGGCTTATTCATTTGCTTGTTTACAGGTCAGTCTTGTGTCGTCCAAAATGGCCGACATGTTGTCGAAACTTTTCACTATTCTGCACATCTAAAATAAACATTTCAGTTTTATTGTAAATGCTAATAAAAAAAACACTGAATTACATGTATCAGAAACAGACCCGTTGAAACTCTCTGCAGATATTCTCTATCTGTCCTCGTACCCATCATCTTCATTAATTGAAATTTATTTCAGTAAGTATTAATATGTATCAAGAGAGGCCTGGATGCTCCAAAGCAACTGCAGCTGAATAATAAAGTGCATTAAATTCAATATTCAGAAAAATATGGCCAACTGTTGCTGCTGCTGCTGCCTCACAGAGCCATGTTCATTTTGGGGATTTTCATGGTTCTCCATGTGAAGTTGTTGTTGGACTTTCCTGGATATATATTTTCTTTAGTAGATGATGATTTGTAGAAGTTGATGAGCATATCTTGAATAACTGAGTGTGTGTAGGCCACCGAGTAATCTGAATTATATGTATTCAGGAGACACAGAAGGAGTGAGAGGAGAAAGAAAGTTCTTAGGCCATGCATTATTCATATTTTTCTCAAGCCCTGATAATTATTTCTAACACTTAATGCTTACCTTTTTTTGTTTTACCACATTTATTAGAAGAGAGGAGACATGGGGGAAGTGAGAGGCAGTCTCACAGTGACCACAATTAACAAGTCACAGGAGGTGACTACAAAGCTGAAAGAGTCGGGCGGCTGCAGTGATTGTCAGCGAGTTTGTAGGTGGTGAAAAGTTTGATGGCGGAAATTTTCACCTTTCAAACAGTTGTTAACACCATCAGCTTCACACACGCCTCTGTTTCCCAACTAAAGCCTTTCAGTTTCAAAAACAAGAGTTACATCCAGTGACTCTGTAAAGGTGGATTTGTTTATAGTCATTCAGATAACACCGGTTCTATTGTAATGTGGCAGCCGAACAAGTTGATGCTATACAGACTATAATGTCCAACGTAGGCTCCACTATCGTCTTTTAACTGAGAGCTCAAGATCAAGGCAGGACTAAATGACTTTAAGCCAAACTGTTTATTAAACACTTCACATTGTGGTCACATTAAGATCTGCAGATCGCTTATTAGACATTTCTACTTCAACACAACCCATAAATTGTGAGTTTGTTGGAATAGCTTTTTAATTGTTGCAATTTCCAACAGTTTAGTTTCAAAAAAAGTAGCTGCAAATCATTATTTTTGGCAGACTTTGACATGAACCATGATCATTTAAAAATTGTATTTTCACCGAAAGAAATGATTTATTTTTATTAAATAAAGTAATGCCCCTGCGATTTGGAGATTGCACTTTTTCATGTTGAAAATCTGTAGTTCAGCTACTATTTATTGGACATATTAGTGATCTGAGAATACTTCCTAAATGAGTAAATGTATATTTACACGCTCAGATGCCTGTGTGTAGGGTTTAAGCAGGCAGGTAAAAGAGGTTTGAAGTTTCATATGGTTCATGTAAGCGCTCACCGTGCTTGTTGAGCAGCAGAGCCAGGTACTCTCTGTGGGAGGAGCCAACGTAGAGGAGGAGAGCTGGACTCTGGCTGGTCCTGAAGCTCAGCGAGATGTTTTCTGCTCTCAGGGTCACGTCAGAGTGAAGGGAGGAGGACGCAGCTGCAGCACTGTTGCTCCTGTTCGGCTCGTTCACCTCCTGCTCCTTGAAGATGTAGCTGATGGAGGTTCCTGATTTTAAACTGGCTGAAACCTCTGCAAGAATACAATGTTAAAAAAGAAAATAATTTCGCTTGATAAACGAGGCCTTTTTAAGGTTTTATCCTGTGCTTTCACAGAGAATTTGCATGTAGGTTTGCATTAAGTATGACATCACAGTGCGTCTAACTAACAGCTCATATCTCACAGTGGAACTGAAGGAGATTCATGCAGCACTGACAACACCTAATTAGTAAAATGGTGAATAGGCAGCCATAGAAAAAAAGAAAGAAAAAAAAAAACAGCTGACAGGTGAAAGGAAAAATACAAAAATCTGGCTGCTAATTCTGACACAGTCGTGACCGGAGTTGTGACTTCAACTGCAGATATAACTGTGGGGCTCCAACACACAATACAGCAGGGGTTGTTAATTATTGAGCACACATGAGGCTGCATGACTGTGCCAACACCATGACTCACGTGACGACTGAAAAAAACAAGACTGTGTGGTCTATAAGAAAACACATTTGCGCCATGCAGAACTTTTTTTTAAACAGGAACGCCCAAATCGGTCTTTGTGCAGAGGCTTTACACAATTATATCTTCTTTTCAAAAGGACCAAAACGGTGCACCGCAGCAGACGGTCATAGCTTTTAATTGCAGCGTGTTAACATTAGTGTCCTCCTTTGGTGTAGGAGAACAGACAGCAAATATTTGGAGAGTCAAATTTATCACCCAACCACAGATTGTATAAGAAGCCTCAGGACAGAAGCCTCTGACAGGATAAAGATGATCGGCGACTGTGTACAATAAGGATTTGCTGTGTTTAGTACAGAGCAGCACAGTGTGCACCTGGACTCTACTTTATTTGTGACCTCCTTTCAGTATGTATGGTCTCTCAAAGTGTGTGTGTGTGTTTTATTTATAGACCACTTTCAGGTGCTGCAGTGTAACAGCGTCTTAGGAGCATCAGTCACTGTTGCTGAATGGCTCTGTCAACATTCTTGCTCAGGTTTGCGTTGTTTGACCGAGAGGCTAATTATTAAACACTCGGAAACTTGCAGTGCGCCTGTAGTTTCACGATAGCCCCCAGGCAACCGAAAAAAGGCAGATTAAGGTGACGGAGCCTGCTGCGTTACCTCTGTCACAGAAGGCTCCAGTGTAAGCAGATGGGCCGCAGTTACAGGAAAAGCTGCTGGTTTTCTCCACACAGAGTCCCTGGTTCTGGCAGAGGGAGCCGTAGCTGCTGCAGTGGCCTGGACACCCGGCCTGAACGCCGGGGGTGATCTTGGCTCTCTCCTCCAGGTCCAGAGTGACGCCATTCAGCTGCAGGGAGCGGATGCAGCCCCGAAAGCCCTTCTGCCTGGAGGCCGTGCCTCCTGGAGGCACACACAGAGGTACAACTTCAGAGTTTGTTCTGTTCTTTCATTTTTCTCAGTATAATCTATCCTGAATTCATCCTTAAAGGGATAGTTCAACATTTTGGCAAATTGGCCCATTGCCGTAACCAAGAAATCCCATTAGCCTCCGTAGTGTAGCTCTGAGCAGCTCGCGGCTCTGCTCTGCCGTTCTAAAAATAGCTTGCACCAACAAATTAAGGTAACGAACCTAGTCCTAAAACTATAGGGATTATGGCAATGACAAACTATCCCTTCAAGCTATTAAAATGCACAAGGTGACATGTTAAAATTGCTTGGCCAACAGTTCCATAATAAAAGATATTAAAGTCACAGTGACATAAAACATGGAAAAGCAGTAAATCCTCATATAGATTGTTGCAGATTCATTTTCTTTCAGTAAACACATTGATTCATATAAGCTACTAAACATCATCAACTGGCAGCACTCATACTGTGCTCTCTCTTTGCATCAGACCTTACTTCAGTTTTGAGGGCAAAGGATCTGGCTGACACAAAAAGGTTTAATTTTGGAAAATTCAAGTGGCAATAATTGACATTTTATGCACCGTTAGCCTATTCAGTACCACAATTTTGACAATTTAAAGTCATTTTAGCCACTTTTATGTTCTCTCTCACAGAATTTCACAGATAAGCGGGTGAAAAAGAGCTTGAAACGTTTTGATCTCTGGACAATATAACTATAATGAAACCGTTGGTAATGTTGTGGGTTAAAGCATGTCATTATAAGACCATGGCAGTCACATATTCCTTAATGGATCTTTACTGCATTTTCCATTCAAACTGTCATTATAATGTGTATTTAATTCATCACAATGAGAATCTTTGGTGATGGTGATGCAGCTTGACTATTAGCCTCACTACATGTCAACGACAATGTCCTCTGTAACAGCTGGAGTCTGCTCTGCTCATACGACACAGAAATGAATGAAAGGGAAATCACGCGATGTCTGTGATCAAACTGGACGGTGACACTGACTGATCTCTGATTTCATTATTAACAGCTGAGCAACGTTTGAACCTCCACAAACAATGCTTCGTCACCATGCTCATACCGAATTTTATTTTTTATTTATTTATTTTTTTTACCAGTGATGAGGTGATGAAATGCAGCGAAACACAAACTGGCAGGCGAAAAAATTCAAGGAGTTTTTAGGAGCTGTCTGTCTGCCAGCTGAGCGCCATGCTGATTGTTGATATCTGGGAAGTTGGCGAGCTGTCAGTCTCTCTGACAGTCTGCTCGTCCTGCTGGCTGACTGTGCCTATGACAGGAAAACATTTTTTTTTTCCTGCTTTCCCTTCACCGGCAGAATTTAAACTCAAGAAGTTATTGTTTTCTGACTTCTTGCATTACAACCTCCAACTGTCCTCGGAGTTCAGGCTCCGCAACATTATAATTGTCTCAGCATGCCAAACTGGCAACCTCTAGACTGTTATGATGAGATAAACAGCTTTCCAGGACTGCGAGGTGATGATGAGGCTCATATCAGGGCCCAGAGTTTCATCAGGAGCTGTCAGGGACAAACTACCTTAAGAAATGGACTGGATTCAAACACTGTACCAAGGTGACTGCAAGGAAACTGACCAGTACAAATCATCGTCATGAGGACATTTCCAGCAATTTGTGGAGATTTTATCTGATTCTTTAAAGTGTGTAACAAGGATATAAGCTGATTGAAGTGGCTTAAATCTGTCCGTTTCAATTACCAGAGACAGCACAGCAGTATGGTCCCTGTACACTGTGAACCAGGATGGGAAGCAGCCCTATAGAGGGAATGTGTGGATACTATGACTATCGGCTTATTTCAGGAAGAGCACAGGAGACAAAGATGTATAATCACCAGTTTCCCTAGGGTCAGTGAAAATGTACTCTACAAACATTGTTTTGAATTTGATTGTGGGTGTGTGAACAAAGTGAATAAAAGAAAGAAAGTGAGAGCAAATGACTCAGAGGGGGTTGTGGAAGTTAGTGGGGATTTCTAGAGCTGCTGGATTGAAATAATGTCAGTAAAACCAATGGTCTTGTCTTAATATTGTGCTCTTTTTTTGCTAATTTCAGTACAAGGGAAACAAAACCTAACACTGGCATTGAGTGTCCACATGCTGGAGACAACTCTGGATGTGTAAAGAAATGAATTTTGATGCTGAGCTCTAAAATGTTTCCTCTAGACTGGAAGGTAAAGCTGTTAATGCTCATGTTGACTGTGAAGCAATAATAATGATTAAACAAATGTACAAAAAGTATGTTGAATACCACAGTTTCTCATCATTTCACTGTCAAAGTTTTGAAATGTAAAACGTATGGATTTTCATGCACACTAAAGAAAATCAATGTGAATGCATTTGACTGAAGGTCTAGCTCCATTTTAAAACTTTACCAGCTCACTAACAGATCTAACAAATTCACTGATATCTCAAATGAAAACTCATGTGGCTTTTTTTTACAATAAAAGTAGCTGGTTATCTTGTTTTTTTTACTCAGCCATTATTTGCATGTAGCTAATTCTGCAGGATGGGAAGACGCCCTATAGTGGGGAAGGTGGATTTTTTGACTATACTGTATGCGTTCACTAGAGGAGCAGGAGAGACAAAGATGTAAAACTCACCTCCCTGGGGTCAATAAATGATGATTATGTGTGTGTGTGTGAGTGTGTGAAAGAGAGAGGGACAGTACATAAAAGAAAGAAAGAGGAAGAGAGTATTGTGACAAGGGGGAAGTGAAAGGAAATGTGTCCAGAGCTGCTGGAGAAAAATAATGACTGTAAAAGAACAAAGACTTTGTCTGAATATTGTACAGTTTTTGTCTTAAAAAGGCAAAGCTTTGCATTTCAATCACACACGCACGCACACACACACACCCACTCACCTATGAATAACTGGCTGTTGAGCTGCAGGTGGATGTGTCCGTCAGCAGGAGCCTCCCGCGTGGCGGCGGGGAGCTCATTGAGGCGAAGCGACGCCTCTTTAACGTTGCGCTCGGCTCGAATGTGATGCCACCTGTTGTCATTCAGTGGGAAGTCGGCTTTGACGGCTACCTCCAACGGGCCGTTACCCACGTCGAAGGAGAAGAGGACCTCGGTGGAAGCTGCATCGGGGGGGAAAAAAGGGAAAAACAAAATCAAGACGTACTGTAAAGTAGCCAACAACAACATCCTCCCTTCTCCACACCCATTCATCTTGTCTTCTCTTTCTCCCTGCAGCCTGCTTCCACCTGTGCATGCCAGGTGTTGGCCAGCAGCGCTCACACACAGGTGCACTCAAGGCATAAATATAATGTAGTATGCACACAAGCTCCTGCAGCAATTCACACACAGTAGTATATGATTGAATTGTTGTAGCTGCTGTTCTCATCCTCCTCCTCCAGATCACAAGCTGGTTTAATCTGCATTTGTGAAGCAAACTCCTCAGCATTTAATTTCCAAAAAAGAAACATAGAAAGGAGAGAACAGAGGGAAATATGTACTTTAATAATATCACTAATGATGTCGCCTTATTTGCATGACAGAGATCTGTGCACATTGCCCTGCTGGGCTCCTGTTGAACCTGTGAGGTTTTCTCATTAATATTCAGACTACAAAGCGTCCTTTATGTTCACAAACTCTCTCTCTTATCGTGTTTTTTTTTATTTCTTAGCCTCTGACCAAAGACCACTCTGGAGCAGCTCTTATTCCCTGTAAGAGTTTCACCATCTGTTGGTGGAGGAAGATGAAGTGATTCTGCTGAAGGAGTGCACAGCCGGTTGACACGTGAGCTTCACTGACACTTTGAAAAGAAAAAAAAAAAAAAAACTATTTTCAGGATAAAGTAATGTGATGCAAACTCCTGACATAGCCGCTGTCACTCTGCAGTTGTCCCAGCAACCAGATGCAATTACTGCTGGACATCTAAACTGCTGTAGTGGTGACAACAACCAGCTACAAACTAATCTCTACTTAAGGTGGTTTTCACATCAAGATCACAGCTGCCGTCCGTGTGTTTACATGCTTTGTTAACCTCATTACTGTCGGCTTCCTGCAGGAACCTCACCCTTTATTCTAACGGCTACGTTTCTGCTGGCGATATGGAAATGAATGAACGCTAAAGTTAAAGCACAGTGGGAAACCTCGGTCTGAGTTTTAAGTACAGCTATTCAACAAGGCAAACAGATAATAATAAACTACACACAAGTGTAACAATACAAATACGATAAACCACACAACACATCATAATTATCTTCATTGCACATGGGAAGAAGCAGTTTTTCGTTTTGTTTCTGCTGAATCTGAGGAGCTCTAAGTCTCCAGCCTGAGGGAACGGCTTCAAGCTCAGACTGAAGAGTGTGATTGATGCTTTCCGATATACTGTAGATCGAGGGGGCAAGTGTGGGGCATCTGTCACCTTAGCAACCACCTATACAGGAGAGAGGTAGCTTTGTGTACAGGGACAGCAACACCAGACAATGGTCCTTGGATGACATCTACTTGGTGTTCAAGTAGATTGGGTGCAGAGCCAGATTACACAGGGAAGGCAGAACAATGTTTCAGATTTTCATTTCATTGATTTGTTTATTTGTAACGGGACTCTGCATATTCATGAACATACAATATGTAAACATGCCAGATTTAGCTCTGAAGCTAATTTCCATCTGCAGTTCCGTGGTTCACACTAAAACAACATTCCTTAAGACATGAAAATGGCGATTTTGGGAGCGTGATGAAGAGAATCAGCTGCAGCGGTGGTGGTGAAAACGTACGTTTCATGAGCCACAATTTGAAAACTTTACTGTGCATAAAATGTTAGAAAAGATTTTTTGGGGGAATACAATGCAGACTGTTGAATGTGTAGCAAAGTTAGTAGATTGAAAATACATTTGTGCCCACTGAATTGAGACAAATCCTAAGAGACATTTAATTACTTGTGGATTATAAGTCTTGAGGATAATTTCTCTCCATACGAAGAGAATTTACTTCTCTGTCATGTGTGTGTTTCACTCGGTTTTTGACAAGGGTCTTACACAGACGTACATGCAGGAAAGACTTGGAAGAGGGAAACGTATTACTGTGCACAGCACTGTGACTGAAGTAATGGAGTTACTGTCTTCATTTTGTTCTTTCAGTCCAAAGCTACAGCTTGGTGCGATATATTACTAACAACAAAAAATATATATATGGTGCCACTGGTTCGGAGGAAAAGATCAGATGTCTGGCTGCAGCGTTAAACCTAGTTTCTTCCGTGGATATATTATATAGTCTGTCATAAAGAGTTACCTGTACTTCTGTTTCTATCGAGACAAGCTACGATGGTAGATTAATTTTAATAAGTCACATAAAATCATACAACACTTAATCAAGAGCTGAGAGACAGCTACAACAACCCACACTACACTATGTGAACGACAATGGAGTGTTTCAGTACGATGATATTTCAACACCGGTACAATATAATGATACAGAGAACTATAAACTCTGGTGGTTATAAAGGAAATGTACTGCATCGGACTGGAACAATGACACTGCAGTGATTTCCCAGAGGAGGAAAAATAAATGGTGGGGTTGCAGGAGAGTTATATATATATATATATATATATATTTTTTTTTAGGGTATGGACTGGACTGGAGGCCCTTGAGGTGGAGCTCCATCCAGGTCCCATCACCCCCCAGCTGAGTTTGGTCCACGTGAAACTTTAGCTACCAGGATGATCCTTCGTGCTCAGGCGGTACGTTTTAAGTGCAACCCGGATTAGACGGCAGATCCGAGAGGCTTTACTTACAGCTCAGTTCGATCCGAATGAAGTCTTTGATGCCCAGGTTTTCCAGGAAGACGCCGGAGGATGATGTGGTTTTAAAGAGGAAGGAAATGTCTGCGCTCAGCTCTCCCTGGAATGTGGGAAAGTGGAGGTACGACGTCTCCTTGTCAAAAAACGCAGCGTTCCAGACATTTTCTGCAAAATAAAAAAATAAAAAAACATCCTTAATGTGGTTTTAACAGCAGAAAATTAGAGCAGCAGGAGAAATGAGCTTGCAGAAAATTGCAATCCATCATTCAAACGCTGCTGACACTTGGCCAGAGTTGTATGTACCCATGATAATGTAACAAACCTTCAATTGAAAAAACATGTGCACAGGGTGACATTGGTGGCTCTGGACTGGACTTACTGTCTCCATGGCAACGCAGGGGTCCAACCTTGTAGGCGCTCTCTGAGCCAGGCCTCTGGACGTCACCCAGCACCAGAGATCGGACAGGGAGGTTCTCCTTGTGGGTCAACAGGCCGGTGTCGTTAGCCCTGGATTGGTGGAGTGGCAACAGCGAAACAAAGGAAATGCATCAAACATCATGAAGTCACATCAGAGAAGTGGTATTTTAGATGTATAATGAGAATACCGAGCATTATAAAGACGATCTTTACCCACAAGGACATTTGATTTAGTAAACTAATAGTGTTCAGAGTCAAATCATGTTGTCCTGTAAATAACCAGTACTTTACCATCCACTGTGGTCAGCGTCACAGTTGCAGTGGTGTTTGAGGTCCACACAGTTCTCCTCTTGTCCACAGGCACACTGCTGGCTGCCTGGTGAGGCCCCGCCCCAGTAGGTTTGCACCTGTCCGTCACCTGGACCTCCCACCCACCAGCTGAGTGGAGAGCCGTCTGAAAGACACACACAGATTTTGTCTCTGAACTTTTTTGAACTATGAACTATGCAGGTCCAGTTGCTTTTCCACTGTTTTGCTGACCCTTCTCTCAGCCATGTGCATTTGTTTGCAACGAAGCCAGCGAGAAATCAATCCATGGAGCTGTGGATGATCTTATTTATCATATATGCATTGCGATGTGTATATTTGTGT
This sequence comes from Trachurus trachurus, assembly GCF_905171665.1. Lineage (NCBI taxonomy): Eukaryota > Metazoa > Chordata > Actinopteri > Carangiformes > Carangidae > Trachurus > Trachurus trachurus. The sequence continues at coordinate 7,678,511 of NC_139906.1, forward strand.
AGTCTCATCTGTCATAAGGATGAGATTACAGGTTCTGGGGCACGTTTGTGTCGCCAACCAAGGTTCCAAGGTTGGTTTTCGGCCAAGAGACACTAGGTGGAAGGCAGAGAGCCTCCATTCTCCCCATAACAAGTCACAAGTCATTTATTTAACCATCACAATTACTCCGAAGCTGTTTAATTAAGATAAACATGTGGCAGAGTTGCGCTAAAGATCCTGCATAGTTCCTCTTTAATTTAGTTGTGCAGTTGTAATGGTGAATGTGTGAATGTAAAGGTGTTCATAAATGGCCATTAGTCCTATTTGTCCCGCCTCCTACTGTACCACGAGTTTACACAATTAAGGAAAACAAATTTGATTGGGCGTTATCGAGCAGGCGGGATATTCAATGTTTGGGGCGGGACCGGGCGGGACACAGTGTTTCACTCTCTTGCAGCTGCACACTAGATCTCTCAAAACTCAAAACCACTACTCGCTGTCAAAGCTTCCTGGTTTTTCTCAGACATTTGATTGACGGATGACAGATCCTGATATCATTGGCTGATGAATCGTGAGCAAAGTCACGCATACTTCGCACGCCTGCATTATCCAATGCGGAAAAAAAACGACCCCACTTTCATAATTTTGCGAATTTTGCACAAAGTTTGGGCTACATCGTCTGATAGGCAAGTGAATTTACACTAATTTTAAGACACATAGTGGGCTCAAATTCAATTTTCTTTTCTGAACACATCTAAGGTGAAAATCCTGCATAGTTCCTCCTTAAATGGAAAATGCTGAATTATGGGTTAATTGTGCTTCTACTGTACGTGTTGTCAGAGAACACCCCACCTGGTGCGTGGAAAAGACGTGACTTCCTGCAGCGGTAGGTCAGCTCCTGTTCGCAGTGCTCTGATTGGCCGATGATAGCCGCCAGCTGCTTTTCTTCAGATGCGTATTCAAAGTGAACCGAGTGCTGACTCTTCCCCATCGACGGTCGAACTCTGGTCAGCTCAGTGTTGTTGTGCTGAATCACCACCCACGTCTTGTCCTCTGGTGTCGAGAGAGAGAAGAAAGACAAAGAGTGTATTCTTAATTTATCCATTTCAATCTGTGTGTGTGTGTGTGTGTGTAGGAAATTCAGTTTGAAGACGCGTCACTCAGCTCAGGGGGGGGGGGACTGACAGGCAGAGACAGGTGAGATAAAAGACACTATGGACATGAGGGTGTCTGCGTGGTGTGTTTTGATGTGTGTATGTTTTGATGTGTGTGTCAGCTACCTGTCATGTTGCAGTATATTAGCTGTGGTCTGATGGGTCCGCTGCCATCCACATCAATGTAATAATAGCCCGATGTGTTCCCTTTGTGTTTGTATGCCTCACAGGACTGCTCGTATATTGCTGAGGAGAGAGGGACAAACATCATCATCATCATCATTATTACTATCAATAACGCAGCCATTTAGGTTATCTTCACTTTTTTTTTTCCTTCAGATGTTTTTGTGAGCAGTTTATTGTCGTATGGATCCATCCACGCAGGTTTTAAGTCTTCACTCTCTTTTTGTTAAAGAAGGGATTAAAAGACAATGGACAAAGAAAAAGCCTAAAGCTCCTGCGCTGCTCATTGTCATTTTGTTTCTCTTTCAAAATGTGATCACACTCGGCTCTTTTCTGCAGGTTAACCGCGACTGCAAATTGCTGTTTGTTGAAAACGGTTTTGGAACTTCAGTATTTTGTTCACAAGTAGAAATGAGAACTTTTTTTTCCCCAAAGCTTCTTCTCACAATAAAGCCACAATATGTTCCACAGTTATTACTCCAAACACAAAACTAAATATTTTTTGGGATCCATGAAAGGAAATCTGTAGTTTAGTCTGTGTATACATGTTTTTTTAAGCAGCTATCAAACACACACATCTTATCATCTCGACAGTGTAGCTCTTGTGCAGGTATGCAGGACAAATCAGATGAATACACACTTCATTGTGATAACAACACTGCAGGAAGTCGCTGCTCCACAGAGCGGAGTTTGACACTTTATCCCTGTGAAACCGCGGTGTGATTTTTCACAGTTTGGTGTTTCTACCAATTAAACCAACGAGACATAGCGTGTTAATTAAAGGTGCTGTTAGGTGGACGCTGTTAGTTTTGGGCCGAGCCATCTGTTTCAAGCCTGTGTCTCATCTTTAATGCTGAACTACGTAAGCTGTCGGGTTTGGCTTCATATTGATGCGGCTCAGCTAACTTATGGCAAGAAAGCGAATAATTATATTTGCTCAAAATGTCGACTATGACTATACTCTTCCTCTAAAGGAGGTCTTTGACTTTCTCCAGGAGTCTTGCTAAAAGTAATTAAAGCCGAGGTTCTGTTTTTAGAGCCAACTCGGTAAAACATCCAAGCTCCTCTGAAGTGCTGAGATTTGCAGTCAGGACCTCTCTCACATGGCTGCTAAATATTTCTGAGACTGATGCTTATCTGATGAATTGTAATTGGAAAATAAGTTAAATGGTTTGGAACACATCACTCTAGACCACAAAAGTGTGTAATAATCAAATTCATATAAGTCAGCAGCTCCCTCTGCGCTCATTGCTTATTGCTTATTGTGGGAACCACTGAGCGACTTATTGATCTTTCTTGCTCCGTTTTTGATTAAATTTTGATTAATTTCAGCTTTGACACGTCTGAATACTGTAGTAAATGGTGCAAACATCTTGTCTGTAATTTATAGTTTGGGCACAGGGTCGCAGAAGGAGCACTTTACTGGGTCTAAATACAAAATACTTTACTGCACATATAAACCCAAAGGAAGCAGATGGTGAAAAATGTGAAATAGGAACATATATATGTCCAAAATGCCCTCGCTGAAATTGTGAAACTAATGAAAACAGGCATGCTCTTTGTTGTTTTAAGCTCTTTTCATCTTCCTCCCTTGTTCCTACTCCTCCTCCTCTAAATCCCTCTCTTTGTGTTGATTGGTTTTCCTCTGGACTGAGACTCCTCAGCGCCCACACAATGATGATTGCAGCAAAGGTGTTTGATCTCAGCCTGACCTTCTGCTTCAACGGCGTCTGCAGGGACCTGACATTAAAAGCAGCAGGTTGTCTCATTACAGGAAACAGGTGAACACGAGTGCAAACATACACTCAGAGACACACTCACATACACACACACACACACACACAGAATCCATATTGTGTTTCTGACCTCTGAGGAACAATAATTGCCAAAGTATCAGGCTCTTACAGCTGTGACAGGTTGCTCCGCTGTAGCTGGTGCTGGAGCAGTTGCAGTGAAAGGTGCTCCACGACTGAGTGCAGCTGCCTCCATGTTCACAGTGGTTCGGGGCACACCTGAGAGACGGGGACAGGAAGGACAGCCGTCTTTTAACTGTACGTTGTGTTCATCCCCTGGAGATATTACAGTAACATATTGGTGCGGCTACTGCAACATGAACGTTATTCAAAGATCAAGTTACTGAGAAAAATCTGCGATTGTGAAGGGAACACAGACTCTAACAGCAGAGAGAGACCACAACTTACAATAATACAGCAAAGATTAAAAACAGAGCTTCATGGCAGCCCTTAGATTTAAATGTATGGAGGTGAAACAATTACGTTAAGGTTAAAGTAAAAGTAAAAAATAAGGTTTTCTGCCTTAGCTGCGGCTTTAACCCAGTAAATGTCCTTAAAATCACCCTCTGCCTTCTCCTACAGTAAACACCTTGCTTTTTATTACACCTGTTTACAGCCTACCTCACCTTAATGAAACTATATATCACCCATTGGGAGGCTGTGGCAACAACATGGCACAAAGTCATGAATTAAGCCAGATAAGACTTTGTTTATCACCGCTGGGTTTTTTTTTGTTGATAACAATAAAACAATGATAAAGTTCTTTGATTATAGCACCAACTACGCACACTCACATACTCACATTTCTGAATCTTTAGCAACAATTGACAGCATTAATATTGTATATTGACTGGAAAAATCTTGGCAGGAGGTGTAAATAGAAGAAAACGCTCTTCCTTTTTCTCTCCCCTCCCTCTCTCTCTACGACAGCTGTCATGGTGCGTTGGGAGCACGGCACCGAATCCCCTCGAGTGCATATATTCAACCACGTGTGAGTGAAACGTTCAGAAACATATTTCCAAATTATTTCCTGTTGAAGTGAGGGCGCTCACTTCAACTGGGAAATGTTCCTGTCATCTGAAGCGACGGAACAAAGCTCTTGAAGTCAATGCTCAAGTTGTTTTTATTCTTTCATAGACGGTTGTAAGGATACTAATTAGAAAATAATCCAGTTGTTTTTTATATCCAACTATAAATTGTGGTATTCAAAAATAATATACAGTATAAGCCGTCTCTGCTGCACCTAACTGAGATTTTTTTTTTCTTCTGAATGTCAGCCATGTCTCAGAACGAAGCTGGAGGTGGCAAGCAAAACAAGAAAGAGAGGAGGAGGAGGAGGAGGAGGAGGAGGAAGAGGAGGGTAAGAAAAAAAGGAGAGTGAAAGGAAAGAGACAAAATGATGGAGAAAAAAAACTGCAGGGAGGGAGAAATCCAGGAAGGGGAATTGAGGTTGAGAGAGGGATCGAAGCAGCAGAGGAAGAAGGAAGGCAGCAACAAAGCGGATGAAGGTTGGGATGAATGGAGCTCAGCAGCGACTGGGTAAACATATTAGGAAGGGGAAATGAGGTCAGTGACTGCAGAGAGACTGAGAGAGTAAGAGAGAGGGAGTGCAGCATGTATGTTTAATCTTTTAGTTGGTGGGAAATTCACTGCTGGAAAACGGCCTTACTCAGCATGCTTGTCAGATGGTGAAGTTTGTTTTTTTTAGCACCACAATTCCTGCCTTCTTTTTTTTTAATGAAAAGTAAGTTTGGATGGAGGCAGGTGCAGTAATTTGTATTTACTCCACTGCTTTGTGCTTTTTAAATATATGCATTATGTATTCTGGCAGACCTCTGCTACCTTGTTGCACTGATAAATTCTGCATATGTATGATCAGTCAAGCAGCACATAATTCAGGAGCGTGTACTGTGGGTTGAAGGTAAAGGGTTGGAGAGGTGTAAATCAATTTTTCAACTTGACATTTTATTGAAACAAAAGCTGCTGTGTGGATAATATGTATGCCATTTACCATATGGGCTCTAATGATTTGGAAAAAGGTCTAATGTCATGTTTTGGGAGCAATGTGTTATTGCTCACACACACACAACACTGAACTGACACACTGGCGCTTGACTTGACATTTTCTGCATTACAGAGTGAGAAAAGAGACATATTAGAGGCCATGGTTTCGATGGGAAGGAAATGTCCAGAATATTGATTCTGTCCAGTGGTTGTAATGGATTTTACACACCCACACATATTGATATGCTTCAACACGATACAGATAACAAAAAAATAAAAAAAACATCCATCTATTCGTAGGTTTTTCTCTGCTGCTGAACATGATGCCAGCAGTGGGTTACTGAGACAAAAGCTTTGGTGAATAATGTGCCTTGACAAGAGCTTCAGCCATTGCTGCGTTTACAAGACAAGAGGTTACAATACGCCCTCTGAGCAGCGCGACCGTGACTGGAGGCTGCAGTGAGTCGTGATCGGAAAGTGACAAGATGTGAGGGGGAAAAAAAAAAAGAGGTGGTATACACATGGGTTAACACTGGTGTTGTTTTCCACCTCTTGGTGTGTAAAGAAACTAAGTTTGATGCGGAAGGATGAGTTCCTTTTGGACTGAGCTGCTAATTCTAACAATAGCTATGTAGCAATAAGACATTTAGAGATCATGACTATAGTTCAGAAGATACAAAACAATAAATCCTGCTTCGCACATCGCAGTGCAAACAACACTTTCAATTCACTTGAATTGATTGGGCACAGTCGCTCAAAAAAAAGAAAAAAAAGAAAGAATCATTGAGACAACAACAATCTGAACAGTCACGGGGGCGCAAACCAGGAAAATTAGAAATCTTATTCAATCATGGCAATTTTCTCAGTCCACTAACAATAACTTTTAGACATAATATCCCACTTTTTTTTTTTTTTTTGCAAACCCACACACTGAGAGACACAGTGGCAGTCAGGGCCGAGCAAATAAAAGAGCAGGGAACAAGGTGACAACTTGGCAGAAAGAAAAAAGGTTTTCCCTCTCTGCTCATTTCACACTGGTCTCTGCTGAACAATAACTCTAAATGGTGTGTGTGTGTGTGTGTGTGCAAGGTGCATGTCTCCTGAATGGTGTGTCCTCTCCACAATAGCCCCTCACAAGTTCACTGCCTGTCACAAATAAAGAGCCAGAGAAGGTGAAAACACATTGAGGTCCAGTGAAAAGAAGCTATGACGCTAAATGACAATGAAAAATACACAGGCTTTTTTCAGTGAGGAAACATTTTGAGAGACACTCTGAGAGACTGTTTGCCAAAATTCGCTCTATATCCAATCCACGTCTGTCAAATAATCCTTATAAAAGAGATTAACAGGATTTACAAAGAAAGAGTCAACAAAAACAAACATCTGAACATGATCAAATCCTCTTTTCTGGTAACGTGTGCCTACTGTAAGTCAGTCCGTGCTTTATAAGTATCACCAAAAACAAAACCGTGCTCACCTGTCGATGATGCCACACATGTCGACCTGCAGGTGACTGTAGTTTCCGATCAGTCTCTCCTGCACCTTGATCAAATCCACCTGTTGGTTGTCTACGATCAGCAGACGCATGCAGCCCTGGAAAGCTTTGAAAGGGTTCACACACTCCTGGCCGCTGCCTTCAGCAGGACAACCTGAACAGAGGAAAAAACGCAAACGCAAAAGGAAAACCATGATGTTTAACCTGAAAAACTGAATTTGCACAACCCAAGTTTCTTGTTATTATTTCATTTATTATAATATATGATCAGAAAGTCTCAAGAACAGAGACCTCAGCTCATGTGTATGTGTTTATACGTTCGTCCGTCTCTTACCGCCGTAGAAGAGTTGACTTGTGGTAATGAGAAACGAGGGACTGGCGTGAGCAGTGGCTCCTTCGTCTCCGTCCACTGCGATGGTCAGACGTCCTCGTCTGGAGATCAGCACCACAGAGTGCCACTGGCCGTCATTCAGACCTGAACCTGAAGACACACACACACACACACACGTCTTTATCTTGATTTTAATTCAATATTTCAGTATGTTGCTTGTAAACAGAAACAGGATACCATATGTTCAGACGACGTGTACGATGTTAAGGCTGATAGTGAGATTTTAAGACAAGTAATAACTTATTGATCTCTGGAGGGACAAATCTTCTTTGATTGCCGAGGTCAAAAGTCAGTAACACTTTATAACATCATGGATACAAATACAGTTAGTGCTTATCAATGATGAGTAAAACATGTTTAACTGTGTTAATGAACTACAGTACATACTAATGAGTATTCATGTGTTATAAATGATGAATTCAGTTGTGTGCTTATTATAAAGTGTTACCCAAAGGTCAGGCTTAGTAACAAAACAGAGACTTTTCTGGAGCTGGCGGGGACTGTCAACATCCAACTCTAATGGCTGAAGTCGATTGCCACCAGATTGTTCTAGGTTTTAGAAATTTTAATTCAAAAAGAAGGAAGAACATGCAACACTGATAAAAGAAGAAAGAAAAAAGTCAAGAGGTGCTCGGCTGTAGAGAAACTCAGTACTTGGCTACTGCTACTTAGCTACAACCTGTAGCCAAGTAGTAGTCTGACTCTGTACTGATGTTTTGTGGATGTTCTTAGAAAATATTTATAGTCTCAGGCACTTTGTTGTAAGTTTGTTCTCTGTGCAATGTGTATTGTATTTCTTATTCTATGTGATGTACAGTATCTCTATTTGGATTCTGCCTGTTGCTTGTCCTGATGCCAGACAGCTGAGGATGTGATGCTGGGCACTCAGCAGTCTAACAGACACACACTGAAGAAGACAGCCGTCGAAACCGGTCTGTGTGTTTACAGTAGTTGCCTGTACCTGTGAGTAATTAAAGTTACACGAAGTTACTCTGAGTGTTGTTGCTGGCTTTTTTTTGTTTGTATTTACTGTAGAAATTTTGATGCCAACAACAAGTGATTTTATTTCAGCATTTTCGTCTCTTGAAATCGGTGCAACTCTGTTTCGCCCTGTCATCATTTGAGCAGTAATGTTACAGCAGAAGAGCTGGGGTGGGTAAATAACAGTCTATGTTGGAGGTGAGTGGTCAGACCGACCTGCGGCGAGCTCCAGCGGCGCCCTGCCGGCTTTGTGGATCTGAAGATGGAGCGTAGCTTTGCTCAGGTACAGCCAGACCGCACCCCCTTGGCTCGGGAGATCAAAGGTCAGCAGCAACCCCGCCTTGTTCCAGGTCCGAAACTGAAGCCCCACTGACATGTCCGTTAATGATGGTTCGGTCACCCTCGGCAACCAGAGGAAGCTCTGGGGGCTGGTGAACGTCACGGCGACAAAAACGGGTTCAGCGCAGGAAAAGGTCACATTGCCCTGAGATAGATGGAGAAGAAGAGGAGAGAGGGGGGAAAAAGATATGGGAGAGAAAGAAATTATTATAGCCAAAGAGGGAAAACACGATAACGTATGAATATAAATTAATTTCCAAGGCTGTGTGGCGGTGCCCTCATGCACAGAGATCTCATCAGCAAGTCTCCTTAAAGAGCATGAGAGCATTACCATAATGATAATAGCCAGGCTTAGAATAAGCAGCAGCAGCTCAAACTGAATGCACCAATGTCACCCAACAGCTACGTAAGGTCATAGAGGAAGTACAGGCACAGAAAAAAGTGAAGGAGGAGCGACTGAGGAATAAGACAGACTGGGAACAGTTGGCCTTAAGTGGTAACTGCAGTCAGTCCATTGCTTAGGGCGGTGATATGTTACATCCCAGGTGCCCAACTGGGAATACTGGGTTTCTATTTTCAGTGGAGTATGCAACACACACAGACACATGATCATATCTAAAAGCTCTTTGCGGGGTAGTTAAAGTGATAAACAGTAAAGCAGACTGAAGAGGAGAGTGCCGCTGGGGTTCAGCCGAGTCCACGCGCACACCATCGCATGCACGCAAGCAAGCACACCGACAGAGACACATGCCTTCTCATTAAGAGCATTTACAGTGAAGGGGATTTTATTGAGGAGACATTTCCCCTCGTTTACGATGCAGCTCGGCAACAGCAAAAGAAAATGTGTATTCAATAAATATCTGGTATGTAAGCTGTCACACACAGTTAGGTGACAAAAATAACAAAAGGAGGAGACAAAGAACACAATGCAGGCAAGTCCTGACACTACTCATCTTGTGACAGGAGGCTTCAGAGTGTATTATTGTGTTTATCAAAGTGAAACTAAGTACGCTGTGTTGAAGTCACTGTCCATCTATCCGTCAGTTTTACAAGTGGTTGAATAAATTCCATTAATGTCTAGTGTTATCTGTTACTGCAGCTTCAAACACAAGTATAGTTACCTGCAATGTTAAGTCTACAATATCTTGCACCGTCATTTGGACTTGTTGACCCACTGTCTGTCAGCAGGGAATGAATATTTTTCACAGACAGTGGGTGAAATTTACTCAAGCATACGTTGCTATCGCTACCCCACTGTAATTTAAATATTACACTTCTTACTGTTGCTACTTTTATTTTACGACTTTAGTTATTAGTTAGGCATTAAGATTATTACCACAGAATGAATCAACTAATAAATTCCAATGAGTTTTTATAGATCAACAGAAGGTAATTAAACTAAACCCTCTCTTTACCAGCTGCAACATTAAAATGATGCTTACAGTACATATTCCTGCATCACTCAACTTGAATGGTTTTACTGCAGTATTCCTACTTTTACTTATGTAAAACATCTGAGTACTCGTCCATGGTCATGGTCATAGTGCAGTGTTATAGTGGTTGGTATGTTCTTTTACATATTTGCTGGAATAAAATCTACTCTACAGTTGTTGTCGCCAATGGATTCAAGCTAAAATATAAACGAGATGAGTCTCATTTCAGGGCCCCATGTTACTTACTCCATTTACCAGCTCTTTAATAGATGCCCCAGTGGACACAGCCATCGAAAGACATTATGTTCAGGGTCACCATGGTGCAAATGTGGTGACATACAAACATGAACACACACAGCAGCTTTTCAGCAGCAGACTGTGAGCCAGGTTACCTTCACAGAGACCCGCTGGTCTCTCTGTTTGGCGAGGTTTACCAGGTTCAGTCCGTTGTAAACAAGGTTTTCCAAACAGCCGTGGAAATTTCTGTTTGACCCGATTGACCACAGAGAGCCGCGGCTTTGGTCTGCTCCCACACTCATCTTTACGGGGGGAAAACACAAAACGCACAGACAAAAAACACACAACGATTTGTAAAAGAAAATAATAAAATATGTGTTTTCTGTCACCTCCACTCACACATCAACACACCTGCTCGTGGTCCCAGTGGGTGAATCGTGGTGGAATCTGCACCCACAGCGTGCTTTTGTCCACAGTGAGGTTCAGGTGGCTGCTGTGATGCTCCACGGCGACCTGGTGCCAGTGTTGGTCGTCTAACAAGCTGCCCAGAGATAGGACGTGCCGGCTCTCAGGTGAAGAGCTCCTGTCTGCAACGTGGCAAGGAAGACAACAGAGATGAAGATGTGGCGATAGTAGATAAAGAGCAGAAAGAGGAGAGACTGAAGGGAAAAGTTGATCTCGAATAAGATTCTGCTCCGATTTGTCTTTAGTTTGGATTGAAGGAAATTAACCGCTGTAGCAGTTATAGTCCCAGTTTTCTGTTAAGGATGACTTCTCAGAGCAAATCTACATTGACAACTGAGAAAGAGCCAGACGACAGGAGATGATAACACGTAATTAACACTAAAAGGAGGAGAGAAAGATGTAGACAGGCAGAGAAAACAACAGAGGAAATACTGCCGGTGTTCTGCACTCCCTTAAGTCTTGGCGGAGCGGCGGAGTTGTTGCCGAGACAAAGAGGCGAAGACAGAGCTAAATGCGGTCGGTCATTGAATATGAATTAGGTATCGTTCGAAAGGAGGCAACGTTGTCTACGTGGGAAAAGAGAGAATGAGTGGAAGAGAAAGAGGGATAGACAGAGTTCGAGTTGAATGTGTTCAGTCATCAATCACCATTGATCTATCAGACGGATACTTGGCATGGCAGAGAGAAAGAGAGAGAAGAGAGAGGGAAGAAGACAAGAGGAAAGAGTGGACTGTACTCAATCATCATTGATCAGCAGACTGATGTTTACACAGAGAGAATGAGTGAGGGGAACACAGAAATTAAGGTTGAGTGTATTCAGTCATCATTTACACACAGTATCAGCAGCTAATTCACAGCAGCTATTATTATTTGAATGAAACAAAATAGCATGAAAATCTTTATTAAAATGACAAAGCACCTGTACCGAGACAGACGAAAATGTTCACCAGCAGACTAGTGTTTTGCCACAACATCAGCTCCTAACAACCTTTTTTACTTCATCAATATTTAAACAACGGAAGCACAATCTGGGACTGAAGCCTTTGCCCAGAATCAAATAGATAAACCAGAGAGGAAATAAGAAATAGGAAATCAGTTAAAAAAAAAACTTGGATTGAATCAATTTATTTCAGTGGAGTGAAAAGTGAATTTCCTTGCTGATGTGTTTGACTTTGATTAACTTTGACAGGATGCTGACTAACTGCAGTGTGACAGAGGACCAGTATTAGTTTTGTCTTGCCATTCCTATTTTATACAGCCTTACCAAAAAGATAACTTTCCTATCCATTTTGATATGAATAATACCGTACAAGACAGCATGAAATCCAAGTAAGTAACACAGATTTTGCTGTGAACATGCACCGAGTGGAGTTAAGCCAACAGGAAGATGCCTGATGTTGCATTAATTTCTTTTATACTCAAAGTTATTGAAGGTTCTCTGTCAATGTGACGCAATGCACAGACGTGACCATGGTTTGAAACTAACCATCCCTCTGATCTGCAGCAGTCGTTTCTGTGCAACAAAGGCAGCGAGGAAAAACCACTGGACATTAGTAAACACCTGAGGTTTCAATGTGTAAAAAAAAAAAAAAAAAAAATCAACTTTTCAAATGTTTTATTTACTTGTTGGACCTCCAGGATACACACAAAGTGTTTCTGGTATAAGAACAACCCTGAATGTAAACATAACTTCAGTTCATAACCGGGCACCTTTAAATATTTAAGAAGGACAAGGTTATAAAAACAAGGAGGTTGTAATAAGTTTCAGATTACTTCACAGCCGACAGACCGACACAAAGTCAAAACTCTAGAGCTTTAGGTTTTTTTTGTTTAAACTCCCGTTAGCGTTTTTTAGTGTTGAAGATCCATTATCCACAAGGTTAATAAGGTTTGTTCTGCGAGTGCCCTCTGTGTCTTCAGTGCTTCACAAAACTTTTGGGTTGTTTCCCTCGGTGGTCTCCCGAATCACCAACGGTTCACAAAGGTCATCCTTCTCTCTGCAAGTATCCCCGGGATTCATTGAGCTTTCTTGGAGGAACTCTGTGAACTTCTCCCGTTTTATGACCTGAGGAGCTGCTGAAAGTTTCTCACATCCTTTTTTTTTTTTTTACTTTTTACAGTGTGGGCTCGTCGTGTGTTAGATCATTCCAGACAGCTCCCCACGGCAATATCACCTAATCATCTTCTGTCTGCTTCTGAATTACAGCTCTTCGCCGCGACTCTAAATCTAATTTTGTCGGAAGACATTGACAGGTCTTATCAGATGACAGACTGCTGTAATTGTGTCAGCATTTTCATTTTATTCTGTTCAGTTTAAATGACTGAGACGGAGCGCACAATCAGTCAACACAGGTGTAATGCGTAACCTGCTCTCGATGAATGCTCAGGGAGGACATTTCTGAAATCTTGTATATTTGAAGATGTTCGAAAAACCAAATGAAAGACATTTGAGGTAATAGGATTTAGATTAAGTTTTTTTCCTTTGGTAAGCCTTTTGACGGGGCAATTATGAGGTACATTTAAACTCTTTATTCTGCTACAAAACTGCATTTCGTAACTTCCTTTTCCTTTTCATCGTTATAGCTGTGATTGTCCACAAAGTCCATCAACACAATGAGCAAATACCAAAAACTTCAGCACCAATCAGCGATCTCTAAACACATTCACCATTACAACTGCACAACTATATTAAAGAGGAACTATGCAGGATTTATAGCTCAACTCTGCTACATGTTTAAGTTAATTAAACAGCCTTGGAGTAATTGTGATGGTTTAATAAATTACATGCAACTTGTTCCAGGGAGAATGGAGGCACCGCGACACAAACACGCCCTGAAGACGGATAAGACGACACAAATATACCCATTGCAACATGTACTGTATATGATATGTAACATCGTTATGTACCACTCTATTCATTAATTTCTCAACAGCTTTGTTGTAAACAAATGCACATGGCCGAGGGGAGGGTTAGCAACCAGACTTGCATAGTTCTCCTTTAAAGTTTGATGTGAGGTGTTTGACAAGCGGCTCAACGCGGGACCATTTGAGCCTCACAGGTTACGTTGCTAATCAGTTTGACATTGTGAGTCATCACCTCGATTGCTCCCGCGGCGAGTCAGCTGACGGGCTGCAACATCAAACACCACTGGCTCTGCCTGACGCGAGAGTGCGTCGCTTCTCGGATGAAGGCTAAGCTTGTTGATTTACAAGCCTGTCAGACTCTACATAACTGAGAGACCTTCTATAAATCACTATGGATAGAGCGGAGTAACAGGGCAGGTCGATACTGTGGTATTGAACACAGCCCGCCGTTCACCGTGACAACTGAGCTGACAGACTGTATCCAGAATGAGTCATCGCCTGCGTCCAACAGGCGTCTGTTTTCTCAGCCACAGTACACACAACAGCGACAACTACACGACAGGATTAATTTGAATATTTTTTCCACCTGCAACAGTGCTGAAAATAAGAAAAATCTCAGTTCTGTGAGATATACTACTGCTAATCCTTAAAGGGTTGGATGGGGGTACAGCAGTCAATCCCAGCTGACACCGGGTGAAAGGCTACCCACCCCGGCCTCGAAAGATCTCTAGTCTATTGCAGAGCAGGGCTGACATATAGACACAAACAACCATTCATGCTGAACCCCGAGTAGTCCAGACAAGCATGGCGAGAACATGCAAACTCCACACAGAAAGCTACAAAACCCACAGCCTTCTCGCTGCGAGGCAACAGTGCAACACTGTGCCACTGCCAACTTTAAGAAAAACCAACCACGATTAAAATAAACCAGAGCAGAGCAGAACTGTACTTTTGACACATTTCTGCTGTTCTGATGCTGTGTCTTACAGTCAAGTTACTATATGATGGAGGCTCCAGCAGGAGCCGAGCCTCCAGCCCATGCAGTTTTAATACAACCACAAATCAATCTTCTCTATTTCAGCAGCTTCTACATGAAACTGTGAGCTTCAGAGGCAGCGCCTGTCAGCTCCTCGGGGATAAACCTGAGCCCTCTCCTTCAGGTCATGAGTTAACCTCATGGACACACTCCAGAGGTCCAGCTTTCAAATTTACTCTGCGTGCTGTAAACCTGCTCAGAAATGAAAACACATGACCTCGACACCCCAAGAGTTCATTTACAGTACCTGTCTGTTTTCTCTGTTTCTTCTTTTTGATTCACGTTGCAGGCATATATGTGTGTAAACAGTGTACAGGCCATTTCTTTGCCTTGTGCAGAGAAATTTCCCATTTGAGATTAGCTTTTAAATTGAGTTTAAGCTGTAACATATGCATGAGTGTCAGCAAGGCAACTCTGTACTTCAGCAAACTGCAGAGCAAGGACTTCACCTGTGTGTCATTATACATAATTTATATCCGGACTGCTTTTTATTTTTTTCATTTTTTTTTATCTTATACTGGGGGGAAAAAATCCCTTCGTTTGATTCTGTCTTCCTTTATGACACCTCCCTCATAATTCACCTTGAAAACGCTCAACCAGAAGGTACAAGATTAGTGAGTATTGATCTATGGTCTATTTACTTTAACACAATATTAAAAAAACAAAACAAAAATTAATTATGAACCAGTTAGCTGCTGAAGAACTATCACCTGATGTTTAGATGAATGTATAGTCACAGGGAATTGGGATGCATTTGGAGCAAGTGCATGCATTTTAATAAGCTGGTGCATTCATTCAAACAGTTTGGACAGCTCCTGGCAAACATGGTGGAACTAAGTGTCTTCTGTTAAGTGCTGCTGAAGCTGCTTAGTGTACACAGGGGAACAAAACCCTCATAAAGGGTTGTTATGCCGGCGGTGCCAGGCTCGTGCACACAAATTGGAATCTAATGCAAGTAAAGGTGCAAATCAGTTAATTACCTTTGTTTTAAAAGTTTAACTTTCTGCAGACCGGCCTGGGATTAGCAAAAAAAAAAAACACTGCAACTTTAGTGCCACAGAGAAATGCACTGGAGCAACACAACACTGCAGGTAACTCCTCTGTGTGTGAGTAAGAAGGGAGAGACATAAAACCCAAATTATTTAATTAAGTATGCACATTGAAAATAAAGTTATACAGTATAATGCTTTCATCTCTTTACCTGCAGTGATTTTTATTGTTTGGTCGGTTACGGCTGCAAACACAGACTCCTCATTGGGAGCTTGATGCAAATATATTCCTGCTCTTAACAGTGATCAGTTATAAGTTCTTTGGCATCTTGGACAAATGTAGGACAGACTGATGTTTATTCATATGTGCACGATGTGACGGATGAAGCAGAGGAGCTGAACTCGGCACCTCCGTACCCCAAATCCATCACTGTGTGAAGGAACCAGTTTCAGGCTGTGAGAAAACAGCAGTGAGAGAAGTTAGCCTTCAGGGTTTTCTTGGCAGAACGCCAGAAACACTTTTAGTCAGAGGATTTTATAAAGACTGACAAGGTCTACTTTCTGAGGATGAACGGGTCAAACACAGGGCTTTCATCCAGACCGGGGCTCATGTCCCATTTGACTTTTCTACCTTGGTAACTTATTATTTAGATTTTCTTTTTAAACTTTTATTTACAGTTTCTGTTTCAGCTTTTCTCAGTGATACTTTGGTTTGGTTGGGGCTCCAAACCTGATTGGTCTGGCCATGTTTCTAGTAAACAAAATTGGAGGCAAAGTTTTGACACATGCAAAGACGTACAGTATTGAGTAACTGACGCATTTTGAACTGCGGTTGACTGCATGGGTGGAGTACAAGAGGAAGTGAGAGATATTGTACTTCCCTTATCGTCAGTGAGTTTCACTGCTGAAACAGATATTATGTTTTGCACGGGCGGCTGAGCTCTGTTTTCTTATTTTTTTTGTAGACCAGACAACCACATCCCGTGTCTGATCGGTTCATTCACGGGAAGTGGGCCTTGTCGAGGTTTGTCAAACCACAGAACGAAGTGCAACTCTAAACATTGGTTGCTCTTTAACATTTCCACACTAGAGACAAGTTTACATTGTCTTTTGATGCAAGAAATCAAATCTAAGTAATATTTTATGAGAATCTGTAGGGTGGTGAGATCCAAAGTTGAACATATTTTGCTAGGGCAAAACTTTTGTGTCTCTGTTTGACTGAGAACAACTGACCTGTGAGAAGAAAATAATTTGAAAATAATAAATAAAAAAAAACCTGCAAGGACATCACATCTTAACTGAACTTAACAATGTTTACAGATTTCTCTCTGGTAATGGAAACAGTGTTGGTGTCCTAATTTAAACAGTTAGCTACTCGAAGAAGAAAAAGATCGGATAGAAGATAGGATGAATGGGTCAAACCGGGTTAAGTCACAGTTTGGTTTGGTTCAGGCTCCAAACCTACTTGTGCACAGAGGTATTGCGGTAACTGATGACTGACTTGATGATCAGAATGAGGTTGGGTGGAGACAAAGAAGTAAAACCAGACACGTCCTGTTCTTTCTCGGAAAGTGGTGCTTGTCAGTCATTTTCCAAACCACAGACTAGTGTCACTCCCAAATATGCCAGACTGTTTACAGTCTTTTGATGCAAGAAATCAAATCTAAGTAATGTCTTATGAGAATCTGTAGGGTGGTGCAAGCAGGTGTATGAGTTGAACACAAAGTTGAACACACTGAAACCCTGTTTGAGCAAAACTTTTAAAAACACACTGTCTCTCTGTTGCCGGCAAGTACATAGTGTAGCCTACAATTTTAAGCAGCTACTTTAGGAAGGAGATCAAATAAACTACATCTCCTTCTAAAGTTATTTGACTAAAAACACTGCACACGTGAGATAATTAGTGCAACCCTGTTGTGACAGAGGTGGTTCCCGGCCGCCGCTGTGAGGTTTTAATGACACGTAACATGGTGACGCTCTGCAGTGTTTGCAAAAGTCGTGCAAAGTTTATAAATAGCCTCCACCGATTTAATGTCAACATGCATAATGGTTAAAAAGTCAGCACTTTTTCTTCTTTCATGTGTCAGTTTTCAAAGGGAAGACACAAAAAACAGCTTAGAAATGCATTTTCCCATTTTGAATTACAGTATATGAACCTACACATACACACAAACTCTTACCAACATGTGATTAAATGCTGTTGTGTTATGATCATCCGACTGATTTGCATCACATTTAAGTCTAAATTCCTAAAGGTCCAACTTTGGTACTAATTGGTTTATTTCAATAGAAACTTAATATGCTTCTAAATGTATATGTCTTTGCCATTGCCTTTGCTTTTGCATCATGCACGGGAATCACTGTCGATCATCAACTGTACGTGTTTTGTTCAAGTTGAGACCTATTTTATGTCCACACAGCCCGGCAGTGGAATTTGTTGGTATATATGAAATCCGATCTGACATTTACAAAACAAGAAAAGAGCTGGATGAAACACTGAACATACAGCTCGTACAAATAACAGACAGATTTGTGTGCCACACGATATGCATTATTAATTCCTGCTCACAGAAACACAAATATATGTTCTGATGTCTTGTGGCATGGTCCTTTGTAATGTATTGAAGATACACAGAGATAATGACAGCAATGATAATAATGATGGTTTTCATATAATTAGAAGAGAAGGACGACAAGGAAGAACAAAATGAAGAGAGAAACAATGCGGTGGGAGGTAAATAACCCAGATTGTTGTTATTAGATGGAAAGGAAACCAGAAAATCAATATGGTACGAGGTTAATATTAATAAAAAGAAAATTAAGTGAGCATTGGAAAGGAGATGGAGGGAGGAGAGAATAACAAAGAATAAAGATTAGAAGAGAGGAGGAAAATGGGTTTTAAAAAGGGTGAAAAGGGAGAAATGAGGTATGGAGGGTGGAAGATGAAAGGAGGAGAAAGGAATAAGAACAACTAGGCTAGGCTATATGTTTTAAATTGAACTAAACCTATTTAAGTTCACTTACTGGCTTTGCTTTTGTTGTTTACTGAGGAATAACCACTATAAACTATAGGGGAATGCAATTCAACAAATAAGGAGTATATGAATAAATAACTCTGTTTGAAAAAGACAAAATATAAGACGAAAGGCAAGAAGAATTGGAAAGACACATTCAAAGGATGGTGATAAACTACAAATACAGAGCCATAAAATCAGAGAGGAGGAAGAAGAATGTGAGAGCAGAGGCCAGAAAGGCAGCGAGAACGGTGACTATACAGCTGCAAATTAAGTCGAGGGGGAAAAACGGAAAGAAATAGAGCACGGGCCAAATAAAATTCACTCAGCCAACAGAATATATAAAGATTATATTTTAAATTTATGCTGAGGACTGGGGCATCCAGTTATATACTGTGTGAACTAGGAAGTGACCATTGATGTCGTGACTGCTGTTCTGTGACACATGACAACAAAGCCTTTGAGCTGGAGTGGTTATCTAATTATTCTCTGAATATTAATTATTCCACTACATTAATCAGCAGCAGGAGAAAAAAAACACAACGTCTGAAAGAGGATGAAGTCATGCAAAAAAAAAAGAACAAGTGATGAGTATTAACTTCCATGGAGATGGAGAACTAGATGAAAGAGCAGTCAGCAGATATTATGAACTCAAGTCCATTGAATGGCGCAAACACCAAAGACTTCCCATGATGCCACTGAATACATGCAATCCTCCTCCACCCACACCTCCTGCATGTAATGCAGAGTGCAGACCGAGATGACCCTGAGGGCAAATAACCCATCAGGGGTCTTTTGTCAAACGTCTGAAAGCCCACTCAGAGGTCAAGAGAGGATATTATACAACTGATTTCAAAAAAGGTTGAGGAGTGCTGACGAGTCACCTGAATGTGATGTGCACTGTATAAAAGCAGAGGAATGCCCCTTTAATTCCCTGCAAATACAGCACATACTGTAGCATAAGTACTGTAGATGGCATCAGCATAAGAGCAGAAACTTGTGGTCAGCAAACACCAAGCTACTTAGCCCTCTGCCACTAAACTGCTGTGAGAGCAGTAAAAACAACCACCTCATAGTTTATTGAGACTTCATGTCAGACTCACAACCACCAGACCAATCACAACAAAGAAATGTTATGTTATCACAATCAGTGAATGGTCACATGTTTCCCTGCCTCTCAGCAGAAACTAAAGAGTAATGTGTGATATGGCTGACGTTATAATCACTGAACATTTTCTACAAAGCACACATTTGTACATAAATAACACATTTCTAAATGAATAAAAGAAAAGTCCACTTGGCTCGTTTAATTAAAAAAAAAAAAAAAAGGCATCTGTTTAATAATGTAACGCAGCATCAGTATGACTTTGAGTGCTTATGACATTGCATGTGCGATGATTTCAGCACTTTACCTTTGCGGAGGACGAGGAGCAGCTTTCCTTTCTCTAGCTCCAGGGTGAGGCTGTGCTCGCTCTGTCCCTCTGCATGAAGCAGCGTCCCACAATTCCTCAGGGTTTTGAACTTGAGGGAGATGCTTTCCCTGGTCGGCTGCCTCGGCCTGGTTCTCAGCCTGTAGAGGAGGCTGCTGTGACCGTCGAAGCTCACCACGTCAGAGTCTGAATACAAAACAACAGAACCACACAGTGTAAACTTTAAACAATAGATATTATACATAGTCAGAATGTCCTGCTTGTAGACTTTTCAATTAAATGAAGAGTTTACTTCTGGTGCAAACGAATGAATCTCCTGACAGAGAAATATCAAAGACTGACAGAAAAATAAAATTCAATTTCATATTTTTAAGAGTGTGATGACAAATGTGCATACACACAGATTTGAGCAGGGACTGTGGGAAATGTTTTGATGACTGATATAAAAGGAAAAAAAAGCAACAAGGAGAACACAACTTAAAATCAAATATCTGTCAAGATTCAGTTTTTGAATAATAAACATCACTCTGCTTGCTCCGGTGCTGAAAATGTTGCTTCATAGATGCAACTTGGACAAGAACGTTAATCAACACAACAGCTCCATGTGGATAAATGCTGAAGCTCTGAACAGGAGGTGAACAGTCATGCATGTTCACAGGAGTTAAGACTCTTTCATGTCCTTGAAGATCTGCAGTTATTTTCTCAAATATTTCTTCCATCTCCCTCCAGAGGAGCTGTCAGTGTATTATTCAGAGACGACGGAGTGAGGTCCAACTCTGATTTCATCATAAATAATTTCTCTACATCTTCACCTCATAATAAACAAACAAAGATGCCTCTCCTTTGAATAAATGACAGAAAGCCGCTACGACACAGAGACGTTAAAGAGTTGGACTGATTAATAAAAGAAAACTTTTTCAACTTGTATATTTTTGTGCATATTACTTGGTGCTGTGATGGATTCACTTGGTGGATACATTTATAACAACTCTCCATAAACATCTTGAGAATGGATTAAAAAAGTTTTCCGAAACTGTGCAATCTAATGGACTGAATGAGTTTTTGCATTTTGCATTTCCTTTATCTGTCTGCATTCTCATCTACTTTGTTATTCTGGTTTAAAAAAAAAAAAAAAAGATTGAACATATGTGGGGTTGTGTTATATTGAAGTTTGGACTTAATTTAATTTCTGTCCAGAGCTGAGAACGAAATTAGGTTTTTCCAAGAAGAATATGAAGTGAGTGAGTGAGTGCACATGAACTAAAATGCAGACAGTTGACAGTTGATAGCGATGCTGGTCTTTGAGCTAAATGTCTGGACATGAGAAGCAGATTACAGACCATCAGAGCATCTTTCATATCAGTCTAAAAAAAAAAGAAAAAAAAAAGATACACTACTGTCGCCCATCTTGGTGGTGAGTGTTGCTGTGCTGACACCACAAATCTGCTGCCTACAGTGTCGCTATTGAAGCATCAAATTAGAAATGTCAGCTAAGATGCAACAATTATTATATTCAGGGCTTTTGGACCTGAAGCGCCGACAGCGATGCAGGAAACAGCAAAAATCCCCCAAATTTTAATCATTCAAAAGTTAAAGTCAAAGAAGTTTTTTTTTTCACTTTTTCATCACCTTTTAGAAGTATCACCAACATCCTAAGAGATGAATTCAATCCCATTTCCCTGAGCTGTTACTAAATTGTTGACACACATACAGTATTTGTGCAAATAGCACTTTCAAAGATAATTGGTTCTTGCACAAAGGTTATAAAAACAATGTGTTTTCATCATTATGTTTCATGCATTGAGTGTCATAACTTGTTTTTCTATTCTAAATGTGAGATATTTTCATGCTAATTGAATTTCATTGTTTTACCTGTGCAGTGTGTCGTGCCTCAAGTTTAAATTATAAAACAAAACAACTGCAAAACAGCTTCGATGTTGACAGAGGATGCAAAAAAAGAGATGATGGAGGAACATTTTGTGAATAAACAATGAAATTCTAGTATGTTCTTATATTGTTGTTGACCAAGCACCCACACCTCACTGTTAACACTTCCCCTGACCAGAAGGCTCGAAAAGATAAACACCAGAAACGAGGAGTCTTTGGGTAATCCAGTGATGCTGCACGTCACCCGCCTCCTGTTTGTGTCAGCCTCGGTGACTGATAAAAATGCCAAATGATATGGATGGATGAGAGATGACAAATTGATTTATTAAAATAAAGCAATGCGAATGCCAACTCCAATTATGGAAATGCCATCATGTATCACCAGTGGTGCTTGACTAATTATGTAATCCTGAAAGCATCTAAACTGTTTGACATAGTCATAAAACTGTGGAAAAATAGCATTGTTGTGGGATGAACAACAAATCAACAGGAATGAAATGAAAACAGACACAAGCTCATAGAAGATAATCCAAAACACCCACTGGGATGGGAAAAAACAAAACAAAACACTGGGCTAATTCCAGTTTTGCTAAAATGCTAACTAATCTGTATTTTTCTAAGTATCCAATATAGTTTGGTTTATGCCTGTGAGTGGGGGATTAAAAAAGAAAACAAAGGCAGAACTGACTGTAAGGACATCCATAGGTCTCCAGCCTGAGTCCGATCCGACCGTTGGGATTCCAGTCCAGGGGGAGGAGGCGGACGTAGCGAGCGATCACCGGATGCTGGAGCTTGTGCTGCACCACACTGTCTGCGTTGGTGTTACCTGGGAAAGCCTGAAGGAAAACACATTAGCAGCAGCAGAGTCACCTCCTTTTTCTGGCTTTCTATCCATGCATCTGTCCATCATTAGCTTGTGAGGCAGCACCGCGAAGATAACGGTGAAATTTCTCCCTCTGGATCTTCATTGTAGTCGAGCTTATGACTAAATACGCGAACATGTTCTTTCATCTGTTCACTGAAGTTGAACCGCAATCCCCAAGGTCTCTGTGGGAAGTGATGCGTTTGGCTTTCCTCTTAATGAAGGGAATATGGTGGAGATAGGGCCATGCTCCCAGTGAATGCTTTCTCAATCAGGTAGAAAATTAGATTTGTGAAGCGCTAGGTGTAGTTTTATATATATTAAACCTTTAGGTAAACACCTGGTCTGTGGAGAACAACATTTATTAAGCTCACACTCTTTCTGGATATTTTTTCTTTTACCTTTACTATGGATTTGATCTAAAGCCTTTCTTTGGATCTTTCTATATAAACCAGATACCCTTTCTCTTTGAGTCCCTGGTGGTTTTAGGCAATTCTACTTCTTTTCACAGTTACAAAGAAGTAAAATAATCTAAACTAAACATAATAAAACAACATTTTTGTTTGATTTTCAGTCTCTGTAACTAATCTTTTCCCCTGAATGAACTCCACTTCTACATTTTCTTTCCCTTTCTTTGCTCTAAAACTTTAATCTATGTGGTGGCTCATTATCTTGTTTTTAATTTAGATGCAAATAAACTCATCCAACAATTAAAGTGCAGACTTTCTGCACTGGTAGGAAGGAAAGTGCCTGAAGGACGGCACTGAGACCGATGTCTCTCTTAAGATGGAGGATGTTGACTGACTCACTCATTTGCTCCAGCCTGCTGTGCTGTAGCCCTCCCTGACCTCTGACCTCTCCACTGTGGTGGGTAAAGATAAGCTTTTCAGTTTGGTACTGTGATGATAAATGAGCCTGGAAGTTATCAACAATGCACATGTTTTGTATCCTTATTTCTAAAATGTTCTGACAACTTGGAACAGCCGAGCTTGTCCTAACCTCGAACAAAATGTCCATTTCCTTCAGAGGAGGATACAAAAAAAAAACAGTTTCTCATAAAGTTGAGACACATGGCTTTTGAAATACGACCTCAGTCGGAGAGGTATTAAATCCTCCACAGAGAAACTTTAATTACAGAGAGAGAGAGGGAGAAGGAACATAAGACAGCAGTTGCAGGTTTGGGAGAAAGTCTGAGAAAAAGAGTAGAGAGTCAGATACAATATGACAGTACACTTTCTTACAGTATAGTGCCCCAAAGATACAAGAAATATCAGGTTTGTTTAACCTCATTAGGATTTTAGAAAAAGCAAAACTGCTAAGTCCATTTGAATCATATAGATCAGCTTGAAGAGGCAAATCCACATGGGCTTCAACTTTCATGAACTTTGATATGAGATTGTGCAGCACTGCTGATCTCTGAGGTAAAGGGAAGAAGCTCCTGTAGCTTATTAGCTCTGTTGCAACCAATCGCTTTCATTAGCCTCCTCTGCAAGAGTGTGAACTGCTCCACAAAAGAGAAGTGGTTTGAAATGGACAAAAAAATACAGGAAAGTGAAATCTGGTGTGCGTCCTCCACTTAAAGCAACTATCACAGTTTAAGTTTGGAAAACATCACATTGCTAATTATTAGGACTATAAATTATCTCCTTGATTTCACTGTGCGGAAGTGTTTTGACACTTCCTGCAACTTACGCAAACAAGTGTCATCTAATTCTGATTCAGGTGCTGCTAAAAATGGGTGCTGGTGCATAGACACGTGTGGCATCTTCTACCTCATTTGTATGAGGAGGAAAAATAAAACAGGGATCAGTGAGGGTAAATATATCCAATATGTATAATCTCAAATTTCACACCTACTTTCTACCTCCAGTTTCCAGCTGTTCTCATTGAACCCATATCTGCTTTTCAGGATGATGCTCATTATCAGAATCTGCACCTTCTCCTGTCCTAGGGAAACCTGTGATGTCCTTCCAATCCCTTTACCTCCCCATTGACACTTAAGGATGCTATATCCCCTGGTGAGAAGAGGATATACTTCCAACAACATTTGCCCTTTTCACATCCTTTGTAGCGGACATGAAGAGAGAAAGAGGAGAGGAGAGGAGATGAGAGAGGAGGAGAAAATTAGCGGACGAGAGCATTACTCAGCCTCACTAACTCTGGCCCCTGAGCTTACAGGAAAGAGCGGTCCTGGAGGAGTTGTGACCGACGAAGCAGCTCAGCAGTCAACTCTGTTCCCCGAAAGCCATAATAAACTAGGCTGGCTAATATGTGGAGCTTCACAGGGACTTTTGAGGCATGCGGCGGATTTATCCCGATTTATGCTGAGTGTGAAATCAACAAGCTTTTAAGCTGTGAAAAGCCCCTTTCTGTTCTTTCTCAGAAGAAGTCTTAGCCTGACATTACTTTTACCCTCGCTGTGAGAGTCTTACGTCTCATCAACTTTAAACTGAAGCTGTTTGTCACAGTGCCACTGTAATGGGGAGAATTTTCCGCATGTGTCAGGGGCTGGGAGGTAATGCTGCTTCGACTGTCTCTTCCTACCGTCAAAATATAATGCAGTTAACACAATGGGTGAGAGGGTTCCCACAGGAAAAAAATAACATGTAAGAAGAATCGTATGTGTAAAAGAGATGCTAATTCCTTTAGATTTGGTGGATTTGAATAAATAAAATAAAACCAAGGAAATTTACAGAGTGATGATTTTTTTCTTGTCAATTCTACTTCTGTTGTGTCGTGCTGTGCCCACAGTGTCACACATGCTTTCACAACTCCCTGGCACACGCAGATATCAGTGGGCTAACGTTATTAAATTGAGCTGTTTCTTCTACGACGAGTCAAAACACAAGTCCAATTGTCTCTGCTGGCTGCATCTGACAGAACAGCAGCCAAAAAAAACGCCGTCCAACTAACGCTAATGAATCAATAGCACTGATGTTTGTTACATCTACAACACAGCTGCCAGTTTTATCTTACACGACACACTCACCCCTATATTGTCCTCCTGTCGATACTGTTTCCAGTTGTGTCCTGTGTCGCTGAACATCAGCAGGTAGGCCGTCAGCCAATCGGAGCTGCCATAGCGACCTTGCGTGGCAATGGCGGTGATTTGCGTCCGCCCACCCAGGTCGACTTCTAGCCACTGGTACTTGTCTGAACTCAGAGGGGACCAACCTCCAGCACCTGGTGCAGGGAGACAGAAACACCTTTGAACCCACAAACAACAAAGTGCTGACTTTTATTTCTCAACATAACATTAAAAAAAAAATCATATTTGGGCTTTGAATAAAAAAAAAACTGGATTGGAATGAACAAACACTGATAATAATTGTAGAGCACTTTTCTCAGGAAAGTTAAGCGTGCAAGAAAATCAAAGGGGAATAAAAAAAATTAATTAAAACATATGATCTGCTGAATCCTTTAAAATACTATCACCGCATTAACAAGGATGAAAAAAAAAGTTTTCAGACATGCAAATCCATAGTTTTTCAACTGCTTTTTAAAAGAAGACAAATCTTACTATCTAATGTCTTTCATCAGACACAAACTTTTCCATAGTTTAAAAGCCCTGAGCACAAAGGCTTTATCAACGTCTTTCTTTGATGTTCAATTTGGAACCGTCAAAAGGGTTTAATCTGTAGCTTAAGGACTGTTCTGCACATAATATAAACTGCAGCTGAGGCATTTATGGCGGACAGTGCCAGCCTTATACAATATTAAAAGTGGCCAGCTCATAGCAGACCTTCATATAATCTGAGTACCGGAGCACAGGACCATAAAATGAAGATGTGTTGAATAATTAAAACACCGAAAGCTCCGTGTGTGTGTGTGTGTATTTATGTGCATGTCAAAGTGCTGAGTCATATCAAAGTGACATTTCGCTGCAAGAACACCTTCCTATATGATTACATTACGGCTTCTACCTTTGTGAGGATGTTCGTGACCCTAAGTAATTTCGTGACGGTGATAGGAACATTT
Source organism: Trachurus trachurus (assembly GCF_905171665.1). Classification (NCBI taxonomy): domain Eukaryota; kingdom Metazoa; phylum Chordata; class Actinopteri; order Carangiformes; family Carangidae; genus Trachurus; species Trachurus trachurus. The sequence continues at coordinate 7,705,026 of NC_139906.1, forward strand.
ATGGCTCTTATTTTACCTTCTCTGTCTCTAAATTTTATTAATTCCATTAACTTCTCTAATTTCCCACAGTTTAGGCACCCAACCGTATCGGTATCGTGAGCGTTTTTTGTCCACTAGTAGCAGAATGTTTTAGTAGGTGGGTCCTCGTTTGTATCTATCATGGACATGCATGGGCATTAGCATGTGGGCAACGTGACTCACATCCTGCCCTTGTTTTCACTCTGTTTTGCTGATTGACACTTGATGATGCCAGCAAACTTAGCAGGGCACCACTAAAAGCAAGTAGAGGACTCTGAGTGGGGGAAAAATGGTCGTGAATAATGGTGGAGTGAATATAAATAAATAAAATAAAATAAACAGTCTATTGAAAAAGAAATGCACAACATATTTGTTTGACCTTGAGGATACAAGTCAAGTTATGGTTCACAAACACAATTCAGAACAGAATTTTTAATTGTTTGCAAGAAACCGCCACAGGGCATCTCAAACTAGTCCCCGGTCTTCCCTGCACAATCTTCTGAGCTGCTGTCCTTACCAATTGTTATTTAAATGCCTCACCATTAACATCTAACCCATAGAGAAATGCTGAATCTTATCTCCATGAACACCATTTGCCTTCACTTCCACTATGGCTGCCATTGATGGAGCGGAGAGTCTGGGTCCAGGGAAACAATAAGTTGACGCTAAAACTTTGTCTCAACTAATAAAATGCCTGGAGAAGAACTATGGGAACCATCATAACAAAGATAAATGTACTATTAGACCAATAAGTCTTGACAGGCCATAAAAGTTAAGATGTTATGATGATTTTAATCACTTTTGGGTGACTTTCCAGACATATTCAATAATTTCACCCCCTGATCCGTCTCATCCTTTTATCATTGTAATTTCTTGTTTGGTGACAGCCATAGATTAGAAGAAGGAAAATACCAATGTCTATGACAAAAGCTTCTTTTAGAAATTATTCTTGAATCTGGGCCCTCTGTCAGCTTCTACAATTGGTATCAGCAGTGTTCGAGGTTGTGCAAGAGCCTTCGGCATAACATAAAGAGAAATAACCTGGTGGTTGCATAAGCCTTTGTATCTTCTCAGAGTCTGAGCAAGAAGTTTCACTTTTTTGCCAAAAGGCCGAGTGCAAGAATCAGACCTTCAATGTCATGGGGAAAATTTTTTACTTACTTCACAAGCAAGGATCTAGAGATAGAGACTCATAGTCATTAGATGATGTTGTTTACCCTAAGGCAGATGTCTGATTACACAACTGAGAGTCTGAACCTCAAAGTTGTAACTTAAAGTCTCTGTCGGGCCAGAATTAAATAGTCTTCATCTAGTAAATTGTCAACAGGCAGTAGAAAACAATATGCACAATAATGAGTCTGACAGTTTTTGTGAATACTTGATTATTTCTTTGACTTGGTACATACAGTAGCTTGTTGAACGGCGGCTGAGATAAATCAGTGCAATGCAACTCAAGGGCATACATGCTAATAGACAAAACATGTGCAAATTAAGAAAGAGACACTCATCAATTTGACATCAGCAAATACAGAAATGTACCGCAAGCTGCTGAGATGAGTGTGGGGACACAAAAAATTGATGTGGTTGTTGTTCAATACTCTGTCTTCTTCTTTTCTTTTTTTTAAAGAATACACAAACAACAAGGGGAAAAAAACTTTTCATTTCAGCTCATTTTCCAGAAACACTTGTGAGGAGGTGACTCCAATAACTTCACAGGTCACAAAAGCATTGAACAACCAAGGCAGAGGTCAAGGAGTCAAAATAATCTCCCTTCAAAACAACGTCTCCTTGACCTCGATGGAAAATGTCAAGAGGTCAAGGGAAGATGTGAAGGAGAATTCAGAATGACAACCACGCTGCAGTGAAAATCCAACAGCACTTTCACAAGGATTTTTTTTTTTACCGCCATTATTATTTGTAACACAAGGATAATATGTAATGCAGTGATTTTGGAAATGGATTCACATTGTTCTGAAGAAGATTATTAAGATAATATGCTGGCTCTATGTGAGACATCTAACCAGATGAAGATGTTTTCTTTATTTGCATGTGTGCTCTGAAGTTGCAGGACAGTGTTGAGCTCTCTCAGCTACAACCAATGATTTTCAATGCATATTTAGTCTCACTGAATTCTCTACATGTTTTCCTGAAAAGTCTTTTCTCATTTTGTGGGCCATTTATTTACTGCTGGCAGTGCTGGAGCAGAGGCAGCAATTGCAATAAAAAAGGGATTTCTTTTTTTTTTTTTTTTTTTTGACAAAGCGCTCTAATCACAGTTTATATATGATTACAGCATTTGCCAAATTAGTCTGATTGCAATGCCTTTTTCTGGAAAAAATATGGCTGTGATCTATATCATAGTCAGACATTTCATCCTACACATGAGGGCTTACATTTCTGATTCAAATAAGTAACTTGAGTCATGCTGTACAAAGCACATACACTGCTTTAATTCAGTTTTAAAAGAGTAAAAAAGAAGCATGCATCTTTTAAGCTTTCAATGAGGAATCAATAATTGATCAAGGACAGTCCACTCCAGACTATCAGTTGAGGAATCTGGGGAAATTTGCACTCCATCAATTGTCAATGTCACAGGTTAATGTGCAGGCTAATAGTTCAACGAGACTGCAGAGTGCTGAGAGGAAGCTTGGTGTTTCCCTTGAACGAAGCAGTGCGTTGCGTTGAGCTGTGCGAGTCTCTGCTCATTTTGCTTGTAAATTAACTCTGAATGAAGCAATTCCTCAGAGATTGACTGTAGAGGATGAGGAGTATTAGCAGCAGCTGGAGGAGGAGTAAATGAGCAGCGGTCTGATTTCTACAAAGAACAGCTGGGATTCAGCAGTCAGAGCACTTTTTTTTTGCATTTTTTACAGCAATTAAGCATTTTGTTATATTGTGGATTCCTTTTAAAGTGTGTGTGCTGTTGCTTTGAAAACTGAATTCGATTTACTGATCGGTCCAATTCAGTTCTAAGGCAGAGAATTAATAAGGCATTGTAACCTGTGAGGTGGTATTGTTAACAAGAAATCATTGATGAGGCTCAGTAATGAGCTAAAGCCTCACCAATTTGAAACGGAGGAGACTGAGGTTTTGTTTCAGAGAACAATCTTAGCTCAAACGTTACATCTCATAAGCAGGTTGTTGCACTGGCTTTCTATCACACCCCATGCATGTTTAACTTTGCATTTGTATCAGCTGCATGTTTGTGTGCGTATACTATGCATAAATCCATACAACAACACACCTTTAACTTCTGAGTGATGCTGACAGAGTACCTACGGTGTTACCATCATCTTTTCTTTGTGCGTGTGCCAGATAAAACATGCACAAAATCAGAAGCACATCTTCAATTTCCATCTTGTTTCATTACTTCCTCTCTTTGCTTCTCTATTTTTGAACTGTACGGGGGAAAAAAAACAACAACTCATCCTTTGCCATTCAGATGCATCTGATCTTTCTTTAGAAGCATCTGATACTCCTTTACACAGATCAAACTCAGATCGGTAAACAGACAGAGCAGGTTGACTGAAGCGAGGGAACACAGCGGGTGTGTTTGCTCACAGCTTTTGCCATCAAACACACCAAGGAAACAGCATCCTGCTGGCTGTGCTTCCTGCAGTCTCCCAGGTGGTGAAAATCATTCAGATCCTCTGTCGCGTCGAAGACAAAGATATCACAGCGCTTCCATCCGATACGTGTCTCTGGCATTAGTGGAAAGCAGCCAACTCTTCATGCCAGAGTGCACAAAAAAGAGTGTTATTTCTCACACCTCTGTGTATCAGCACATAAGTTTGTGTTTTTTTCACAACTTGTCAACTTACTTGTCAGTTATTTCTGTGACAAACACAAACCTTTTGCCGAGTATGTGATGCTCTCGTCTAATATATTCACCTTAAAAACGGCACAAAAAGGAGGCAAATAGGCAGTGTGCTCTCCTCTCTCTGCACAACCGGTGAAAACACAGGAGATAAAAGAAAAGAAAGAACGAGAAGAAAGGAAGACAAGGATGCGGCAATAATTTATTGATGTTAAACTGCTAAATTTTATATGTGAATACTGGGGAGTATTGCTGAGGTAGACATGGAATAGTTGAAAGATCCCACTGTGGCCTCGCTGACATGTAAGAACGAGGAGTCATGTGTTTCTTATGAATAGTAACATCTATTCCCTGGGTGATCAGTGAAGCCGATTCTTAATTTACCTTAAAGCGGAAAATCTGAACATCAGTATGTCGTCAAACATCGTATGGCGTGTTGGCATCCTGCTGTTAAGATGTGGAGCAACCTGGTTCAAGGTCAGCTATCATTGCAGTGTCTCTGAGTAATTCATGAGCATAACTCACAACTGCACTAGTGAAGTATCTGCAGTGAGGAGCATTGGCTAACCATTTAATTAGAAGTTTGTATGGAAAGCATTGTTATATAGTTCAATATGCCTAAGCAAATGCTGTATAACATTTCTTTTCTTAAATTTTGATAAGTAAAATCACCAATATTGTGTAAAATGTGATCCGGTATTAAAAAGATTTGCCAATAAACAAACAATTTGAGGGGTGTATCCCCCTGCCATAATAAATGTGCTGGTGTTGTAAATGTGTTGTGTTTTATAGTACCTCACCACACGGATTTATGGACTAAAAACTATAGATATAACACGATAACAGTTTGCTGTAGTTACTGTTACTCACCTTCTCTCCGGTTCAGCTTGGCAAAACCTGGCCCGTGGCTGCTGGACAGCTGTGAGGAGCTCCTGAACGATGATGGCAGCAGATTCGACACCAGCGGACTGTGACACGCCTCTGTAAACCGCAGACAAGGAGGAACAGCTGATTAAAAATCAGGACATAATTTGCAGAAAATGAGACGCTGCTGCTGAAAACTGTGCTCCTTCGCTGCACAACGAGTTGCCTCACAATGAGAATGGCCCTCTTCAATTTCAGCTCTGAAAATGAGAATGTCTGAGATTCCTGGAGCCTAATCCTCCATTATCAGGCCTTATATTAGCCTTGTGTAAACAGCTTTTTCAACTATAATGAGAAACTGCTGCAGAGTTAATGCATTGTGTCCTAACTGCCGGAGGAGAGGAAGCACATTAATGAGACAACCTGGCCACTGGTGGAGTGGATCAGTGACATCAGAGGAGGCTTTTCATACCTCTTACACACGGATGGTTAGTGATTTTTGCAGTATATCCGTACTGTATCTTTGCCCTCTTTTGAACTGATTTACTGACACAACTGCACATATCCAAAATACAAACCAGATATGTGTAGTCTTCAAAAACATATATACATTTGTGAGCATTTTCATGTTTGATTTATCAAATGAGTTGAATTATTCTTGTAATCCACTACAGTGCCAACTTGAACAAGCCAGTCGAGTCTTCAGCTGAATCTCGCCATTGATAACAGATGCTTAACTGAGAGCTGAGGCATATCTTGGTGAGATTATATAAATGAAAGATCCGATGCTGTCTTTATCTTGTTTAGTTGAGATTTAATCAAACTTGGCCTCACTGCTTTGATCCCATTTCTGCCCATCGAGGGGAACTTACCCAGAAAGTCTGACTTTGTCTGTCTTTCATGAGACTTGGCTTTTATCTGGCTTTTGTTCACTGTTGTGTTTTCTTTGCACAATGCTATGAGTAATAAATCAGTGTTACAGTAATAGCTATGGATGGACTATCATTATGGGTTAAAAAGTTGTTCACAGATGCTTTGAAAACCTGAAATAGCAATGTTTCAATTAGAAAGTGATATGTTTAACATTTGTTTATACTTGGAAAATCAAAGTCCAAGTGCTTGATGCTATGAAAAAGATAAATAGTCAGAGGCATTATGCAATGACAAGCAAAGCATACAGTAAGATTGGCCAGTAGCCAAATACATCTAAATTTGCTGTAATGACAAAATAAAACAACATATAAAGCTTATGAAAACTGAAATTAGTAGCCTAACAGCTTGAGTACCCTGCTTTAATTCTGAGTCCTTGTTAAAATTTTAATATCCTGGTCTGCAAGCCTTCAGTAGGTCAACATCTGAGCACTTTATCTTCAAACAAAACACACTATTCAGGGAAACAACTGAGGATACTAAAGAGAAAATTTGTCAATGAGGATTTTCATTTGTAGTCATAAGCCAATAACGTAACATTATTAAAAACCTAACAGGTCTTCATTTTTAGTATAGGGAAGCAGAGGGTTGGCAGGAAAATTTGGTGGAGGAAGTCAAAGCATGGTAAGTCAAAGAACAGATTTGTTTACATTATTTTAGCCACATACTGTAAAGGTTTACACCTTCACCAAAGGAAACTTCATACTCTGCAACATCTGTAACATCAACCCCCAGCGAGACAGTTACCGTAACACAACTTAAAAACTAATCTAAACTGGTAAGAAAAAAAGGAATAAAGTTATAAACTACTCAATTTATATTTCCGTGTCTTGACTTAACGGTTAAGCTAACGTTAGCTTTTGTTTCATCTGTCACTTACTGTATTTAACACTGCTTTTTGCGAGCGGTTGGTTGCTCCGTGGTCCACAGAGCTTGGCTGGATACTACATCAACTCAACCGGCTCAGACCTCGAGTTTTACTGAATAAACCGTAAAATAAAATAAAAAATAGTGCAGAGAGACGTGAGACCACCGGAAGTAGTTACACTTGACCTGTTAAGTTCACGAGCTTGCTTCTTCTCAGCTCTTTGCTACGTAGTTTTGTGTTAGCATAGCAACGTACGTGTAGCAACAAACGCGTAGCAACCATAGACTGTAGCAACGAAGCGACCTGGTTTCTTTCTGGTTTCTTTCAGTTGCCGCTGCTAAAATGTAAGTTTTATCGTAATATTTGCCATGTTACTGAAAGAGAGTAACTATTTTAGCTCAGAATAGCAAAACGATTGCTCACTCAGTTGTTGAAATTTTATGGAAACATCATGTAAGTTTGGTTTTACTGAGATAACGTTAGGGTGCGTAGGTTTAATATTTAACAGGCTAACGTTACGTAGCTAACGTAAATAGGATTTTTTGTTGTTCACCCGAATATTTTCTAATATAGAATTATTTTATGGGATATTTGTATGTGTGTACAGTATGTGTCAAACATTAACCTTATTTTTGTTAGAACAAAATAACTTTGGAAGTTGAACTAGAGAGTAACATATTATATTTTGGAATTTTATCCTCACTCAAATTGATGTTGTACAGCATAACTTCAATAATATGAGAATATAATATAATGAAAAGAAAAACAGACAATAACAGCCTGTTTGTAAATGCAGGGCAGGTGAAGAGGATCCAACAAGTCCAGCAGATGATCAGACTTCCAGCTCCATTTCCAGCAAGCTGAACGTACATGGCCAGTGAAACAGATGGATGAACTATCTACCTTGGGGTAGGGTTGTGCCAGTCTTTTGGATTGGCACCGACTTGAACACACATCATACACACAGTTGACCCTGACTCATCAGACTCTGACAGATCAGTGCTCTATCTGATCTGCACAAACACAGTTGACTCTGACACATTTTGGACTGACTGCAAATCTACTTGAACTGTGGGAAATCCCAAACGAGGGTGGTTTTCTTATGTTTGAAATAATTTCATACTATTATATTGTTTGGTGCTCACCAGAGTGGCGTTTACTCACACAGCAGTTGGTGCTGCTCACATGAAATTTGTTGCTATTGTTGATATACTGAGGCTTTTATTAATGGGCTTTGGAGTAGTGATTATCTTGCTGTTATACCAGTTGTTCTTGACCAGTGTGCTGTGGATTTTTATAATGCAACTGCCAATATTTTTATGAAAGAAAAATTTAGTTCTGCCCCCAAACCATGTGAAATCAGGGCCAGTCTGTTAACCCAGTCTATTTTGTGTCACCAGGGCTGTGCAAGTTTTCTTTCTCCCTTTTGAAATTGATTTATGTTTCCCAAGTTCACCCTCTTCCTCTTACAGCTGTACGTGCACATTAACAACACATTGGGTCAACTTTAGACATCCCTCTGAGCCAGTGTCCACTAGGGTCAGAGTGACATGAATTTTAGTCATCAGAGTGTGTGAGGCTCTGTGTGGATACACGGTCACAATTTCTTGTGACCGTGCAGCTGCAGTACAAGGGCACTGTGGACTAGAAAGTAGTACAATAAAAAAAAAAAAGATGTTTGTGGTGAAGGAACGCAAAGTTTGACGCACTCAACTACTTGACCAGCCAAAAATGGGGTTAGGATTCTGTTTGTTACACTAAGTACCACAGGAATGATAAAAGCAGTAAACATGATTTTGCAATAAGAGAACCTGTTCTCTTTCACTGTGCACATGAGAAATGATCTTTTTATGAAAAGATAATCTCCCGTAAAACCATGACCTTATTCTGGTGCAGTGGCTGACAGAAAGAGGCGAGTTATGTTGAAAGTAGTGCTGCAACATGCTCCTGTAATGAACTTATGTTACTGTAGCTGCTGAGATGCGCAACGTGAGCAACTATCTAGGAAATTACACACATACTACCCGACTCCGAGCTGTGCATAATCATGTGTGGAAACGCAAACATTATGCAGTGGATAGTCAACTGCCCTTGGTTTGAATTGTTGGCTCCATTTAGCTTTTTCTCTGAGATATTTTTAAGCACTCTTAACATTTTCGCATTCAGCCTGCCAGTTTTAACACACTCTTAACATGCTGCAGAAGCATTTCAGAGGCGCGCAGAGGACTGAGTGTTATGGTTGCTAATGGAGTGTTAGGCCAACAGCCCTTGGCCTAAACACAGATATTGTGAATCATTAGTCTTCCCCACCTTGTCAGCTTTCACATTCAAAGCTCTGCAGGTTGGAAAGCATTAAGGACAGAAAAATGCTCTGAGGACTCTCAGTATTTGGAACATGCATGACATGTGTTTTAAACATTACTCATCCAGAGGAGTGAGCTCCAACAGTACACTCTTGTTTATCTTCTCATTCCCTTCCCATATCTCTCCATCCGTATCATCTGCTTCATAATCTCACTGAAATAGCAGTCCCCTCAGAGTTTACAGTTAAATCAAGCTGATGAGCATCTTCCTCCACTTCAATAAACAACAACAATGAGACAATTTACAGGTTCACAGTTCCTTAAGAGTCATGGACAGCCATGAGCATAATCATCACACCTCAACCATAAAAGGTTGTTTCAAACTAGCACAACCTCAGTCCACATTTTGAACAAGAGCTGCTCAGTGTACATTTGCTCTGCCAAGGTGACTAGATCTATACAGTACGTGTATATATACAGCAATGAACTGTGGCTTGTTTCCTGCTGCCAATGCATCATTTAAGTCAGATTTAATAAGAGGAGGGTGAGAGTAAGAGTGAAGGAGCAGCATCAATAGTGTATGTCCTGTACATTTACCTTATATTTTTGGTATTTGGATGACGTCATCCAGAGTGACATTTTGAACAAAACCCTCATACTCAGGGGTGAAGAACTTCCTGATGTTGCATGCAGTAATAATAATACAGGGATCTAAGGATCTATAATTAAGACCATGAAAGCAGTCACGGGTACAGTAACTGAAATAATTAATCTGTGAACCATGCCTCCCACTCCTCAAGACCTTTGTGGACCCAGGAGAGTCTTGTACATCTTGTGCTGCAGTGTGTTATGTTGAATTTCATTTCCTCACATTGGTTTTGAAGCAGAAGGCTATACCAGACTGGTGGCTCGTTCAGCTCAGGTTGTCGGTGATAATTATTTAAGTGATGAAGAGAAAATAGAAACCGAAATGTTCTCTGCACCAGCACTTTGACGGAGGATATTTTAGACGTATGTTGCCTGACGTTAATGGGGCCTCTAAATTGACCTGGTGCCATTTATCAGACTGTATTTCATCAGACAGGTCTGGCTGTTTTCGCTCTGAGCTGCCTGCCTTCCTCCCAGCATGCCTCTCTGGCAAGGACTGTTTGTCTAACAGCTGCCGAGCTGTGAGGATTACTACATGAATGCTGAAAAACAATGTTTCCAGCCTGTAATCTGCCAGTCTTAAATGTACCTGCACATGTTGATATTTTTGTGGGTTGTGTGTCGGCATGTGCACGGTAATCGGTTACGAATTATTACCTAGGATTTAAAAAATGGCACGTTAGAGCACAGTCTAGCGTCGGATCAAACTACCGGTACATAATCATGCCATGGTTCAGGTTTTTCGTAGTGTTAAACAGTTTGGGATAAAACAACATGGTTTTCTGCTGTGTAAAACTAAGCATTTTTGGATCGAGCCGCGGACTTTCAAACCTTTTACAAGAATCCGTGGTGGTTCCCTTGGGGAAAGCCGTAGGGAGGGAGACGATAGGTATCATCAAGTCTGCTAGAAAATACAAACATTCTGAAACCTTCCAAGTTATTTCCTGAGACGATGCGAGGCAGAGAGGAGCGTAGTCGCCAAAATGTAGTCTGGACTATTAAATAAGCACTGCTAATGACTGAAAAAAAAAAAGGTTTCCCCTCTGCGTCATTATATTTTTAATTAAAGTTTTGGTTACTCGAGTAAGACCAGGTTAGGTTACTCGGTTAGAAAATCACTCGAAATGCCCATGCCAAGTTGTGTGTTGCTGTTGGCAACAGCTGTAGCCACAGGCGTTTTTATGTTATCAGGTTGTCTGCCCAACCATCTCAATATTATGAAGGAGATACCTTGGTAACACCTTAAGGGAATTTGGTGCAAATGCTCACTTGGACTCAAGGATTAAGTGATTAAAGTTTAGTGATGAACGGTCAAAAGTAAAGGTTGACATGGCCGTATTTCCTGTAGCTTGATCTGGTGGAGGTCACTGAGGTGTGCAACCACAAGGCAGAACAGTAGTTCTAGTTGTGAATTAAGGATTTCTGTAGCTTGGCTTTTCAGACAATGCCAGTCAGTAACTCAATATACCATTTGCATAAAATATACAGTGCATAACTGAACACACATACTGTATCGTAAACAGAAAATAAATAAACTGCCCTTAGAGCAAATTCCAACGTACCAATATAGGTGTGTTTGTAAACTCGCTGATTACAAGCAGCAAAACACACAGAGAAAATAAAACCAAAAAGGAAAAAAGTCCAGCTCAAGTTCCTGATGGTGTGGTACACAGATTTAAAATCCACAGAGCTTCTGGTCTGTGCGGGAACTCTCTGTAGTGTCCTCCCCTGCTGGGAGGCTCTGACCTGATCTGTATGGTGGAGAATCTTAACGCTCGCAAACGTGTCAGCACTCCATGCAGGAAAATTGTAAGCAACAAGGGAAGGCATCAAGTGTGCTTGTGTTCACTGATGCATGTCCTACTCAATGTGTGCTCACTGGCTCACCCACATTTAATTTAGGACAAGGGCATTCAAAAACATAAGTAGCACCTTGAGAAGCACAACCACCTTTTATAGATTTAAGTTTAAGCATCTGGCAGCGTGCCTCTACCCTCCCCCTCTTCTCTTTTAGAGGAGTGATAACATTTAAACTTCCTGCAGTTTACTTCAGATCCACGGCAACTTCAGAAACTCGAGCTTCATTCCAGCTTTTTTCCCCCCTCATTTCCCCTATATTGCATAGATTATTCTACCATTTTGATCACCAAATCGCGAGGCTCTCTTTTGGAAATCTCTTCTACTCTGAAATTGCCAGGTTTAACTTTCATCCCATCTACACAGGCAGAAAACTGAAACCCCCATGGCTGCAATGCTGGAAAGGTTAGAGAATCTGGCTGGTGAAGAGAAAGTCACAGACTTTAATCACCAGCCTGGCAGGAAAAGTACAGCAGATATTGTGCCCTTGAACAAGCTATTTGAAAACTTTTCCAGCAAACTAGTGTTGGAATAAAAAGGAACAAAACGACTGGAAGAGCAATGCATTATCTGAAAGACATTAAATCATTTTTATAACTGTGCATCCAGTGCATTTATTGGTATAACGTCTCCAAAAACTGCTGGTATAGCTACTGGTTAGTGAGATTAACAAGAATGTGATTTTATGTCACAGCAGGTGACTAATGCTCATTTCATACTCATTTTACGTTTTGTCATTTCAGCCAAGAAACTCCTCAGGCTCTCCCCATTAAGTCCAATCACAGCAGAAAACATTGTCCAGCCCCTTGGTGAGAAAGAGTGAGATAGTGGGTTCAACAAGAGGGGCCTAATTATTTCAGATTCACTGCAACAGCAGAAGAACACTTGCTCTTCACAGTGATGATGACTGCATCTCTTTACCCGTGCTGTTGCCGTCCTGAGGCCAGCTGGTTCTTTGTACAACACAGATTTTTTTTACAACAACCCATCACGTGTGCTCATTTAACTTTAACTGGCACTGCAGTAGCCTAAATTATACATAAACATCGAAGACAGACGGTATGTGTGTGTATGTGTGTGTGAGGGAGTGCCCGTGCAGGTCAGTGACACGTGACCACTTCACTGCCAACGGCACTTCTGCACTCACAGTTCATTGCGTTACGGCTTCTGCCCCGATGAGTTGTTGAAACACAATCACCTGTTGGAAAGTTTTGCAGAAGTTTCACACGAACACATTTCGGAAGTGGTGACTGAAGCTGTGTGTGTGCGTGCGTGTGTGTGTGTGTGTCTGTGTGTGAAGGACAGACTCCAATGCTTCAACCTGCAATCTCAAGTTCACACCCTGAGTCGGCTATGTCTGCTTCACTGATCTTCAAAACTTAGATTAAATAGTGTGAAATCTTACACCCCCTTACCTTAGGTGCTTGCAATACATTTATGTGAATTATAGCTGGATGTTTATTTTCTCTTTTTTTTTAGAATCAGCATGTAAAAATATACTACTGACCACCTAGTTTATGATGAAATTAATTAGGAATCAGGACACCACTTTAAGAAACTGCCAAATATTCTCACTACCGTACAAGTTATGTTGTACGATTCTAGCTGCAGTCTGTGTTTTAGTGTGTTTGAGCTCAGCACAACACTTCAATAAATATGCAGAGCTTTGCTTGTGCATATTTCACAATGTTTCCTTCCACGGAGCAACAAGAAATTAACGTGTAATGATGGTGGCAGTGATATTTTTTATTGACATAGTCATAAAGCTGAGCAGATGTTGCTGAAAAATCATCTTTATCACATTTAACGTGATCTGCATTAGTTTTTCTACTACTGCAAAACACGACCCAGAAGATGGAACATCTGGTTCTGGTTCTGGTTATCGTCAATGTGTTAATGATTTTTCTCTCATTTGTGATGTGACAAATTGATGTTTTTCTCAGTATTGGGGGAGATCGTTAACTTGTTAACAGCTGTGACATTCACCTGGTATGCATGAGACTACAGACTTTAAAGATCCTTCATTGTTACATAGTGCAGTATTTAGAGATTTACTGCCATCAACAGTCAATAACTAGACTCAATATTATCAATATATTTACAATGTGGGGCCTCATTAGGGAAGGGTTTTCTCACCTCTGACCTGTGGTTTTGTCACTGCGACGGCTCTTTTTATATATGTGTGTGAATTTGAAAACAGTCATTAATTATACATTCAGTACAAAAGTAGAAATTGATTTTTGATGCTTTTTTAGAATTGTCTTTTGAGTAGATAGATACCACATTATCCTCTCTCTCTGTTGAGGTCACAGTCTCCGCTTTTAATTGTTGCCTCTGAGCCTCTGTGAGGCTGCTAGTTCTCATTGTAAAAAAAGTCTTTGTGTTGTAACAGTAATAACCTTAATGTGTGTCTAACTATGCCGCTCTGGGTCATTGGATTGGAGGGAACTGGGCCTGGAAAGTCCTTGAAAAGTCTGGTCAGCGAGTCGCCGCCAGCTGCAGGGCTGCAGTTTTGTAAAACGACTCTGATCCAAAGTACCATAAAATTCAGGTGAAGTGGGAAAAAGTTTTACAAATGGTTTGGCACTGGAGGAACTGCAGGTGTGCTCCACTCTTCCACCTCATTAACTGAGTCGTTAAATTGCTCGTCAGATGCCTTATCTCTGTTGCATCTTAAAGTTTTGGCATGGACCAAGCTTTGTCCTGCCTGCGGTGTTTCAGTGTCAGCTACCATATTTAACAGCAGTGACATTTCTTATCCACTCACATTTACCTAGACAATACATTTGATCTAATTACCCCTTGTGGCTGCCTGGAGAGAGAGAGAGAGCAGCTGGTCATTTACAGTCTAAAGAAATGTGGAGGCAGCTCGGGTATGTAGGTGTTTTGTTAAATTATGCCCAGTATAAGCCTCAGAAGTAGATTCCTGCAAATACAGAATATCGTATTAGCTGAATTGTGAAAGCACCATCTCGGCTCGACTCGGCTCCTCTTGAAATGAATGTTAGGAACAGTATTCAACAGTCAGCAGCCTCCATTAGAGCTACATTAAGTTAATGTATTACACCCAAGACAGTGGCAATGAATAACAAGTCATTCACTGTGGCACAATGTGTTGCAGGATAAATGTAAACAGCATCGAGCACAGAGGGAAAACGTCCATCAGTCAGAAACAGCTGTAGCATGAGAGGTATGGAGAGTCCTTCTCTTCATCACAGTTTATTTCCTCCTCTTCAGCTTCATCATCGTCCTCATCTTTCTCCTTTTTTTTCCTAATCGTCATCATCATCATCATGATCATTAACATTATCATAATCTTATTCTTCCACATGTTCTTATCCTCATCATCATTACCTACGTTTTTTTTCTTCACCACATTGATCATCATCGTCCTCCTCTGTGTTTGCTCTTTCTTTCTCATCACTTTCTTCATCATTTTGTTTTTAGTCATCATCCTCTTCTCCACCTTTATCTTCATCATATCCATCCTGTACTACATCTTCAGTCGTAACATCTTCATCATCATTATCATGTTCAGAATCACAATTATCTTCTTATTCTTTTCATCTGTTACACTTGCTTCTTCATCGCCCTCTTCTTCACCTTCTTCTTCCTCTTCTTCATCCTGTTTTTTCTCCTTTTCAAGCATTTTCTCTTCCCCTACATCTTCTTCCTCCTCTTCAATATCTTCATCTTCTTCATCCTCCTTCTCTTTTTCATCTCCTACTCCATTATCTTCCTCTTCCTGTTCTTTTCCCTCTTCTTCTTCCTGTTGATCCTCTTCTCCTTCCTTCACGTCAACCTCTTGATCTTCTTCTTCCTCTTCATCTCCGTCATCTTCCTCCTCCTCCTGTTCTTTACCCTTCTCCTCATCATCACAACCATCTCTCCTCTGACTACACTCCTCTTCCTCTTCATTTTCTTCTTCATCAACCTCATCCTCTTTTTCATCTCATACTCTTCTTCTTCCTCCCCTTCTTCATATTCTTCTACATCCTCCTTTCCATCAACCTCATCCTCTTTTTCATCTCCTCCATCTTCCTTCTCCTGTTCTTCACCCTCTTTGTTTTCCCCTTCATTTTTCTTCATCTTCTTCTTCCTCCTCTTCAACATCTTCTTCGTCATCCTCCTTCTCTTTTTCATCTCCTACTCCATTATCTTCCTCTTCCTGTTCTTTTCCCCCTTCTTCTACTGTCCATGCTCTTCTTCTTCCTTCTCTTCAACCTCTTGATCTTCTTCTTCCTCTTCATCTCTGTCATTTTCCTCCTCTTCTTCTTCTTCCTCCTCTTCTTCATCTTCTTCTGCATCCTACTTTCCATCAACCTCATCCTCTTTTTCATCTCCTTCATCTTCCTCCTCCTGTTCTCAGCCTCTTCATTTTCCTCTTCACCATTCTCCTCATCATCTCAGCCATCGCTCCTATGACTACACTCCTCTTCCTCTTCTTCTTCATCATCCTCTTCCTCTTTTTCACAATCTTCTTCAACATCTTCTTCTGCATCCTCCTTTCCATCAACCTCATCCTCTTTTTCATCTCCTTCATCTTCCTCCTCCTGTTCTTCACCCTCTTCTTTTTCCTCTACATCATCTCAACCGTCTCTCCTCTGACTACATTACATTAGATAGGAGCGTATTCACAGTAATGATGATTCTCCTGTATCTTCATCATCGGTGTCGGTGGTTTCTCTGTGATCCTTCACGAGGTGCTCAGTGCGTCTGCAGTGATTCCTGTGTCTCCTGTCAGTCCAAACCTGGACCCACAATGAGTGACGGCGTCCTCTGACCTTAGCGCGGATTGACAGATTCTTGAACCGACTACAAGTCATCTAAGGTTATGACAGGACCATGTGATAAACGAGTGTGTGTGTAGTGAGCCGGAGCTCCAGTGGGACTGGCCTTGAGCTCATATCAATGCATCACAAACTCAGATGGATGGACTGCAGGCCTCTGTCAGTTTTATCACTTAACTACTTGTCCCTGGGTTAATAAATCTAGATTCCTGACTGATGGCTCCAAGTTTACCCCGATGGCCGCCGCCGCCGTAACGTAGCCTTGACTTCATTGGATCGCATTTATGGCTCTCCGTCTCTGAACACACATTTTCATAAATGACACTAAAGAAGAAATATGAGAGGGGCTTCCCCCCTCAGCTTCCTCTCACTTTCCTCATCTCCGCTGTCACAAACTCCACTGTCTCATGAATCATAAATGACAGTGGGATTTTTGCAGGGAAATGCGTGACTCATCCAGACTAATTAGATTATATTCACATGTTTATCTTCCTCCTCGCAAGACATCAAGTTCATTGAAAAATAGCACATTGTCATTGTCCCTGAAATCAGCAGCACAGTCGATTTTTTTTCCATCACCATTGTCATTTATTTATTAATTTCACATTTTTTAAATGCAATTTTTTCCACCATAATATAAAATGTGATGTCAAATAATGTGATGAGAGCTTGGGAGCCACTGTGCTTTTGTAATTATAGTTGAATAATACACAAACTCAAAGGTTTTTCCCTCATTGTTATTACCACATGTTGATACAGGACAGCTTTCAGCTGCTGTATGGATCTAACAAAGAGGTCATGCCACTTAAAGGCAGGGTTGGAGAGCCTATTCTGGAGCATTTTTTTTTACAAAATTGTTTAAAATCCTATTCACACTCCAATTGCAACCAATTAATTGATACTTTTTCACAAAAATGAAAAAAGGTCAGTCACCTGTGCTACCGACAATCCTCTAAAATCCAATCATCCAATCATCTTGATCTGTTCAAGTTAATTGGATCATGATGTGTCAATCAAACTGCCATCTCTGTCCCTCCCTCCCTCCTCTACGCATACCGCTCTTGGTGTGCTAATCGTATGCACAATCAGAGTCTTCAATGAGTTACAATGCGGAAAAGACAACGGCAGCGATACAATTAATGTTCCACAGTGAAGTCTGTTACAGTTGGTGGCGATGTAGCTCTAAGCTGGATGTTGGATGGTTTATTATGATGTCAGGTGTTTTCTTTAACGTGACTGAGCCATGAGAAAAAGCTGGCAGAACGTTAGCGATGCTGCACAGTGACACGCGTCAGTATCGCGGAAAGCAGCGCCACTCACATCAGGGTTTTGCAGCTTCACCTCGATGTGAACCCAGTGCTGAACGAGTGTTGCGTGTTCCTGCGCTCTGGAGGCTTCAGAGAGATGTCTGAGGAAAGGGGCTTGGACTCAAAATGTGGCCTGCTAGTACTGTTTTTCCAGGATCTCCAACCCTACTGTACCATTAAAACCGTATACTAAAATAGTAAAAGTGTGTCTTACATTTACTGTACTGTACCCCTTTGCTGTATATAACCTAATGCACCAGATTCGACAGCCCAGCCGTCATTATTAGCCAACGATGCCCACTTCTCCAACCAGCTCACTGACAGAACCCCCACCTCCTCTGCCTCGTCTCTCCAGGCGCAGCACCTCATGACACATTCAGTTTTCAACTCGAGAACCTCTCTACTCGAAGACTGTGAGACGGTGAGTGGTGAGTCATTCGTTATCTAAACAGAACATGTGCGCACGAGCACATTATCCACACTTATAGGCATTTTGTGCACGCACAAACAACCACCACCACCGTGCTGCCTGGCATTCCCTCGCATCACACTCACTTGTGGCTACTTGCTTCCTATCTCAAGATGCACACACACACACAAGCACATGCGTCTGCACACACTCAGGGACACATGCACAGCCGCACAGGTTAGGGGAGCGGCAGCACTATCAGTCATTAGGCTGTGATTAGAACAAACACTCCACTGACTCCAAATCAGCTGAGAGAAGAGATAACAATCCCTCGGGGGTCTTATGTAAGCACACTGGAGAGACAGAGAGACAATTTAACATCATGCGCCTCCTGTGTGTCTCCAGCTGTGTGTGTGTGTGTGTGTGTGTGTTTTTTTTTCCTTTCTTTTTTTATCAGACAGACACAGCGTCCTGGAACCACACTTTACCTCATCACAAGCACTCTCTGTATGTTAGCCGTGACGAGCGCTCCTGCCTATTACCTCCTCCAAGGAGGTAATGTTTTTTCGCTGTGTCTGTTTATTTGTCAGCAGGATTGCACAGAAAGTACTGGACTGATTTTCACCAAACTTGGGAGACGGACAAATCCGTTAAATCCAGAGGCAGAGGATTGTTGTTTGACAGTGGCATTGGCTCACAAGTAGATGCTTCTGCATTTGCATAGAGATGTTTTTGCAGTGTGCAGGTAATTAGAGGAGATATGACAAGTTCTTGTGCACTGGACTTAATAGATCCACACTGTATGTGAGGGCCAATTATGCATTCAAAATTGTACGCCTTTGTAGAGTAAATGCAAACAGAGTGCATATGTTAAGTAGGAAGTCTGTGGAAGAAGAACGAGGGAAACTTTTACACCCATCATAAAAATCATTAATTAAGAGCCCCTGTCTGACTTTACTGCCCCCTCATGGTTGTATCAAAAGAACAGTCTGGTAAGAACTAAAAATACATACAGCACCGTCTCCAAAACCACCCTCCACTCACTATGTTGTACAATGTGTCCAGATGTATTGGCCACATTCAGACATTTCCACAAGCAAACAAAATGTCACTACTTTTTTTTTACTAACAATCCCATAATGCAGTGCAGTGCATATTAGAGATTAATGCATTATAATTAATTTGAAAACTGTTAATGGTGATTATTGAGATTTCACCCTGAAATTTTGCCTTTTAAAATGCAGATTCGTCTGAGCCTCTTGTGTGCAAGAAAATTCTGATTATCATTGTAAATGAGATCATTGTGACTCCCTGTTTAAACCAAGTATATATCAGTTTGCTGACCTCATGCAACTTTGAGTATGACCCCGTCCAACTGCAGCCTGAGCTGAGGCTTAATCAGCCAGAATAAGTGGGAACATCTACATAGGTGTAGCAGACATTTACATAATGGATGAAAAATAACTTTTTTATCCACTATAAGACCAAATCAGAACTTGTGGTTTTTCCCTTATTGAACCTGCCGTAGATTTCCCAAAATCGCTGTTGGCAAATCAGTGCAATCTTTCAATAAGTGATGCTGCATCTACCTCGGTCTTCTAATGAGACATCAACCATATCGCCACCATCTCCTCCCTCCACCTGCTCCGCTCTGCTGCTGCTGCTGCTGCTGCTGCTGCTGCTGCTGCTGCTGCTGCTGCTGCTGCTGGCTTTACATGCTCAGTCCTGCTCAGCTCTCTCTGCTCTGATGCTCCACAGCCGTAACTTCATTAAACCGCATTTCTATGCAGCATATCATTCCCTCTGTGAGCTCAGCGATCGTGGACAAATCCCACC
The DNA here is from genome assembly GCF_905171665.1 of Trachurus trachurus. Classification (NCBI taxonomy): domain Eukaryota; kingdom Metazoa; phylum Chordata; class Actinopteri; order Carangiformes; family Carangidae; genus Trachurus; species Trachurus trachurus. The sequence goes on from NC_139906.1 coordinate 7,724,673, forward strand.
GCTAAACTGCAGCCGATCTCTGTCACACACGCAATCACCTGAAGGCAGTCACAGGTGCCGACTGAGCCACTGCTTCAGTGTATCAGGACAAAATGACACAAAGTGAACCGAGCAGCACAAATTAGCTCTATTTGTTGCTGTGTTCGCATTTAAATATACAATATAGTGTATTTACTGGTTAACTCATCACTTTTAGATTGATGAATAAGTAATTAAGTTGAGTCATGTGATGGGAGGCAGGTGATACAGTGTCTGCAGGAAAAGGTATCAATAGATAATGAACCTGTGAGTTGCACTAACTGTTCCTTCATTACCATCCACATTTAATTAGCTCCGCAGCTTGCTGACTCAACCACTCTGCACATCTGTACAGTATCTATTGCAGGGACATCAGCGCTCCTTTAAAAGGTAGAATATATGCAACGTTCTGCATATTTTATCTGCAGCACAGAAAAGACAGAGTTTGTTGATCCTCTCTAATGACTCCACAATGGCTTTTGCCAAGTGCTGGAAGTTCTGGCTCTCACCTGCAGCAACAGTATTATATGACTTTCCATCATGATATAGATGTGTCTGTTGAGTATCCAATGCAGGTATCTCTAGTGTGATACCCCTGTTCATAATCAAGCCAGCAGCGAAGGCTCAGACCATTTATTTAGTTTCAACAAACACATGACACTTTCAACCAGAGAACACCCCTTTTTCCTACATTTTGTTTTTGATCTGACGCATCTGACCTGTATCTTCAGCAGGTAAACAGCTGTTCCTGATAAAGTGCTCAATACGTGTAAATCCACAAAGGATTTATGTAATTTACAAAAACATTGCTGCCACCCATGCATAATATAATGCAAGTTACATAATCATACATCTTTTTTTTTTGTTGACATTTACCTTTATTTGACTAATGTCTAAAGAGTCATATGCAGCTCTAACTCCACATGAACTGAAACGCTCTTTCTTTCTTCTTCCCTGAGGACTCTTCTTGGAGAAACAATACTGTCCGTGGTAGATTTGTCAGTTAATCAGTGGGCTCAAACATCCTGTCAAACACTGGCCTCCAACCACACCACCCACCACTTCCCCTAAATAAGCACACGGCCATCTCAGTGAGCGAGCGGGGGTCACTGCGACCGGCTGCAGAAGCAGCAACAGAAACATCTGCCCTCTTGTGACGTTTCTTTTTTCTTTCTTTTTTTTTTACCTCCTTTGTTCACTCTGACAAATAGCTGGAGTCAGACCTTGCCTGTAGCACTGGCTCAGCACTAGCACAAAGTCAAATAAAATCTGGGGAGAGGTCTGGGCATCTGAGATTATTAAATGGATGATGTAGTGTATGTTTGCTCTCTTAAGAGGAGGAAAAAGGGTTTCGAGCAATACTTATTGATTTGAGAGAGACAGCGGCGTTTTCTTTTCTTTTTGGTTATGGCTTGTGAAAGGCACTCTGCTGAGTCCTAACCATTTCCTTCAGGGCAAAGAAATCTCTTTATCTCTCTTATTTTACCCCTTCAAAGCCCATAATGCCAGTGTGTGTCTCTCTCCAGCAGCTGTTGTCTGTCGAGGGGAATATGAGCCTGATGAGGTAATACCTACCATCTATCTGTCCCCCCACTCTCCTCACCCCGACTCACTTAGTGGTGTTTTATTTTCTCAACTATTTAATGAATATTATTTGCCCACAGATGTTGACTCCAAAATTCAATTGAGCACAGCATCAGTCTCATCCTGGATAAACATTTATCCTCTGACAGCCACTTTATGAGGCTGTGTTAGCAGCATTTCCACTGTTTTGACAGTGTTTGGCACATGCAAACGGCTCCAATGTAAAATGATCCCTCTGTTGACATTTCCATCAACACAGTGTACGATGCAGGATACCAAATGTGCCATCAATGATGTATGAGCTTTTCGGGCGGCTAGTTTTTTTGTCTTTGTCTATTTTTTCTTCATTTTCAATTGCAGTTGAAGTGATGACAGTTTTTATACATAATTATATGTTCCACATTCTTTCAAATCCCCGGTAAAGTTCATTATGCAGGGAAATTAGTGGAAAAATATGAAGAGAAAAATAATATTGAAAGTACGAAACATCCCTCCACGAAAGAATATGAGGAAAAAGGAGGAGTTGTTTTGATAATGAATTATTTTAAAAATCACCTTTTTAGCCCAAAGTTTGATTTCTTAACCCACTGGACATTTTCTGTGCACAACAACCATCAGCATCAAAGAGAAAAAATAATAAAAATACAACATGAAATAAGAATAAAATCATGAAACTACTCCAAACTTCTCCAGTACAGATTCCCCTCCTTCACCTCCAAACACTTTATATTGCAACCACTGACTTCTGCAGCCTGTGCAGCTCCATTGGAGCAGGTGGGGCTCTGAGTGCCTTGCTTGAGGGCAACCTTTTAAATAGGCTCAGGAGGGAGAAGTGTTTTTCATTCAGCTTCCCCACACACATGCTCTTCTACACCGGCTCCCTCTGCTTCATTAAAGTGCAGCGTGTGGGAAATCTCTGCATAAATGTATGAAAAGAAATCAATGAACACATGTTGTTGAGCATGTTTCCTCAATCCAGATGCTTTTGGAAAACAAAAGGCTCATTTGCATTAGTTAATTCACAACATGCTCAACTAAACACTGAGTGATTTTTTGCATGAGCTCAGGAACTTCACACTTGTTCCTGCTGCACATGAGCTCCACTTTCTTTTTAAACATTTACAAATCAACATAAACTGAGCAGCAGCGGCTCCACAACTCCACATCAGATCCCCGCTGTCACACAGAGTAAAAAAAAAAAAAATCCGACCACACTCACCTCCTCTCGTTTCCCCGCACGAGCTGAAAACTATCAGGGCGACTTGTGTAATAATTCCCAGGACTTTGTTACTCCAGAGATCCATGATGAAGTGGAAGGATGCTGCAGAAAAAGCCCGCCAAGTGCAGGAGGGAGACGGTGTGCCTCTCCTCTCCTCTTTACTCCCACCCCACCGCCGCCGCCACCACCACCTCCTCCTCCACACTCTCACACTCTCCAGATCCCTGATGAATTTTTTTTTTTTTTTTGCACTTCTGGGTCCGCAGCACTCAGCAGCATCCGCCTGGTCCACAGCGATGACAGCAGAGGCAAGAGGCTGCTTTCTGTTTGGCTGCACTCTGCAGAGTGAGGGGATAGAGGAGGGAGAAGGAGAGAGAGAGAAGGAGAGAGAGAAGGGGGGGGGGGGCGAGAGAGGCACGAGGAGAGGGGCTTTCACTTCTGTCACTGCTCGAGTGAAAGGTACTTTAGTCATTAAAAGGTCTTGATCCTCCAGAAAACCCACTGCAGGCTACACTCTTCTGCCCCGACAATGTTTGAGAAAGAGTCATCTCAGGTCCCATTAGGCTCCGAGCTGCTGCTCACAGTCTGTTTGTCATCATGTAATCCAGCAGTTCAGGTCCGGTGGTCAAGGAAAAGATCCCCAGCGCACACCGGCTTAGTCATAGCAAAGCAATTGAAAGTAGCCCACAGAGAGAGGGACAGAGGAATTAAAATGACTACCCCAAATATAATTAAAGATTTAGCCCCATGTACTGAAGCTTTATCTCATCTTATATATTAATTTACAGGTTTAGAACAAATTAAATAAAACTTCCATCTCATCCTATTGAAGAAGAAACCGGTTAAACTTCCTTTATTCAACCATGTAAAAGTGCGATTAAAATCTCTTTCAAGAATAAAAGCCTATAGTGGCAGTGAATCACAGACACTGCTAAGACACACTGTTAAAGTACAAAGACAATGTGCAGTTAAGAAACCATGTGTGGTCGCTTTTCCGCTGTTTTTCTAACCCTCCTCCTGGCCATGTGCATTTGTTTACAACAAAGCCGCCGAGAAAACAATCAATAGAGTGGTAGATAACCTTACATATGATATACGATATTACGACGTGTATATTTTTGTTGTTTAATCCGTCATATACAAGACAAGAGATTATGGGTTACGGGGCGCGTTGGGATATCTTGCCAAGTTGTTTTTCAGCCAAGAGAAAGTGACACACACGTCAAAGGCATAGCGCCTCCATTCTCCCTCATAACAAGTTAAGCCATTTATTAAACTATCACAGTCACTTCAAAACTGTTTAATTAAGGTAAAAAAAATATATAGCATAGTTAAACTACAAATCCTTCATAGTTCCTCTTTAAGTTGGACATCCAAGTATTCTGATTTTCCAAAACAATTTAGATAAATTGGAAACAAACTCGATCACTCAGTGCTATTAAATAAGAGCTTTACACCTGACTAGAATTTACTAGATGGTTTTAACATCCATGATCTAAATAGAAAGTTCATGTGTATTTAACAGGTTTTAAAAACATTGTCAAGGCTATAAATGTAAAAGATGAGGAGAATTTATCATAACTACACACTGTTAAGGATTAAGGATTAGTAATTCATCATTTATAAAACATTCTTCCTACACTGATACTAATTCACACACAAAACATAAATGTTCTACTCTGGATTGATAAGATCATCTAATGATTGAATTTTAAGTATTATATCACTATTCTAAATATTTAAGTAAATCTATCTTGTTTATCATTTACTTACAGTATACTTTATAAATGATCTTATGAACCACTGACATCTCCTAAATAACTGATTGGTAATTGATCTAACATCTAATTTATAAAATGGTTCATTAAATGGTGGATAATAATATCCGTAAACCTCCGCCAGTGAAAGTCTGCAGTCTGACATGATCCACTCTCCACCCACAGAAAGTTATAAATTAAAATTTAGGAGTGAAATCTCTTTCACAGCAGCAGAGGAGCAGTGTCTCCAGAGGAAGCTGGATCAATCGTCGGTCTCACCCCCGTTTTTTAAAAATATATATATATTTTTTAGCACAACTCCACTATAAATTCAGGAGGCTTTATTGCCATACGAGAGGAGAATTCAAAGCATTTAGTGTTGCAAACTGACACCAACACGCCTCAGCTAACCTTTTGACGGCAGACATCTCTTTCAGTAGTTATGGTCTGATCTATAAATATATCATTGTGAAGACAGATGGGATGTCTGTATTGGAGAGGTGTTACAATGTCTCTTTATTGATCTGTGATTCCTGCAGCGCCGCCTTCCTCTTCATGTCTCTTCTTCACACTCAATTATGACCAATCCTGTTCCATTCAAGTGTCTTATCTTTTCATTATTGATCAGTCTGCCTTTTACTCTGTCGATCAAGTCAATCCATTTGGTTTGCCTGTCGTTATTTACATCATTTCAAGGTGCTGTCCTCAAATAGCATCAGTTTTATATCATGTGTTTGACAGAGAGAGAAATCAAATCTGCAGCTGTGAGTGGGTGATATCAGCAAGTTTTAGCTCAAAGAAACGCCTGAAACAATAATTCAGATACGTTTGCCAATTAACTTTCTTTTATTGACTCGTTTAATTGCATCTTTTTATCAATTACTGTAGGACTCTGACTCATGGATTTTTCTGTTTTATTTGGAACTGCCGTGGCGCTTGACTTTTACAAAAATATGTTTTTATTACCTCAATTCTGTGATGAAGACAGACTCTTGTTTGTTTACATTTTTGATGATTTTGCCATTTGTAATTACGACATAAATTTATGATATCATTGACAAGACCAGGAAAAGACCCATTGGTGTCAAGCTGTAGACGTCATTCTGCGACATTTGGGCATTTAAGTAAGTAAAAATACAAATGAATTCAATTATATTTCTTGGCTCTAAGTGTAATCACATGTGGGAGTATAATCAAACCAAAAATGCATTTGATCAGTATTTTTAAAATGCACAAAAGATATTCAGACTACTAAACTAAACTAGAATACAATTTAAAAGCCAAGAAACAAACAAATTAGAATTGAAACTGGAAGGGAATAAGAAAATATCTGTCAGAGAAATAGGCCTATAACTTTTTTCTCTTTCCTAACTTGAGTTGTGTCATCCAAAAACCAGGATTTGTGTAGCTATACTGTACCTGTGGGGTCCGATGGGTTGATGTGCTGTTCTCCACTAGTTTAAATGGCTGTTTGGAGGTTTAGGGTTGGTTGTCTGGTTTGGTGTGCAGCTGTGATGACTCAGTTTAAAAGGGCAAGGAAACATATTATCTGTGCGCGTGTGAAAATCTGACACAGTCACAGTCGTCTGTCATTTGAAACCCACCACACAATGTGAAGGTGAGAGAAGTAATTTCTCCGTCTAAATTGGGTTTTCACACTCTTATTTGAATGCTGGGCAAATGCGTCTCCGTTCTGGTGAGCGAAGAAAAGAGAATGTGCCGCAGCCTTTATCAGGATTATCACAGCTAATATTACCGGTGTGTTCCCGGTTCACGTGACTGTGCTTGTTTCATCTGCCACGATGACTTATACCGTACGGCGGCGTGGTGGTGATGGTAGAGAGGCTTTTCAGAGGCAGAGATGTGGACGGCATGTGAATGAGGGAGCCTTGTGTGTGGAGGGACGGAGAGGAGGGAAGGGGGGGCAGAGATACCAGCTAATCCTGCCTGCATCGCACTGGCACCAGAGTTTTTGTTTTAAACACTTTGGAAACTGTGAGAGGAGCTTTGGGGGAAAGTGTGTGTGTTTTGTTCATCTGTTTGGAAGATTTAGAGGAAGCAACGACAAAAAAAGACCCAACAACACTGAGCTGTTGGACTTACAGCACGCTCCTCGTGTCAGTGCCGACGTTTGAATGAACTGTTTACACTTCCAAAAGGTTTCTTCTTGCTTACCCTTTGTCTAAGTGATAAGAAGATTGTCAATACTACAGTAGATTAGCGCTCGGTGCTGCCAGTGAATATTTACATGGACAACATTTACTCGGCATTCGCAAATAATTCTGTGTCATCAACCGCTTCACTGTCTAAATAGAGATGTGGAGCTGAAACCAGCCAGTTAACTCAGTGGTGTTGTTCGCTATTGTATCTTTGCCTAAGGGGGTTGATAAATATGGGCCTCTTTGCTTTATCGCTGTGCTATTACATGAAGTCTGTTAATGTCAGTGACCCAGCTGTCAAATTGAGTGTTAACATTCATGATACAGAGAGGATGAATCCTTTCACCAAGTGTTGTGATGAGTCCAATACTTACCTATATCACTAACAGCATTTCCATCAGCCTCTGTTGTTGTTGTACTTTTTATGTGGGTTCAATGATAATTCATGTTAGCTGCTTGTATGGCTGTTGTATTTGGTGTGGGTGTTCATGCAAAACCAGTGATGCGCGTTCCTGTCTGGGGCAGTTTTTCATCAAGCAGTCTCTGTATTTACCTCTAAAACAACTCTGTCTTGTAACGTTCCGTTATTATCTCATAACGTGGTTAATGTGCAGGTCACAACTTGTCCACCAGAGTGTTTTGGAGTTGTTGGATTGTGTATTTGATGAGTTTGATGAGGGAAACCAAGAAATCCCATGAGCCTCCGTAGCGTAACTCTGAGCAGCTCGTGACAATTAAAGGTAACGAACGTACTCCTAGGACTATAGGGATTATGGCAATGGGCCAATTTGCCAAAATGTTGAACTATCCCTTTAAGTACGCCTACTGTACATACAGTATATTAAGAGAATCCTTGGATTCCCAGTTTGTCTGTTGTAGACAAATACGTTGCCCCCTGCAACATTTGTGACAGCAAACATTGCTTGTTTTTAGTCTTAATAGTCCTGTATGTTACATGTAAATTACTTTGTAATTTGAATGTTTCATTAGTGCCATAGAAATTAGTGTTGCACCGATACCATTTTTTGGCCCCCGATACCGATTCCGATTCCCGGCTGTGCAGTATCTGCCGATACCGATACCGTTCCGATACCACACAGTTTGGAAAAAATATATATAAGAGCTTTTTTTCTTCTAATACTATAATCCAGTAGAACTTTTTTATTGCCTACCTGATAAAAATGTTTAAGTAACACGTTATTTAACCTTTAAATAATGTTGAGGGTCCAATGTAACGCATTTTTACATTTAGGAACAGTAAACACACCCCAAACATTTTTCCTCTGACTTGACCAACACAATAGATTTGATACATGAAATGGTCTTTCCTGCCACTACACTAATGATTACTGTATATACATAAATAACAGTAGCAAAACTGATTGGTTGAACGCAGCCTGATGTAAACATTAATAAACTCAGTAACCAATCACACAGGCAACTCCATGTTGTCCATGTGTGATGTTCAGGGACAGGTCAGGACAGTCTGAAGACAGAGCGCTGAGGTTGAAGTCCTATAATAATGAGATGAGATGAGAGACACCTGTGACAGTGACAGGTCTACTCTGTCTTGACCACATGTCAGCTGATCAGCTGCAGCAGAGGAAACTCCGCTGCTCTCAGCTGCACCGCAACGAGCGCTTTTTTTTTTTTTTTTTAATTAAGCTCCGGTAGCGACCGCGCCGACATAACGTAGCGGGATCTCTATTTAAATGTGTGCGCACCGCACACGGAGAGAGGAGGTGAAAAGAGACAACACTGTTACCTGCTGTATACTGGCCACAGACCAGTGTGTAACGAGTGAAAAAGCCGCCGTCACTGCAGCCTGAACGCAGCTCAAACCGACCCGGTTCCTCAGCACGGTTCCGCACGGCGAACAAGCTTTGATAAACACACCGGACCCGCGTCGGTTTGGCAGCTCAGTGACGGCGGCTTTTTGACTCGTTACACACTGGTCTCTGTGTGTTAGCGATGGTACAGGCTGAGGCCAGTATACAGCAGGTAACAGTGTTGTTGTCTCTTCTCACCTCCTCTCTCCCCTGTGTGTGCTCAGTGCGCTGCTCAGTGCGGTGCGCACACATTTAAATAGAGATCCCGCTACTTTATGTCGGCTTTGCTTGTTTACATTTCTCAAAAAACTCCTTGAAAAGGATTGATTAACTGCAATTAATTTAATTGTTTACATCCTTACTTGGCTTGGCATGCACTGAACACGTGTGATCACACAGCAGTGAGTGTCGGGCCAGAGAAGACACAAAGCGCAGCGTTCATATCAGTAAATGGCATCGGTGCGTCATTTGTTTTACTCGTCGATACCGATGCCAGCATTTTAGTGCGGTATCGGGCCCCCTACCGATACTAGTATCGGTATCGGTGCAACACTAATAGAAATAAGTGTTACCAAATAAAGTTATTATTATAAGTTACTGTTTTAAAAAAAGATTATTTGCAATTTCTTTGTGAGAAGAAGCATCAGATTATATATTGCATCTCTGACCAGCTAAACTCATTAACTGCACATGATGACCATTTCTTCCTGGGAGTTTACTTATGCTCTTTCTGAATGGAGCATAATGTTTCTGGATGAGACGAAAGTAGGGTACAGTAGGACAAGTCACCTTGTTGCCCTGTTGCCCTGTTCAACACTATTAATGTCTACAGTACATGAAAAACATTTATACAAGAGTGTTCCTTGAACAATCTCACATCTACATTCTTTTCTTGCAACTTTTTAACATAAACATTTTTTCAATAAAAAGTTTCAACAAAAAGTTTTGGAAAGTCACAGAAAATCCAGCTGTGATGTCAAAGGACTTTCACACAAGTCTGAGACTCAGTCCATATGTAATATAGATTTTGGGTTGACTATTATGAATAATTTAACTTTTATTTTAAACACCTGGCTTTGGTTTACTTTGTCCATTTTGCATCCAATTAGCTTGTTGACAGCTGAACAGCTGACGAAGTCATTTGACTGAAACAACTTGACTTTACTTTGACATTGTGTGTTTTTTTCCTTCCCTTTTTTTCCACTCTGGACTTGGTCACTCTGCTCTGCAGCTGTATTGAGCCCGTCTGCAGCCTCCTGCCAGGCCTCGTTTTGTATAACTCATTTTTATTTTGCATACCAAATGAGACCGGCCAATGACTGATGCACTCCCACTCTACTTTATATTCACAACACCTGCTGGAGGCTGTGTAGGGCTTTAGCTTTGGCCAGCCAACTGGTCGACAGAAAAAAGAAACAAAAAAAGAAAACTCTTTTCTCTTTCAAAGAGATTAGAGTGAATGTTTTCAACTTGTTGAAAAAGAGGAAAACTAAATATGGAGAATTTGTTCTGTCTCCTCCACCATGAGTCAGTCCATTCTTCATTGTAAGAAAATGTCATCCTGTTGTTGATCCTCAGACACCTGAGCAATATGTCACTGTCACTCCTTCAGGCCAGAGTTTCCTGTTGTCATTAATACTATGAATACCTGCCTCTCTCACACCAGCACAGTAACGTCTGTTAAACCTGTCAGCATGCATCATCATTTATCATTCATTCATCATTTAGCTGTGAAGATGAGAATAAAACTTTAATATTTGTTTTATGGTTATTGACATGCATGAATATTTTCCTGAAAAAAAGAATATTTTTTCACGTCATGTAATTCTAGGTAAATCAAAGTCTGTGGAGTTAGAGTCTATAGATCTGATCCTGTGCAGAAGCCTGACCCACAGTTTTTATGCCTTTTGCTAAATCTCGCCATAGCACAGGCTTAAAGTGGGTTTGAGCTATTATTAATTTCTGCATCCACATTGTTTTGGGAGAGGATCGGTTGGAGCTCCTCCAAACAAAGACGAAGGTCTTCTGGCTTAATCGTCCGTACCACAAATGAGCAGTTGTACTTGTTTTTGAGGAATATATCTGATTATTTCATGAAAAGCCGAAGGTGAGAGACCTGCTGCGACCTTCGAGGAGTATTTCCATAAGAAACTTCCACCGAGTATTGAATGTCTGTGCTTCATGTGAAATATTAATAAGTAGAAAGGAGTCCACTGTCAGATTCTGGGTCAGTTTTAGAAGAATTCATCAACCCTGTCAAGTCAGCTAGGATTCGTACCCTCTGACTGTTTGCTTCTCCATGATAAAACAGCTAAGGCTCATGGGTATCTCCATATAAGTACACTGAACAAAAGTAGAAGTGCAACCCTTTTGTTTTTGCCCAAGGTCTTCAACCTTTTGTTGCAATAGGAGGTTTAAGACTTACTCTTAAATGTTCTCTCAGACACATCTCAGACATACAGCACGATGCTGATTACGCAGCATGAGTTCTGTTCAGGTCAGGCCACTTTAAAATGCCGGTTATATGTCGTAACCACGCTGTGCAACACTTTTCACTTTTGTGTTGCAGTGTAATACTGAAATGATTCCTGTACATGACTGAAGTTCCTCTGAATGCTGCAGGAGTTTTGGCCTCAGTAATCATGCTATGTAATCTGCATCTTGATGTGCCACACCTGACAGGTGGAGGGACGATAAGAGAAACAACATCTTAGATATTTACAATGAAAAATTTGAGTAAAAAATGCACTTCTGTTTTGAGTGTCCTATTCTTATTACTTAAAGAATTTTAGTAACTCAGCTTTAAAGGGATAGTTCAACATTTTGGCAAATTGGCCCATTGCCATAATCCCTGAAGTTATAGCAGTAGGTTCGTTACCTAATCCAACTCCAAAACGCTCTTGTGGACAAGTTGTGACCTGCACATTCACCACGCTATGAGATAATAACAGAACGTTATGAGACGATGAGTTGTTTTCGAGGCAAATGCAGAGACTGCTTGCCGAAAAAACTGCCCTCGACAGGAACGCGCATCAACTGTTTTGCATGAATTTACCTCTAAAACAACTCTGTCTCATAACGTTCCGTTATTATCTCATAGCGTGGTGAATGTGCAGGTCACAACTTGTCCACCAGAGTGTTTTGGAGTTGTTGGATTGTGTATTTGATGAGTTTGATGAGGGAAACCAAGAAATCCAATGAGCCTCCGTAGTGTAGCTCTGAGCAGCTCGCGGCTCTGCTCCACAGCTCTAAAAATAGCTTGCACCGACAATCCCTTTAAAACGAGCTGTGAGGACTGTAACTTTGTGATAACTTCGTCATAACGAAGCAGGCATTTCCTCAAGCCCCGCCAACTGAGACCCACCGTCTTCACTTCAGATGTGATGTGTTTTTATTTTATCACCCAGAAAACAGTTGTTGTTGCTCAAGCTCCAGAGAGAGGGTTCAAGGTTCAGGGGAACCTGTATTATCCCCGAGGGACAATGTGTTGCACAGCCGGTAGTAAATACAACATTACTGTATGGAGTTATCACACTACACCAGCCTACACACAAACAAATCTGCACAGAAGGAAACGAGTTACACAAAACTGTTCAAAATCTATTCTATTCAAGAAAGAAAGAAGTATGAGAAAGGAGATGTAAAACTACTGCAAGATGTTTTTTTGCTTCTTAGAGCCACAAATATATGATTTCTCAGACAAAAAAAACCTACAGCATCATTAAATTGAGTTTTATGTCGAGAAACATCGCATATGTCATTACAAGAAGACTGCAGTGGGAATTAATGGTGGTAAAAAATACTTTTGGGCGTCTCAGTAATTTGATTAGCTAGTATGTGAAAAATGAAAGTTGTTATTCAAGACTTTTTTCCCCCCCTCTTTGTTTTTAGTGGCGATAGATACACTTTTTTTTTCAAACTTCTTCCACCTCTTAAAATGCTAAAAAGAAAGAGGAAATGAGATGCTAGTGTTCAGGCTTTGGTCACCTTGAATATGAATGAAAGATTATCCAGCAACATGCAGACTGACTTGTTTACGAGAGGTCTCTGCACAGCGCAGGCTTGCTTTGTTTATTGGGCCGCCTGAAGCATTACCCTCCCAGAAAACTGCACCCTCATGCAGTTTGGAAGCAGGACTTTTTTCTTTTTTTTTTTCTTTTTCAATTAATTGCACAGCCTGCACCCTAAAGAATATGACAAACAACAGAGCTGCTCTACATAAAGACTTCTGGTTTATGTGCAGCTTCGCCTTGTGCTGCTCATTTCGCAGAAGTGGCTTCGTTTCCATTATCGACGCCAGTTTTTTTTTTTTTTTTCCCCTCTATTATTGACCCCGAGAAATGTTTGTTTTCTTTGTACTACAGCCAACCTCCACACAATTACCTCGAATACAATCTCCACATGAATAATGTTGAGAAACATCAATGAAACGGAGTGATTGTGACTCTTGCTCCCTGCCTTTTTAAAAAATCCATCAATGAAAAACGCTGCACATGATTACTGGAGCAACAATTTGGAAATTTCAGTGCCTGCATAGCAAGAGTTGGTATGCAATGAAGAGTTGGAGCTCACTTTCTCCTCAATCTGTCTTGAAAAGTTGCATTTCACACTTTAAGGTTAGCAGTGCAGACAGCAGCAGTGTTGTGGACTGGATGGAGTTGATCAAAAACACAGTGAAACCAGAGAAGCTGTGGATGGATTTCATGCCAACACCAGTTCCCTGGAGATATGAGCTGTGGCTGTGTCGCATTCAAGTCATCTCTGGCTGTTACCAGTGAAGTTATTATCTCTGTATCTCTCTCTGACTTTCAAACGTGGATTGGCCGCGCTCAAAAAATATCACAGATTTCTGGTGTTTGCCTCTCGCGTCAACAAACGGGGCTCGGCGGGGTTGTTTCTCAGCCTCAGCGTGGTCACTACGCCCTTTTGCTGTCAAAGCTCCCAAACTGTGCAGCTCTCTTTAAATAACATCCAACTTCCTTTAAAACATCAAAACATATCAAAACTTTTCTGAAAACGTTCCTTTTCCGTGTGTTTTATCTGATTATGATTGATTCAGCTGTTTATATAGATTGTTATTTGAGTTTACCCGATCTATAGATAACTTGTAGGGATGCATTTAATCAGAATAACAGTGTGAAAGTCTTGACTACATCATGCTATTTGTCTTCCTCAGTAGCGATTTTACCTCTGTGGCTAATGTTTGATCAGCTCCATGGAGGAAATAAAGTATTCAGGTTCAATTTCAGGTTCAGTTTTATTCTATTACTGTAAACCAATTATAATCTGAAAAGGCTCCAACAACATTCTGTTGCTTTTACCCCTTCCTCTGTAAACTTGTAACTTTTTCTCAGAAATCTTATCTACAAATAATATCATATAACAAACATATGAGACATGTTTGTTTTCTGCCGATTAGAATCAATAATGGATGGTTTTGTTTATCACATTCAATGTTGATAAGTGCAATCAAAACATATAACAGCATATGTTTTAGAAAATGTTTTCATTTCCCAATATTAGTACATTTAGTAGATCTGCAACTAATTATTTTAATTGTTGAATGGTTATAGAAAGCTTTCTTTCATTAGCCTTGGTAAAAGTATTCAAGTGAATCTCTCCAAAGTTCTTGTTTTTATTTCCTTCAGAATCTGCTCAGGAGCATAGATAGATAGATAGATAGATAGATAGATAGATAGATAGATAGATAGATAGATAGATAGATAGATAGATAGATAGATAGATAGATAGATAGATAGATAGATAGATAGATAGATAGATAGATAGATAGATAGATAGATAGATAGATAGATAGATAGATAGATAGACATCTTTATTGGCAACATACAGAATGTTTTAAAAACAAAAAACATACAGTACGTCAACACAGCTGCTGCCATAGGGATGAAAACACAAAAAAGCCATCGGCTTATTTCCATTGTGGTCCCTTAGTGAGTGAGTGTGTGTGTCCGTGGATTAGTTGCAGTTGTTTTCAAACTGTGCGGTGAACTTGAACCAGACACAGCAGCTTGTGAGATGTAAACAACTAAGGATATAACCAGTTGTTTGCGGCCTGGATGCATGAAAACTGTTAACTCAGTCGTGACTCTTTAACTAAAGTGACTGCATGACTAGCTAAATGGCTCTCAGCCCGGCGGAGTGTCTCACTGCCTTTTACATTTCCCTCCAGACAGATGACAGCTGATTTTCTTCTTGGTGGCTTTGACCCGGCTGGGCAGCGGGGGTGAATGATTGTGTGTTCTTTGGTGTTCTGGGAGCACTTAGGCAGCGCTCGCCGCTTTCCTTTTTTTTTTCTCTCTCTCTCTCTCTGGTGGTGCTGCAGGGTATTGACAGGGTTGTGGAGCGTGATATTAGGTGCAGGTCTTCGCGCCAGGATGCCTCAGAGCCTTAACGATCTCGAAGCATCGCTGACCGGCCGGCAGTGACTGACGGGAGTCGCTCAGCTGGAAGAAAACGTTGCTCTGGGCTACGACTTCCACTCGTTGGACAACGGGAGGAGAGTCGGAGGGTAAAGCCGCCTTCAGAGGATCGAGACACATGCAGCTCTGTGCGGTTTGATGAGTATGAACTACATGTCCCTTATTGCTCAACACTGAAATGGGACGAGTCATCCTGCCTAAAGGAACGGAAAAAACATGTTAGTGAAGTGAAGGGCGGTGGAGCAGGTCGTCCACTAAACAGAGGGTCAGCAGTTTGATTCCAGCTCATCCAGACTTCAGGTCGAAGTGTCCTGAGGTGTCTGTCTGAGTGTGTGTGCTAGACTGATGTGTGTGTGTGAATGGGTGAATCTGTAAAACAGTTTGAGCTGACAGACGATGAACCAGATATGATAAAATACATAAAACAAGTGAGACTGAATGAGACTATAGTTTCAGGTTAGGTCACTGTTTATCTAGAGTCATATGGAATAGAAATATTTGTGTCAATATTTATCATAATTGCTTCGTGAAGTCTTAAAAATAATGACTGAAAAAGAGCGTTTTCTGAGGTCAGTGACCTTTGACACCCAAAGGCTAGTCAGTTCATCCTCGTGTTCAGGTCAATGTTTGCTCTGAGATTCACTGGAAGAATCTATAAGGCCAAATCCTGTTTTTGTTTTTTGTCTGTTTGTTTGTTTTGAAAAATCTGTTTATTGGCATTTTTTTTAGTTAAAGAGGAACTAGTCCAGGTCGCTTTTCCACTGTTTTACTAACCCTCCTCCTGGGCATGTGCATTTGTTTACAACAAAGTCAGAGAGAAATCAATCAATAACGTTATGCTGTATATCATATAGATTGTTATGACGTGTATATTTGTGTTGTTTAATCCGTCATAAACAAGAGGTTACAGGTTTACTGGGCGCGTTTGTGTGGCGGTGCCTCAGAGACAATAGCTGGGACACCGGTGCGGCGGCTCTGATCTTGAAAGGTTGGTTTTCAGCCAAGAGACGCTACTGTAGGTGGAAGGCAGAGAGCCTCCATTCTCCCTGTTACAAGTTTATTAAACCTGTTTAATTAAGGTAAAAATGTAGCATTGTGAAATCCTGCATAGTTCCTCTTTTAACACACACACAAATTGAGTAAATGTATAAGAAATCCCCCCATTCCCTCCCTCACCACCCCATGTTCCCAGATCCTCTAAAGGAATAGAAAATACAAAAGAGTGAGTCTTGTAATAAAAAGAAATAGAACAAGGTAAAATAACTTTTTGAGCTTTTTGAGGTCATCTCTATCCTTTACCTTTGACCAACCAAATCTAATCACACGGACTTTTTCACCAAATTTAAAGACGTACTTACAGAAATATCACCTTCACAAGGCCCAAAGTAGGTTTTGTGAGCTCAGCATGATTTCAACCTTTGACCCCCCCAAAAAAATCAAATTAGTTCATCCTTGAATCCTCGAGAATATTTGGGACAAAACTGAAGAGGTTTTGTCACAGTATAACCGAGACATCACGTCCACCAGAAAAGGGACACAGAGACAGAAACCCATGAAAACAATAAGCCTCTGGCTCTGGCTGCCAACAGAGAGGTATAAAAATAATCGTGCTGAAAAAAAACCTACAAGATGAGTTTACAAAAACACAGTGATGTCTTTTTAATATTTTATGCTCAAAAGCAGGATTCAGGGTTACAAAGTTACATTTGTATATTTATGCATGAGATTCTGGAAACTGATAATTTAATGCATTAGTTTTTCAAATGCTCCACTCTGAGTTCAGACCAGAATGAAATGTTAAAGCATGTAAGACTGCTCTTACTTATAGTTTTTTATATCTTTTTTTTTCTTTTTCCTGATTCGTTTTAAAAACCCAGAGAGAGTGTGCAGACAAAATGTCTCAAAAAATCTGATTGATACACATGAGATTGATCTGCTGCTTTTTGGGACACAGTGATTGATTTACTTTGCATTTTAAAACAGTTAGGAGATCTGCTTCTTCAGCCGGTGAAACCCAGGACACCTTCAGCAGCTCCAGCACTTCCTGCTCAGATTTGATGTGTCTATTCCAGCTATATCCTCACACACTCAGTGGTCTTTACTCCTCTGCGGTGTGTCAGCGCTACATTTTTATAAAACACACGTCAAACAGATGTGATTATTTCCCCCAAACACGAACACAGAATCGAATCGTCCCCCAGCGAAACAGTTTTAAAGATTGATACCTCTCGGTCGGACCAGTATCTCTGTTAACAACATTACACTCTGTCAGTAAATCAGTTGCAGCGCGGACCTCTGACCCTTGTAGTGGGGTTATTCTGTGTGTAATCATTCTGTGAGTTCGACCCCATGGATTTCTGTCTTCTTCCTTCCTCGTCCTCAGGTACAGCAGTATACTATAAATACCACACCTCTCTGGCTGTTATTCCATTTCTCTGTGAGCACTGCGCTAAATTTATGGAGGCAGTAAAGATCTCTGTGCGGCTGCTCTGCTGATTTCTCCAGACAGCATGTACGTATCTCTGCAGCCGTGATCAGGAACAGGGGGGGATTTATAACGGAGGCAGCGATAACCTCTGCTCTCCCGCCCTCCCTCCATCCATATCCACGCTAACGATTTTCTCTCTGTCTGCCTCGGTCCCTTTGATGTCGCCTTTTTCTCGGTTGCTTCCACGACGCCCATCTTCCCTGTCTCTGGCAGTGGCAACACCAGTCAAGAAAAAAGCATCAATCTGAAGAAAATGCCCCATTTTTATTGAAAGTTAAAATGCAGGAGTAATCTTTTTTTTATCCACGTTGAGATATTTAGCTCTCGTGTGTGTGTGGTGGGAAGAAAAACAATAATTCTTGCAACTCAAGTCAATTTACAATGAATATTTCTACACTTTTTTTTCCCATCGGGCTTCAAATGTTAAATATCCCATAATTTACACTTTCTCATGTCGAGGTGTTGATCCATAAGAAGATCCATGTAACACCACCGCAGTGTAGTTTTACATCTCCTGTCTCTCAGGCTTCTCTCTGCAGCTCTGGTAACAACAGGTTTGTGAGCCAATCAGGAGAGAGGAGGTTCTTAGCTTCATCTTATATCATACTGTAGCCTATATGATATCTGTAAATCGTGTTGAGTTATTATATTGTTGGTTGGTTTAATCTAATTGGTCATAAAAGATGGTCACCCACTGAAATGAAGACGTAGCTCACGAAAGATCAAAGAAAATGAAAGCTGGCAAAGTAATCATCATTTACAGTGAAACTAAACATGTCAGCAAAAACACCAAATACCTCAGAAACAGGGTTGGGTTTAAAAAATCGATTTTCCGATTCATATCGTTGTTCATTTGAAAGATCCGATATCGAATCATAAAATCCTTTGATTGATCTTTTAATGTACACAACTTCGGGTCAATTTTTAGTGTAAGCATTAATATTATTTATTATACAACAGTTAGTTCCGACCGGTCCCAACCGAGCAATTTGATTGGACAACGAGACATTCCATAGTGCTGATATACAGTATAACAGCACTGGGACTTTTCACAGACATAATCACTCCGCTGTTCAGCTGGACAGGAGCTAAGTCAGAGCCAGGCTCCCCATACAGGAGCTGCCCCATCTCTCTGCTGCTGCTGCTGCAGCTGCTACAGTTATAAACGGACCTGAACATTAAAACCTGGACCTGACCTGGTCCGTCTAATTGGCGATAAATCTCTACTAAACCCGGCTGGAAAAAAAATCGCCGCGGGGCAACTACGTTTTAAAGGTGATGTGTTTTGATATTAGCATTAGCTGTTGTTAGCCACGTAGCTCAGCTACTTAGCTTCAACTGTGTTTATATTGATTACATAGATGATAAACAAATGTAATACGGTATCGATAACGTCTCTGTATCTTCACGCTGGTCCTGTTGCTCCGGTGCTGATCAGACACGGGCTCAGAACCAGAACCAGCACTGGAAGCAGCTCGGTGGAGAAGCTTGTAGCTTAGCAAGCTAGTTTAATGTTTATGTGTTGCCTGGCAACAGCCTTGTCTCCCTTCCAGTTGCGGAACTATTTCTGTTGGCGGAGCTAAATAAATGATTGAATAAACAAACAAATCATAATCTCTTGTAGTTTATTACTGTTCTAAAATGCGCTCGTAGCACTGTTGTATAAAAGCAATATCACATTCGAGGTCGTGCTGTTGTACTGTATATCAGCACGGTGTGATTATCTGCGGCACTCGGCCTGCGGCCTCGTGCCTACGACCGAATCACAGCCGTGCTGATATACAGTACAACAGCACTCCCTCTCGTGTGATATTGCTTAAATAATGCACCAGGTTGGATAGTTCCATCTTTGTACAATTTGCAGCATTAGTTCTGTGTCCTTAAATCTATTTCATAACCAAGCAATATTGGTATTAAAACTGAAATATCTCTAAATGAATCAATATCAGATCAAATCAGAATCAGAATCAGTAAATCAGTAGCGATACCCAGCCTTGCTCAGAAATAACCTCTGTAATGATAATCATCAATCTGTTGTGCTCAGCCCTGCTGACAGGGGGGCAACAGCTCAGTTTCTCTCATTAAAGTCCTATATAAAATGTAAATCCCCTGCACAAAACTTAATCTAACGCCTCACATTTCTTCCTCCCAGTCCACAAAATCCACAAACTCTCCCTTGTTAATGCAGCATTTTGATTCTCCAAAAGCTGCTGCCTTATGAGGCTCTGAATCGGTCCTCTGAAACGAGATCCATCTGCAGATTTGCACCTTTAATCAGCGGGGCGGTTTGATGTGCCCACTCCGCTGGCAGTTTTTATTGTGGTAAACAGGCCGGGGTGTGGAAGGGACAAATTAATAGAGAGCCCAACAACGGTACAGGCTGGTATAATGGAGCTCTTTGTGCATCAGTGGCTCCAGGTTCACGGGGTTAATGAGGTATTACAGTGATGGCAAGTGAGCTGCCACAGGAGAGAAGAGTCAAAGGGATGAGGAGAAAAGGAGGGAGGGAGAAAGGGAAGGAGAGGTGTGAAAGTAGGAGACACTTGAAACCTAAAAACCTCTGAACAGACGAGAGGAGAAAGTCTGACATTGATAACTCTCTTCATTACTCATCCATCTCTCTCTCTCTCTCTCTGTGCTCTTATACATTATATTACAAAACACTCACTTTAGACTCACATAATTGCTTTAATGGACCAGTTCAAATGTTTCTCACCGTTTACATTGTTTTTTCACCCACAGTGTAATTCAGGTGGAAGTGAATGCATTAGTATTTGAATTACAATGGTTTTAATGAGCTTTCTATTTCTGGACAAACTTGCGAGACATACTGTACTGTACAGCCTCCCACTGTTGCACACAGGGGTCACATTACATGGTGAACATGCCAATATCCATATGTGCTGTTTTATTCAGAATATTTTCACTGCTTCATCTTCCCGTTAAGAGGACGTAAAGTTTAGCCGGTGAGGGCACGTATGGTACATAAACAAAGAGCACTACACAGACGGATGTGTGGTTGCATCTTGAATCTAAAATCTATTAAAGGGACAACAAGGAGTTTCTATTTGGTTATAAAAAAGTCTCACGTTAATGTGGATGAATCTACGCTACCCACACTTGTTAATGGGCCCATTTTCGATAAATATATCATTTTGTCTCTATCGTTATTTTGTTATTATTAGTGGTGGCGGAAATGCTGGGCGAGCCAACCAGCGTTTTTTACTTCAGGTTTTGCGGCGAGTCATGAGAATAACGACGCAGAATCGCCGTTTATGGTCGGAACTACGACGGTATGTGATCGTCTTTGAACCTCTGACTTTAATTCTTGATGAATGAAAACATGAGTCTGTCTTGCGCCGGTCAAAGAATTTTACGGTGCGCGCGGAGGCTCATAAATGTAGTGTGAAAACGCTTTGCTTTTCCAAAACTCCTCGTTGTCCCTTTAAGTGAATTGAAAAAATTGTAAATCTGGATTAATATCTAGTATATGTATAAATCTATGTGAGATGTGCAAGAAGAATCTGTGTGTACCTGTTCATATACACTGTAACTGCTGCAAAACTATGTCTTTTATTTCTTGAGATTCAACCTGAAAGTTTTGGGTTGCATATGTTAAATACAAAGTGCATTTAATGTAACTGCTCTGGGTCCATTCATAATGTAAACATGAATGTTTTTAAGAACGCACCAGGTCAGAAGATTGTACAGCATCTGAGAATCTCTTTCATATCCAGACAAATAGATGTTGTAAGTGAAACATCTCTTGTGAATCAGAAAACTGGATTAACTGGGAGTTTGGCGAAGTCGGATCATATAACCACAGTTTGATTTCACTGTTATATTGTTAGACTGGCATATCTTGACCTCAAGCGAGATAAGTTTTCAAAGTTTTTCAGAGCTGCCGTGCGTCACTTAGTGACAGAATAATACGTCTTGAAAGTCACAGGCCAGACACACAAGGATTAATTTCACACCTGCAGTTTGTTTCCTTTGTTCAGACCCAAGAAGAAAACAGTCCATGCAGAGCTTTGTGTGAACGAATCCAAACGCTGCCACTTGTAATTAATGAGATTTGATTTCTTCCTTCAGGAAAGAAAACTCCACGAGGTTCAAACCTTCAGCCTCACTTTAATTAGATCAGTGGCTCCAAAAGTGTGTTGTTTTTTTCTTGTTCTCAAACACATATATGACAGTTCCGTACTTGACATTGCGTTTCTGACTCACGGTTGCACTGAAGGTCGTCACGCAGGGCGGCAATTTTTCATCGGTGCTGAAATTAATTTTAACCGTCTGACTCTATCTCTGTCTCTCTCTTTCTGTTTGGAGGAAGGAGACGATCAATCAGATAAGTTAACTTTTCCTTTTGTCTCCAGGGGAAAAAGATCTGCAGAAATGAAGCGAGGGGGGGGAAAAAACTTTAGTTTTGCTGAATGAGACATTGCAGTGTCATTTTATGTGGCTTCTGCACCGACGTTCTGAGGATGGATTGTTTTTTGTTAATTAGATTCAATGTTACGAGCCTGCTTTTAGTGTCAAAACTTAGATGTTGGAGTTTTGGACCTGATACAGATATGGTGCTAAAAATTCAGATTTTCTTCATGCATACAGTACATAAACATACTTTGTTTTGTTTTTTGCAATGATTCTTCATACTGTATGGTTCAAACAACCTATACCCTGACATATTAGATCCAAAACATTTTTACTGTTTAATGACTTTTATTGTTCAAAATGGCTGCAATGCTGGAAAATGTAAATAAAATAAATAAAGATAACTACAAAAAGTCCTCTAATGAATAATGACACACTGTCTTCACATAGGCACCTGTCAGTGCAGTGTTGTCTGGAGAAAATCTGTATAAATGAAATAAAACCACAAACTGAATGAACACAACACTAACATTGTTTTTCTCTAGTGGATCAGCCAATGAAAGGAAATAATCTTTAAATCAAACCCAGACAGTTTGCAATTCACCTGCAAAGTTTTGAAGTATTATTATCTTATTTACCAACACAGACACTAATACTAATATGAGAGAAGTTTGAATCAGCAGATTAAACCTTAGAAAGTCAGGCTGAGTCCAGACACTTCCCAAATAAACTCTGAATCCGAGTTGTTGTGAAATAATGACCATAAATCATTAATAATCAGCTGCTTACTCATTTATTAATGTTAAAGTTAACATTACACTATAGGAAAGGTAGAAATGGCTCTTTGAAATCAATTTCTTTGAAGTGGATTAATCTGTCACTGTTGCTTTTGCACTATTAATGACTACTTTTACCTGTGCGTGTGTGTGTGTAGAGGACATTTTGGAGGTCCCACATTGTTCATGCTGTAAGTCACATCACAATTTTAGCCTTTGAGTGTGTTGCTCCTGCAGATTCATTTATTAATGCATTAATAACCTACCTAATGCACAGTTCCCTCTTCAATGCAGCATGAAAAAAAAACCTCCTATTGGTCCAAAGTGCAGCTGCCAGAACTCGTACAGGAGTTAGACCGTCAGAACTGTGTGTACCAGCCTCGGGATAGACCGGCTCTTGTCTCCTCTGGTTGGCTGCACTTTTCCTGTCTTTTCTCCAGGAAGTCGTAGGGTGGAGCTGAGACCTTGTCACAGGTTCAGTGCACCTGAATGGGCTGTGCTCACAAATCTATAAATCAGTCCTGCAGGTCCCGCAGTGACTCACCTCGTATACTTCACATCCATTCGCTCGCACACGTTGCTTCATTATAACTGACCTGCTCACAGATGTAACCTTATTTGTATTACATGTATAAATTCAAAAACATTATGGTTTTTTTCAAATAAATTCAGTGAATATTTCAAGAAGCACGCGTGGTCAAGCACCTCAGAGCCGGGTTGTGATCTGTCCTCACTTCACCGACTCCCTATTTCATTCAGGTCAGAGCACAAGCAGCTCGCTCTCACCTACAAAACTCTGCTATTCTTCCACCTTGGAAACAATATGTCTTTATAGAACTTTGTGTGTGTGTGTGTATATATAGAGAAAAAGTATATGCCCTTCAAGAACCTCTGTATAGAAATATAAATCATGTTGGAGGTTGTGTATTTGACTGATTAAAGCTATGGCCACACACTCACAGCCAACCGAACACACACACACACAGACACACACACACAAAACCAAATAACATTTTATACACGGTGTTGGGCTGAAAGATTTATAGCCCATAGGAACCAGGTACTGACACTCCACTGGACTTCAACTGCTTCAATTAAAAGAACAAAAATGGAAAATGGGAGGAGTGCAAAAACCTTTGGTATAAAAACAGGTTGATTAGGTAAATAAATTACTAAATTATTATATATACACTTACTGCAATGAAAACATTGGGAATAAATAACAGTGTAGTAAATACTAATTTAGTTGTTATGCATCTTTTCATCTCAAAGTAGTCAGTCTTATCTGATAGTTGACAGTGTGTGAGATCTAATAACACCAACTAACTAAATCAGAATTGTGTTATGTATGTAGCCTATATATCTTTATATAAAAATTAAAGGGCATATACTGTATGGTATTAAATCATCATCAAAAAGTAATCAAATGTAATAAGCTATGTTACTTTGGTCAATTAAATCAATTAACAAGGTGACTTCTAATCTGCAACCTTGTGTAATGTGTTGTAACTTAGTATAATGTGCCTCCCAACATGATATGTATGCATACAGTGTATACATATAAGTTTTGACAACCAGTGTAAGTTGTTAGTGGAGTCCTTGGAAGTTTTGAGGGTGTACGCTGAGTCCTTATTACTCACTGAAGTCAGAAGTTCACCACTCGGAGACTTTTCTAAGAAGTCCAGCTCATAAGTGTCTGACCAAGAGCCCTGGGCTGTTAGGAAACTGTTCTGAAGATTGAGGCTTTGGGTTCAGTCCATGGTGGATTTTTAAGTCAGGACAAGTGTCCAAGTTTGTGTTTGTGCCCAGCCAGGTCCCCTGTCGAGTCGACAACTCTCAGAAGGAAAGTAAAGAGGCATACGTCTGAGCTTGCATGTATGTGTTTGCATTCATAAACCTGTGTGTGTGTGTGTGTACACTCAATTATGTCCTTCAGTTTAATTGCAGTTTGTGTTTTTTTTCCATCTCTTAACATTTCTGCCAAAAAACCAACATGTACTTGAAACACTTAGGAGGAGACGAACACAAATGACTGAAAATTGGCTCCAAACAGCGGCGACATGAAAGTATTAAATCATCAACAAACCTCAAATTGGGTCCTTCATGTCCATTTAATGATAATCAAGAAGTGGGTGACAAAGCCCGGGCAGATGAAAGGACCGCATTCAGCTCGGGCCATGCAGCGAGCAGCCAGTCTAATGTATTCCTGTCCCTTTGTAAAATTTGTCATTTGTTGCATTTCAGTTTGTCGCTTGCGAGCTCTGATAAGGGAAATTAAAAAGAGAGGCTTGGATCTTCTCCAAGTTTTTAAAAAACGATTTCCCCCCCCTCTCCTCGTCCTTCGTTTTGGAAGGTCTCGCGCACTCAGACTCACACTCCACACAACAGTTTTTTTTTCTTTTTTGAGTAGCTACCCATTTCATTTTGCTTCAATAAATGCAACCGCACTAGCTTGTACCGGTCTGACCATCCTCATCTGACCTCCTTCACCAACAACAACGTGTTTTGTCTGTGTCTCTTTGCAGAACTGCTGCTGCGCTGGTCTTTTGTTTTGGCACCATTCAGGGCGAAAACTCTCAAGTTGTTTGTGTCTGTAAATCCAGGGAGATCAGCACTCCCAGAAATACAATAAGCCCGTCTGGCACCAACAGTCACACCATGCCCCCAAAATCACTTGGATCACAGTTTATTCCCCCCACCCACATTCTGGTGTTTGATGTAAACATTACCTGAAGCTCCCCGACCTGTATCTGCAGCTACACGGCGATTGGATCGTCGCATGAATAGGCAGGTGCACAGGTGGTGTGGTTGCGTGCTTTGAGTGCAGGTTTATGTTGGTAATGAGCAGCAGTGATGTAGAACAGAACACCATTATAACTGGTTATGGAGAGGGCGCCACAAAAACGCTATTCATCTCAGTAGCTCAAATATTCCTGGAGTTAACCTTTAAGAGCTCTTACATATCAGACGATAACAGTCAAAGAGGAGCGAAGCATCTAAAGGACGTTTCTGGGACTGCCTCTGGTTCGCAATCAGAAAAAAAAAACAGCCTCTAAATGTTCTTCAAAGCCTTTTCACTTTCAGAGTGCAGCTGCTTCACGCTGCCATTTGGTATTCTGTTTATGACTGTGGAAACAGAAACTGTGTCATTTGAGCTGCACAATCAAAGCCGATCCCAGAGCTTTGATTACATTTTAAAAACAAAAATTACAGTTCTCGTCAGGCCGACGGAGGAGCTGCCCCGTCTAATCGAGATTTAGCTCCTTTTGTTCACTCAAAGGAGTCTGTGATTGTGATAGTTTACCTGTCATCAGCTACTTACAAACACACACACACATACACACACACACATCCAGCCAATCAGTATCCGCAGCTGCCATCTGCACTGCTCCATTAGTGGACTATGAAATGGAAGTTAACAGATTCATATCATGAAATATGACCAGCAAAGGCCAAGTATGATAGAGCTACACTGTAAAAGCTACATCTAATGTTCTTTGTCATAAATAAAAGTTTGAGGGAGCCTGATGAAGCTGTGATTCAGACACAGTTCTGCTAACTGCTGTTTAATTATCACAGTCTGTAATAATCATGAAAATGATGGACTTTTTTAGGAACGTTGTTTGCATCTTGACATATATTTAATCTGAAACTGACCTGGAATTCCTCTTTTTTGAGTTGAAAAATTACTTTCTTTTCATCTTTTTGCCTTTTTATACATGTGTCTCCCTCTGTGGAAAAAGAAACAATGACTTTATGAAGATACGTTTGTAATTCAGACTCTTCAAACAATGTCTCTCTCTCTCTAAAACACTGGAAGTTATAATATTAGTGATTTTTGAAGTATAAGGTCTCAAAAGTTTGACACAATCTAAACTCACAGCATTTTAAAGTTAAACAAACTCAAATTCTCACTGAACTTTTCGAACGTTTTTGCTCTGAATGTTTCTGGGTTGTTTTTTTTACAGTGTGTGATGAGGCACAATGCTGCAACCACTCAGTGTAACTTTATCTGACTTGCTCCCATCTGTGCTCTGTATCTGCACCGATTTGCTTGTCCCTGATGTAAATATTTCAAACTGCAATGGGGGGAAAAAAAATTGGAGTAATTGAACAGCAGCGAATCGTGAAGCAGCTGCAGCAACAAAACTGAGCAACTGCTTTACATTAAGACTTCAAATAACATGGCAGTTTTGTTTTAGCAACTGCAAATCATTTGTATGCACATACAAATGGTGACATCACACTGAGCCACATGCTCGTTAGAACTGAGTTTATTCATGTCAGTAACTCAATTCAGAATGTGAAACTAATACATTATACAGATCCATTACACACAGAATGAAACATTTCATGTTGTTATTAATTTAATTTCTTTTAACTGTAATGATTATGGCTACATTTAATGAAGACCTAAAATTTAGTATCTCATAAAATTTCAATATTACAAAAGACCAATTTTAAGAAAGCATTTTTAATATGGAAATATTGGGCTTTTGAAAAGTATGTCTACAGTATATGCACTCAATACTTGTTTGGGGCTATTTGTTTTGAACGGAAATGGACTTTTCCATGATATAATTTATTGAGATACACCATAAAGACTACTGTATATTTGCATGTTTCTGGTTTCGTACCTGCAAATAGTTGTAGTCATGATGAATCTACACACATCTGGCCCCAGATGTTTTTACAGTTGTGCGTCACTCCAGCTTCAGGCCTGCTGCTGTTTCAGGGCAGATGGCTGTTCGGTGATCGACAGGAGGGATGTCGGATGCTGAGGTCAAGTGTAGCAGAACTCACGTGTTCAGATGTTCAAGGCAAAGAGTTGCATAAAAGTGCTTTGATCATAGTAATGTACTTCTCGTTTTCCTCTTGGGAGTTCAAAGGTCAAGGTCAGCAGTAGAACAGCACCACCAGAGCTGCAAGAGCTGCTGGTATCGTACTCAAAGACACTTCAGCAGTGTGTGTGTGTGTGTGTGAGAGAGTGAAACCTCTGTCCTCTGCCGAGCTCCAGCTGACTCTGGTTGACTTTAAGGTTTGATTTCTTGCTGCTGAATTAATAACTGGATGTTCCCCAGTGCACGTTGCAGAACTTTCATCATCCTTTAGATCTATATTCAAAGCTCTTTCACATGGGTCGAGTATAGAATGAAGATAAAATGAGATAAAGCGTCGGTTTCAGGGGGACTCCTGCCTTATTATCACATCAACGTCCTTCTGTTTGGCTACAGTACGTGTCGAGTATGAGTGGTGGAAGTCGCAAAAATGGATTTGCTTTCATCGTGGAAAAAATAGGTTTTTAAAGAAATTAAAAACAGGCTTTGATTCATTAAACCTCTTTATAATTCATCTTAGATCTGTTTTTAATTTAATATTCAGCAAAATGTAACAGTCACTGCTCAGTATCAATAACACGACTCGACAAATTGATACTGATTTTTTCAGATCTCATGCATCTACTGTAACTACAGTAGCTTAATACATTTCAGTGAAGGCATTACGACACAGGGTGCCATGGAAGTTTATTTAATTTAGTTTCCCCAGTTGAGTAAAGGAGATGTTCTCTCTTTATTCCTCCCTGCAGTTGAGTCAGTCAGCCAACAAAACAATACAATTTTACATTGTTGCCAACTGGAGCACATTATATATATAATAATAACAACTTTATTTATATAGCACATTTAAAAACACAAGTTTACAAAGTGCTTCACAAAACAATGTAGAAGAGACAAGTCACAAAAACCGCCATTAAACCATAAGAGGTGTACCACCCAAGCGATACAGAAACACAGGCAACACAAGAACCCAACAACAAATTGAGACCTGGGGGACTCAAATTAGCGTGCAGGATGCAGTTAAGGGGGGTATACATGATAAAAACAAATAAAATGAGATACAATAAGTTGCAGCAATAAGTGAAAGATGGGATAAAAGGGTTAAAACCAAAGAAAGTGTAAAGTAAAACAAAGAGAATCTGAGTAAAACTGTGAGATAAAACAGATCATAGGATGACATCACATAAAAGCAAAGTAAGTCTCTAAAAGTGGGTTTTAAGCAGTGATTTAAAGGCTGACTCATAGTTGATCAGCAACCAGAAGAATGAAAAGACAGATGGAGAGCTGACAAACTGCTGCCTCCTTTTTAACTTGTGGTTGTGGTGTGGTGCTGGTGAACAGCTCCTCCAGCTCCTTCAGCTCCTTCAGCACCTCCAGTGTGGACAGCTCCTGTGTCAGCGACTGTGGAGCTTCCCACATGTTTCCCTGCTTTCAGTTCACTCCTCACAGTGTTTGATTGTTTTCATTAAACTAAAACACACTCTGGGAACACATTATTTTGGCCCCCATGCTGTCATGGAGTCGGATGTGGGCTGAGAGGTTAAAATCTATCCTGTTCTACTTTTCTCCACCTCCTCCTCCTCTTTCACAAACCCCTGCATTCGCAATTCAGACGTCGCCACCACACAATGATCGTCTTTGGATCTTTGGATGCCGTTCTTTAAACACCTGTACATTTCTGTCTTTACAAACGTCTATACTTAATGCATGTAGATGCTTCACATTGATTCAGATGAATTAGCAACTATCAAAAAGTTGTTATTCAGTTCAAATCTGGACAACTAATCACTTGCAGATAAGGAGGAACAATCGGGAAGGTTACGGCTCTGTAATGCAAAGTTAAAATTCACGTTTAACTTTCTAAAGCATACATTTAAATTAAACAATAACATCTTATCACCCAGCTCTTATTCTATTTCGGTTTGTGTGTTCTAATTGAAATGAGCCTCACTGTTACAGAGTGATGTGATATATGTTGGATTTTGACACGTTCCCTTCATGTGCATATTTTAGCTCACCCTCCTTCTCACACTTCTTTACTATATATAACTTAAAGAAGTCTTTGCCACACACTTGTTGTCACCTGTCATGCTTTCTCTTCTCCCTCAGAGACCTGTAACAACTGGCAGCTCAGCTCAACTGTTAATGGTAACTACTGTTCACAGAATTACGATCATAAATATGACTATGAAAATATCAATTTCCTAATTATCGTATCAGGATGTGGGGGAGCAGCTGGCTGATCGTGTTTCGATGCCTGCTCCTTGACTGCGCCCCGCACATCTGATGCCGTTTAATTAATGATTTGAGAAGTGTTGAGGTGTTAAGAGGAGCGTAGGAGCGGTGTACGGGTTGAGGAGCGGAGCGGCTTTTTCTCTCCACCTGCTTTTCCATATGCTCCGCATCTCGCTGCCTCCGTCACTCCTTGTCTTTTGTCCTGCTCTCTCTGTTTTCCATCTGTCTCTCAGCATACAGTACATCCCACTCCCTCGCTTTGCCCGACACACACTCACACACACACACACATCTCAAGCAGCGGGAGATTGGTTAAGGTCTCGGCAGGCTCTTTTCTGTAGGAGCTAAGAGGATATGTGGAGAAGAAGAGAGTGTTGTTTCGTCTCATTAAAAAGCAGCAGTGGTCTCCTCTTGTATCAGGGCAGTGTCAACAACAGCGATGCTATCTGAGAGTCGGGCTGGACGAAGCAGCAGCAGCAGCAGCAGCAGCAGCTCTGCACAGTCACAGGAACAGACGATTAGCGGCCGAGCGGCTGAATCGGACCTTATCAGTGTGCAGGCGTGGAGCGTTAAAGAGGCCTCCGCTGTTGGAGGTAATAACTGTCTGACTCAGTGTCTGAGGACGCACATGTTGAATTAGTGTCACGCATTGTTGGCACATTCACACTGAGCCTCTCACTCTTTAAACAGGAAAACTTTGAAGCCCAGATTACAAGCATGATAACTGTCTATACACACAACATTGAAGAAGAGTTGGAGATGAGAAGGATGATGAAATATTTTTACATCAGAAAATATTAATCCTTATATGATTTGAGAGTTGGTTGGTGGTTCAGTCAGGATCTTGTGTGTTTGCTTGGTGTATCCAATAATAAATACACTTCCAGGGGATGAACTCCACAGTATTGCCATTTTATATCTCAACTACTATTTATTATATTAGATTGATGTGAAATTTTCTACCAACCTTCATGGTAACTATTGAATGGATTGCAATTAAATTTTGGAGCAGATGTCCGTATGACCCTCAGGATGAATTGTGGTACCATCGTCAGGGCTAAAAATCTGTTCATCCAGTACTTTAGTTTATGATTAAACACGTGGGCCAAATCTTATTGTTCATTCATACCCAATATGGGACTGTCGTACAAATCAGTAAAAGTAATGTTAGCAAACATAACAAACAGCAAGCTAGTTGTGAGTTTGTTTTATAACTTTTCTATGATGAATGTTATGTTATGGATGCGAATAAAAAACTATTGCTGCAATTTTAAATAATGTACCCTTTTGGTTTCTTGTGTAGCCAACTCACAGTGTATTCTGGGAAATTTGTGATACCCCTTCATTTGTAATGAGGTCCTGAAAGATGTTTATATGAAGGGCTGTGTATAATAAAATCCTAAACGAAGGGAGAGGGCTACGGAAGTAGTAGAAATGAGATTGGGCTTTAATACTAAATCATTTTGGACGACATACTTTGTGTATTCCACTGTGCTATGGGTGTTTCAGTTATTTTGTCCACCCCAGTTTTACGGATTATGGTAGTTAACTACATCTTCAAAACTGACCTGTCTATAACTGTTTACACTGCCTGGAGCTGCAGTATTTATATTACAGTTACGAATCCCAGCAGGTTACTTTAAATTTTACTTTACTTGTGTTTGGCTTGTTTGTTGTGTTACTGGGACTTGATGTCAGTCTGGTGTGAGGTTGCTGGGCGGACTGGGGGGGTCGTAGCCTCCAATAAAAGAGAATAAATAGCTCCAAAAGGTTTGGAGTGGCAACTCTAACAGCTACTACATTCTGGGAGATGCTCCAACCCCCCGTGGCCATAAACTTGAGAAGAGGTGAATGAGTTACTTACACTTCTATATTACAAAAGTCAGTTTAGTTTCATGACAGTATGAAGCAGATTTAAAGGAAGTTAAACACTAGAACGATTATTCATAACAAACAGAGTGCGTATGAGCAGCCAGGTGTGCGCTGCCACCGCGCTGCCAGCTGCAAAGTAATATCAAGAGGAAAAGATAAACATTATTCTTCAGGTCAGGGTGATACGTCGTTAAAATTCCTGCATTTGCATCATGTAAATTTTTAACTCATTTGCATCTTCGAACCAACCCGAGAGCCGAGCTGCTCTTTTCAGTTCTGGGCTATGCTTTCCTCATTATATTCAATATTTCACACTCTATTCGATTACGTGCACGGGAAACGTCTCACTGACTGTTTCCTGGCCGGTTCTTCTGTTGCCAGGTGCTGAATTTATATTTAAGACACCACGGATTTAAAATGGACGACACATATGGTCCACTCTTATACACACACTTACAGAGCACAAACAAAGCTAAACCCATAAACATCCTAATCTCACAAGTGTCAGCCCGGGTTCTGGACACTTTAGGCCTGGATCTGTCTCTGCTCTGCCCCGGTTTGGCCCTGTGTGTCTGGCTGGCAGCGTGTGAAGAGCAGCCATCTGTTTGGGAGGAGAGCTCGTCCTTTGGCCCGGCTCTTTGTCAGAAATAAAACATCCACTGTTTTTGTTCTTTTTTTCTTTTTTCCCCCCACGCACACATTTTTTTTGTCTAATAGCTCACTGAAGCATTGTTAAAATATGCACATTGTACATTTAGAATATCATGAGAAATTATTGGTAAGAATCATGATAAAATTAATAAAAGACTGAAATTTACTGGACCATAATATTGCTATTCCCTCAGTTTTCAGTCTTTATACACGTCCCATGCTTTGGCTGCACATTTACCAAACACAAGAGAGTGGTGTTAGTCTTCTCGTCCAGTGTGGGGGCAAGGAAAGCAAATGGGTCCATGTTTTTCACAACGAACACATCAGGAGATTTAACACCAGTGATTCCCAAGCTGTAGGCTGAAAGTGGGCAGACAAGTCGGATGCAAATTTTGGCGAAACAAAATGTTATTATAGAAAAATGAAAAATATGACATGTTTTTTTAAAGGAGCTGTATGTAAGACTGTTGCAGCACTTTGCAGTCAAATTCAACATACTGCAGTGCGTTGTTTCACCGCCTCACCTAATAGAGCAAAATGAACCGGATAAAGCTGTGTACTGTACATGTACTGGGAAAACAGATTATTGCGCAAAAAGCTCAGTGTGTCCAGGAGAAAATGATCCACTCAACTTGTTCTCTGCTTTCAGTCTCCTAGGGAGAGAGTCATAGCGAAATCTTTTAATGTTGGTAACGTAATCCACAATGCTTGCAGCTCAGTGGTAATTGGCAACCTGGATGCTGAAATGCCACTGACTTTGTGATTGGGAGAGAGTGGTGGATGGCAAAACAGATCAAAACACAAAAATCAAAACATAAAAATTATTTTAAATGCGAATATTCTTGCTGTACTATTGTTGTCAGTTAGATCAGTATTTCATATTGATTCCTTAGTCACTGGTGACATTTAGGTTGATTTTATGATTACTTGCCATACATTTCTTACATATTGCTCCTTTAA
Organism: Trachurus trachurus; assembly: GCF_905171665.1. NCBI lineage: Eukaryota > Metazoa > Chordata > Actinopteri > Carangiformes > Carangidae > Trachurus > Trachurus trachurus. The sequence continues at coordinate 7,757,873 of NC_139906.1, forward strand.
ATATTTCTCATTGAAATAACGAGAGATATCCACTGTTGCTCCCGGATTTGGTCTTATGTGGTTTACTTCTTCAGCTCTCTTTGCTGCTCCTTGTGTGCCATGTTTTCACCAACCTTGCACATCTATGTACAGTATGTGTGGTGAATGTGCAGGTCACAACTTGTCCACCAGAGCGTTTTGGAGTTGTTGGATTGTGTATTTGATGAGTTTAATGAGGGAAACCAAGAAATCCCATTAGCCTCCGTAGCGTAGCTCTGAGCAGCTCGCGGCTCTGCTCCGCCGTTCTAAAAATAGCTTGCACCGACAATTAAAGGTAACGAACCTACTCCAAAAACTATAGGGATTATGGCAATGGGCCAATTTGCCAAAATGTTGAATTATCCCTTTAAGTGTGGATGGAGACTGTTTCTTAGAGAGTTAAAAATAAAAGTGTGATCGCAAAGTGAGATTTTCATGAGGTGGAAAAGTTTGAGAACCACTCTTTACACTTTGTCTTGTTCTACCACTTAATAAAAAACAGTTACGGTACAGCACAGTGAAGCAAGAGAGCTGCAGCTGCAAGTCCAAACCATTAGCAAATATGCTAAATAGTGTATATTTGTGTTTAAAAGCAGCACAGTTATTAAGTTGAAGTACAGTAATTTGATGTCCTGCTTCAAAACCCCCACTTGATCAAAGTATCTCGGCTCAGACACTTTTCCACAGGAGAGTCACCCTCTCTCTCAGGCTGAGGAGGGAATTAGGACGTCTATATAACAAAGTAAATATCCACTCTTACCTCATTATAGTGACGCTCTGTCAACAGCAGTTTAAGGTTGTGAGTGCAAAATTGATTCCTGCTAAATCATCTCATAATTAATGGAGGTAAGCGTGTTGCATTAAGTTACAGAGGGGGAGGCCGACCTGGATGGAGCAGCGCTGGGTTTGTTTACAGAAACACGGGGATGACAGCGCTCTGCCTGCTGTGTACCGCATGAACACACTCTCACCATCCTCTGCTGTCAGCTACAGTCACTGTAAATAAAAAAACTTGCATTAAGTCGCTGTGAAAGCACGTCAACTTTAAACAAAAAATAAATTACCGGCAAAATATGCTGACATTTCATCTTGTGTTCGCTCGGTGACAGCCTGTCACGTCGCTCTGATCAAAGGAAAGTGACCGCAAAGTTGTTTTTTTTTGGAGACATCTATAAAAGCTTTGTTTTAAAGTCTCAGAACTAAACTTAACTTGACTAGAAAATCTAGCACAAGGAAACTTTGAACTGGTGCAGACAGAGAATATAGATCTTTACATTCACCTGCTGCAGTCGGTGGTGGTACAGATGCTGAAGGCAAAAAACATGCGATGAGATGTTAGTAACTTTGGCTTCTTTGCATAAATAATTAGTTGAGAATTGGAACCAGAGTTTTTTTTATGAGAAATTAGTCGATGAGCAGAATCTAAATCTAAACGACGCCCCACTAGACTCTCTCGGGAAAACACAGCGTGTACAATCAATATTATCTAGTTCACACTGCAACATAGCAACGTAACATTCAAATAATTCATATCCCCCTGAATTTCAGAGGAGTTTCATTAAATCTTGAATAAAAAAATAAAAAAACTTGTGCTGGATTTTTCTGTCTGTTGAAGCCAAGGAAGTTTAATGGAGGACTTTGCTGTTGTTGAAACTCCACAAATGCTTGAAAATGCTGTGTGTATATATTCAGCATTTAAGCACTACTGTGGCTTCATTAGCTGCCATTAATTTCCCTAATTACAGATTTAACAGGGCCGCCCATTATTGCAGCATGCATTTCGCAGAAGTGCCAGGTTTTATCTAATTCTAATAATCTTGCCCTCAGCCTGAGCAGTTTTACTCTATAAAAGGTTATTATGATTTGGGTCATTGAAAACCTTTCACGGGGCCCTTAGCAGTAATTATGAATTCTTTATTCTGAGCGGCTTAAAGTCACAAAGGCATGAAGCAGCTCTGCCCTCTACACTAAGCCTGAACAATCTGAATGGAAGTTATTCAACGCAGAGGATGTTTCTGTTTAAATCCCACCGATGAAGGTGCAGTTTATTAAAAAAGGATTTAAAGCTCAGAGGAGCAGAGGAGGAGGCGTCCGCCAGAGACTCGGAGGGGATTCTGTGTGGTTACGTGTGGAGCAATTGTTTGTTCGTGTCTTCATAAAATAAGAGCAGAAATTTAATTAAAGAATAAATCCTGCTCGGGTCAGATGGATATCATTTAGACCCTGCTTTGATTTTGAGGACAAGACCTGTTGTCGCCTTGAGTGTGTGGACTGAATAATCTATGTTTGGTTCTACAACTTCACCCTTTTAGTCATTAGAAAAGCTGCTCTGGCAGGTGGATGCTTGGAATAGTCTGTAAATAAAGACGGAGGAGTGAGCTACTCCACTGCCGCCATCTTGGCAGTGTCTGACTCCGCCCTCAACTCTTGGCTAATCCAAAAATATGTGAAGTGGAGGAGTATTATAATGCATGTGAGGCAGGTCAGGCTTACCCACCTGTTACTCAAAGCAGCCATGCCCTCAAATATGTAACGATTTACCCCCGTACAATTGTTATGAAAGAGGAAATTGGCCATTTTAGACTAATAACATATCTAGGGGGTGCAATGATTAGGGGTGTAACGGTACATGTATTCGTATTGAACCGATTCGGTACGGGGCGTTCGGTTCAGTACAGCGCTGAGAACGAGTGCGTTTCGGTACAGAAGTTGTGTGTGTTTACAGTCCGCCTGCAGCTACACGTGCAGCCCGTTTACGTCGTGGCTATCGCTAATGCTACAGCTAATGCTACCGCTAGCGAGAAAACAGAGGCTTGAAGACCCTTCCTGCTTGTAGGAGGAGTGGAGGTGGGGGCTGTGGCTCCTATCTCCTCTCTGTCTGTCTGCCTGTCCCTCTCTCTCTCTGTGTCTGTGTTGCGCACGAGCTCCAGCACCTGTGGATCTGCGCCCAGAGCAGGCGGCAGCGACGTTGACACTACGCCCTGTGCCGCCGCGTTATTCATTCATTTATTTATTTGCGGCCGAGCGGTTGCATCAGGCAGCCGTTGTGGCATTTGCCCACATTGCCCTGTGATCAGTCCGTCACTTGCATGTAAAAAAAAAAAAAAAAAAAGTTGTGTTGAGAAGTTTTTTTTTAAATCATATTTTATGTTTTGTTTATTTGTGAATATTTTATTCATTGTAAGGCTTATTTTATACGTTTTGTTAATTTGAGAATAATTTGTTGAACTTATTAGGCAGCACTTTACAACAGTATTATATTTTTTTCATGTTTTATATAATGGTTTAGTTTAGCTTAATAAGTTTATTTGTATCAGGGACAGAATGTACCTATAACATAACATTAGTAGGTGAGTAAAATAATTACATTTGACTAAAACATGTAAATTTGGTTTAGAAAAATTCCTAATAAACAACAAGCAAATTTATGTTTTGCATTTGGTTCTCTTACTGTACCGAAAATGAACCGAACCGAGACCTCAAAACCGAGGTACGTACCGAACCGTGACTTTTGTGTATCGTTACACCCCTAGCAATGATTAATCAACATACTCATCAAAAATCGATAACAAAATTAGTCGCCAACAAATTCAGTAGTTGATAATTAGTTGGTAACGCCATCGCCTGTGTTTTGAATGGGGGTTGGTTCAGATGTAGCATCTTTTGCGCACACAAACCCATAACTTTCAATGTAGTAGATGTGCATCATGTGCACTCACAACCCAATGTGACGACGTAGCAGCACACATTTGGTGCGCAAACAGCTCCACCAACCCACTTCTCCCGCCGATGTTGTGTCAGATGCCGGTTCCCCCTCGGACTGTGTCTCCCCTACTGTTTCCCACGGAGCTCTGCCCTGTTTGTAAGTAGAAGGAAGTCCATATGTGGAAAGAGTCGCCTCCGAGATGTAGAATGTGTATTATAGAGGAGAAACACACATTTCACAGCTGACTTGTATCATCAGAACAGACATGTCCTGTGATTTTCAGCCTGCTGTCATGTTTGATAGACAGAGGGGTGACGATATTCTGAGTTGTTTAAATACAGATAATAGCCACTGAGTAATCGTACGCTTCATAATCCAATTAGTTGATGACGTTTCAGTAATCAATTGATTGATCAACTATCAAAATAGTCTTTAGTTGCACTTGCAGCCCTAAACATATCTTGAATTGTACTGTAAACATGTTTGTTTTCACTGTAAAGTTGAACATTTTAACATGAGAGTCTATGGGGATTGATTCACTGTTCCGGACTCTAGTGGTCATTTAAAAAACTGCAGGTGTTGTGACGCAGCTCATTTTTCAGGCTCAGAGGTTGATGCACCAACATGTTATGACAGGAAAACAAATGGCAAAATGACTCTTGATGTCGGGACATACTGTATATTGTTTTTCATATTGACTGAGCTCATCATATGTCAGGAGGATGTAACACTGTAACACTGTGGATAAGGATAATAATAATAGAGATGACGTCTGAAAATGTGTTCTGGTCTTTAGACTCGTCCCGTCTTTGCTGCTTCACTGTGCTCATCTCGTGTTTGCATTTATCATCAGCGCCTCATTCCCTGTGATCATCTGAAACCAAGCCAGGCAGCAGAGAGAGGGAGAGAGAGAGTCGACCAGCAGATACTAGGTCTTTATGTTGATTCTTTCTGTTTGACTGCTTAAACAGACTCCAGATTTTTTTTTCTCCTCCCCTCCTGGGTGTTATCAGCAGCAGACAGCAACCAAAGACACACTGTGTAATGAGTCTAATAATCTGAGAATTTACACTGTTTGCATCGCAGGTTTTATGTCACTATAACTATCTCGCTCCCCCAAAACTCCCTCTCTTCCTGTTTCTTTGTGTGTTCACAAAAGGAGCAGATTAGTTCCACATTTGTATGGATTTTATTGGCTCTTGTGTCCCCATGCATCAAAAAAGTAGTTTTAATATGCAGTAGCTTTTCTTGCTGTTTGAAGATTCAGTTCATCTCATGATGAGAACAAAATGCATCCAGTAATACAATACAAACATGCAGGGATGAATGGGAGAGAAACCATATGAATACACTGCCAATCAAGTTCTCAGAGTGTATGTGTGGATGCATGTAAATTGTGTTTCTATAACTTCACTTTAACCCACATTTTTCCCATTACTAATCATTTCAAATCACATTTCTCGACTCTTTTGCAGGAGGGGGAAAAAAACCCGAAATGAGATTTACCTAAAATACACATTCAGACTGTGACCGGGTGCCAGGTGCTCTCTGCTTGGCAGCCGCAGTGTGGTAAAGCAGAACCAGCTATCCTAGACTAATCCCATCTAAAACAGCTTCACTTTAGCAGCGCTGCCTGTCCTCGCGGCCGCCGTTAACATGCCGTACGTGGAGCGAATTGATTTTTCCAACCTGATTAAACTCGGCCAGCCCCGAGATCAGCGCTGCCGATCGACTGCTCAGTGATTCCTCAGACCGACGGAGTCTGCTGGCTGAGATTGTCGAGGTGTGTTGTGTTGGCCCGAGCTCAATTAAACGTGGATTTAGTAAAAGGCGAGCAGAGAGAGTACACGTCCCCTCCATTTTTATACTCACTGTATCATGTTTCTTTCTACGAACGAACATCCTGATGATCAATAAGTGCTGTTTCAAAAATCCCTATGGGAACCAAACTACACGTGCATTTCACAGAGTCTGTTAATGTGGTCATAGTCAGTGCACAACACATTCGCACTACAAATGAGCACACACTTGGAGACACACACACGAGAAGGGAAATTGAGAAAGAGATAGAGAGAGGGAGAGGGTGATCATGCAGACAATTATGCAGAAAACACGTCTGCTGTTGAAATCATCACCTGGTGAGAGCTGAGTGCAGACATGTGAACAAGCGTCTGTGAGGGTGAACAATCATACACACACACACACACACTCACACATACACACACAGCACCAGACTTTGCAGATATGTGGCAGTAATTCAGCACCAGACGTTGTTGGATTAACAGGTTTTTACTTTCTAATGAATCCCAACTTTAATTGCTGGGAAAGCAAAAAAACAAACAAAATTTGAATAAAAATCACCCAGATGAATCACATGCAACAGATTGTTCTGTAAAGGATCCTGTTTCCTGCTTTATTTTCTTTCCAAAATTAATGAAACTTTGCAGAAAGGCGTAAACTCCTGCTGATAATTACTGACAGAAGTAACCACATTTTGACAGAAAACTTTATTTTTAATCCCACAAAGATCTGCTGTTTGTCACTTTAGAGAGAGATTTAGTTGAGCTCATGAATATTGTTGAAATATGAATAAACTCCCAGCGATACAGAGCTGTGCATTTTGTTTATGTCATGACGTTACTTGACACCAAAACACCAGCGCAGCTCTGATGCCGTCCAGCTGGTTTATTGTTTGTTTACGCTGGCGTTCAGTGTTGGATAATTAGATTCATCTTCGCTGACTGGTTGAATGCGATTCAATGTGTTTAATTGGATTCGTTACAGATCTAATTAATACAGAACTGATTCTGAATTTGCATTTAATTGTACTGTCACAGTCGGAAACTGGCTGCCGTGTGTGTTTGAGGACAAAGTCATTGAAACTTCACTTGTTGACTCAGCTCACAGATTCTCAGTGTGTCACGCACGATGTCGGCTTTTCTTTTTTTGTGTGGAGACAATAAAAGGTGTAAAAACAGCTTCTTGACGCCTTTATGCTAATCTGCTGTAATATCTGATTAGCATTCGTCCTTGGTGGAGACCAGTGAACCCTCAAGCTTGTTGGTTATAGAGTGAGAGGATTACTGTCTGCCATCAGGGGGTGTAAACACACACACACACACACACACTGATTCTGATTACAGAAAACACACAGCTCACACATACACACAGATAAAACATCAACTCTCTCTCTCTTCTACAAACACACACTGTTGTTCTTCTGTGCTGCACTTGTGGACACACACACCTTTAAACAAGACGCCACACACTTGCTACACTTAGTCCAGATCTCAATCCAGAGTAACACAACTGGAAACACATGCATACATTTCCATTCATGTGCACTGAGCATGTGCAAGCCAGTGTAAACAGTAGGCAAAGTATCTGCTGTGCAATCAATCTGCAGTTGATTGATCGCACACAATACGACAAACCAGGAGCAGTTTTAGGGATGAAACTATGTTAGCAAGGTCAGTATTAATAATAATAATAATAATAATTTTATTCCTAATGCATGCCCAATTTCATCAAAAAAGATCATAAAGTGCTACAGAGTTAAAAGCAAAGTATGAAAAGCACACAATAAAAAACAAAATAAAAGCAAAATTAGTGTCACATATATTAGTTAACTCGTTATCCTTCACCTCTGCCAATTAATGATGATAAAGACCCAATCAGGAAGCGACTTTCTGTGTTTCCACATCGTCAGACTAACCCCACACATCAGAGTTTTCAAACCAATCAGGATCGGCCGTGTTTACGAAAGTCTCAGTTTTCAGCACCTAAAAATTCTGCAGCAGAGGACATTTTAAAAAGAAAACATAGTAGTGTGGTCGTAGCCGCAGGGAACATACTGTAAATACAACAGCATAGTTATTAACAAGTGAATCAGAGCAGCCTGTGATCAGGGTGAGATGAGTCAGATCAGGACCAAAAAAACGCCCACACTAATGTTTCTAATTAAATTTTTTTTTAAAAGAAAAAAAAAAACAGCAGAGCTTTGTTTGCTTTGTTGTGTCACAGACGGCGCTTCAACTGTGCAATATTCAGAGTGGTGTGTGTGTTGTTTTATGTTCCTGTTCATGTTACCTCGTCTCTCCTTTAATGAGTGGGTTGTTGGTTGTTGGACGGTGGACAGTGACTCAGCTTTGCCGGGCGCTGAGTCGAAGGTCAGGTTTTAATCTCACACTGAACACAGATTCACTAATTAACATGAGAAATGTCAAACGAGGCGACTGAACATCACTGTTGTCCTGGCTGCAGTTAAATGTGTAATCAGGACCATATTGCACCATATTGAAATTCACTCATTTAAACTGTGGTTATATAACAAGTAACGTCATAAATGTTCACATTTCAATTTCAATTGTCATTTAATGCAATGTGGACAGTTAAAGGGATAGTTCACCCAAAATTGAAATTTCACTCATTATCTACTCATTATCCGTGGCTTCTCTGAGTTACAGGGGGTCTCGGCATAGCAGTGCATGTCCATATAACGGTTGCAAATGGATACCAACTGTCTTCGTAACAAAAAAACACACCAAAAAACATCCAAATACCTCCTTGCTGCTTGTATGTAATGTCCTTCTTGTATTGAAGCCCCGAAATGCGAAATTGTCCCGAAAAAAAATAAATAAGTCTATATTTCAAGCTTGTTTGTAGCGGAAGCTCCTCTTCCCGGTTCGTCAAATTTGGACAAACTGGGAAGAGTAGCTTCAAGAAGCTTCCGCTACAAAACAAGCTTGAAATATAGACTTATTTAATTTTTTTTTTTTTGGGTGAACTATCCCTTTAACCTGAAAATCAACTAATCCATACCCAGCTATTTCAAAATAGAAGTTTCAGTTTTTCACTGAAATCAAGACTTGCTGTGTGATGACAAAACAAAAGGAAACATCAAACCTCTTTGACTGTGACGTTTCTGTCAGACCCTCCCACCCCACCCATCTTCTCTAATTAGTTATCCTGCTTTCATCTGTTGTCGTCGTCTCTGTCATTTGTCGCGTTCCCTCGAGGTGTCGGGATGCGCACGTGGCTGCATCTCTTCTCGTTGTCTTGTCGTCCTGTCATGTTTGCTGCAGAGGAAACTGGCTTTTCATTGTAGCAATGAAATTAACAACACAATCCAATAATGGATTTAATGTTGTGAAGTTGGAGAGTTTTTTTTGGCTTGTGCGTCAAATAATCAGTGTAAAAGTGGAAGAAAAGCCTTTTTTGATCAGAAGATTGGCCTTTCTGGATAAATCTCATAAACTCAGGAACATGCCATTCCCCCGTCACTCATCAAGCCAAAATGTCACAGAAAATTGGCACCTTTGCTCCGTGTGCGGCGAGAATTCGTATGAGCCTATGAAATGTTTGGCGCCCAGTAAACGTCTGTTCGCCGCCTCACAGAGCTCAGACATTCAGGTTTTATTTGCTTCATTCATGGCAGCTTCAGATGACTGGATGACTTTCAGAGGAACAGACACATCACACAACAGGTAGTGAGACGGTTGTGACGGGGGATCTAAGGATTTTTTTTAAACTTGTAGAGATAATTTCACAATTTGGCAAGTTGGCAGAGAGTTGGGGGGAAAATGCATTAATGAACTTGTGAACATTTAAAACTGCAGCTCCAAATTATCCTAATTTAAAGGTTTGAAGTTTGAAACTAAATGCACAATGTTTCCTTTTGACAACTGAATAGCTGCTTACTTAGAAAGAGAGAAACAGTAGAAAATGTACAAATACTGTAGCTCCTTTGAATCTGAAGTTTGACTTTTAAATATTATTATTTGACTTCTTGCCAAGAGTTGGATTGATCAGATTATTGATACTTGGATGCTGGATGTCATTTCAGGTTATAGTGAGCTGCAAGGGGAAACCACTAATCTCTCTGTCAAAGCTACCAGCAACTGTAAAACTCTTTTTTTTGCAAATTAAAGCAGAAGTAAGCGGAATATTTGTGTTAATATAAGTCTTATATAGTTATATCTTCCAACGGCAATCACTTACATAGAGTGTTTGGTCCGAAACACGGGTCTGTCAGTCACTCTGCTCTGCTGTAAGCCGAGGAGAAAACTTCTTGTATACTTCCTTGTATCCTACAACCTTTATCCAATGAGGAGAGAGAACGGCATGAAGGGCTGTGTGTGCAGCCAAGGGATGCGCGTGAATGTGGTGATGTAGGGACGAGGACCAATAGATCCATGACAAGGGCGGGGGCTGCTAACTCCATCGGCTGACAAAAAGTTAGCCAAAGCGACCGGATCGCTTACTTCTGCTTTAAATAAATAAGGTATGCAGTTTTTATGAGCTAAGTAGATTCATGGAGCCAAGCTAGCTGTTAAACTTTTAAACTAACCATGTCGTGGATCTCGTGTCTTGTCTAAATCTGCAGCGACCTTTAGGCACCATTAAGAGTCCAACAAGATTTTTATTTTGATATTTTTGTCATTCATGTGAACAGCAGTTTCAGGCCAAAGAAAGACTCCGGGGAAACTTCGATAACAAACATGCAACAACTGTAGGTGAGCGGCGGCTTTCATTGGGATGAATAGCACCATGTTTACAACGCTCAGGGCCAAGCTGAGCTTCCTAGGCTGCATGAATGTATCAGAATGAATCAGTAATGCTGAACTTAATCAACAGGTATCATCAGGATATCCTTGAGGAAGATATTCATTTTTCAACAAGGGATGTTTGGGTGCACTGCAAGGCAGCAAGGTCACGGAAAAGGCCCGTGGTCAGCTATTTAACTAGATATAGTAATTCATAAATTCTTCACTATACCCCCTCTGAGTGACTAGCAAGGGCAAAATATACCATAGGTGAACAATACTTCTGCCATGCAGCCGCTATTATGTTATGTTATTGAAAAAAAAATCAGCTATCGTATTCAAAGTCTATCTCTCACACAGCCCTCGGATCAAGACCCCCTGATCCTTTGCTACACTAACGGCAGTCTTTAAAACTAGTAGTACTACTGCTGTAGAGCTGAAGAATAGAAAGAAGAGGAGATGGAGGAAACAGGAAGTCAGCTGTTGTTCCAGTGCTATTTAGCTAAAAAAAAAAAGTACGCTGTCATCTCTGCAGGGCAACTTCAAGCCCTCAGGGGTTTCCTCTAAGGTTTTAGATCTTGCTGTGGCGATGAGAATCAACTGAGCCAACTATTAAGTTATGAGGTGATGTTAAGAGGACGCATTTCTCTGTAACATGGTGACACAACAAAGTTTGTCCATGGTTTCCTAGGAGCACATTTGCCTTCAATGGTCTAATGAAGAAATACCTGCAGGATTGAGATGCCAGCATTTGTTTGGAAAGATGTAACATTCAAAGTGACTTTTCAACTTTTTGGCTTGTTCGTTGCTCTTCTCACCACTGAAACTGGTCATTCAAAGATGAAACATGAAGTTATAGAGGAACTATGCAGGATTTTTAGCTTAACTATGCTACATTTTACCTTACTGTAATTGCTGTGGTTAAATAGATTACATACAACCTGTTGCAGGGAGAATGGAGGCTCTCTGCCGCCTCTCTTGACTGAAAAACAACCTTGTAAGATCAGCGCCGCCGCCCCGATGTCCCAGCTCTCGTCTCTGTTATGTACCGCTCCATTGATTGATTTCTCACTGGCTTGTTGTAAACAAATGCACATGGCCGAAGGGAGGGTTAGCAAGTAGCAACACATTGGAAACGCGACCAGACTTGCATAGTTCCCCTTTTTTCAGTAACAATATCGGAAACACTAAGCACAGTCCTAGATTTCCTTTTGACACTGTAGCCAAAACGTGTTGTGAGAGTAATAATCCACTCTGTTGTAAATTGTCTTTTGACTTGACTGGGCACAACTGCTTCCCTTGGCAGCACCCTGTCTTTGTCTGGTTGGTTATTATGGCCTTGTTAGTTTGGGTTTTAACAGCGTGTATTACTTCCCACTCATCAGTCAGACGCTCATCCATCTGCTGAGACACTGATAACACTAATTAATGTTGTGGCCTCAAAGCTTGTTCTGGACAAATGTGTTTGAGGTTTGAACTCTTGTTAAAGAGACTACAAAGTAAACATCTGATTCATGTCTGTCGTAAACTGTGAACAGAAACCATTTCTAAAAGTCCCCAAAAACCTTTATTTTTTTTTTTTAAGATGTTCTTTAGCTTTTATATTTGTGTACAAAAACACAGCTACATCATGGAATAAACACAAAGGCTGCTGCCTCAAGCTAAATACAAAGAGACACAGCAGCAGATCTGCTTTCATGTTCGGCTGAAAGGTGTTGAGGCAAGGTTAGAGGAGCCAGAGCAGATCCTCTTCCCCTGCTCTCCAACCACAGTCGGATATATACAGTATGTGCCAAGGAGAAGGCAACCTATGATACACGAAACACTGTCTCACGCGTGTTCTCATCACCCCGGGTCACATCCTGATTATCGCACAGACGCTGACAGGGAAGAAATTCAGATGAGGATCTTTTCAGAGGAGGATGTAGGAGGAAAAAGAAGAGACACTGGCAGTCGGGCATTTTGCAGTTTGTTGTATTCACTATTTGGCGGAAGGAAAAAAGAGAAAGATACAAAACAAGCATTACTGGCTGATATACAGTCAGAGTGAGTCTGCTTTGTGTTGATCCTGCGGGTGTTTTTTGCTTTTACGCTTGTAAACGAGTCTTAGGAGCCTGTACCTTTAGGGAGGGAGCGAAAGCTTCAAAGATAAAAAATCATGCAAAAGCTCAGAGACATTTTCCGAACAAGAGCTAACACAAGCTAACGTAGATGCTTTGAAAGCATCAGGGGTGGAAGGCAAATGGAAAAAAAAAGAAAAGAAGAAAGAAAGCAGCTGTAAAAACCTACAAAGCAAAGGGAGCTATTATTAGAGAGAGACCTCTGGATGTCGGGCTTTATTTGTCCTGCAAACATGGCAGCTCAAACAGGAACGACAATCCCAACATTGTCATCTCTACGGTCTACTAGACTTTCAGGATGGAGGCAGTCCAGGACCTGAACAGTACATGCCAACACGGCCGACAAAATCTGCAGCTTCACTGACTTTTCACAGGTGGTTTATATGAGATCAATGAAACATAAATAGAGGAAATTGTCAATATATCTGTCACGTGTCCCCAGTGACATTTGCATACGAATATTGATACATGGAAGTTAAAATAGAGCCGGATCACATATCATAAGCACATTTCCTTTATGTTTTTCTGCCGTAGCTTTAACCATAAAACATAGAGACCCTAACATCCTATTATTACTGTATTATCATTATGACCTATAGTTATATTTTGTTGCCAGGCGACATCTAGTGGTTGAAGTTATTACTACAGGAGCAAAGAGAAAAGTGTGGTCACATAGGATAAAGAGAAGACAGGAATGTGACACACGAAAGCTTTTTTTCGATTCCTCTTTGAAACCAGATGTTTTGTAACCATGACAACAAACAAAGACGATGGCTGATGTTTAGGGGGTACTCATCTAATCCAGAATCAAATCTTTTCCTAAGCCTATAACCAACCAAGGCATGACCATTATTAATAAGGTAACCATGGTGACAAGAGTAGACACAGTGCTGTCTATACAGTATGTGTAGCGTGTGTTATGGCTGTTACCATGACAGCCAAGGCCAGGTAGGATTAGGCACTCCTATAGGTTGACTATGTGGTGGTCCAGGTTGCAGGACTGGTTGGATTTGTAGTTAAACTCCAGTCTAGTGATCAATAACCCGATGACCTGATCAGTCATGTGCTGCTACTGCTGCTGGAGGAGAGAGTCGTCATCGTCTTCTGCTGCTTCGCTGTTTGATTAACGCTGTGGCTGCAAACTCTCAGATCACAGGGAGCACAATGTTTCCCTCTCATTTTTTTTTTCTCAGTGATTAGTGAAGTAAATGCAAGTTGTGCACAAGCTCACAACGAGTTTGAGTCCCGGGGAATCTCCGCAGGACGCCTGTTTGACTCATTAGACTGGAGTGGATGGAGGATTGCTGCTTTAAGCCTGCTGCAGTATTTTTGCTTCCTTAAGCAATATATTCTGGTCTTTAGAGTAACAAATGTTAAAATTTGCACACAGACTGGTTGAGTTCATACTAAACACCCTGGGTTTGGTCTCTTTATCCCTGTTTTTCTACTGCTGCTGCTGCTGCTGCCTGGGATACACAATACATCACTTACTGTGTGTAAGACATTTTCTAGGAACCTGCAGATGTGTATGAGAAAAGTCCAAAATCTTTACTTTCACATTCTCATTACCTACAGTGCACTGTGGGATTTACTAACTGCTGAACAGCCGGAAAGCAAAGTGAGGCCAGCC